>NC_072016.1:9022446-9673280 GCF_027791375.1 Indicator indicator | reverse complement strand
TAGTCACTCTTGATGGTGTCAGGGAAGGAGATGAGGTTGATGGAGTGTGTGATATTTCCTACATCCTAAGCACTGATGGAAAAATCTTTCTTGAATTGTCTTGCCTCCCTGAGCCAGAATTTTTTTCTTTTTGAAGGAAAAAAAATGACTAATTGGATTCCATAATGGTGACAGGAAAGCATGTCTGCATCTGGGTTTGAATGTCTCATTTTCCAGCACTGAATGACCATTTTAATTAGCATGTTTTAGTGTGTTCTTTTTTTGATACTACAGCTGTGTAAGAGTGGCAGCTCTCCCTTTGCTGGTTTTGAAGAAAAAAAAAAATTAGTTCTTTCTTCCTCATGAGGAAATTACACCTGCTTTAGAAACAAGTCTCATTTGGCAGGTATAAGAGTGGCTTGCTGGGCAAAAAAAAAAATCCTGGGCTTTGAATAAAGAAGTCCTGGATTTGACCACAATATGGTGGGCCATTAACACTGGGAGGCCTTCTGATGGAGTATCTGTCAGTGTTACATCTGCCTTCTTCCCGTGGGACAGATGTTCATACCACCTAGCACTGATTGAAGGTATGCTGACAGACCAGCAGAAAAAGCAATTCCTTAACTGTGGTAGTTTTTCCCTGAATCATTGGGTTCTTTGGGAAGTGGGGAGGTGAGAAGAAATTCATTTAGAACAGATCTGCATTATTCAGTGAGCCTGATGCTTGTGGGAGTTTTAACTCTGGAAGCTGAAGGAAGATGCTGAGCTCAGGGCAGTGTGGGGAAGAAGCTGTTAGGGTCTGTTCAAGGCTTGTGCAAACTTGTCAGATATTGGTCATCTCTCTGTTGCAATTATTTGTGGATGTTCAGAGGGTCCAGAGGGGTGGGGATTTAGTCCTAAATCATTATTTACTCTGTATTTATGTTGATCACTGTAAAATCTGAGGTTCTTTCTGCCATCTCAGATGAGGGACCTTGAAAAACACCTCTGAGCACAAGCTCTAAGCTGTGTCTTCAAATGATATTTTGCTGTGTTTTCCCTATACATGGTTGGGGTTGATGTCTGAGCTTTTCTTTGCCTGGGTTTGATATGTGACATGTCCATTCCATAATGCATAGTGAAGGCAGTGTAGTTCATCCCATAAGGCTGTCAGCAAAACAGTTTCCATCGTAATGAGAATGACAAGACTAAAATTAAGAATGATAGCAAGAAACCAGTAACTTCAAACTCACAATCTGGGACAGCTAGGTCAATGAAAACAATCAACATTGCCTGGAATGCTGTTCAGTCTGGTCTCTACCTCTCTGCTGCAGAGTTATTTGACCCCCTGTAGTTCTCTGAGCCATTCCTGCCCCCAGGTGCACACCTAAACAAATAAGATTCCCTTTGAGTAGAACTTTTATTTTATTACACCATAATCCTCATTAATTGCCAACCTAGGAAGCAGCTTTGTTTATCTGACTGCAGGTTCTGAGCTCAGTTGAATCAAACAGACTTTCTAGTCATGGGCTTCAGTGGGGCCTGAGTTTCACAGAGGTAATAAACTTACCCCTGGCAAAGACTGGCAGATCACAGGGATGGAACTAACCAGCCAGAGCACAAAGACTACCAAGTTTGGAGAAGAATGAGTATGGAACGGAACACCTGGTAGCTGGGGTCGGTGGCCACTCGTCTGCTGCCATTTTGATGATTTGTATGCAGACAAATGGGCATGGGCTTTTACACACAGATTTGGGGGTACATAAGTCCTTGCCTAGCACAGGCCTGCTTTTAGTGGCTCATGATTATGGACCATGCTGTCCATGGGAAAATAAGCCAACAATACTCTTTCTCCCCTGTGTCAATTTTCAAATGGCGCAGCTCTTGTAAATGAATGTGGCCACCTGGCTATGGTAGATGAGGACAGAATCAATGTCAGCAAAAAAGCAATGATCAGGCCAATTAGTTTTAATTTCTTGGAAAAAATTCAGTTCTGTCTTCATTTAAGAATGTCTGATGCTTGCTTGTGTTGCAGGCAACATTGGTTCTGAGCTTTCCTACACTGACATTGGTGTGTTCATCTCTTCTGATGGTGGAAATTCCTGGAGACAGGTATGTTTTGCAGAGAAAAGGAAAGCAGGGAGCCTTTTACCATTCTTCTTCTGCATCTTCCTTACCCAGTGGAGTGGAGCACTCATGCAGTAACTGATTTGTTTGCAGATCTTCGAGGAAGAATACCACGTGTGGTTTCTAGACTGGGGAGGGGCTCTGGTGGCCATGAAGCACACATCAGTGCCCATCCGACACATGTGGTAAGGAAACTTGTTACTTTGAGAAGGTTTCCTGATGGCAATAAGCTGGCAGAGACTGATAGCTCTTGCATCATGTGGTTGAGGTCTGCTACAAAAAGAGCAAATGAGATCTTTCTTATCTGGGTTTACATGTCATGTTGATTTTGCTGATTAATGTGATGATTATTGTACAGTTTTATAAATACACATAATCAGCTACATATATCTCCGAGCCGTAGGAGGGGAAGGATTATATAAATCACTCTTTGCACTCATGTACTATGAGACTTCAAGTGGGGTTTCTTTCCAACAGACACATATATACAATGAACAAGAAGTCCTCCTTTTTGCTTCAGGTGTTTCTGAGAGGATGTCCCCCTCACTTCTGCTTTGCCTTTACACAATTTAGTACTAAGCTGGTAAGACAATTAAAGGAAGTAAGACAGCTAAAGGAGGGGAGAGAAGGGCAGTATGAGTTGGTAAGGACAACAGAGAGATGTTGCTAAGATTGCTGTGTCCTATAGGATTTCCAGAGATGCATCAGTGGCAACTGAATAGCATTGGAGGTAGAATAGGGCAAAATGATTTTTCAGTTAAAGATACTATTTTGGTATAAATGGCTTATAACAGTCTAAGCACTAAAGATATTGCTCAAAATTATCCTATTCTTTGCCTTTGTCCCTCTCACTCCTGCACCAGCTAAGCATTAGAGACAGTCATTCTGAAATTCAGAACTAACTTTGTTTAGAGCAAATGGATGTGTTAGCATCACCTTCAGCCTCTAGTCTTGAGTGAAAGACTAGAGCAGACTGACCTGCACAGCTTCTAATATTGTTCAGAAATGAATTACTTAGAAATATCCTTCAGAGGCAAGGTTTGTGTTCCTGTCTGCAAGATTAAGTCATCTCTCATCTTGATGGTGCTAAGGGCATGCCTGTCTCATGCTCCTCGTGCAGAACAGGAAACGTGGCCTTCAGTCAAACAGGAAAATAAAGCAATGGTGTTTGGCAGCAGTGATGAGGTGTTAAGGTCTCCTCTACCTGAGTCATTGTGGGACAAAATCCTTCAGTTAAATTACAGTCATTCAGTGGTTGGAGGCCTCAAGACAGACTGTCTTTACACATCATAAGCTAATGTTCCAGAGATGTACTTTAAGAACATTAATGGCTACTTTTTCAATATGGAAAGCTTCTGGACTTTATATTCCTGACCTGACAAACTCTGGGATGACTACACCGTAGATTTCTGTTGAAGTTTGAATATGTTGCATTTGAGCATATTTTTTACCACCTGAGCTAAAGAAACAACTACTTGAGTTTTGGTGTAATGGTGGATTTTTAACCACAGGATGTATTGGCTCATATTCCTTAGGCTTTTTAATTTTTCTAAGATAGGGGAATCAAATGTTCTCTAAGAGGTCTGTGCCTCTGTGTGGAATTGCAAGCAAGCCATTGTATCTACAATGAGGCTTGCAATACTTGTCTTGCTTTCTAGTGTTCAGGACACAGATTGTTTGATTTATCATAAGCAAGTTTGTTTCAGTCATCATTTAATATACATTATTTTGCAGAGTCAGGTCCAGGGGTTAGTCTAGGCTAGCTTTCTCTTGCCAACAGCCTCCATAACCAAACATACAGAGGAGAGTAATAGCAGGGTAGATCCATAATGATTTTCCCAGAAGACTCCAGCCTTCTGTATATGGTTAGAATGCATTATTGTGTGACCAGAAACATTTGCCTCTGATAGGTAACTCAGTAGTTAATGCCTGAAGTACCCTCAGGAAAGAGGACATCAATACCATGTCAAAGTCTTTAGACCAAACCAAGTGTGAACCAAGGCAGAAGTGTGTGTTAGCCAAGGGTAGGTGTCACCAGCAGTAGATATATCAGGCTGTGGCAAGTTTGGCTCTGAGAGAGTGAAGGGTGAGCCACTTATTGAAAGAGCCTCAAGTCATGTATTAAACATTTCTTACTTTATTATGCAACTCAGGTCTAACTGTTTTAGTTGTGTCTTACCTTGTGAAGGGCCTTTGGGTGTAAAAAGCCCATTACATATAAGTGCCTTTATGTAGATAGTGGGAAAGATTTTGTCACAGGTTGACTTTCAATTGGAGCTGAGAGCCCCATTCACCTTTGTTCACTTTGCAAAGTTTCCTTTCAGATGTTCTCCCTTTCCACTAGGTCTTGTGGAGACTATGTGCAGTACAATGAGTGCCTCACCCATTCTATTCAATGAGTAGTGATTTAGAACTCTTATCCATACGCTCTGTTTTCTCCAAAAGTTTACCCTTAGGGGCTTTGGAATTTACTTCATATTGCAGGCACCTGTTTTATGGGCAGGAGTGGACTAGATTAAAATATGCATGTATATCTATTAGAGCTCAGGCTGAGACATTGTACAGTAAGTTTCATCCTGGAGAAAAGAGGGGTGGATAATTGAAAAGTCAAGAAAACTGTAGCTAAGCTAATGAAGCATGCTGCTCCCCAGAAACTGAAATGCTGTTTAGATAGATAAGCATGCAAGCAGAATAGCATACAAATGCACAGGTGTATGTGAAGATATATACATTTAAATAAATAGATTGAGGACAGATAATTGTTTTATATGCTGTTGTCCTTCTAGCTTTCTGTCTTTGGTCTGTAGTCAGCTTCCTATTCTGCTAGATTTGCACTGAGAGTCAGGTGAAGGTGTTTTGCTAAGTGCTGTGGGAGGCAGATATTAAGGGAATGGTGGCTGCAAGCCTTGGCTTTTCACACTAGAGATCTGAGAATGGTGCGGACCATTGTTTGTAATATATATTACACTGGCCTCCTGGTCTGTTGGTGGCATCTCAGATAATGTCCCTGAGAGGATTCAATTTCTGGCAAGACCCTTTTGGACAAATCTAGGTGCTCAGATGCAGGTGTGTACACACATGAGCATCCTCCCCAAGCTTGCTTTGCCTAGAAATTAAGGCAAACTTCTTTTTTATTCTCAGTTTAAAAGGGCAAATATTTCCTGCCATTCAGAGAAGAAGCTTGTGCCATGATTACCTCTTTGGTAATGCCCACGGAGAGTAATCTGTCAGCCTTCACAGCCCAAGTACCTCACAGAATTACAGAGAATTCTTTAATGACACTGCTGGGGAAGGGTCAAATCATTTTAGAGCCAATAAACGTCTGTGTTTCTCTGTTTGTTCTTCCTTTGCTGGTGTAATTTGGACCTGTAATTCTGGGCAGAAATCTCGTGTAGGGAGTCGGGGGGCAGTGAGAGCTGTAAGCAGTTGTTTTCAGAACTGCTCATGGGCAGCAGCTCTGGGAGTTGGATGCTGACAGCCTGCAGGTTGCCTGCCTTTTCTACTGCAGTGTGCACACCCTCCTCTGGCTGTTTGCTGCACTGTTGTGGCAACAGGCTGGTAGCTCGCTGAGGGCTGGGAAGCTGAGAGCTGACCGAGGTCCCTGGGACAGCAGGGCAGAATCTCGCATCCAGGGTTCATGCCACCACTCCCAGCTAGGAGCAGGACAGCCAGGAGCAGCCCCAGCACAAGGGACAAGGCTTGAGACATCAGCCTGCATGACACACTCGTGACCAGGCTGTGTCAGTGGAGCTCCTGGCCTATGGATGGCATGGGGGGAGGCCAGGAGGGAGGCTGGGAGGGGTCACTAAGGCAAAAGCCACCAGAGTCCTGACCCAGACTATTTGATGATATGGTCACTTAGACTGTTCATTCATCTACTCCTTTGCAGTTGTCAGAGACAGAGAGGTTGCTGGGGCACAGCTGAGAGCAGGGTTTGCTAACCCTCCTCTGCTAATCTAGAAGTCTGTTGTGCTAACTATAATTCATCCAAGTTCCTGTCATCTGGGTTAGGATACATGTGCTCCTTGATAAAAACAAAGTAAGGTGCACAGTGGTTGTGGGTAAGGACAGTTGATCAAAAGCCACTGAATTACCCTGGCTTGTCACTAACAGTGTGAACATGCTCAGCCTCCAAGAGGGGAAATGCTTTAATTGTAATTAGCATACAGCTTTGCTTTCCAACTGTGCAGGCAAAGAGCACCCAGACTAACTACTGACTGTGGCTCTGTTTAACCTCCACCCTCCACCTCTCTGTAAAATGAAGAAAAATGTCATCACCTCTGAGATGACATACCCCCCAAAAATTAAAAGGGCTAGAAACATTGTAGCTAATGCCATATGGCATTGATATATGCATGGGTTGAAATTTCTCATGGTGTTGACAGCAATTTTCATGTGTTCAGGCCAGGGCTGCTTACACTCTGAGTGATGCCTCATGCCAAGTACTGTTGCAGATCCAAAACTAGGACTTGGCAGTGCCCCTTTGATCCTTTGAGGTCTGATGTACAGCTGGATCAAGTCTATCCATGTCCTTATTGTCATTGTTTATACTTTCTAAGGCTTTGATCCTTCACAGTACACCAAGAGCGTGAATTAGTGGGCTGGGAAATGGCAAAGATTAGTGCTTGCCTATAAATCTAGCTACTGGAGCTTGCAGACCTTAGCCAACATTTAATTGCTGCAGTTGCTCTAAAGTAAGCCTTTTTATGTGTATAAATCTTGTCTGTTTCTATCCCAGGGTGAGTTTTGATGAGGGAAGATCCTGGAGTAAATACAGTTTCACATCAACACCACTTTTTGTGGATGGATCCCTTGTAGACCCTGGCATAGAGACTCAGATAATGACGTAAGTACAGCACTTCTTAACTCTTTTAAAATGTGATGGCAAAAGGTATGCTTGGAGATCCCCAAATGCATTGTGAGCCTCATGATAGGAGATGCAGCATTGTGCAGTGTTGCCTGAAGGCATGGTGCTGTTCTGTAGCTTTTGCTGATAGTGACAGACCATCATGTGGACTGTCCATGTGTCATGTGCCCGAAAAAAATCATGGAGCCATACTCTTCAAGTAGTGGCAGAGGAAAATGGTCCCAAGGAGAGATGGTTCCAGTCTGTAGCTTGGTAGTTCAGATAGAACAGTAGGTAAATCTGCTTCTCTGGGGAGTGGTGTACCCCTGGTTAGGTTACAGAGAAGTTGTGTTATCACTGTCCCTGGAGGTTTTCATGCCTTGGCTAGATGAAGCCACATCTGCCCTGATCTGCCTTGTTTGCCACATCTTCTTATTTGGAGTAAGAGCTCAGAGTAGTGACATCCACCATAATTCCTGCTGAGATTGTGTTCCTTGGATCTGGTGGCCCAGGGACTGCAGTGCTTTTGAGAGACTAGAGATTTGTGTGGTTGCACCTGATGTCAGTTCTGTGCTTACTCCAGTAGTGCAGCTTGACTGTCTTTTGAAATTGCTGCTGGGCACGAATATCCCCAAACCTCATTGCTTGCTATCTGCATTGTGGATTGTACATCTGGGTTTAGCTCAAGCTAAAGGTGAGCATATGCATAACTGAGCTCAGAATAACCTTCCTGGTCTGGGCTGTAATATGCTATAATTCACCTATACCGTGGAAGGAGGAGCCTGGCACTGAAGGTGCTTGGGCCTTCCTCTTTCCAAAAGTGCTGTAGTGCTACATAAAGCTGTTGAAACTGGTGGAGTAGTGTTGGCCCAAGAACAGGACAGTATCTGATTTTAAAAACCAGGGAAGAGTGGGAACCTTTGAAGTTCAAAGGCACCTTTAAAGAGTCATCCAGCCTCTTGCATAAAGCAGATCAGAATGCTCTGCTCTGGGATTCTGAACAAAGGACTAGATGCCTTCACTGCTTGCAGAAACGTCTTCTTACCTGTATTTTCTCTGACCTGGCTGAAACAGTTTTCTGAAAATGATCAGAAAGCAAGGTAGATAAAATGCCTTGAACTGAGGGATACCTGCAGTGGTTTGAAGGGGAGTGTCTTTGCTTAATTGTATCTGACACTGAGTTGTCCCAACTCAGGGACAGGAGGTGCAGTATATATTTCACATTACTGTTGGTTTGCTTTTCCTGCCTTCTGCCCCTAGAATCCCTACAGATTTTCACTACTTGCAAGACAAAAGAGATTCAGGCCCAGTGTATTTTCTTCTGGGCTTCAGTCCATCTGCCTACTTACACATGGCAGAAATGAGTAGGTGGATCTCATTGCTGGTGTCTCAGGTAGTGACAGACAGAGAGCAGACTGCTGTGTTTGTTTGTCACCGTAGTCTGAGGAAGCTTGGAGCAGATAACAGTTATGTGTTCTGGGCATTTCTGCTAGTGAGCTGAACTTATTCTGACAGGGTTGTGTGATTTAGGTTGGTATGCCAGTCAAAAAACCAGACCTACATCAGCAGAAGCAACAGTGGTGAGGAGCAGTCTGTACTTGCAGTTGAGATCACCTAAGCTGCAAGAAAAGTCCTTTAGGAAAATCCTCTTCTGACAAAAGGTCATCTGAGCTGTCTTCTGTGCCACCTATGTCATGACAGAAGCAGTGTGTTGGTGTTTGTTGTGGTTTAACCCCAGCACTAAGCACTACGTGGCCATTCTTTCACTCCTCCCCACTCAGTATGGTCAGGGTGAGAATCAGAAGAAAAAGGTAAAGCTTTGTGACAGTTTGGTAGTACAAAGAGAACATTATTGATAACAATAAAAACTAATGAAAGGATGTATAAAGTGAGTGATGCTGTGATTATATGATGCATGATGCAGTTGCTCACCACCTGGAACTCAAAATGCAGTTGGTTCCAGAGTTGTGATCCTCCCTCCCCTCAGCCAACTCCCCAATTATATATTGAGCATGACTGCCATATGGCATCCAATGCTCCTTTGGCTAGTTTGGGCCAGATGTCCTGGCCATGCTTCCTCCCAGCTTCTTGTGAAAAATAACTCTATCCCTGCCAAACCCAGGAAAGTGCTGCAGTCTTGGGAGGATGAGGACGGTGTAGCCAACTCCTGTATAGCTCATCTATATTGCCTGTGCTAAAGTGTCCTGGAAAGACCAGGAGAAATAATCATGGTTATCTTGCAGGGCTATAAAGCATAGCAGCAGCACTCTCTAAGTTTGTTTCCCAAATAGTGCTGGGCTAGAATAAGGCAGCATTCATTTTTATGGCACAGATAGTTGTTGAGATTTTATCAGAGTAGAGGTGGCATCAGTTGCTGGTTTTCCTTTACTTCAAAACCATGCCTTTGCTTTGACTTTTTTCTTTATAAAAGTGTAGTACATGTTTGTATAGAAGAATATATCTGTGCATCTGCTGTCTTGCTATCTGTATTGCCTCTCTTTTTGCAAAGAGTAAATCGTACCAGCATGTGATATACCTGTTAGCCCTTTCACAAGACTCTCTCTACTCCACTATGGTGAGACCCCACCTGAAGTACTGTGTCCAGTTCTGGAGCTCCTATTATAAGGCTATGGACATGCTGGAACGTGTCCAGAGAAGGGCCACCAGGATGATCAGAGGGCTGGAGCTCCTCTCCTATGGAGACAGACTGAGAGAGTTGGGGGCTATTCTGTCTGGAGAAGAGAAGGCTCTGAGGAGACCTTATTGTGGCCTTTGGGAAGGGGGCCTACAAGAAAGCTGGTGAGGGACTTTTTAGGGTGTCAGGTAGTGATAGGACCAGGGGGAATGGAGCAAAAGTAGAAATGGGTAGATTCAGTTTGGATGTTAGGAAGAATTTCTTCACCATGAGGGTGGTAAGACACTGGAACAGGTTGCCTGGGGAGGTGCTAGAAGCCTCCTTGGAGGTTTTTAAGGGCAGGCTGGATGTGGCTCTGAGCAACCTGATCTAGTGTGAGGTGTCCCTGATCTAGTGTGAGGTGTCCCTGCCCACGGCAGGGAGGTTGGAACTAGATGATCCTTGAGGTCCCTTCAAACCCTAACAATCCTGTGATTCTATGATTCTAAGACTGCCGTGACCATCCCTTTGGGGAAATGCCAACCCCCAGCTAAAGATTAGAGCCTGCATTCTGTTCACTGAGTATTTTTCTCCAAATGCAGCAATGATCTGTCACTTTCTTTATTGGTTAACATTGTGATTTTCTGTGAAATTTTGGGTTGTGGCCAACATGTGCTGCTTTACAACCACACGTGTGCAGACACACACACACATACATGCAGAGAAACAGTTCCGAGCTCAAATAAATCTGCAGATCATTGCCTTCATTGAAATCAATGGAGCTAAGCAGTTTCAACTAGCTGTGGATTTATCCTATTTATTTTAGAAATCAATGCAGTTTGCTTTTGAGATGAAAGATGCCTTTAAAATCTAAGGTCATTGTTGCTTATATCTCAGATGGAGAATGTCGGAATGGAGTTACCTTGCTGAATATTATGCATCAGCTTTGTTGAGAGCTGACTCTTTCATTTGAAATCTTCGTGGGCATACTGTTATTGCTACTGTTATTGGTATTGTTTTTATTATTACTGTCATCATTAGCAATTTTTAGAACTATTCTTAATAGGCTGTAAAAGCCATACGGAGCAATTTCACACAATACTTGCCGTAAATGTTTAGAGAAATTCCTACCCACAGCATTAAAGGGATTGAGGAGGAAAAAAATCAAACCCATTTAGAAAGGCCATATGTGAACCATTTCTATGCAGATCACTGAAGTATTTCTTACCCATGAGAGTTTTAGTGAACTCATCTGCAAGGGCAGTGTAGGATCAAGCTGAGCTTGTGAAAGCTTTGGCTGAGTATAAATAATTTTTTTTGTTGCTACCGGCCATGCTCTGAACCAAGATAACATGTGATGGTTGGAAGTACATTTGTGATTGCACATAGAAATCTCAGTGAGTTTATGAAGCTAATGAGAGGAGCACAAGGATGTGGGGTTAGCATCCCACAGCTGACTATGGGATCAGTTGGTACGCTGAAAGAGTTGAAGCAAGTCTGAGGCAGAGAGACCAAGACTGTGCTTATATTTGTGTACTGCCAAGCCAGTCAGATTAGTGACTTTTCACAGTATCACAGCACATTAGAGGTTGGAAGGGACCTCCAGAGATCATCAAGTCCAACCCCCCTGCCAAAGCAGGATCACCCAGGGTAGTCCACACAGGAAAGCATCCAGGTGGGTTAGGAAAGTCTTCAGAGAAGCACACTCCACAAACTCTCTGGGCAGCCTGTGCCAGTGCTCTGTCACCCTCACTATAAAGAAGTTTCTCCTCATATTGAGGTGAAATCTTCTGTGCTCAAGCTTGTACCTGTTGTTTTTTGTCTTATTACTGTGCACCACCAAAAAGAGCCTGGCCCCTTCCACTTGGCACCCACCCCTCAGATATTTATAGACATTGATCAGATCCCCTCTCAGTCTTCTCTTCTCCAGACTAAACAGCCCCAGGGCTCTCAGTCTCTCTTCATAGGGGAGATGCTCAAGTCCCCTAATCATCCTCTCCATTGGATTCTCTCCAGCAGTTCTCTGTCTCTCTTGAACTGGGGAGCCCAAAACTGGACACAGTATTCCAGGTGTGGTCTCACCAGGGCAGAGTAGAAGGGTAGAAAAACCTCCCCAGACCTGCTGGACACACTTTTATTGATGCATATATTTCAGCTAGTATTTCAGCTAGTGGTCTCAGCTGATTCCTGTTAGGGAAAATTTCCTCCCTTGATTTGCATCCAAGTGGACCGTGTTCAACTATTTCCAATAAATAATATCCTGAGGGAAATGTGTATTAAATAGTTATTATACTCCAACTATTATTAACATATTGCATTATTAACAATATTTTCATTATGCTATCTTATTAAAATCTGTATATCAGTAGAATGATGTCTATTCTCAGCCTTCATTTTGTGGCACATCCTGTGAGGGGGTCTCTAGGCTGTAGGAAGCTGCAACACTTTTGGCACAGAATTTCATACCACTTTATGGCTGTTACATGAGCAGTAGTGGTCTGTGTTGTACGAGCATCCTAGGCTTTGGGGATCTTCTGTGCTTTCTGCTCTGTATACACATCCTAAAATAGTCCTAAAGAACTTAGTAGTGTGATAAAATCTGTAGATTTGCATGTAGGGGTGTTAAATGATTCTGAATATTTTAGTGTACTTTGAATTGGGAAATGCTCTTAGTGTGAAATGGGACAAGATGTCTTGCAGATGTCTGTTCCAACCTAAATTATTCTATGATTTTGTTATTTCATATGCCTATAGGGGTACAACAATGAATTACTTGCTTATAAACATAGCTGAATGGCCTCTACTAAGAATGTAGTTTTGGGACACAGAAAAATATCATGAGTCTGTGTGAGCTGGTCTGACTTGGAGCTACTGGCTAACCAAAGTGAATCCACTCTTCCTTCTTACATTACTTCTGCAGTTTCTTTCACTACTGTTTTGACACTCATCTCATTTGACAAGGTGGTCAGTTTAGCTCCCTTTGAGAGGTGCATACCAAAGTGTATGGCAGTGTTTGGTGAAGAGTCCTCCAGAAAAATAACTCAAATGCATAAGAGCAAGGGGTTAGGCACATTCTGAGGTCTTCCAATGAGTACCTAGAAGACACTAACCTTTTTGAAATCTATGGTTTTCTAATTTCTGTCCTGTAACCCTCACTGGCACCTAGTATATCTTCTAATGGTTTCACATTCTAATGGCTCAGATCTAACATTTTTGTGTTGACAAGCCATATGCAAGGCATGTTACTTGCTCAGGTAATTCCTTTCCTCTGTCCAGCAGGGGAATGGAATTAGATTGTATTCCCCTTTTAGGCAACTGTCATATATCCTAACAAAAGCAGTATTTGCTTGAGAGAGCTGCTAGTCTGTGTCATTCAAATCAGTGATTAAGATATTTTTGTGGGTCCAGAGAAGAGCTTTATGTTGTTCCAGCTCTGACTCATAATTATTACTCCTGTCACTTCATCTCCTGTGTTAGCATCCCTTCAAACTTAATAAAGAGAAATAACATTTTTGCTTCAAAGCCCACAGTAGGCTAATTATATGTGTGTGTGCGTGCAGACACTCATTTATAGATGGAGATCATTAAGTTTGTGCTAATAAATATATATTTATGTAGACACACCCACATGTGTGGATAAAAATATATGTGTGTTTCTATGTAAGTGTATTTAATGATCCATATATATCTGTGTAAGCATCATTAAGCATTAATGTTTTCAGTGAGAGGATTTAACACAGGCTGGTCTGCTAGCATTGCTGTGACTGCTGTCCTTGGCTATGTGTGTGCTAGCAAATGTTCCTGCTGGTAAATTAAGAGGTTATGAGCCTTGCTTGTTCTAACACCTTCTCGTTTACATGGCCATGCATCTTTACCAGAGGTGAAGTAGGAGTGTTTTTCTTCCAGGAGACCCATAAAATTACTGGCAATCCATCACTGGGTGGCAGAAGAGTCGGGTAGAATGAATAAGTAACTGAGAAATGTTGAAAAAGATGAGATGGCTGCCAGGAGAGTTTTGAGGTGAGGAAGAGAGCATTAACAGCACAGGCCCTGCTTGGTCAGACTAGAGGTCCTCTAGCTCAGTTCCATGTTCCAACAGGGGCAAATAGAAGACACTAAATATTTATTTATTTAATGCATATTTATATATGTATATTTAAATATTTTAACATAGAATTTATATATGAAAAGATGCTCTTGTAGACTTCTCCCATTTACAGAGATCTGAAATAAGGTACTTTCTTCTCCTCAGTATTTTTTGTATTCCTAAGACATTCTTTTTTTTTTTTTTCCTATTTTTTCCCCCCTAAAACCCTTAAAAAATTTAGCAGTCACATTATCATGTGGCTAGGAGTTCCATAAGTTAACTTTTATTCTGAAGAACTGACTGACTTGTAGAAGATATCAGCAAGGTATGTGCAGGTATGAAGGCAATGTGCACAGATTCTGATTAGCACTCAGCAGAGATTCAGTAGATTGTGTATGAGAGAGGGGCAACACCTTCCAGGTCCAAGTTCAATTTTCTATCACTTTCTGATAAGGTGACTATCATCTTTGGTCTTTAACGAAAGCAGCATTCTCTGCCTTCTGCTCAAATCTTGCTGTCACATTTAAAAGCTGATACAGGAGAGAAAATTACAAGCTGACACAATGTTGTTGAAAGATTCTGTCTCCTTGGGAGCAGGGAGCTGTGCACCTGCTGCCTCTAGGGGTTCTGCTGAGAAAAGTACATCGAAAATAAGTGATGGAAAAGTGATAGTGCCTTTGCTGGGATGTGGTCAGAAGAGCTGGGCCAGCCTTTGCCCTCCACAGCTGCCACAGCTACTAGCAATCTCAGCAACTGAGAGAAGAGGTGAGTCGATGGCAGAAACACCAAGAGATTGTTTTTCCTAGAAGGAACTCAGATTTATGTCCAACATGCATAAAGAAAAGGGACAGAGTTCCTCAATTGCTATGGCCCAGCAGAGGCCTTCAAACTCTCCTGCCGTCGTTCTGGTCTCTTTTTCATTTCACTCTGAGAAAAAGAAACTGTCTGAAAAAAAAGAAAAAAAAAATCTTCTGCAATTTCTGTTGCTGGCTGCTGAGATGAAGAGGGAACCTAGAGGAAAGATTGCACCAGAGGTTTCTAAGTCCAGTTTGCAGCTTGCAGCAGAAAACAGACAGGGTCATGTACAGGGGCTGTGGTGGTGAAGGATTCTGAACTCCTATTTATCTTCACTTCTTTTGAGACCCAAGGCTGACCAGTCAGCCTGTGCATGCTGTCAGGCCTACCAAAAAGGAAGTGCTTTTCAAAGGTTAGGGGACCATTAGATACCTAGAAAAGATTGGTAGGTTTTAATTGTGGGCTTCATTGTGGCTTTATCTCACATTTAATTTTTTCTTTGTCAGTTTGTGATGCAGATATCTGGCATTGTTCTTTGCTATTGTTGTAGGGTAAGGGAAATCAAGAGTTAATAGCTATAGATTTTGCTCCAGGGCTCTGATATGCCCTTGTGAATTCATTGCACTGACCTCACTCGTGGGGCTGTGCAAACTGCAGTGAGTAAACCTATATAAGGACTCTCCAGAACAGAATCCATGAAATTAAAGTGAATAATAGAATCCATGAAATTAAAGTGAATTTGTGAAAATAATGACTGCATACAGAAAGAAAAGTATCATTTAGTCTTTGATCTGAGAACAGAAATTGCAAATATAGTTATTAAATTAGGAAAACAAGGTGATTGAGAGGATATTGACAGTTGCTATAATGAGCTGCATTCCCGTGTCATCTGATCTAATTTCAAAACCTTCTGGAAGTAATGAGTAGCTGGGACTTTGTGAGCATATGATCAATCTGCTAATGCCATCAAGTGACTTTACAATGGACAAGAAAATGTGTGTTACAGGAATTCCCATTTTATCCCAGCAGATGATCAGTTTACACCCTAGAGTAAGACAGTTGATTACCCATATCATTATCTTTGTTTCCAAGACTTAAAGACATTATTAATGATCACAGATTAATCAGCGTCACCTTTCTCCCCTCTCCCTCCCTGCCAGAGCAATGCTCTGTCTGTTAGCCTTCTGATTGCTGCATGAATTCACCTAAGCAGCCCACAGAGGCACGATATTGATCGTGCTGCTGATGCTTGCAGTCTGAGCCGAGATCCTTCTGTGGCACCTGCATAGACAAATCAGGTCATGAGAACATCTGCTTAGAGTAATCTTTCTCAGACAGTTATGAGATTTACTGGGCCTTAGAACGAGGATGTCTGTGCCCTGAGATCAGTTCCCAGCAGTTGCACTTTGTACTCAGAAGATTCCAGCCACTAGTTATAATGCAGCCTGTATTCTTCAGCTTTCTAGGGCAAACATTACTCTCACTGTGCAAAGCACTCAGGCCTGGTGTGGGTTGTACAACTCACATTAGTTCCTCAGAGTCTTTCATCTTTCTGTTAGAGCAAGCCATGAAGTATTCTGGTACCCTGATCCCTCTGGGGGACTGAGAAACCGTATGGCCTCAGCTCTTTTTCAGCTCAGCCTGGCCCTGATCCTGCATGGGGCAGAGGGTGGTACAACACACCAGCTGGGAGCTTGGAAGGCTCAATGCTGGGTTGCCTGCAGAGTTCACTCTAACAGATTTTTCATCATTGGACTGCAGTGAGTTGTGGAGAGCAGCTCTCCAGAGAAGCCATACTATAGTTTGAGGCATTTCAGAAGCCTTTATTCTTAGGGAGAACTTGTGCTCATGTGATTATTGTACATGGTTTTCTTGTTTGATGGATCGCTTTGACCCAAACCTGTGAAAATTCTCCCACTAGCTGCTCACCTACGATGTCACACTGTTACTCAGCCAGGTACAGATCTCATCCCCTCTTCTGAGCCTTCTCTTTGGTACCCTGTGCCAGGTAAAGCTTCTCCTCCTGCTCCACCACAAACTACCTTGGTCACATCTCTTTGGGGCTTACATGTTCTCAGCAGTGGTGTTCACGTTTATATTGGGCAGCTCTTGCTGGGAATCTGCTGACCCATAGGGTGGAAGATTGAAGTGTCTGCACTTGCCAGAAGTTGGATAACATAGCATAAGGGAACCAGCTGCTTCTGTTGGGACCACAGGTGTGTTAATGGAGGAAACACTCAGATTGCTGATACCTGCCAATGTCTTATCTAGAAGAGGGAGACAGCATCTTCAGGTTTCAAAGCTGTCAGAAACTGGTTGTCTTTCATGAGTGCTTTGAAGAAGAGAGAGAATACTTCTGAAAAACAGCATTAAAAATTAATGTGCATTCCCATCCCCCTTCCCAGGTGTCTCTCACTCCCTTTCATGTTGCTGATATTTCTTTTGAAGCAATTGTCATGTAAAGTGGTTTGGGAACATTGGAAATAAATTTTTTAAAGACCAGATTGCAAAAGATTTGGTTTGTCATTCACTAAGTTCTTATTTTGATAACACTTCATATTAAAAAAAAGAAAACATTTTCTTTGTCTTTCTCATTGCCATGTGCAACTAATGGAGAAGTCAGGCCCAACCTGTACATGATTATACATTCTGCAGATTGCTTAGTAATTGCACCAAGCATTACTTGCTAACAGAAAGATCGTGTTGTACCATATCATTTGCAGTGGTTTTCCTTTTCTGCTGGCACTTTAAAGGAAGTGCCCACTGAGGAAGTGCCTAGGGCTGTTTTCCAAAGCTGAGAGAAAAGGGTCTGCCATGATTGTATTATTTATTGTAAGATTTTGGTTCTTTTATGTTTTCACAGAAACTCTTCTCCTGCCCCACCTCCTCTGTCCCTCCTGACCTGGAATTTGGCAGTGCTGCAGCTTTCCATGACCAGTTCAATATGGATGGCCAGTCAGTGAATCTGGTCAACACTTCAAATTTCTTATCTGTAGAAAATCTCCATGTCGTGGCATTCAGTTTTACTTGAAAGTAGAAATAAATCACTTCCTCACAAATTCTCATTTGACCTTTCCCCATGGGAAACAGAATACAGACCAAGATTTTGTGGAACAAATTTGTCATCATGGAAGCTGCTGTCGGCTGTTGGTGTATTCATAGTTATGTTTCCTCTCTCTGAATAGCAGCAGTAGAACAAGGCCTTATATCTGAGAAGGTCTGTGGGAAATACACTACTTTGCACTATCCAAAAATCTAGGTCCAAATGAGTGGTATATTTTATTTGGAAAAAATTGCATCTCTTCTTTTTAGAAAAGAAATTACCATTTTTCATACTCTTTTTCTGTCCACAGACAGCAGTCCTGAGTCATCACCCAGGTGCCCTCAGGCTACTGTTCCTATTTAACAGGTCAGCCAAAAGCAACACTGAATTAAAAGCTCCAAAGTGGCTCTTAAAAGACCGTATTTATTGTTTAGAAACAAAATTAGTGCATTTTGTTAGCAATTGCCTACTTTTCCAGTGTCATCTTTCATCTTTTATGTTTCCTTTGTTTCCCATCTCTTGCTCTATGCATCATCTTGCCAGCCATGAGACAGTATAACTCTCCCTCTCCCTATGCTACTCTCTAATTGCAGATCTGTGTTCCTTTCAGTTGGGTGCTACTCCTTGTCTCAGTCCCTTTCCATCCAATTTCCATGTAACTAGTGACCTCCTTTAACATTAATTTCATCTAGACCCTAATAAAAAACAATTGGGAGGTTACACAGCCCATTTGGTTTTCTCTGAAGCCATGATTTATGTTTAATTCATGTGGAAATAGCTCATCTCTCACTCCCCATTCATAAAATCTAACCCTGCCAGCATAATTTGCAATGGTTCCATTGCTGCTTGTGTGGTTTTGGCCCTAACCACTCAGCCTGCATGTAGGAGCCTGGTCTTGCTTTCTGGTAGTTTTCACACAGAGGTGGCTTCAGATCCAGATTTTGTAACAAACTCTGTCATGTGAAATTGTCAGCATTTTCTTTTATTGTCTCTAAAGCTATAAATGTCAACAAGGGATGGAGGTACATTTATCTACCAAGTCCTTCTGTAAGTGTGTGCACTGAGTCAGGATCTCTAGCAAAGGCTCAACATTTTCCTAAGTAATGTAGGACCAGGGTAGCCTGGCTTGTGGGGAGAAAAATCCAAATAAAATCAAGACAATTATGGAAGTGAGAGAATCCTTGTACAGGGACAGAGTGAATTCTCAGCTAGAGCTAATATGTTTGGCTGGATCTGGAGTTTCTGCTAGGCCATTCTCTCCTCCCTCTGCTCACCCCAGTTTAAGTTACCCAGCACTCTGGCAGCAACTGCTTTGTGTTGCCTCCATGTACTCATGCTGTGCTGATCTTGAACCAATCAGTTCTACTGGGGTGTAAAGTACAATAGCCCACAGCAACCCCCAACTCAGATCTGGCTAGGCTTCTCATCTCCATCTTAGTGCTGGCTGTATAAGTGCCAGAATAGGTCTTGCAGAAGAGCTTTGTTCCCCAGGCTTGCCTGGAGCCACAGGAATGGAAAAGCAAAGCTTAGATATTTACAGGCTTTACCTGGCACCCCACTCAGGTCCAGATCTACACGGCATGGCCAAAAGCTAAATGACTTTAGAGTTCCTGAGAGCAGACCAGCCAAACCTGAATAGCTTTGGTCCATGTCCTTCACACTGATGGGTTCAAGATGATGCTGCATGGATCTACCCTGGGTGACTAAGAGTCAGCCCTTCTGATACCTGTCCAAGCTGTGTGTAGAAAGGAGCTCTCTAGTCTATGCTATGCTACTACACTGAGAGTAGCACTGATCGCAGCACTGACCAAGCTCTGCTTGTGAAACTGCATTGGTAATATGTGTTGGGAAGGGAGATTTGCCCTGGGTGCCTAGTTAGCTGTTAAAGTTGCAGCAGTATCAGCATGTACTTCTCTTGCTCCCTTCGAAGGGAGAATGAGCACCTTCAGTTGTGGTGTATTAACTACCCACTGCTCCTGTAGCTGTGGTTGTGCATGTCTGGGGCTCCCCGTCATTTAGGTGAGAGAATTTCACCCCCTCCAGTTGACTAGAAAAGAAAAACAACCACCACACACTGCCAGGAGGTGGTTCTTCCAGATGGTGCTTCATAGCACTTCCTGGGTTCATTTGCCCATTAAATAATTACTTTTGCCATTATTTGTTAGAATCACAGATGTAAATGAAGAGAGATTTTTAACTGAAATCAGACAACAGTCTCGCTTGACTTTCTCCCTCTCTACATTCCTGCAACAAAAGTGCAGATTCTGCTGAAGCATTTACCAGTTTGGGTGATTTTACTGTTGGGGATTTTTTGCTTGCTGAGGCACTTCCACTGCAAGCATTTTTCTTTTACAATAAAAGGGGGGAAAAATCCAACAAGGTTGGTTTCAGGCTTTGCTAAATGAAACAGTCTATTTATGATGACACTGCAATTAGCTTTTTTTTGTCAGTGTTATCAATTAAAGTATGTATTTGGCTCTCTTTCTTTCTGGTTTTATGTTGATCCATCCATCTATCTGCATGGTTAGTTCATCTCAAAAGGTGCTATCTATTAAGTACGTTATATTTTTTGCATTTATTTTTAGATATTCAAAATGCTTTGAACCTAATCTATAGGGCCTAATCTTTTTAGCGTTTAACTTCAGAGGCCCCCAAGGTACTTTGTGAGAAGGAAAATGAGGTACCTTTTCATCTCTCTTACTTTGTTTTTCAAGGAAGGAAAAGCAGTTCAGAAAGAAGAGTATGTTTGATGGTTTATGTAGTGTCAACTCATGGGCACAGCTGAAGACAGGGGGCATTTGACCATTACTTTGACCATTACACGTGAAGTAGCTAGGCTGACTAGTGAGGAGAGAAGTCCTCCATCTATGTGCAGACCAGCCAAGTACAGACAGTTTCAATGCATGCTTGCTCCATATAATGTCTGGCAGTTTACTTCAGGAGCAATAGAAGGGGACTTGATTTAAGTCTGAGAAGACATTTCTATTTCCATGCTTGGGCAGCTCATCTGAAACAGCCAGCAGGGATAGATCCAGATGGATACAGCTGGTGCCTTTCCTGTGACCAATACAGAAGCTATTATTTGAAATTAGTTTCTCATACCCTAGGCATGGACAGGGATTGAATCTATAGACCAGAGGTGGAGGAGTTGTTATCTTGTGACCCTTAATTCATTCTGTTGACCTGTCAGGAATGAGCAGTAATGAATTACATAGAAAGCACAACTATCAACAATTCAAGGAATGACAAGGCCAAAGCAATGCAATTTGACAAGATACCACATAAAAATAAAATTCCTTGAAAGTAGATTCTGTAGAAGGTTATCCAGTCAGTAGATACCACATTTGTAACTTAATTAATGAAAGGTATAATTATAGCAGAGTTTACCAATGACCTATTCCAAAATCACTTCACCATGAATCTGTAAGCATTTCACAGTTATTTTCCAGTTTACTAATAATTTTTTTTAGTGCAAATTAATGACACCCAGCCCTGGTAATAAAAGCTTTGCCTTAGTTCTCTAAAGAAGGAATTGAGAAACATTTTCTGGTTTCTTAGTAATGTTTTCACTGTAAGTTAGAGACAGTTGAGAAGATTCTCTCCTGTTAGCTAAGGTTTTGTGTGGAGTTTGAACTCTCTACTCTGAGGGACAGAACAAAATCTGTCCTGTCTAAAGACTGTCAATTACCATTCCATGGCTTAGACTGGTGAACCTATGTTAAATGGAGTGTAGTCAGAAAACTGACTGTCTATATGCCATCTAGATTCTTGCATTTATTGCTTCTCAGGTACTTCCAGATCAGACTGCTTAGAGGGGGAAAAAACCAAAATATACTTTTTTTTGTTTTGGCTTCCCAGAGTTGGACCTTGAAAACTCAGATCTCTTCTTTTGTCTTCTATCCTTGCAATTCACACTCCTCTAATTACATTTAGTGTAGTATTGTTTCCATTTAAATTATAGCAATTATATACAAAGACCTTCTTTGAAATCATTTAATTAAAGAGTAGCTAGTTCTCTGTGCTTTTGGAATGCTAATATATTGCCTTCTATTTAGGAAACTGGTTGCTTTCCATTAATTATCATTTTCAGAGAAGAATTTCAATGGCAGAGTGTTTTTTTTTTTTAGTTTATTTTAATAGATAAAAAACTCTAAGTGGTTCTGACAATTTTTTTAAAGCAAGAAGAAACCTTTTGATCTTTTGCTGAACGAACAGTTAGCTAAGGGTCAATCTGAGGAAGATCATTTTACTTGAGATACACTGACTGCCAGAGCTTTGGATTTCTCTAGCCATGTAATCTTCCAGGTTCAGGCAAATGTTTGTGTTTGATTATGTTCTCCCCTCCTCTTGCTATGTTTTCTATGTAATAAACACCCAGGTCAAAGCCTGAACTGGTATAAATCTGCTGGTTTCTGCCTGCCGAGTTGCTCTCCTGCAGTAATGACATTTCAAGCATGTGTCACATCCAGGATAAACAAGATTCATGGGAGAGCTGCCCAGCTGTGCAATAGTACCCTGACAGCAACAGAGTGTGTGCTGAAAGCAGTTGTGGCATAACAGCCAATGGCATTTACTCAGTGCCAAGGAAAAGTGGGGAGAGGAACTGGAATTGGAACTCCTACTTGGGTACAATTTCAGAGGTTTTCTGCATCTCCCTTCTGTGCTATTTCCCATTTCTTTCTTCTCCCTCCTTCTCCCAATAAGTGCCACGGCACCCTGTGTTGCTCTGGCTTCCGTGGGTGGATCTTGGTCCAGGATCTGCCTTCTGTGTTGAGGAACAGGATTTGCAGATTCTTCTGTAGCTTTGCCTGAATACAGCGGTGTTTCCTATCACTAATACCCCACAATTAGGGTTCACTAATAAATGTTCTGAAGAGACAGCAACCACCTACCTAATAAATCCCTTCCACCACACACAAGTTCCTCCCCACCTACTCATTTCTGACCTGTATAATCGTTTATCGCAGGTGGTTCTTGTATTATACCCTTGCCCCTTCTTGTCAGCTTCTTGGAACTTGACTCTGTGAGGCAGAACTTAGATACAGAAAGTTGTCCACAGCAAACCCACAACTTCAGGCTGTCAGAACTTCCCCACCTCCCTTGCTCTCCCAGACACCCATGAGCTGAGACAGGTCTAAATGGGAGAGCATGACTGATTCTGGATGGACTCTGGTTCAAGAAAACAGCACAGTGCAGAGGAATTTTTGGTGCAGGCTACAGTCTACAAGGAGGAATCATTTGGGCAGTGAGAGGAGAGCAAAGCTAACAACTCTGTGTGATTACAGTGTAAATTCAGATGAAGTAATGCAAAGAATGGTGGCACACTGGTGACACAGCAGCATCTGGATCGCAGTCAGTGCTTTGGAAACTTCAAAGTTTTCTCTTTGGTTTTTGTTTTGCTTTCTCAGGGAAATTTGTAAATAATTTGTCTCTCTCCCTCTTTCTTTTGTAGTCTGGAATAATTAAAACAGCAAAAAATTTAATTGTATAAGTGGCTTGAGTAAAATTGTAGATTGGTGGTAGTTTTATCATGATGCCAGAAGTCCTTCTTTCTCTGCCCACTATGTCTTGGAATAGGAGTAGTACAATGACATTTCACAAGTGTCATGAATGAGTTTCAGTACTTACAGAATTCTTAAAACCTGCAGCTTGTGTTTTAGATAAGGCTTTAGGGTGTTTTATATATTTGAGATAGTCAAGGAGTTGGCATGTTATAATGACAAACCAGCTTGATCATTGTTGGGTTTTGTTGCTTACATGTACTGAGATGTTCCTCCACCAATGACAAGCTGTAGTCTTGTTCATGGCTTTTAAAGCCTGCTCACCTGTCCTAATCTCCTCCTATCACACCCTCTTTGAAAATCCAACTGCAGCTGATTTAAAAGCTGCTTCTTACTGAGGAAAATCACAACTGGCTAAGGGAATTGGAAGCTGTTACTTAATCAAAAGCTGAATACCATGCAGTAGTCATGCAATATTTCTGGGTGGATGGAGTCTTTTGTCTGGGTACCTGGTGTAACTAATTAATCAAACCAGGGTTTTGCTTAGATGTTTTGCTTAGATGTTCTTTGATGAAAGTATGAGCTTCCAACTGTTAGGCTCCCTTAATAGCCATAATGATTGTGTTTTGGTGATGTGTAACATCAGTGCTTCGTGTTGCTTTGGTCCTTCCCTTCCAGACACTTAGCAAGCACATGGCTTTCCCTGCATGCAAAGGAGGGCTGTGTAGTTGGAATGGCATTTAGAGAGACCTGACCAGCTCTGCTGCCATGTTCTGGTCCAAGTTCATGCAGAAGCCTCTGGTGCTATTCGATTTTATATGATCTTCTTCATCATCCCATTTGCCTCAGATCTCTGTCTGAGTCCTTCCACTATTTTTTGAGGGCTCAGCCTTCAGCTCCAGCTGCTCCTGTATATTACCTTACTCAACACAAGCCTTCTGTTGGCCTGGAGTTACATGGGAAAATGTGTGATTTTCATCCTGAAAGTCAACTTATTGCTTACTTAGATGATGAGTGAACTAGTCAAATTAAGGAAAACATGCTACTGATAACTAGCTGCAGCCAGCATTTACCAGGTAGAAGGGATCTGCTGTCTTTGCAGGTCACTTGCTTGCAGTCCATATCCCAAATATATTATTTTGGGTATCAGCAGTAAAGAAATTTTGGGAATCAGCAGTAAAGAAACTGAATCAGCTAGAAAAGTTTTGATTCCGAGACAACCAAGCCACTATACTCAAGAGAATAGCTCCTTGGCATTAGACATTACTTTCTAGTCTGGTTTAATGTTCCAGAGTGATACCTAGCTGTCTGTATTGGACTCAAGGCCCAAAGTACTACAGGCACAGAAGACCTTCCAACAGAGTCTATGCAAGAAATCAGGAAAAGGCTAAAAAAACCCTAGGATGTTATAGGAAGAGAAAAATGTTATTCATGACTGAATTACATTTTTCTGGCACCCAGCTCAAAGACTGCATTGTCTTTTGCAACAGAGATTCATGAGAAATTATTTGCTTAATGGAAGCATATCTCCAACTGGCTCTGGTTCTTTTTTTCCCCTTTCTCTTCCATGCTCAGAGTTTTTGGGCACTTCAGTCTCCGTTCTGAATGGCAGCTGGTCAAGGTGGACTACAAGTCTCTCTTCAGCCGAAGGTGTAACAAAGATGACTACCAAACCTGGCATCTGCACAATCAGGTATTCACACTCTGTAGAAAGGAAATGAGTTGTTTTCTTTTGTGTATGCTCTGTGTTGGCAGCTCAGAAAGTACCTGTTCTTTTCAGCAGAGCATATGGATTTTTTTGTATCCATCAAGTCACTCTTCTAACCTGCTGATGCTTTACTTCCCATGAGGAATATGCATGGATAAACCCAGGACTGGGCAAGTTGGGGAGTTTGTTTAACTTCTTGCTGTATGGAAATGTTCTATTGCAACAGCTGGATCATTTTGCCCTCGGTGCTTAGGGCACTGTAAAACCTCACCTTGTGATTGAATTGTGGGAGACATTGAACTCTTTGTAGGTCTGTCAGTGACTGATGAAAATAATTTTCTTTCATTTTGCCTCTCTTTTCCCCTACTCAGAAATGAAAATAAAAACATTTATTCATCCTGCAGGTTCTGCAGGTGTCTGTAAGACCCTGGGGAGCCCCTGAATAAAAGACATCAGAGGAGACCAAATTTTTTTCAATCTATATAGGAATTTAGATTCTCCATTAGAGCTCAGTACCCTCTGAAGATTACTTTTGGGTTACTGGCCACCAGTATGATGTCCCATTTCCTTCAGGGCAACATAACTAGAGCCAGAACTATTGGCACTGTGATATTCCTGAATGAAATACATGAATTAGGAATGAGCATTAACTTGGCAAGGATGTATCAAATAACTGAAGCCATAGAATACATTAAAATAAATTAAGTGAAACAAAAGGGAAGTCATGTCTAACCAGGCAGCCATCTTGGGAACCACTGTTAATGGGAAAGAGAAGTATTTCAACCAGGTGTTTTCTTTTTATGTACTTCTATGCAGACAAATTATTTCTGCCTCAGAGAAAATTCTGTTGATGTTTAAAACCCCCAATATAACACACCATCAAAATTATTTGACCCCCATAATAGATACATCTATCAAGGAGAGAGGAGGGTAGCCAGAAGTCCTGGGTTACACACCTACATGTTGTCCCTGTGCTGGGTTTCAGGCCTGGACACCTCTTTCTGTAGTAGATTTCATCTGACATATGAAAGAAGCTTGAAGTACCTCACATTTTTTTTTTCAGGATAATTCTTAGGACTAGATAAATTGATGGATGCCTTTTGAAATATGGCATAAGTGAGTGTAATAGCTTGGGCACCCAGGCATTTTTGGCATTTTGTCATTAGCATCCCAACTAAGTGCTGAAAATGTGCTCGTGGGTCCTTCCAAGGTGGCTTTTGACTTTAAAAAGCCGCAGAAGGGATCTAGACTTGTCTCCCAACTTTCCCAGGGATGATTGCTTGCTTTCATTGCCTTTTATGTCTTTTGACAAAATGCTCTGTTTAGGGTCCAGCTTGCCACTACAACTCTGTTTTTCTTTCTCCTGTTGTTCCTTGGCTGATGAAGGGGGAGCCTTGTGTGATGGGAGAGAGGAAGATCTATAAGAAACGCAAGCCTGGAGCCCAGTGTTCCCTGGGTCGAGACTATTCACAAACTGTGGTTTCTGAACCATGTGTCTGTGGTCAAGGGGACTTTGAGTGGTGAGTATGTGGCTCTGGAGACGTTTGCAGAAACTGGTTTTTGTACCATTGGCAATGACTGAGCTACTTCCCAGACAGAAAACCTTGCAGAGAAACTAGGACTCGTGCAGATTCATACCACACAGCATAAATGTGATACCCAAACCTGTTGTATGACTGAGGTGTCCCTGTCATCTGCAGGAGAGATTTGCTAATCTCCAGGAGCAATCCAAACCTGGAATTCAAAACAGAAAATTGCAAGTACTAATGGACATGTTTTTGTCCATCATTCCAGAAGAGTGACAGCCAGGCCTCTTTTGTGGTCCACATCATGTCCCCTAAAGGAGAAAGACGGAATTTCTCTATCCTCACTTCGAAGGGAGAAAGCTAGAAAAACCTGCACATTTTTTGCATTATTCCTTTGAATTCATGGGGAGTGTTTGTTGTTTTTTAGCAATGTTCTGTTGAGAAATCTCTGAAAGGATTTCTGTGACATGACTATGCTGCCAACCCTGGTCAGATGTAGTTACTTGTTGTACATAAATACTGGTATTTCTAACTTAATGGGACCATAATTTCCAAACTGCTTTAAGGTCACTTTGAAAGCAGCTTAAAAATAAACCAGGGAAAAAAATAAACCACTGCTTGATATTGCTTGACTATCAGGGAGAATGCATAACAGCCTGTGCACAAGAAATTCCTAAAGGCAACCTGTGATGGGCAATATTTCAAAGATTTAAGACTTGCAATAGCTGTGATGCTTCAGCATAAATGATCAGAGTATCATTCAAATGGAGTTCAGAATACTCTGAAAGCAGATCAACTGAGAAAACATTTTCCTTTTTACAGTATCAAGATCAGTGTCTGATTTGGGTCTGGTGTGATTCCTGAAAACTTCCCTTACTTTTGATCCTTCCTGAAGAGACGTGAGGAGTGAGATCTGGACACTTTTTTGGACTTAAGCCAGATGAGACTCAGTTCTTTTTAGAATATGGATACATTAAAATATGGTAACAAAAGAATGAAAATTACAGACCAAAGTGTCTCCTCGAATATCGGAGTAGTTTGGCTCGAAGAGAGGCTCAGGGATATAGAACACAGATTTTCGTCTTATCTGGATGGATGTTTAATTTGTTTCTAATGCCAGAATTACATCTGAGACTCCTTAGCTTGACTCAGG
Organism: Indicator indicator; assembly: GCF_027791375.1. NCBI lineage: Eukaryota > Metazoa > Chordata > Aves > Piciformes > Indicatoridae > Indicator > Indicator indicator. The sequence continues at coordinate 9,645,922 of NC_072016.1, read as the reverse complement.
AGATCTTTCCTCTTTGTTCTCATCACAGGGACTTGCAGGATGAACAAACTACCTTGCCCTGCAGTATTTGCCCTTGACATTGGCATATGCTTCTTAGCTGAACCAAGCACCAATCTCCAGAGACACTTAACGAATTTTCTTCTTTGGGTTTTCTTCTACTTTTCTGCAGCTTTGTGCCTTACCAGCTTTCAATTTTCACAGTGAAGCTTGCCTTTTCTAAGCTCTAAGTGGAAAACTGTGGTAGCTAAATTGCCTTTAAGTGCTGTTCTGCCTTTGAAAAGGGTCTGCATCAGACTGCACCTTTTCAGTCAACCGGTGTGTTCCTTGCATGCATTCAGTATCATTTTTGCTTAACTTTCCCACTAACAGGAGAGAATATTGCTGTTAACCTTGTCAGTCCTGCAGAGGAAAAGCAGTTAGAGGGCAGCAAGCTGGCTTTTGTTTTACACCTTTCACTTCCAACAGAACTGTTAAATGACTTCCTGTGGCAAAATTGTTACAGCTGGTGATGGAGAATCGGAAGAACCAGCTTCAGTTTAAGGCTGTGTTTTGATGCTAGTCTGCAGGGCTGACTGGAAGAAGGTCTGGAGAAATCAGTTTGGAGAAAATGCTAGTGGTGCTGGAAATAGGGCACCAAGCTTGGTTGTCTTAGAAATAATTTGCACAGAGAAAGGATGGACTCATCTGCTCTGACTTGTGGCTTCTAAAGGATGAGACAGTTATGTAGTCAGTGGCAAGACACAGGCTATTCTAGAATACAGTTCATCTGCCTTTGCCTCCACTGACTAGAAGGAAATATGTCCCCACTGTGGGTATCTACATTTGGAAGGATAGCTCCTACTCTTTCACTTGATGCTTTTGCAAAGGAAAGATGTCCACTCAGGCTTTTCTGGCTGGGTTCACAATTGTCAGTTGTTCTTGGAAGCACTGATGAGCATGTCTCTTGTGTATGAACTCCTATGGAGTGTTAGGGAACACAGGAGAGTCAGCAGCTGAGGTTGTGTGTGTACACTGAGCAGCAGGTACCAACAGACAGTCCCTCTGTGTCCCCAGTAAATAGATTTGGAGGCTGGTTCTGACCAGAGAACATTTCATACTCCTAGGTGTGATGACACCTGCCTTTGGGAGTTGTGCAGACAGGACAAATGACTGCAGGAGCCCTACAGCACAAGCTGTGAGGGCTGCATTCCCTCCCAATTCATTTACAGTGCCCTTGTGCCTGTCTGCTTCATGTTGCAGTGCTATCTGTTCCCTGCTGTTAGGTATAAGGCTGATCTGAATTTCAGGGGCATAAATCATGATCCTGGGCCCCAGTTCAACAAATCCTCCTGAATCAAGATCAGGGCTGACTCCTGCCAACCCTCGCAGTCATTTGCAGAAGGAAACCCTGGCCTTTTTCTGACAAAGAGAATGGCAGAAGGAGCTTGGAAGTGTTATTAAAATACTCACTGATCTTTCTTTTCCCTCCTCCTGCTTCTTTATTTACTCTGTCAAGATGGCTTTCCTGAGAAAGACAGCGCAGCAGCTGGACTTGATTATTTCCTTAACTTATGCAAACCCTGGGGCTTATGAGAAGGAAGGTGGGCAGCATGTGAGGTTTTAATATACATTTACCAGAAGCTAATGAACAAGCACAGAACCTTCAGGGCATACAGCAATGTTGTCTTTAATTTTATTAAATATTTATGCAGCTCTTTTCTTCTTTGGGGCAAAGTACAGCTCCTCCTGAATATTTTTAATTACGAAGTCACTGCCAGGCATTTTTGACTGTGCAGGTCGGACCCACTGAGAATGATTAAATTGAATGTTGAGAGAAAGAGCATTAGGGAATCTCTGAACCTTTTAAAGTAGTTTGCAGAATTTTTGCCCTCCAAAAAAGAAGGAGCAGTAGCAGCCTGGGTCACTGGGGACACAGCAAAATTTTGTCTCACCAAAGGCCTTCCTAGACACTTTCTGTTGACTGTTCAGACTCTGAATAGGAGAAAGATAAAACACAGTGTCCTAAAGGGCACAGAGAGATTTCAAGGCAGTGGCTTCTGTAGTGTCTGTGTTTCCACAGGGGTTTAGTTTGTTGGCATTTGTTAATGTGCTTCAGGCAAAAATCCAGAATCTCTTTTTATTTTGTCCTAGAATTCAGCCTGCCAATAAAGGCTATGCATAAAAACCTGATCCAGAGCCTATTAAAACTTATGGAAAGCTTTCAATTAATCCTGTTGCTTCATCATTGTGTTGACATGCAAAGGCAGCTGTGAAAAGAAGCCTTGAATGGTGGTTGTATACACTTCCACTCTTTGGTGGTCCAAGGAAAAATCAGTACCCTGGATTACCTTTCCCATGTGACCCTATACCATGTAATCTTTAGACCACCAAATTGGCTGTATTGTTTTAGTTTAGTGTTGTAAAAAAAGTCAGCTATATTTTTCTCTCAGGCCAATCATATTTAAATATACATTTCTTAGCTACTTGTTTAGGAAGTGATCCTAGTGTTTTATATTCCTGACTGCTTCACTGGGAAAAAGTGGCATTAGGTCTGGGAACTGCTCTGGTTTATTCTCAAAGCAAAGATTGCAAAAAGCAAGCAAACAAAAAGGACCCAACATGTGAAATTATTAGAGATTAAAAGAAATGAACAGTACCACTTTCTGTTTGAATCTCTGCCCATGTTTTGTTGCAAATGGAACAGGAGTCCCCCACTTCTCTGCAAGGTTGGTAGTTCTGATGTGGTCAGGTATTGCTTATCTTCTGTGAACTTGTGTTCAGACTGCTCAAGCACTTTGTCTGTGGATGAGCCCAATACATGATGCTGTGCCCTCCATCTGAAGAGCCACAAATGCACATGTGCTTTGGGAAACAAAAATGTCACCCAAAACTATGATCTAAATCTACTGAATGAGTTCAGTGACACACTCACGATTTATCTCCATAGTGACTATGGGTATGAGAGGCACAGCAACAACCGCTGTGTCCCAGCCTTCTGGTTCAGCCCATCCTCCCTGTCCAAGGATTGCAGCATTGGTCAGAGCTACTTAAACAGCACTGGGTAAGTGAATCTTGCAATCTCTCTGCTTTTGCTGACCTTGCAGTAGGTATGGGAACCTGGATGGTCTTTTTTCTCTGCATCTTATCTGGCTCTCTTCCAGTTCTATTTATGAGATAATGTTTGCAGCAGCATCTGTATGGAACATTGCCTCATTCCTCACAGGCAGGGAGAAGCACATTAACATAAGTGACATGTAGATATTGTATTGCTGTTGAGTGATGTGTGATCCCTGGAGCCTAGGCTGGGAGCTCCCCTTCTCCGCAATATTAAATCACGATTCAGGTAGGTCTGTCTGAGAGACAGCCGAACATTTAAAAGGACAGGTTCGAGATGTTTCACATTGTTTTTCATTGAACCTTTTCCCATCTTACAACTCCTATTTATAACAGCTTCTGGGAAGGCTCAAATGAGCAATTTTTAATCCCTTCCTCCTCCCACCTCTTTTTTTTTGTTTTCCCCACCCTCTGCTATTTTCACTTATAGATGTACCAAGCCTTGTGATTTCAGACAAGATACCTGTCCTGTTTTTTCTTGGTTTTACCCAGAACAGATGGCTAGTGTTTGTTTATTATGATAGTACCACTTTGCAAATGCTGTTCTGTGGTGTGGTGGATACCCTGAGAGTCTGGTTGCACAAAATTGCAATGTTCCTTCTCAGACAACTCAGACTGTGAAGACTTTGCAGGGCTGCATCTGAGTCATGGATACTGTGTGCTTGATTGTTATGGCAGAGTTGTTCATGGCTGGTCAATGCAGGTGGCTGAACAAAACGAGGCTGCTGGGAGTCTGGAGTCACTTAACTTTGGCTGAAAGGTTGCTATAAATACAGAATGTAATTGCAAGAGTCCTGGCCAGTATGACTGCTTGTAGCCTTCTTGACTGATAGCAAGAGGAATAGTTGAGGTCTTTGTTGTCTTAACCAACACTGTATTTTTACAGTGATATTACTAGAAAGGGCTAATCCCCCTCAACAACAATGGGAGTAGCTAAGTGTCATGCTAGTTAGCTAATCTCTTCCAAGATAAGCCAAGAGAAGGACCCATTCCTTGAATCATTTTAAAATTGGAGTGGACAAATCTCTTGGCAGATTATTCCTAATGCCTTCTAGCAGAGTGGAGGCAGGGAAAGTGTAATCAAAATCATAATTAAAAAGCTAGGATGGAAGGTGTAGTCTTGCAGGCATGGGGGCTTGGAGTTCTCTGCCTTTTAGCAGTGCAGGGTAATTCACCTCCACAATACATGTCTGTTCTCAGTGGTGCTGCTGGGAACCTCTGGAGAAAGTTGTACTGGGATTTGTTTGGCTTTATCCAGTTGAGTAAAGCATTCACAGAATCACAGAATTACTGAGACTGGAATGGACTTCTGTGATGATCAAGTCCAGCCTATGCCCTATCACCACCACACTGACCAGACCATGTCACTAAGAGCCACATCCAGTATTTCGTTAAACACCTCCAGGGACAGCAACCCCACTACCTCCCTGGGCAGTCCATTCCAGTGTCTAATTACCCCTTCCATGAGCAAGTGCTTCCTAACATCCAACCTAAACCTCCCCTGGTGCAGCTTCATGCCATGCCCTCTCTTCTTGTCACAAGTTGCCTGGGAGAAGAGCTCAATCCCCACCTTACTACAACTTCCCTTCTGGTAGTCATAGAGTGTGATAAGGTCCCCCCCTGAGTCTCCCCTTCTCCAGGCTAAACAACCCCAGCTCCCTCAGCCTCTCCTCATAAGACTTTCCCTCCAGTCCCTTCACCAGTCTCATTGTTCTCTTCTAGACCCACTCTTAGGTTTCTGTGATTCTTCCTTTCAGTAAGGAACTCGTGCAGGCAGTTAGCCTTTGAAAAAACACATGCATTAATATGGAGAAACTAAACAAAAACAAAACAAAGAAACTTTTCTACCCACCAGCTGAGCCCAGTCTCTGTTTGTTTCTGTTCCCCAGGTACCGCAGGATTGTGTCTAACAATTGCACAGATGGCTTGAGAGAGAAGTACATGGCCAAGATGGAGAAGTGCCCTGGAAAAGCACCTCAGGGGCTGCACATCCTCACTGCTGATGGGAAGTTGGTCACGGAGCAGGGGCACAATGCCACTTTCATCATCCTTATGGAAGAGGTGTGTTAGTGGTCTCAGCAAACCTTTCACTGTTTGACATGACTGATATTCTTTTCCTTCTCCTGTCAGGCTGCTGACAGGGAAATAGCAATCAGGTGGAGTCATGAAATGGTGAACACTCCTGAGATTTAGAAGAATTAATGAAACGGGGCTATGTGTGAAATGTACAAACAAGCTATGATGGGTCAAGCCAAAGGAGTATTTGAACAGTTAGCTTGTCTGTTTGTCATGATGAAGCCAACACTGAAGGAAGATAGATCTGTTCCAAAATACATTTCCCCACTAGCTGCTTGTTGCCTCCAGTGAACTGCAGTTTATTGAGTTTGTGAGGCAGAAATAGTGTCTCTGTGCTTAATAATTCTGTTTCTGGGATGAAAAGTTTAGCTGAGGCTTTACTGACAAAGGTTAAAAACAGTGGGGAACATTTTCAGACTCATGAGGAGCAGTGAGAGCATGAGGAGCTATTGCTTTGCAGTAGGAGCTGAGCCTCCTCAAACCACCTCTGAGCTCCCCAGCCCATATCTGTTTTATTTATTTATTGGTACTATTCCCTCTGCACCCAGCAGTAGCATAAATGATACAAGGCCATGCTGGTGCCTGCAGCATCAAAATAGTGAGGCACTTCTGGTGATCTCTCTGACTCAGGTACCCCTCTGTTTGGCAAACATGTATTGTGCAGCCTGTGTCACCAAGACTTGTGATGTAGTGGAGAGTTGGATAGCTGCATACACAGCTGGGTGCAAAACTTGGTATGCATTCAGGCTGACAGGAGGGATTTTCAAATGAGCATAGAATGGAGAGGACCCTCAAAGACCATCTCATCCAGTCGCCCTGCAGTGAGTAGGGATATCTCCAATTAGATCAGGCAGGTTGAGCAGGGCCCCATCAAGTTTGTCATTGAATGCCTCCAAGAATGGGGCTTCCACCCCATCTCTGGGCAACCTGTTCCAGGATTTCACCACCCTTATGATTTCACCATCCTTTGTGATCTGATTTGGTGTTTAGAGCTATATGTGACTGTACCACAAGAAGTCCTGCTGTGTTTGCAGCTGTTGCTTTCCCCCTCTGGCTTCTGACTACCAGTGGACTGTGTCATTGGAGGTCCAACAGAGATTTTCCCACAATGGATTGTGTTACATATATTCTCTGGTTAAACAGAAAGGTTAAAAGAAACTTCTAACATCTGTGGGTGTCTCAGGAGGGGCAGCCATGCAGTGAGTTGGTGTTGGAGAACCACAAGTGCATTTTGTCATCTGCTCTGTCCTGTGTACTTCATTGTGGGACAATACCTGGAGACAGCTGGGAGTCAGACATGTCGTGGTCACAAACATTAAGAGTAATGACAGAGGCTTAGATGTCCATCTCCAAAGTATCCTGCTCTGACAAAAAGCAGCATTAAGTCTCTGGGGAAATCAGAAACAGTGCAAGCCCCTTCTCCTCCTGTTCCCAGAACTAGCCTCTGTTGGCAGTTTAGACCTTTGAGAATACAAGAAGCTGTTGTAAATCTAAACATCCTGCCATGGAGAAATTTTTTCTCCTGATACCTTTTACCTTTTTGTTGCCTTTTTTTTTTTTTCTTTTTCAAACACACACTTCTATTAATTCAAATTCTTATACAGTAACTAAATGTTCCATTGGGACCACACTAATCTGACAGGCCTCTTCACTTGCTTCCTCAGAGGTTCATGCATGCTGTGCTTTTGTACAAAGTGGATTTCTTGTCTACCTGGCTGATTCTTTTATATTCGTTAGACTTGACATGGTAAGACGATGTGTATAGACAGTGTGAGTGGGAGTTCAGAAAAGAACAGACATAATCTAAAAATTAGGCATCTAGTAGTAATTTATTAAGGAACTGAAGCAGAACTGCTGCACACAAAGAATGATAAACAGATGGGGAATAAGACAGCAGTCAAGGTAGCTGAAGAGTAGAGTCTTTACAAGGCTTTAGAGATTGAAGAAGCAACTGAATAAATATGCGAGGGTGGATCACTCTATGTCCTTTGTGGAAAAATGATGACAGTTAGAAAAAACATTTCATTGAAACAATTTTTTCTAAGGGAGGAGGATTTTCAAGAACATGTGTTTGGGGGTGAACAGCTTATTCCATGGAGAATTGTGTGTTGAGTTTGTTTCTTAAAGGAATAGACATTTTAAAAGGGGTGGAAAAAGGCACTGAGATTTTGGGCAAAAGTAAGTCAGTCTGAAAGGGTGACCTTGAAACAATTTGTCATCAAAGTATTCCTTCTTAGTTGAAAGAAATAATTTCTCTAGGTCTTAATTTTTACATACCTTGATGTCATACAGATTCATTCCTTCCTCCTTGCACCTTCTCTGGTCAGTTTGTTTCCTGGTGAGTTGTTCTGACCAGTACCCACCTCACTTACTACTTCCTTTCAGGTAGCTGTAGAGAGCAATAAGGTTTCCCCTCAGGCAGACTAAACAATGCTACTTCCCTCAGCTGCTCCTCGTGAGATGTATGCTTTAGACCCTTCACCAGTTTTGTTGCCCTTCTCTATACAACCTCCAGCAACAAAATGTTCTTCTTGTAGTAAGGGACCCAAAACTGAACACAGTACCTGAAGCACGGCCTCACCAGTGCCAAGTACAAGGGCACAATCACCTTCCTACTCCAGCTGGCCACACTATTCCTGGTACAGCCCTGAATGCTCTTTGCCTTCTTGGCCACCTGGGCACACTGCTGGCTCATCTTCAGCCAGCCATCAACCAGCACTCCCGGGTCCTTTTCTACAAGGCAGCTTTCCAGCCACTCTGCCCCAAGCCTGTAGCATTGCATGGGGTTGTTGTGACCCAAGTGCAGGGCCCAGCACTTGGCTTTGTTAAACCTGATAACAACTGACCTCAGCCCACCTGTCTAGAACCCTCTGCAGAGCCTTCCTGCCTTCAAGCAGATCAACACTCTCACTCAGTTTGGTGTTATCTGCAAACTTACTGGAGGTGCACACAATCCCCCCCCCAGATCATTGATACAGATATTAAACAAGACTGGCCACCATAACTGAGCCCAGTGGAGCAACACTTGTGACCAGCTGGCAACTGGATTTACCTCCTTTCTCCACAACTCTCTGGGCTCAGCCATACAGACAGTTGTTTACCTGGCTAAGAGTACACCTCTCTAAGCCAGGACCAGCCAGCATTCTTTAGGAGGATGCTGTGGGAGATGGTGTGGAAAGCTTTGAATTCCAGGTAAACAACATCCATAGCCTTTCCCTCATCTACTAGTCAGGTCACCTAGTCATGGTCACACTAGTCAGAGGATCAGTTTGGTCAAGCAGGACCTGCCTTTCATGTTCCTGTGTTGGCTGGGAACCCATTGTGTACATATGCTCCACCCCATCCCCGCCCTAAATATATGTTGGAGGAAATAGAACCCTCCTGAAAACAGTTGAAGTTTGGTTCTTAACTTCAGAAGGCTAAAATTTCAATCACTGTTCTGTTACTTTGCTAGTGTGGATTCCAGTCAGGAAAGCTTTCCCAGGCTAGTATTGATGGGCAGATGACTTCGAAGGACTGTTCCATGGTAATACTCCTCTCCACCCATTCCAATACCCCTTGTCTGCTCACTGATTTCAGTACACAGAGCTCCAATCTTTGTGTGAGGCTCTAGCTCATTCCTTTTTGACAGTTTACAGGGCTTAAAAGCAATAAAATGTTCCTTTTTGAATATATATAGACAGCAATGACTTCCCCCCCATTTATAATACTTCCATTTCATTTCTATTTCATTCTATATTCATAAACTCCACAATATGGGGCATCATGTGTGGGGCTAGCATACTTGTTTTAGTGTTTTAGGTACTGTATACAGAGGTATGGAAGGGAGAAAGAAAAGGTGATTAGTGTGATGGGCAGGCTTTGCATTGAAGACCCAACTCTCATAATTGAGTTGAGAGATCGTCTGCTGCTATTTAGTAACAAAAAATCTGTTCCTCCTCCACTTCAACCCTTCTAATTTCAGACAGAATCATATTGGAGAAGCAAGGAGGAAAAGAGAAATGTCAGGCATGAGAGAGGATCTGCCATGATGGGTACAAGAGATTTCAGCCTGAGGCCACCAGTGGTTAATCCATCCTAGATCAAATTTTTATCCTCTGTGCAGTGTCTTCCAGTTGAAGTGAACTTGTGGACTTCAGAACATTCCCTTGAGAAGTGGTTTTGAAAGGTTTAACAAGCTGTAGGAGCCTTTCTATCAAATAATTGGATATCCCAGGAGTGTAACTTTGACCCTGCTAGAGAATTTTTTGGAGTGACTTAAAAAAACTTCTGTCATAAGGACACCATTGGCTACTCAATATTTTAGATAGGTTTTAGTGTCACTACCACTCTAGTCCTCTCTGCTTTCTTTCTTCATTTATACTTTTATTTTAAATGTCCTAGTAGGACAGAGGTGAAAATGGAGCCCTGATAAAGTGGCTCCAGTGGAGTGGGAATGATGGAGCAATGAAGGAGAGAGATCTATCATATATAACCAAATATCCACATTTCAGGAACTATGTGTAATAACCCTAATTATATGGGTATGTGTGTGAAGACCAATTCACATCTGAAAAATTCCCTTTCTATGTGCTGATTTGTTAATGCAGGTGTAGCCTATGAGAAAGACAAAGTCTTTGAAGTGTGCTGCAGTCTTGAATGTCTCCATACAGGGGACCTACTTCAGTGCAGTTTAGCTGCTTTGTGCTCTCAGGTTTCCATCCAAAGGACAGCATCAGGAATGCTTTCAGGACTGGGACCAGTAGCAGAACACAGCATCCTGCCTGTGTCAGTATTGTGATTGCCTCTTACACAGGTTGATGGCAGGTGCCAGTGAGACAGCAGCTCCTGGGAGTTTGGAGTCAGTGGGAGACCAGAGTTGGGACCCCTTGGTTTTCGTCGATATTTCTCTCTTGCAGGAGCCTTTGTTGTGCACTTTTGGTCTTAGTTGCTAGTCATTTGGGTCAGAACAGACTGAAAGCTATTTAATCATGATTTAAGAACCTCTTTTTCCATGATCGAGGCACTATTCTGCTTTATTCTGAGTGTCCTGGGCTGATAATCCATATAGCCATAATCCAAAATGGATCTGTGCTATATATGAATGTATTAGAACCATATGAACAATTGCTTACAAACGTGAGGTTGTCAGAATCTAGGCAGAAAGCCATGTGTTTTGCTACAGACAGGTAAACTTGTTAACTCAGCTCTAAAACTTTCAGGAATTGTCACAGGTGTGGTTGTCCCAAGCAATCTTTTCCCTTTGTCTGATTTTCAGTGTTTAGATGAAGCCATGATTTCTCTGTAACAATACCTGTCTCAGATGCTTTAGTGAGATCTATGAGTTCAGTGGTCTTTTTCAGTGAGACCAATGGTTGTAGGACCCTGCAGGTTTTGGGCTGGCCATGAAGGGATTGTAGGTACATCAGAACTGGCTGTAAATTACGTAACTGCTTCCTTTCCTTAGATCAGTGTGTACTGGACCTGCATGTTAGCTTTTATTCTAACCCTGTGCATTTACAACTCTAATGGGATTTATGAGATGGCCATGAAATATTTCTGAATTTCCTATTTAAAAACATCCCACTCTTTGGAATCTCTCTCTTATCCTTAATATATCTGGGCATTGATTTCAGTTTTGGGCTAGGAGCACCTGCAGAAGTTAGTGGTTTCTTCTTCACCCATAATGAATACAGTGGAGACCTTTTATAAAAAGCAATTATTTGAGCCAACACATCTTAAATAGAAAGCTCCAGATATTTAATCTGAGGTGTGGCTTTATTTCAGTTTAGTGAAACCACTGCAGTGGGCTTTAGCTCTGCTTCAATTGGTTTGTTTTGTGTTACTTTTAGTCAGCTGGGGACAGTAAAAGTAAGGCTTCAAGGAACTCAAATAACAGACACTTCAACAGTTCAGCTACAGTAGTTTAAAGCGTGATTTAAATTAAAACAGTGTAGCTACTGCCTGAAGACAGTGCTTAAGTGCTGGAATCTCTTATCTGGTGTTCCCTCCTTTGTTAACAGCTGTCATTGACAGTCATCCTAGCATGGGGTTTTCTCAATGTCTGCTTCATTCTCCTCTGTATTCAGGCCCTTTCTTGGTGTTGACTGACTGTGGTGGTTTGAAACTGTCTTTTTAATTTTTCCTTGCAAAGTTCAAAACAGAGAAAGTGAAAGAATGTAAATAAGTCACTATTGGGTGTAAGAAGGCAAAATAACGATTGTTCTAAACACTTCCATTGGATAGATAGAAATGTTTAAGAACTATTACCCAAAACAAAGTAGGCACTCTGCACATTCTGCGTTCTGCAGTGGGGGCAGTTGCTGGGCTGTCTGGCTGCTGTTTCTTCTTCTCTTCTGGCTGAAGATAACACGTACTGACCTTGGCAGCTAAGTTAACAACTTTCTGCTCTAACTAAACTCTGCTTTCGGTCCAAGGGGGGCCTGGGGGGAAGCTCCTGGGAGAGGGAGGCCCCTTTGGGAGGGTCCCCTTGGGGGGAAGCAAAGGGAGATCGATTGTGCTTTTTCTGTTGATTGTATATATTTGTGAATGTTGTGAATTTTGTATATTTGTACATATTCATTGCATTTCATTGTAGATTTTAGACTTTGCTTGTAAATACAGCTTTTCATTTGCTTCCAGACTGAGCTAGCCTGGTTATTGTCGGTGGGGGGGGGAATTTCAGCTCACACTGACATTAGACAAAACCTGTCAGTCCTCAGTGTGGGATTCATCCTGTACAACTAGTTACATGTCTAGCTGCAACTAGTTGTCTAGACTATCATCAGAGTACAGGGATGGATATTTGCAGAAGATAATTCATGTCACCTGCCTCAGTTACCTTAGGATAGCATGTGTTGGTCTATTGCTGTCTTCTCTCTCTTCCACTCACTATTACAGGAACCCAGGAAAACTGTCTTAGGCTAGACTTATATCATCTCAGTGACTAGGTTCTGTTTCTTTGGAACACATTGGAGAGCCACTTCAACCACTGTCCTGCCTGCAGTGTTCTCAGTGCTCCCATGTGCATGTGGGAATTGTTCTCCCATTAGTATCTAGCCTACCATCAGTGTGGTGGCTCCCACCTCACTGTGTTTGATGGAGGCTCTTGTTGGACACCACCCATTCAAAGAAAGACTATGCAAACCCCTGGCCACTTCAGTGACACATAATCCCCAGACATGCATTGCACTGGATAATTAAAATATAGTCCCTTTGTTACTTGCATGTTTGGCGTTACCCTCCCCAAATCTCTAAAGCTAAGATGGGGAAATAACATCTCTTTACAGGTATAAATGTCTAGCTGTTCTAAATATTGCTTGTATATAATTACCTGGTGTTGATTTATGCCTGGCCACTTTGAGAACTGACAGAACAAAGCTAGGGTTTTTTGGTAAAATTGTGAGTTTATGTCCATGCTAATGAAATGGAACTGAGGCATGGGGTGGTAAGTAGTATAGATCACTCTTACCAGCCCAGTTTCATAATCTGGCCTTCTCTGTTGCAGGGTGATCTCCAGAGGACAAACATTCAGCTTGATTTTGGAGATGGCATTGCAGTGTCCTATGCTAATTTCAGCCCTGTTGAGGATGGCATCCGGCATGTGTATAAGAGTGCTGGAATCTTCCAGGTGACTGCATATGCAGAGAACAGCCTGGGCTCTGACACTGCTGTACTCTTCCTGCATGTGATCTGTAAGTACTTCCAGCTACTATATTCCTTGCGTGAAAACCTCACCTCACTGAAAATCCCTGTAACTTCAGTAGAGCCACAGATTACCCTTATGCAGCACCCTAATGCCTTAGAACGCCCCTAATGGTGTTCACAGCCATGCCTGTTGTCCCCCTTAGCCTGTCAGAATGTCTTCTAGCCTACCTGTTACTTGAACTTTCCTGCTGAGAAGCAAGCCAGAAATTTCCAAAACTCAAAAACTGTTTTTTTTTTTTCCCTCTTTTCAATTTCAAGCTCCCTGTGTGAAGGAATAAATGTTCCTTGAAACTTTTATTAGGCTCATAATTCCCTCAAAGTCAATCATGGCTGCATTTAACAACCTGTTATTAGAGCATTAACTTTTTTTTTTCCTTCACCTTGGTCCATTAGCTGACAAAAGTGATGGTTACTTGGTAATAACAACCAGCTTTATATGGATTATCTCATTTTTCTCATAGGAACTGTGTTTTTCATGGTGAAAATTTTAGAGCAGAATGCAACGAGGGACAGTTGCTTGGGCTGGTTGTACTACTCTGCTTTCTTCTTTCTCAGCCTATCAGATATTTCCTTTGACTTACAGCTTTCTTAGGTGGCCAACTTAACATTGTTCTCTCTAGGGAAATATTTTGCAGGCATTTAGATTCATGCTAACACTGAAGGAAGATGTGCTAGTCAGTATAGGAGGTTTGACCTTCAAACTCAAATATAGTCAGAAATGCCTGTTATATAAATCACCCTTATTATTCAGTGTGTCTAGTACTGGAATCCTGTGCTGAAAAAAAAAAAAAACAAAACAAAACAGAGGAGGAAACTCCTTGGCCTCAAGTCACAGTAGTTTTCCATCCTGCAGCTTTACCAGTCATCAGTCAACTTTTCACCTTTCTGGAATCTACTGTCAAGCTGCTCATCTCTTCATTTAAAGGAAGTGAAGATATTAGTGTTTTTCCTCTTACATGCACTGTCACAAAATATTTGGGGGAACTGCTATTCTTGGGAACCCAGAGTACTTGCTATGGGCAGAGTTCAGGAGTGATTTGCTGATCGAAATGCCTTGGGATGGAAGGGGGAAAAAAGGAAAACTTTTAAGAAGCCAAAAGTAAGAATAGTGTCTCATTGTGCTCAGAGCTGCATGTTCTGATGGCAAAAGAACAGCTTTTGCTTTCCAAAATCACTGTAATCCAAGTAGGTGGAAAAGTGATTAATGTCCCCATTTAATGCTTGAGGAGTTGAAAGGTAACACAAGAAGATCATCTCGGTTAAAATCAGCAAATTTCCTGCTTCCCAGAATTAATGCCTTACAAAAAAAAAAAAAAAAGAAAAGAAAAAAAAAAAAAAAAAAAGAAAACCTCCTTTCTTATTTCATCCTTTTCTTCTCACAGTGATAATCTATCAGTTTGCTGTATTTTAAAAGGTACCATCCAGAAAGACTCAATAACTCTGCCTAGTGTGCAGTGTTTATCAGCTGAAATTCAGTACCTGTAAAAAAACCCAAAAAATTAGATGAGAAGGAAAGCAATGGAGATGATAAAAGCTCTAAACAAATGAGCAAACAGTATTTTTTTGCATGTTGTTTTCTCTAGGGGGAGGATCTGGTGTCTTAATTCTAGACACTTCATGCACTGGACCCAGTCTGGGTGTTTGCACTTAATTAGACCCAACTTTGAATTGATACTCTGTTGGGTTTGTTTAAGTCTTTCAGAAACAAGTTATTCAGAGAGCTAAATACTTTGATATGCCAATGCACACATCTTCCAAGCATTTCCAGTCTTTTTCTGGTGGTGACTGACTCCCCAGTGACTTCTCAAGGTCAGGCCAAAGTCGAAACGACACAAAGGATTTCCTTCTGAAAAACTGTCAGGTTATATTTAATCAAGTCATAAATTCCTCATATGTAATCAAATCTGAGCCTTTTTGGCTAAAATTATTTTCCAACAAGTCTTAGCAGCTCAGTGGATATATGTTCAACAAAACACCCTCTTTCTCTCTGCTGTCCTATCCCTCAAGTTTTCAATAGCAGCTTGCCCTATCCAATGCAAAGCCAGTTCATTATTCTCCATCAAACTGCATTAAAATTTCTTCTAAACACAATGCTGACTCTGTTTGAAATTAAGACAGTGGAAAATGTGCATTTCTGGCTCTCCCTGGACTTGAATGAGGGAGGGAAATGTATGATTTTATATTTATTCATCTGAGATCTTTTTCTGTTGCTTATTGACTGATGAAATTCTCTTGTATTGCTATAAAAGAAGTATCCCTGCTGACATAAGGCATTTGATTTATTTAAAGGAAGGGTCCTTGCTGTTCTCAACTGCACTAGGAGGACTTAAAGTTACAGCCTTTATTAATGAACTCTCTCTTCCCACAGGCCCAGTGGAGCATGTCCATCTGAGTGTCCCCTTTGTTGCCATCAGAAACAAGGATGTCAACATCACTGCAGTAGTTTGGCCCAGCCAGGCAGGCACACTTACCTACTTCTGGTGGTTTGGTAACAGCACCAAGGTACAGCTGCTCTTTGGTTTATTTTTACTGATGTGTTGCACCATACAGGGAATTCTCTCTACCCTACTAAACATTTCTTGCCTTTGCTTGGTTTTGTATTGCAAGGTTTTTGGTATTTTTTTCTTTTCTAAAAAGCATTGCCATTATCTGAACTTCAGCGTTTGGGAGTTTATTTCCTCCTGTCTGATGTTGTCTTAAAAGTCATTACTTTTTTATGTCTGGTTGTTATCAGCCATACTGAGCTTTGAAGACCACTGTTATTACCAGTGTTCCCTTGCAACTTAACTAAATTATATACTACTGTATATGGGATAATATTGCCTTTCAACACAGTGTTTAAAAAATGCCAGTGTTCAAATAACCAATGGGGGGTTCCATTATGTACCAGTATGCAGTGTATAATGCTGGATAGCAACACAACACTTTAAAGCTGTTGGTGTTCAAATAGTCAGTTGTATGTGGAATTTCAAGCTAGACTCTAAATGAATTGTTTGTGACCATTCATGGCGATTCTTCACAGTCTTGTATGTATTGGAGGGAGAGATGAGTCTTGTCTGTAGTGAATTTTCAAATGACTGGCAAAAAATTACTAGAAAAGAGCTTTTTTTCTCAATAAAGTGAAACTTTCATGCTTTCAAATGGAGAGAGTAGGATTGCTTTTTAGCTACAGTTTCTATTGTAGGCTTTAGGAGTGAGACAGCTGACCCAAGGCACTGTCCTCCATCATTGCAGTTGTGAAATGTACAGTGATGACTTTGTAATGTCATATCTGCTGTTATTTACAAAAGCAGCGTAAGTCACATCATTGTGTTTCTGAGCTGCATTTGAAGGTGTGCAGTGAGGTGAGATCATAGTAGAAAAAAATGTGGATTTTACATGAAATGTAGAACTTGAGATAACGAACAGCAAGCACACAAATATTTTGTTTTAACTTAGATAAAGCTGCTTGCATTTTAGCCTCTTACCCTAGCTCCAACAGTAGCAGGAGAAAAACAATAGTAAATGCTCTGTCTACTCGGTTTTTACATCAAGTTAGGACCTGCCTATTTTTGTGGAAGCATAATTGAGGCACTGGAAGAGCTCAGCAGCAAAAAAACTTACTATAACTTGACAAGCTGCTGCTCCCTAGCTGAACTATGGCAGCTACCCACGTACACACATCTAGTCCAAGACAAGTACCAGATAATTCCACATAGTTTATACTACACTGAAAGAGAGGTATGCAATATCACATCACAGTTCAGATACTTTTGGCTCAGTGCTCACATATGGACAGCCATTAAAGTATACCCAAAACAACTGAAGTAATGGTAACTTCGTCATCAACCTAAGCCCTCCGTTATACCCAGGTGTCAGAGTTTTCCTGCTGTAGCTTTTGTCCTTATATAGAAGCTGATTGTGAATACAGCCTTAAAAAAAGGATTTTGGTTTCTTTTGTTTGGTTTTTTTGTTTGGTTGGTTGGTTTGTTTCATTTTGGGGTTGGTTGGTTGTTTTTTAAATGGAAAGCAATCTAGAAAAGGTAAAGCAAAGCAATGATGAAAATTTCCATGTTGGTGTCGTGGTGCTTGCGTCTGGGTTGTAAATATGATCCATTATCTGTTTTATCTTCTGGTTTAAAATTCTCACCCATAGGCATCAGAGTACAAGCAAATATGCATGTGTGTGTGGTTTTTTTGTTCAGTTTGGGGTTTTTTTGTTTGTTTGTTTGTTTGGTTTTTTTTGTGTGTGTGTGTGTTTGTTCTTTTTAATGGAAAGCAATCTAGAAAAGGTAAAGCAAAGCAATGATGAAAATTTCCATGTTGCTGTCATAGTGGTTGCATCTGGTTTGTAAATATGATCCATTTTCTGTTTTATCTTCTGGCTTAAAATTCTGACCCGTAGGCAACAGAGTACAAGCAAATAGGATGTGTTTGGGATGGATCCTTTGGACATAGCTGCTTATGGAGTAGCTGATCCTTATGATAACTTGCAGTGATTGTACAGGTTGCTGAAATATATTGAGGTGTGGATTAGTAAAGATGGTGCCACTCATTTGTGGCCAAATCAAAGCCCCAGAGCACCTCTCATTCTTTGCAGAGGATTATCTCCAGCTATCTCATGAAATGGACTCCAACTTCATCTCTAACAGAAAGATGGCAAAGGATACAGACGTAACCGCAGCAGCCACCTTTTTTTTCAGGACAACAGTCTGCATCACATCAAATTTCCTTCTGGGATGTTTAATGTGCACCTTAAATCCTTCTCTGTGCCTGCTCCTCTGCAAGTTGTGGTGCTCATGGGGATGCTGATTTGTGTGTGAATTTAAAGGATGAGGTGTGTGATATTGTGCATAGTTAATGGTATTGTCAGTTATTCTAGTTCTATGCTGAGGGACTGTAGGCATTCCAAGCAGAACCAGATGTGTCCTGTGTCACTGCGCAGTCTCACTCAGGTACTTCCTGTGCTGCTGCACAGGCAAATGTTATCTTAGACTCCAATGACTTGGCTGAGGCTCTTCTGCTGCCCTCCCCACTCTGCTGGAACCATTGTACTGAATTTCTGCTGTGCTCATTTTGCTTGGATTAACACAGGTCCAGTTTAATAAATGTGTCCAGCTGTCTAATAGGTTTGAGCAAATGAACCTTAAACTATTTGATTTAATTTAGAGTTAGTTTCTCAGGTCTTAGTGCATGAATTAAAATTAAGGATTTGGCTGAATGTTAAAACTCCATGATGGAGGTGAAATCACCCATGATAATTTAATGACCAGCATGCACACACCAAAAAAGGGAAATCTGTAATTTTAAAGGCCACACTTGTTCCTCTTATCTGTTTCTCAGAATCACAACTTGTAACCTCCAGGAAGATTGTTAGTATCACTGCAGTTTGCTACAGACCCATTCTGCTTGTCCAGAATGTATATCTAAGTATATGTTAGCTAGACTCCTCCCCAGGGCTAGCACAAGCTGTCTTGGTTTGTGAGTCCCATGTGATCAAACTTTTTTTTTTTTTTATACTTTTTTCTTCTGTTGCTTCTCTAGTTCATGGATAAGGAGGTCAGAAGAAGGTGTCATTCTGACAGTCTGGCCTATGCCAGGGAAAATTTTGATTTGTCTATAAAAAGGGCATATATGGCCACTGTTGTGAAACACAATGTGTTGCCAGTCTGATGGAATGAAGCATGAGAGCTGGAAGATGAATGCTTAGGGGTTTTCCTCTGGAGACAAACTGGTAGTGTAGCAAAGGGACAACAGCAATGGTACAATGGCTTGATCTGTGTTCTTAGAGCTCTGTGTGCTTCTCCTGTGGAGCCTAGGATCACTATTTCCATTTTAATGGTTTGATCTAAATCAAGAGGATTTGTCTATAGACCAGCTGTCAGATCAAGGGCTAGACCTTTGATTTTCAATATGCAAATCTCTTTTCCTGAACATGGTGCATCAGTGTAAGTGTTTCCTGTGCACAGAGGACAGCTGAAGTGGTACCAAGGACTTTATTGTTTTTTGATAAAGGGCAGATAAAGTCAGCCCTCTCTGCCAGGAATCTGAGCTGGCTAAAGTCAGGTCAACTTTATTCTGAAAACCACTGAGGCAAATTCAGACAGTACTGTCAGCAAGTATTGTGCCATGCTTCCAGCCTTGTTAGCATGGTTTGCCAGCCTGTGGCTGGAGCTAGCTTACAGGCTCAAAGCAAGGACAGGTCAATGCTGGGTGCCTTCACTCTGACTTGAGCAGAGTTGCTCTGATTTGTGCTTATAAGAGCAAGGACTGGTCATAAATCTGAACCATATGGATTGTTTGAAGAAACATCTGCTTTTTTGGTTTATGTTTAGCACTTGCTTGAGCTGTGTTTTGTACAGCTGATATGGTAGCTGTGCTCTGTGTGCGTGTTTAACACTGCATTCTGCAGCACTGACTCTGCAATTGCTGACTGGGCTCTGCTGAGAGATTCAAAGCATAATGGGCTGCAGTTCAGTGGAAGAACATTTCAGGAATCATTTACTGAAGTGAAAGAAACCTATGCCTATGGGACAGTTCTCACTGGGTTATGTTTGGGCCACATACAGGCCTTAGCAGGACATGCAAGCTCAGGGCACTATCCCTGTATCACGTGTGAGGATATCATGGCCATTAGGGTGCATTAGTCAGATGCATGCTGTGATCCCAGGTTAATCTCACCACGATTTTGAAATCACCATCTGTGTTTACTTCTTGCAGCCCCTTATCACCTTGGAGAGCAGCATCTCATACATCTTCACTGTGGAGGGCATGAACACTGTCACTGTGCAAGTTGCTGCAGGCAACACCCTCATCCAGGACACCAAGGAGATCGCAGTGCATGGTACGCTTGTCCGTTTACAGCCAGGTCTCAGGGGGGGTCTAGAGGTGGAGAACAGGCTGCTGAAAATCAGCTCTGTGGACTTCCTAGTACACAGAGGAACCTCTGTAGACAAACTGTAAACAAAGTTCAGATGTCATCCAGAGTGACCCTGACAGGCTGGAGAGGTGGGCTCAAGCCAACCTCATGAGGTTCAACAAGACCAAATGCAAGGTCCTGCATCTGGGTAGGGGCAATCCCAAGCACCAATATAGGCTGGGCAGTGACTGGCTGGAGAGCAGCCCTGAAGAAAAGGACTTGGGGGTGCTGGTGAATGAGAAGCTCAACATGAGCCACCAGTGTGCACTTGCAGCCCAGAAAGCAAATCACATCCTGGGCTGCATCAAGAGAAGCAGAGCCAGCAGGTTGAGGGAGGTGATTCTCCCCCTCTACTCCACTCTGGTGAGACCACACCTGAAGTACTGCATCCAGTTCTGGAGCCCCTGTTACAAGAGGGATCTGGACATGCTGGAACATGTCCAGAGAAGGGCCACCAGGATGATCAGAGGGCTGGAGCTTCCTCTCCTATGGAGATAGACTGAAAGAGTTGGGGTTGTTCAGTCTGGAAAAAAGAAGGCTCTGAGGTGACCTTCTTGTGGCCTTCCAGTATCTGAAGGGGGCCTACAAGAAAGCTGCTGAGGGACTTTTTAGAGTGTCACGTAGCGATAGGACTAGGGGAAATGGAACAAAACTAGAAGTGGGTAGATTCAGATTGGATGTTAGGAAGAAATTGCTCACCATGAGGGAGGTGAGACTCTGGAAGAGGTTGCCTAGGGAGGTGGTAGAAGCCTCATCCCTGGAGGTTTTTAAGTGTAGGCTGGATGTGGCTCTGAGCAACCTAATCTGAGGATGATTCTTGAGGTCCCTTCCAACCCTAACAATTCTATGATTCTGTGTGTTATGATCACAAAATACAGAAGTGAATTGCATGGGGTTCTTAGCCAAATTTGTAAGCTCAGTAGTGTAGTAAGGTCGTTGGTGTCTCCTTTGTCTGTTGGTCTGCCCATGATTGTGAATTTTCAAAAGAAAAACCACTTAAAGCTCCAGCCAGACTACCTTCCTGCTTCCTCCTAACTGGAAAGAAGTAGTCACAGTGCATCAAGGTGGCCAGAATACAACTAGTGTTTCTCTTTATATAGTGACTGTTGAAATGGCAGGGTTCTGGAGGGATCTAGAATACAGAAGGCAGAAGTTACTCTGTTGTTGGCATCTCTGCCCATCTTCCATGCCACAGCTGGAAGTCTGTTTCCACTAGACTTCCTTGTGGATAACGTTTGGCATGTTCTTGCCATATCTGTGCATCAGGGGCTCCTAAGAAACACCCTTTGGCAGACCACAGAGTTTACCCTGTTTGGGGCTTGATAAAGGCTGAGTGGAAGGGCTCTCTCAGCAGTTTTGGCCAGGACTTTGAGATTTTTTCAGAGAAGAATTTCCACTCTGGGCTAGTCTTCATTTTCCTTATCCAGTTATTGGCATCCAGTATTTGAAGCTTTTCATTGGACAGCAAAGTGTTTTTGAGGGACCTGGGCTTCAAATAACTTGAGTTACACTGTCTAGTTGAACTATGTGTGTCCTGTCTCAGTAATTAAATCTAAATAAATGTCCATCTGGTGACTGGAAAGCTGTATGCTCAGATTTAACAACCAGCTAAATAGATATTTATTGATTGCTTGGCTGTGAAATGCAGTGGATTTTAATAATTTGTTAATATGATTTAGTAATTCTCAAACTTGCTGTTAGCAAATGCAAGTAGCCCTCTGGCTGATCATTTTCAGCAGTGCAAAATGCACTGTTTACTTCAGGGAAATTTGCATCTTTCCATTTATTTCTGGAATAAAGTCTATCTGAGAGGCATCGCTGCAGGAGATGCCAATCTTTGGTTGCAGTAGGTCCCACTGTGCTCCTCACTCTCTGTTTTTGAGTATCTTGGCAGAAATGTTGACATTCTATTTAAAAGATCCAAAACTTTGGACTTTGTCACAAAGAGAAATTGATACAGTTGGAATGGCCAAATAGTCCTATGCAGCACCATGCTGCAATCTGGTCTAGGAAGGAGTCTTTCCAGACCCCCAGTCTGATCATCAGCTCAAGTCTGAGTACATAAAAGAGTGAGACCTTTGGTAAATATGTGCTCTGCTAAATTTGTATCCTAATCTGTGTCCTGTGTTTAAGTTGTTATGGCTCTAGGCAGGAAGGCATGGTTTTCTGGTGGTAGCATCAGTGGAGGAGATTTATTTCTCAAATTGAGATTAACAGACCAGAATTTACTGAAAAAATAAATTGGACATGATACTGAGGGTTCAGAAGTCAAAGGCTTTATATAGCAGTCTCTGGGTTAAGCCTCAAGAGTTTCCCTGCTCTATTTGATGCTTGTTTAATTTAAATATATACAGCACCACCTAAAAAGACAGAACAGATTTTGCAAAAGATGCAACATCAATGCTGTTCTGGCACATCCCTGCTATTTTGTGGGTTTCCTCATGTATGCTCTTGCTGTTTCTTCTTAAGCTAAAACTGATGCCTTCTTACAAGTGTTTAACAGTACTTATTTCAAATGTCTGGAGATCAGGTGCTTCAAAATGACACACAGCACATCTCTAAAACCCAAAAGGAGAGTCTTCCATCCTGAGACATCTGACTGCCCACTCCATTGTGCACAGTTGTCATAAGAATTCCAGGCTTGGTCTCTAGTGATACCAGAGGGAAGAGTTGGAATTGGAGAAAAAATTAAGTTGTTCTTTATTTGAAATCTAGGAATTTTTCTTCTTTCCTTCCCAGTTAGGAATTAATTTCAAGGTATTTCATGAATAGCCATTGCTTGATTAACCAGTCATTACCATCAGTGGGGTCTGATTTGTTGGGGTATTAACCACTTATGGAGTCCATTCAGAAGAGCAAACAGATAACACCTGCTTTTGAAAATAGTACTTGCAGTAAGTGCTTGCTCTGCAGAGCCAATGCATGCAGTTGTGCAGGCCTTCCAAATCTCAGACAGATGCCACCTTAGTTAGTGGTCAACTTCCTTGTAAGCAGAATCTGATGAAGCTGAATAGCAAAATACAAAAGTCCAGAGGCGGCATAAAGGGAAGGCATCCTCTCCCCTTTCTCATTCTTGCTACCATTTCTTCTGGGAAAAGCCCAGAAAGGAGTTTGGATTAGGTCAAAATGTCCCTTATAAGAACCATTATGAGGTTTCTGTCCTTGTAAGCTTGTTGTCCTGCTTGGTGTTAGCCAGCCCCTTTTCTTCCTCCAGCCTTTCCTCTGTCTCATGCTTTAGGATAAATTACAGTCATCTTCTTGTCTTCTGCACCCTTGTCTGTACTTTGAACACTACCCATTTAACCTTCTTATAAATACTGTTTTTTTTCTGTTTCAGAGTACTTCCAATCCCAGCTCCTGTCATTTTCTCCCAACTTGGACTACCATAACCCTGACATCCCTGAATGGAGACAAGACATTGGCAAAGTCATCAAGAGAGCTCTAGCACAGGTGAGCATGTTTCCTCGTCTGTACTAACATTGACTAGGCTGTTAAAACATGCACCTTTTCAACATGCTAGCTTAAAAGAGTGGGGAAAGAGCAGCAGCAACGATGTTGTAATTTTAAATGGATAAAAATGTTCTCTGGATCCTTTTATGGAGGCAAACTATGTTGGGGGTTCTGCAGAAATATTGTAATTACTTTTATTAATGTTTCTGTGGTGCTTTTTAGCTGTTAATATCCCTGAGGACTTCAAAAAGTCGAGATGGTAACAGTACCACTATTATTCTTATTTTGCTAAATTGGTATTACAGTATCTACTGTTCCTTCTTCAGACATCTGGGCAGTGCTACTGTGAGTTGTGACACAGCTGATCCATTTCATCCCAGAAGGCATTGTAGTATGTTGGTTGCATGAGGAAGATATTTTTACCTCTTCCTGATAGTTAGGAGTTCCACGTGCAGCTCTGTGTAATAACTGGGGAACATAATAAAGCTCTTCTCTCTGTCTGACTGGAGCAAAAAAAAAAGGGAATTCAAAGGGAAAATAAAATTACCTTTAAAATACAGGACAAAGACTTCTGTGGATGTAATATACTGAATCTTCCTTTGGGGTTAATTAGAGTATGTAAACTAGCACTCATATTCTTGCAGGAAAGAGGACAGATTAATTTATTATATCAAATATCCAGGGACTTTGGTTTTGTTTGAAATTAGGAGATAGATTTAGGCAAGCTTTTGTGGTTTTTACATTCTGCCAAAAATGTATCTTGCTTTTTTTTTTTTTTTTCCCCCTCTCCCTCAGTTACAGCTGTTCTTAGAAATGAAGGCTGATTGTTTTACCAGGAAAGTACACATTTCTGCTGGGGTTTTCTCATCTGCAGCCCACTCAAAATTCACAGTTTATGAGCATTTCCTCGATTGTTTTCCTATCCTTAGAAAACACTAAGTTAATTTGTTTAAACCGTTGTTCTCTTTTACTGTATTCAAAGTCAGGCTTGCAAAAAAAAGATAATTGAATCAGGTTGTAACTATGAACAGCAGCAAACAGTAGAAATCATGTAGAAGTGCTTGCTTGTATTCTTTTGTCACTGTTTGGTTGCAGCCTGTCATTTGCATCCATTGAGACATTTCTGTTTAAGAATAAGGTCAAGGAGCTTGAGATGGGGCAGGACCAGGGAGGTAACGGAATTAGCCTTGTACAGCAGAGGGTTTCTGAGGGAGGAGAGGCTTCCTGCCCTACTGAGGATGCACAGCATAGATTTGGGGAGAGGGGGCAGTAGTCTCAGCAGGCAGGTCATGCTGAAGACTGTTGTGAGACTCAGGTGTGGAACTGACTCTTGATTCAGCAGATTGAGCAGTTCCTGGGACAGCTCTTCCAATCAACCCCAGTCTCCAACTGGAGATACTAAGTTGTTCATGTACTAGTGTCATTGGGTCCAGGGGTGTTGTCAAGCCTACATTTGCTTCTAGAAATGGAGTGAATCATTAGCAGAACCTCTGGTTTTGACCCACTGAATGGCTCATTAGGGCCACAACATGTGCACTGGAACTGGCAGATAACAAATTGATTTGAGCACAATTTTCCCATTGTGAATGGAAACTTCAGGAACAGAATAGCATCTAGAGACCTCCTTTTTACTTTTCTTTTAGGTGACTGGCATTCCTGATGAACAGATCTTGGTGGCTGTATTTCCTGGGCTGCCGACTTCTGCTGAACTCTTCATACTGCCCCACAAAAACACAACAGAGAGAAGGAAAAGCAGTGAGGCTGATTTGGAGCAAGTAAGGAGAGAAGGATTCATAGAACATTCATTCCTATCATACCATTTGCAGATGGGCTTCTTGTGCAACATTGGAAAAGGCATTTTACAATAAGTGTGATGGAATTACTGCTTGGGACCATGGTGCCATAGTTTATGGCACTAAAGAAAATTATTTTCAGAAGAAATGCAGGCTTTTCTAACACCTCACTGTGATATGTCACAGTCCACCATCAGTGGTTCTTCCTCCATCAGTGGTTTGTCCTTATTGCAGTAGTTATGGCCAAAAGAACCTTGAATACGTACTCCCTCTACTCCCTGGAGGAATGCCAATAGGCAGAGGCCAAAGCAACAGACAGAATACTGAGGTTTACTAAAAATAAATCAGGCTTTTCAGCTGGTATATCAGTGAAACAAGCCTTCTTTTTTTTTCCTGTAGCAGTGAGTGGCATGTGCAAACTATATTTGGAGGTTACAATATCCATCCATTCAGATAAATAGGTAATTACAGTGATGAATAGCAACAGTGATGTGCAGGCAAGGGAAGAGCTAGGAGCAGCATCCCTAGTCTGCTGAAGCTTTCATGCTAGAATTACCAAGTGATTGTATCAACTCTGTAAAGCCAAAACAATGAAGTTCTGCTGGAAAGGCTGCTTAGCTCTAGCTAATGTTCTTGTATGCAACATTTTTACTGTGTGCAAGTTGTGTGAGCCCATCCCCAAGCAACTCTTGGAGGAATAACTCTTCTGTGACCAAGCATTAAGTAATTCAGACAACTGCTGAATTCCGTGGTAGCTCTTGTCACCCGCTGAGCAAAGGCAGTCCCCTCAGAGTCCTAGGAAGCTAGCAAAGCTGAACTCATTAAATTTATGGTGATTGATGTGCAGAAGAGATGTGTTGTGGGAAGGTTTGTAAAGATTTTTAGAAAGATTTTCTTGGAGACATTTCAATCCTGTTTTGTAGGCTCTACCCATATTAGAATTCTCTTGAAGATGTTGTGTCAGTATTTCCTATACCAGTACTATGCAGGTCTCTCAGGTTAAGTTTATGACTAGCTAACAGTAAAACCTGAAGCTCCAGTGCTCTAATTTTTTTCTTTCACAATCTGCTCAGTTGTACCTGTTAACTTCTGATTGAGGAGCACTGCCCTGGAGAGCAGACCATCAGAACTACTCAGTAGCTGTGCCCTGACCATCAGAACTACTCTAGGGAGACCAAACATTAAGAAATTCAGGCTCCAAGTGCCCTGCCAAATATGTGCTCTGGAGCAACCAAATAACACATCATAGATGGGTTGCTGAGCCATGAGTAAACTCCAGTCCAAGGCCCCTCTTCTACATGAAGGAAAAAGATGGCAAGTTTGCCATTAATCTTCACAACTGAATTGTCTCATCCCTGACATTTAAACAGGAGCACCATGAGTAGGATTTTCTTTAATCATTGTGAGTAAAGAAGTGTTACTTGACTGGACTACCTCATTCAGTTCCATCATCCACTAGTGAAAGGCAAATATGTCACTGGTTTCCAAGTGCAAACTCACAGCACATTGTGGAGGGTAAAAAAAATCTAAAGACCTAAGGAGGGATTCTTTCCCTCCTCTAGTACTCCCCAGAAACAGAAAAACAAAAAAATTGCTAAGTTTCTTGGTTTTCTTCCAAGGAGAGGTGTAATAACATGCTCTCTGAGTCTCAAAAGTCTTGTATGGAGAATTGCATGCAATAACACTCAGCTCCATCTGAAGCACACGTACACGTTTCTTTCCACTCACTTAGTCTCTTGCTTCTCTTCTCTTCCTGAGGCCAGTAAGAGCTGCTCATAGGTCACATGTATTCCTGAATGGTCTCTAGAGCTTGCTGTCTTCTAAATTGTAACTACTGTATATCTTCTTGTTTCATCAGGTGGTGGAAATCCTTTTTAATGCTCTCAACCAGAACCTAGTCCAGTTTGAACTGAAGCCTGGAGTTGAAGTCGTTGTGTATGTTACTCAGTTAACATTAGGTGAGTGTGGAGTCAAATGAGCCACTGTGCTTCTTTTGAAGCTTCAAAGAGCTCCAGGAAAACCAGCCTACATCAGAGCACTCACAGGATGGGATGTGCTGCTGGGATATGTAGGACTGGTCACACTGAGACACCGTCTGTGGTAGAAGCAGGAGGTGCTAAAACCAGAATCCAGCAGTGGCATCTTCATGCACCAGTTTGTACAAGTATTCAAAGTACCTTTTAAGAGTTCCCTATGGCTTAATTAACTGGAGCATTGATGTTTTTCAAGTGTTTTAGAAAATCAGGTGAATGGTTTTCTATTAAGCCTTATTGGGCACCTGAGGAATTCAGTGGGAGTATTACTAAGTTTCATGGATATTGGATCAAATCCTTACTTGCAAAGGTCTTGTTAATGTTATGACTAGCCAAGAAACTGTATAGAGGCAAAGTACTAATGAAAAGAATATCTAGGCCACTTACAAGGAATACCTGGCTGAATACTGACTTCTACAAATTAGAATTTATATCAGTTTTAATGCTGCCTATCTTGATTTTCACACAGAGTAATGAATAGTCACTTTGAGCTTCATCACCCCCTTTGCTTTAAACCACCCAAGTGTGAAGCTTTCAGTTACTGCTGAGAATTTTGGCCAGCCTAGTGAGAAGCTCTCAGCTATTGCTGAGACAGTGATGACTACATAGGGGTGAATGGATTTATTATGACTGAATAGAGACCTGCTGGTCCAAATAAAGAGCAAAAGGGAACTTCACAGACAGTGGGAACAGGTAACCTGAAAGGAGTATAAGAACACCGCCTGGTTGTGTAGAGGTGAGATCAGGAAGGTGAAGGCATGGCTAGAACTGAGCCTGGCAGGGGGTGCAAATAATAACAAAAAGGTCTTCCACAGGAGCATTAACTGTCAAAGAAAGGTTAAAGAAAGTGTACCACTTCTGAGGAGTGAGAATGGAGAGCTGATGCCAAGGAGACAAGGAGAAGGCTGAAGTGCTCAATAACTCTTTTGCCTCAGTCTTCACTGATGATCTTTCTCTGTCCCTGTCTCAAGTCAATGCACCACTAAGTGTGGACCAGCAGGGTAAAGTCTCTCACACCATAAGGGAAGATCAGGTTCAGGACCACCTGAGGAACCTCAACAGGCATAAATCTATGAGAACAGATGAGATGCATCCTAGAGTTCTGAAGGAATTGGCTGATGTAGTTGCAAGGCCACTCTCCATCATGTTTGAAAAGTCATGGCAGTCAGGTGAAGTCCCTGGAGACTGGAAGAAGGGAAACATTGCACCCATCCATAAAAAGGGTGAAAAACAGGATCCTGGAAACTACTGAACTGTCAGCCTCATCTCTGTGCCTGGGAAGATCATGGAACAGATCATCCTGGAAGCTATTCTAGAACACATGGAGGACAGGCAGGTGATTTGAGACAGCCAGCATGGCTTCACCAATGGCAAGTCCTGCTTGACCAATCTAGGGGCTTTGTACAATGGTGTAACTACATCAGTGGACAAGGGAAGACCAACAGAAGCCATCTGTATGGACTTCTGTAAAGCCTTTGATACAGTCCCCCATACTAAGCTGAAAATATATTAATTTGATGGGTGGGCTGTCCAGTGGACAAGGAATTGGTGGATGATCACATCCAAAGGGTCATGGTCAAAGACTTGATGTTCACATGGAGATGGGTGACAAGTGGTGACCCTCAAGGGTCTGTATTGGGACCAGTGCTGTTCAATATCTTCATCAATGATAGCAACAGTGAGATTGAGGGCACCCTCAGCAAATTTGCTGATAATACCAAGCTGAGTGTTGTGATTGATAAGTCTGAAGGACAAGGATACCATCCAGAGGGACCTGGACAGGCTGGAGAGGTGGGCTGAGGCGAATCTCATGAGGTTCAATAAGGCAAAGTGTAAGTTCTTGCACCTAGGTTGGGGCAATCCTAAATATCAGTACAGGCCTGGGGATGATGAAATTGAGAGCAGCCCTGCAGAAAAGGACTTGGGGGTGCTGGTGGTTGAGAAGCTGGACATGAGCCAACACTGTACACGTGCAGCCCAGAAGGCTGATCACATCCTAGGCTGCATCAAAAGAAGCATGGCCATCAGATGGAGAGAGGTGATTCTGCCACTTTGCTCTGGTAAGACCTCACCTGGAATACTGCATCCAGCTCTGGAAGCCCTTAACACAGGAAAGAGATGGTCTTGGTGGAGCGGGTCCAGAGGAGGGCCACAAAAATGATCACAGGTGGCTGGAAGACCTCTTCTATGAGGACAGGCTGAGGGAGCTGGGGCTGTTAAGCCTGGAGAAGACTCGAGGGAGGCCTTTCAGTACCTGTAGGGTGGCCTAAAAGAAGGTTGGAGAGGGACTATTTACAAAGGCCTATAGTGATAGGACAAGGGGCAATGGTTTGAAATTAGAGAAGAGTAGATTTAGATTGGATGTCAGGAACAAGTTCTGCACCATGAGGGTGGCTGAACACTGGAACAGGTTGCCCAGGGAGGTGGTTGAGGCCCCATCCCTGAAGATGTCCAAGGTTAGGCTTGACAAGGCTCTGAGCAACCTAATCTAGTAGAGGATGTCCCTGCTGACTGCAGAGGGGTTAAATTAGATGACCTTTGGAGGTCCCTTCCAACCCAAATCGTTCTATCATTCTATTTTCCCCTTCTTTTTATGACTACCTTTACAATTATCTGAAAGGTGGGATCTTCTGCTTGTGATGTGGCTGATAGCCTCTTGGAAAGATTGGGGGTTGTGTCCCACAACAATACAGTTTAGCTTCATTTTCATCAAGACTGCTAGAGAGCCAAGAGCTGGGCTAAACAGAGGCTTGCAACCTACAGCTAGTGCCTTCTTGCCTTCACTCTCTGAATGTTGTTTGGAATGAGGATCAGACATGAAGAGGAGTAGGCTGGAATGAATTAATTTGCAAAACTGGGAATGACATGTAAATATCTGCAGAATCTGGGTTTGTTCTAGTAAAACACTGCAAAGTGTGGTTTTAGCTTACAGTGCTCAACTACTCTTGCACATGCATCCCCATGGGAGTGCTGCATTTGTTTCTCGTAGTATTTTGACTCAGGTGAAATGGCAGTCACTTCTTTTCCATGAAAGAGTCTTGGAAGCAGTAGAAGCAGAATACTGGCAGAATCAGATTCTTAGCTGCAAAAGTTTGACAATGGAGCCAAAAGCAACTGTATTTGCATAGACTTTGTCCCCATCTTATGGGTGACAGAAAAATAATAGTAAAAACAATAAGTAAAAACAGTAAAAAAACAAATCCAGATATTTATGTAGAGTGAGAAACAGTAAGCTGCTATCATTAGAGACTTCTCATCAGAATCTTGATTCTCAGCATAGTGCTCTGGCTATTAAGATTGTCTGCTCCCATGAGCTGTGAGAATAAGTTGCATAAACAAGGTATGGTAACACATTGTATTTAGCCCACCCAAAATGGATCAAATCTCCAAAATATGATAACGTATAGCATGCTTGGGTCCAGGATTAGTGCTTTGGGCTCCTCCACATTATGAAAAATGACTTGATTAAAGAGTTTGTGAGGTCCAATACAAGGATAAACCTTGAAGCTTCTCACAAGACTGGATCTCTGTCACATGTGAGGCAGACATCTATCATTTAAAGATGGGAGCATTCATGCATGCTCTGAGGTAGCTTCTGCAAAGAGCAGTAGACATGCATTAAGCCACACATCCTAATTTCCACTCCAGTACCTTGAAAAGCCTGAAAATAAATAGAACAAAGTGTCAACCCAGGAGTGCTCAGCCATTCAGCTAAGCATGGCTTGCTGTGCCTTTTTTACTAGATGTTAGGCCACACTGTCTTGAGAAAGGAGATTGACTTTCAAAGGACAAGAGAGTCAATTTGTTTCCTACTGATTGGTCTTGCTGAAAACAGCATGCACCATGCAGTGGTGATGCAGCAGGTAGTTATGTATTCCCTACTAGTTTCTCACAAATGTACTGCTCTGCCTTTCCTCCTGCAGCACCCCTTGTTGATTCCAGCACGGGTCACAGCAGTTCGGCGATGCTGATGTTGCTGTCTGTGGTGTTTGTAGGCTTGGCTGTTTTTTTAATCTACAAATTCAAGAGGTAAGTTGAGAAACTTTGAGGGATGGGAGGAAGAGGAGACCCTGGGTGGTTTACATGAATTCTAGAAAGAATCCAGTGCCTGGATTGCAGATGTAGAGCTGGCCTAAGGCTTGGATCAGTAAAGTTCTCAATTTCTCATAGAGAAGACCACCTACCACCCATCTACAGACTCAGTGCTCTGAAAGCTCACCAAGGGCTCAACAATCAAGCTGTGACCTACTTCAACAGATGTGTTTGAACCACAGACCAGAAATTGGAACCCTGCTATGCAATGCAGACTTAGTCAAGAAAAATCACATAATGGGTTCCTTCATACAGTCTCTGTATTCACCTGGCCAACTGCCTTACTGCAGCAGTGTCATGTTTCTATTTTGTGAAGTGAACAGTTTAGTCTTGCAGAGGAAAGGGTGTGATTATGCTAAGGGTGGAAAACTCAAAGCCAGAAAATTTTATATTAAACATCAAGATGCCTTTGGGAATTGGTGCTGAGATTGTCTTTGCCAGATGTTAATATAAAACTTCTGCTTCCAGGCAGCAAGCAGGTCCTGTGCTGGCCCATGGCATTTTGCTGCTACAAGCTGTGAAGCAAAATACAGGATAAGAATGGCCTGTTTGCTGACAGGCTGCCTTATGAGAATATATTTTAGGCAGATGGAGCTCCTTAAGGGGAACTTTGCATTCAGTACTGTGTTAAATGGTCTATGTGCACAGGTCCTGGCCAGTGGCAAAATATTTTATTAGAAGCATAAACTGAATCTGACTTTAAAACAGACAAACAAAAAAGCACCAAAAACCCCACACAAACTCTGGACATGAGTAGTTCCTCCAAACTGGGAAGCAGAAGCTTTTCCTGTCCAGATCCCAGTAATTTGTTTCTCTCTCCAGCTTTTCTGCAGCCCAGGATAAGGTTAGTACTCTCTAATGATATTAGTGGAGTATAAACAATGTCAAAACTGAAATAATAAGACAGGCATGTATCGTAGTTTCCAATTTTGAAGCTCCTCTCATGTTGAACCTTTTGCATTAACCACTATCAAAATCAGTGGGTGACACTGCTTCTAGTGCTTGACCTTGTGCACATCACGATCTGTTACCAAGCCCAGGACAAATGGCAGAGGACCTAGGCATGTGAATCTGCTCAGGTGCATATTTCCAGTCCTTCAGTGTCACTTGCTTGTTGCAGTCTGAAATCCTCTCTCTGTTTCTCTGAGGTGTAGTTTTGGGTGAATGGGGAATGGGATATGGGACTTGTGCCAGACATTGGTCTAATAATGTGCTCAGGAGGCAGCTTAATGGTTTCTTTCACTATGAAATGTGGGATGAGGAGGGCAAAGAAGTCTTTCTGAGAGATGTGTCAAGATGTAGGTACAACCCTTTGTAAGATGTGCTTTCCTTTGTGTCTTGGTGAGATGGTTTTCTTAAGTTTGGCCTAATGCCTTTGGCTCTGTGGTCATCAGCCTGTTACCAGGAGGAAGAATCTGTATGTTCTGGCTGCCAGAGAGCAGTGAGGGAGCAATTCACTGTGCCTTGTCAGTCTTCAGGTCATGTTATGCTACTATAGCTCATAAAACTGACTCTTATACTGCTTAAGCATCCTGAGCCTTGAGCATAACAACCATCAACCTTGTACTGTGCTCCAGGGCTGGAAGACCCTGCCTTGTTAAAATCTGTCTGAAAATTGGATGTATTATAAATTAGGAGTGAGGGTGAAGGTGGTTAAAGCATAAGTTTTTCTTAGCTCAAAGCTAATCGACTTGTCCCCTTTTGTTTGCTGTGTCCCAAGGAGGATAAGCCCAGGTCAGACTGATAAAGTTTAACCTTAGGTCAGATACCCACAGTGTTCTCAGATTGATTTTTCGGAATAGAAAGAAAATTTGCAGCTCTGTCTAAAGTCTTTGGCTGAATGGATCAGAAGTGAGAACATGCAACAATTCTTAATGGAGAAAGGAGGGGAAAACCAAAAGGTTTCTTCTAGCTCTCAGTGATGCAGAGGTCCCTTAGCCATAGGTACTTTTCTGATTAACAATAATCCCAACCTGAATACAGAACTACTGCTTACAGGAAAAGGTTGTGGGTGAGCATGGGCCTGCATGAATTTTTACTTCTGCAAGGTTATAGAATCAGTGCATTGCTGGTTTGCACAGGCTCATTTTAAGTCCATCAAGTTATAGACTCAGCAGTCATGTTAAACACTGCTGCCAGAGAGATGCTTGTTGAGGAGATCTGGGTGGAAAAGCAAAGAAGGGGGGGAAAGTAAGGAAATAATATGATAAAAGGTTGTTTCTTTCCTGGGAGGTTGAAATAACACAGGTCAGTACTCTGTGTGTGTGTGTGTGAGTGGTGAGAACTAGTGGGGCAATGGGGCAGGCAGTGTTTGTGTGTCATGGGACAGGAGTGTGCATGTGTGGGGGATGTGTGGTGGGACTCTGTGGCCACCTGTGTCTGTACTGGGAAGCACAGCAGGATTGTGTACGTGCATGTGGCTGCACATATGTACAACCATCTCAGTTTCTTTTTCCTGTGACTCTCTGAAGTACCTGAAGGCTCTGTGCCAGTGCCTCATAGTTCTAAAGAGCTTTTCTCACCTTTCCTCTCAAAGCTCAGAAGACTAGAATTTCTCTACTGTTGCATTATTTAGAAGCAAAACTAAGCTTTCCAGCATCTTCAAGTGTGATCTCATGTCCACATCTCTGCACACCTCCAGACTTACTTTGGTCATTTAAATCCTGGGGGAGTGCATTTGTTCTCCCTTGTCTGATATGTGCATTCCCTGTGCTTATGCCTTCTAGTGATCTGTGAGGCATGTTTGAAGGTTAGAAGGAGAAGATAAGAGAAA
Source organism: Indicator indicator (assembly GCF_027791375.1). Lineage (NCBI taxonomy): Eukaryota > Metazoa > Chordata > Aves > Piciformes > Indicatoridae > Indicator > Indicator indicator. Next base: position 9,612,028 of record NC_072016.1, on the reverse strand, counting down.
GGGAGGAGAAAAGGAGATTTGTCAACTGCTGCTAAACATCCCAAACAATGTCCTGACTTCCTGCTGGTTAAGAACAGTATACCAAACCAAGCTAACAGCAAAAGTCATCTGAGGCCAGAACTTCACTGGAGTAAAATCAGCATAGATCTATTGAATTCTTGATTACTGAGACAAATTCCACTGCTTTCACTCTCTGACATATCCAACAGCAGACAAATTCACATTAAAAGATGTCATTTTATATAGCCTCTTTTGAGCATATCTTCTTTCTTTCTCCTGTGTTATTTAAGGAACTGAAATATTCTCTGAACTTGCCTTATTTTAGCAGTGTGGACTGCATGACACAGAATCCTTTTAAGGGCATTAGAAAAAACAGTCACCTTCCAACAGGCAACAAGGCACTGATAATCCTAGCAACTCCCTCAGTGCTCAATGCATTACTTTTCAATTCTCTCATTTTAAACATGCGTTCCTCCATGGATTACTACCTAACTCTCTGTCTAGGCCTGTCTAATTATCTGTCTAACTGGCTTTGAAGGATATCATTCTAACAGTCCAAGTTAACTTCTCTTGGAAAAAAAAAAAGAAGAAATAATCCCTTCACTTCCTTGCCTTCCTGAGCAGCAACAGAAAATAAGTCCCTGCAAACTTGCATGATCTGTAGCATAGCAAGCTGGTTTTGCAGTGGAATGGTAACAAACAGACTTTGGATGGGTGTTATGAGGTTTGAGTCATTCCTGTACTATGAGGTACAACCAGTTCTTTAAAACCCTTTCTGATGTGGCAGTTCCTACAGAGTCAGTGTGGGCCTGTCAATAGAAACAAGCCTAGCAATTTTTTTTTCCTCAGCTGATAGTAGTGCTCAAATTGATTTTTACTTTTGGGTTCCAATGCACCACTAATCATGTAATAAATACTGAGAGAGCTGGCAATTGCAGCTGATTGTACTTAGTTGATTGCTGCTCTCTGAGTTTGGTGCAGTGTTCACCGTGCATGTCTTCTAATTTAAAAGAACAGGACCAGAACATTTATGTTTACAGCTGGAGGAGCCTTTAGGCACAAGATAGGAAGTCAGTGGCCTGAGATTCAGGGTAGTGGTGGTGTTGGAATTAGTGGATGCTAATGTCACTTTCAGAATATCACTGCAGTGTTGTCTGATTAATCAATGGCATGCCTAGGAGCTCTGTGTTAAAAAAATATATAATCTCTTGTTTTCCTTTCCTGCGTAGGAAAATCCCCTGGATTAACATCTATGCCCAAGTTCAGCATGACAAGGAGCAGGAAATGATTGGCTCTGTCAGCCAAAGTGAAAATGCCCCCAAAATCACTTTGAGTGAGTTCACAGATCCTGAGGAGCTGATGGACAAAGAGCTGGACACACGAGTTATGGGTGAGAGACAGCCTTCATCTGGGGCTTTTTTCACAGTCTTGAGTGAGAATTTTGCTGATTGGGATATTAGGAGAGGCAGCAACTGTGACCCCAGGTACTGAGGTACTGAGATACTGAGGAAGCAAATCTCTCTGCAATATGGTAAACAGGGAGTTTTTCTCACAGATTTTCTCACAGTTTTTCTCATAGTGTTACATCGTCAGGGTAGGAAACTGGAAACAGCAATAGTCAGTGACGACTGTGGCTTACACCCTGCCTTTCCTGTGGAGGGGTCCCAAATTTCCTGAACCATCAGAAGAATCAGCTGAATCAAACTTGAGACAGTTGATGTGCTGTCATTACAAACAGAAATGTCTCTAATAGCTTCATGAATACACTGCTGGTCAGCTGAGCTGTGGCAACAGGTTGTCTGCATGATCAGTGCCTAATGCAAATATGAAATAAGGATGTGTTACTTTTAAGCACCTTTTGTGTCTTTACACTTACCCAAGCACTCTCTAAGAAGGAGTGAAAAGCAATACAGACCAAACTGTTGAAGCCACTGCACTGACTCTCTTTTCCATTTTCTCCTCCACAGGAAGCATCTCAACAATTGCCAACAGTGAAAGCACAAAGGAAATCCCCAACTGCACTAGTGTTTAATACTGAGAATCCACTTGGTCCACAACATTTATGACTTTTTATTTGTAATTATTATTGTTATTATTATTATTATGAAAAAAAGAAAGAGTTATATGTCATTATTATCATTTGGGAGGGGTTGGGGTGGGCTTTTTCTTTTTACCAGGGCTGCATTCATAAATAGCAGGGGTTCTTCACAGGATATACTGTGGGATATACTCTTCAGATTAGAAAGAAAAAGGAAAGAATGAGTTAAGCGTGGGGTAGAATTTGAATGCCAGCCTCCTGTTAAATACACAGTAAGAATTAGTATTCAAATCCAACAGGTAGGTGCAGTACCTTAGGCAACATGCTGTAGGAAAACTGTCCCTTTTCAGCCCTTTTCAAAATAGTTCATGACTCAGCTACTTCATCCTGCCAGACAGCTCAGGCTGGCTTGTCGGACCAGGCTCTGGGACATGCCAACAGATTTCACTTTCCAATGACATGCATGTCTCAGCTTTTTGCAGGATCTTGCCACCTTTAATTGCTTTTCATTTCAGTCACCCTCTGGCACTGTTGGCTGCTGAGAAGGGAGAAAAGAAAAAAAAAAAAAGGCAGCAAAACAATGATCAGAGTAAACACATACATCAGTGTTCCTTGGACTGTAGACGGGCTGGAGGGGACAGCACCACAAGCGCTGAAGGAGCAGGCCTGGGTTTATGAATGCAGCCCCAAAACCTGTGCATGTGAATAGCGAGGATGCCGAAGGCCTACTGTAGATAACTACAATGTACATAGCTTTTTATTTCTTGGGAAATAATTTAATGTTTAGTAAAAGGAGATCTGTTGGAAACAAAACCTGAACCACACACCCACACGCACGCGCGTGCCCGTGCGCGCCAGCCAGCCGGGGGCTGCGGGGAGCACTCCGATCACACTTTGGTTCCAAGTGTGTTCCAGTTGTCTGTCATATTTCAATCTGACACTGCTGTCTAGAAATACAGCATATTTATTATTTCTGCGTGTATAGCTACCTGCATTTGTGTTGGGCTTCTTTTTTTTTTTTGTTTTAAATATATATGTAATATCATTTTCTATGATGGAGCAGAAAAAGATATTAACAGGGCAGACTGTGAGGCTACATTAATATTTTAGTGGTGTTAACCATCTATTCACCTCTCCCGCTGTTGTCTGCTTCTGAGAAGGATCTTGGTGATGTCCATTAGGCCTGCTGGCAACAGACAGGATACCCCTGTCTCAAAGGAGGAAAAGAGTCCTAGCACAGGAGCTAGCAGGGCTCACTGGAAGAGCTTTAAACTAGATTCAAAGGGGGAAGGGCACAAAACCAGGCTTGCTAGAGATAAGCCTGAGGGCAGCACACCAATCGTTGAAGGATGGTGTGCCAGTGAGGTGTGTTGGTCTGCTGTATTAGTGGAGACAGGAAATGGAGACCCACATGGCAGCAAAGACAGTAGGGTTAATAATGAATTATCAACCACAGGAGTACCTGAGAACTTCTACCTACAAAATGTGTCAAGACCTTTAGACCGGCTGAAGCAGATGTACAGTAATGCAGGAAGTATGAGAGGCAGGAGGAGCTGGAAGCCCATGTGCATCAGGAAAATTATGACATAGTGGCCATCACATAAATGTAGTGGGATGTCTTCACATTACTGGAGTGCTGCAATCAATGGCTACAAACTTTTTCAGAAGGGACAGGAAAGGCAGGAGAGGTGGTGGGGTGGCTCTGTATGTTGAGGTGACTAATGGTGATGATAGGGTTGAGTGTTTGTGAGTATGAATCAGGGTGAAGGTCAACAAGGCAGATGTCCTTGTAGGAGTCTGCTATAGACCACCCAACCAGGATGAAGGGACAGATAAAATATTCATTAGGAATCTGTGAGGAGTCTCATGATCACTGGTCATTGTTTTCCTGGGAGATTTCACCTGGAAATGTAACACAGCAAAGAGGAAGCAGTCTTGAAGGTTCCTAGACTATGTGGAGTATAATTTCTTGACACTCTTGGTGATGGAGCCACCTAGACAAGGCACCCTGCTGGACCTGCTGTTTGTGAACAGGAAGGACTTGTGGGTTTTGAAACAATCGGAGGCCATCTTGGGCACAGTGATTGTGAAATGATAGAGTTCTCAGTTGTTGGAGAAGAGAAGGGTCAGCAGAACTACCACCTGGGACTTCCAGCAGACAGACTTTGGCCAGTTTCAGAGACTGGTTAACAGAGTCCCTTGGGAGGCAGACCTGAGAGACCAAGGAATCCAGGAAGCTTAGACACCACAAGGGTGGTGAGACACTAGAACAGGTTGCCCAGGGAGGTGGTGAAAGCACCATCCCTGGAGGTTTTTAAGGTCAGGCTGTCATGAGGCTATGCAAGGAGAAAATTAGAATGGCCAAAGCCCAGCTAGAAATTAATTTGGCTTCAGCTGGTTGTAAGACCCAGCAGCAGTGGATCGGAGGCATAGATGGGAAGATGTTCTAATGCTGGTGTGGCAACAGGAGACAGGAATGAGACCAGGTGACAATGTTTATTACCATTTTGTAGGATCTGAATACATGACTCTACATCCCCTTTAATACATCTGTACTGAAATCAGGAGATGGCTAGAACTGAGGTTTTACTCGTTAACCTCTCTGCACTGCAGCGTGCCAGTTGGCTTCAAACCACCCTCGGTTACACGTGTTCACCCTGTTAACTGGGCTGGGATGTCTTTAGAGCTTATAATCCTAATGGGTCTGCAGGAAGAGAGAAAAGTGGTTTAGCACAGTTTTGCAGAAAAAGCACAGGATGGATTTTTCAGGATTAAAACTGTAAAACTAAAATGTAGGGAACTACTGTTTTGTGTGAAGTACTAAAGCTAAATATTCTCAGTCCTTCTCCTCCGTTTCAGTCAGGCTCGGGGGCCTTTTCTGTTGGTTTAAAAATAGTTATTTTCTGTTTCCTCCATCACTTTTCTGGTCTAGCTCTTAATGTAAGCTGGAGAGTGATGACTCTATTATTTATCTAACCTTGAGTTTCCATCCATCACAGGCATGAAGTGTTGCATTATTCTCTGTTCTACTGAAACACCAAAGTAGTTTACAGTAATGGCCCAGACTGGTGATGACACTTATCACAAGGCCATGGTGTTCCATTTTGGTATAGATGGGGCAAATGTACATATACAATGATCCACTGGGCCCTGAGCTAAACTGCAGGCTGATCTCAGTCTTCTCTGATCATGAGGATTTGAGGAACTGCTTTTGTGTGCTGCTGCAGAGGACTCAATGTGAAATGCTTACTACTTCCCATATTAACTGGAAACAAAGTGAAAAGGTTTGTTGTCGTTTGGAATTTTTTTAGGTTTTTCATGGGAGTGATCCCATGTTGATTTAAAAGGAAAGACAGGGAATTAATGGTTTTCACAGTTTGTTTTAACAATTTTTTACATTTTTTTCTAACATTTTTTTTCTCCTTTGCACTCTTAAAGACAGCTTTAAGTATATCCTAGCAGGCGACAGGAAACAAGGAGAAAAGAAACATTTTCACTTCTCTAAAAGACATTTAATCTCAGTGAAGACTGGGAAGTTTCTGAATGATGCAGTTAATTTTTGGAGAAGCACCTGTCAAGAAAGACATTTTCAATCCAAAATTGTTCAAACGGCACTACAAAGCAAATAAAAATAATCCATGGAGCCAAAACTGCATGTCAGAAAAACCTGTCTGATTCTTGAGTTGGCTCATACTTCGTGTTCCATGAGACTTAGTGGGTATCACTACTTTGCAGGGTAGTTTGTTACTCTGCTGTCTGGGCCAGAGTATGCTCCATGCACATCTGGGAAGAGCTCCCTAGGATGTAGGTGGGACCACATTTGCCAGATCATACATGCTGCACTAGGGCACAACCATGGCTGATGGCATCTGAAAAACCCTTGTGTTAATGATTGAAAATTTCTCTTTTAGGATATGAGAAGGGTGTAAATGCTGCATCCAGTGGGATACCCAGGGCTGTATCTATCCATGGGACCCCTCTAAGGTTTGGATTGGGCAACTAGCACTGCCTGTCCCTTTTGGAAGTTACTGAGCTGTGGCATTAGCACAGACTGGAATACTGGCTTCTTTTAAATGTGTATGTCATACTGGGAAAGAACAGCTTGGAGATGTCATTAGAGTTTTTCCCCTGCAGGTTTTACCCCTGAGAAAAATGTAACAGAAATCTTTGAAGCTGTAGATTATTATTTACATGAGTAAGGAGAGAGAGAGCCAGTGGCATGAGTAGAACGTACCTATCTCCCCTGCTGTAGTTATGTGTAAAGAGCAGAGAGAGAGCAAGAGACTTGATCAGTGCCCTCTATCACTGCCAGCCTTTCCCCCATGATGGAGTCTACTGTATTACATGTAATTTAGGAATAATGCATGAGGCCTGGAGGCCAGGTGCAGCATTTGGCTTTGTGTGGCTGTGCCTCTGATATAAGCACCCAACAGATCCTCTACTTAGTTCAGCCTGTGCTTGAGAACCCCAACACTAAGCCCAGAAGGGTCAGAGATGAATGACTGGGACCTGCAGAGTTTTTTCAGTTAGAGTTGCCACCAGTAAGAGCACGTGCAGGAAAGTGTGCGTTTTCTTCTGGACCAAACTTTGGTTTCAGGGATGAACAAAGATGTGCTATTGTCTTCTCTTTCCCTTCAATCTCACACATTCCAGTCCTGGCAAACCAAAGCAGAATCCTCAAATTCCTTCTGATGTTGTTGGACAATGCATTAAACCCAAATCACCACCATGTTTTTAAAGGATTAAATGAGGCAGACAATTGCAATACCTGTATTAAACACAGTACTACAAATGCATGAGTCATCTATATACATATATATATACTGTTCTTGGTTTTATTGTTCCATTTGAATATTTCTACTGTAAAAAAAGGCAGTGGTTTTGAAATTGTTGAAAATAAATGTATTTTTGTACATCAGAGTTACCCCTGGTTGCTCTTTCAATCTTTGTTCTGAAATTTCCTTTTGGTGAAGTCTGCTCTGTTTTCATTGAATTTCCCTTGCCATATCCAGCTCTCCAACCCTATCTGTCATCCAGGGTCATGCAAAGCACATGGAGAGTGAGCAGAGGAATGTTATAAGGCGAGATAAGATAAAAGATAAAACAACTACCTCTTCCTCTTTCTTACTGCTCGTCTCAAACTTTAATGATCTCCATGTCTTTCCATTCCACAGCCTGATTCTCTTTGGAGACTGGGAGGTGAATAGGAGGGTAGAACTACCTGCTTGTGCAGGTAAGGCCCCATGAATTCCATGCTCTGTTTTAAAAGGAAAAGAGAGCATGGAAATGTGTTTCTGAATATGTGCCAGACATCTCCCTCCATGGACATGTGTGCACATCACTCATCCCCCTTCCCCTCCTTTCCTTTGGCTCCATGTAAACTGTGAAGTTCTGGAGTGTGGCAGAGTTACCTGGAAACCTCTCTCTATGTCTCCTCATGCTCCTTCACAGGTGTCTGGTACTGGTCACTGGTGGAGGTGAGACCAACAGGACAAATTTTTTCACTGACCTGATGTAGCTTTTTATCTACATATCTCTTAAGAATGTAGCTGATGTCTGCCCCTTTGATAAGCCATGATCAGGTGTTTGTTTTCCCTTTATGTCAGTAAGCTGAACAGGCCAGGCAACCGAGAACTAGGCTGGCCCTCTGAGAGTGATGTGAGAGAGACCTCCAGCATCACAGAAGATTTCTCAGCCTGTGGGACCCCTGTAGTGTGGGAGAGAGAAGTATTTTCAAGGCCATTCTCCCCATGTTGGTGTAATGATACTGAAATGGTTGTCTTGGTTTGGTCTCACTGACTAAGGATCCTCTTCTGTTCTTTGTGCAGGGAGAGCCTTTCATTACTTGTACAATGGCAGCACTTAGAAGGCCTGGTTGAGAAGACATCCCCTCTTGAGCCCACCACTGAATAAATCAGGTCCCAGCAATGTCAGTGATGGGGTGCAGAAGTGCAATAAGGCTTGGCTAGAGCTGGCTGCATCATCACCCACATGTTGCAGCCTAGGGCAAAGATGGGAAAAGATAAATGCCTCAATCAGCCAAAGCTCTTTTTTCACACTCTTTGGAGCATTGGGCTGGATGCTTCTGCTGTAAGGCAGAATCCAAGAGGCACCTGGCTGACTTTTTGTACTGTCCTGGAAGGTGATTGTCCTTCTAAAATCACTACCCTGAAGAGGCTTATACTCACTGTGCCTGCTTGCCAAGAGTGTGCCCATCTTTGCCAAAGTAGAAGAAGAGCCTCTCTCCCTTGGTTCAGTCCAAGTCTTGTTGCAACCAGAAATACAAATTTTCATGCTCCAAGCAAATAGTCTAAGAGAGGAGGCCTTGTGCTCTGGGTACCTCCCTTTGAATGCTGCTGCCCAGCTTCCAGTCCTTGTTTTGGGGACAAATGAGACGTTTCCCATCAAGAACTCAATGGACCCACACACTTAAACAGGGTAAGGTCCTAATCTTCCTCTTTCCTTGGCCCTCTCCCCAGTGAACTAATCTTGTTGAGCACTATCAAAGCACCACTGCATTACTGACATATTATTGTAATGCATCACTTAAGTGCTGATCTGCTGTCATATGTCATGGTGCTACAGCAGAGGACTGACAGGGATCCCAGACCCAGAGGCAGATCACTTTTTCTAAGCACTGTATGCTTAGAAGCAAAGGCAAGGAAGGCAGTGTTGGAACACTGCCACAAAGCTGTCAAAGCCTTTAAGTGTATTTATCTCTACATTCTTTTCTCTTGACCCTGAAACATTAATTAAACAAGTCTGCTGATGTTTCTATCTGAGACCATAGAGATGGGTTTATTTTGGGTCATAGAGGAGGGAACAGTTGCTCACTGTGAACTGTTTCATATGTGAGCAGAAGAGAAAAATTTGTCCTTGCAGAGCAAAACAAAAAAAGAGGTTTGTTCTTGAATTTCACATAATTTATATTCAGATAATTTATTATTAGTAGGTCTCTTGACTGTGTTTTTAATGCAGTGTGTGCAGGCAGGAACAGTACAGAAGGTAATTGTGGTCTTTGTTGTTGGGATTTTACCTGTGATCAATACAATAGGATTTGCTTTACTATTCCTCTGTGCTTTGCTTTACTATTCCTTTGTGCTAGTTCTACCTGTGCAGGCCCACCAACATCAGTGAATTTAGTCTTGATTTACACAGTTTGAACTCTCACAATAAGGGGAGTTGCCTGCCTACTTCAAGGGCAGAATAAATCCTTTTTAATGCCTCACTGTGCACGCCAAATAGTTTTTAGGCCAAGATTTAGAGGAGACTGTAGTCCTGTTACTACTAACACATACAGGAACGTAGTGGGGGAGGATGGAGGAAGATGTTTATTAGGAGAATCCTGTGCTGATTACATGAATCTAGGAGGCAAAAAGGAGAGAAAAACTGGAAACCAGATGTGAAAAAAAAAGAAAGACCAGAACTGGACCAGGCTGGTGAGAATCTGTGGCTGACCATCATGCACAGTGAGAGGGGTGTGAATGTTTCATCATTTAATACTTTTAGCATGGGAAATTTCCAAAGTCCCAGGGGGGATCAACAGGAGATGTAGCACATCCAGTACATACAAAACAGGGTCATCTCTGCTCCCACATCCTGAGGCTCAACATTGAAATGTAAGTTTTAAGCACCTAATTCCTTACTGAAGACTGAGTGTTAAGTACTGAGATTCCTTGCAGAGCAGTGTTGGGAGAGTAATGTTTCAGGCAGGGTTCATTGGCCCTTTTCAGAGCTCAACTCAGGGTTGCATGCAGTCATATTCAATGGGTTGGATGGGTGCTGTGAAATAGAAGTGGCTGCTCTTGTGGGGTGCAAAGAAAATGGGCCTGAAGTGGCCAGTGGGGAAAGGGCAGAAAGATGGGGTTACAAAATGATGTGCAATATTTGTCAGTTGATGGGACTCATTCCACTTTCTTTGGTATTAATTGTACTGTATGCTAGGTGGGAGAATGGGTTAAAATCATTTCCTAGGATGGGAGGGCAAGGATAAGCTTTTACAGGGAGTTCTTTGGACCATCAAGAAACCCCATCATGCTTGAGTCTCAGTTTCTGGTTGAGGCTCCTGCACAGCCAGAATATACAAACTGGGTGGAACCTCCCCCAGAGATCACCTGGCCTGCATTAGGACCTCTGAATGTGAGGATGCCAAAAAGGGACATTTGGGTCAGTGCACAGGAAAATGTTGAAGGTAGAAGTGGATAGAAAAGAATTGAAAGTTTTACTCTAAATCCAGAATGGTGCTAGGCCTTTTGTTCTGTTGTGTTTTTTTGGGTTTTGTTGGGGTTTTTTGTTTGGCTTTTTTGTTATTTTTTTTAGGTGTTTGTTAGTTTGGTTTTGTTTTTTTTTTTTTTTTTTTTTTTTTGTAAATCCCTACCTTTAATTTTTAAATCAGAATTAATAGCTCATCAGGAAGGTTGTCTTCAGAAGTTGTTAGCATTGTATTTCAACAGATGTTCAACCAGTCAGATTATTTAATTACCTTCGTGCTTCTTCGCCTCATAAATCTGTGAAAGCTGTGACAATGAGAAAGAAACTGGATTAATGATAATGAATCAGTACCCTAGACCTTCTCAGTACAATCTGGAAAGTTTGGATCAAGCACCAACTGAAAAGCACCATTTGGGGAGCAAACTGAGTATCTCTGTCCGGGATATCAATCTCACTTGAGCACAGTTTTGGGGGTAAATGCTTGGGATTCTCAGCACAGTATCTGTGGAAAGTGGGAAGAACCTTTGCCTGTAGGGAGCTGGTGATGTGGTTACTTTGGGAACTTCAGGGAGATAAATGATAGACAGTAGCATAAGAGCAAGGAGAAAGTCACATTCTGATTTTTTTTTTTTCTTCTTTCTATTCCACTGGGTCCTTGGGTTTTCAAATGCTTACCTAGAAAGCAACTGATTTTCTCAAAGCAAAACAAAAAGTGGAGCATGTTCTTTCCACAAAAGCTTTGCTACCTGTTTGACCTTTCTTTGGTTTATGGCTCTGTTACACAACTGTTTTCTCTCTCCTCTGATGTCTCTCCTCTCTCAGTTATCCACTTCTGCTTGACACAGTTCTGCATCTTCCACCTGTACATTTTTTTTTTTATTCCTCAGCGTGGGAAAATAGAAATTCTCCTCAACATCCTACACCAGCCCAGCTCTTTAATGGCTTCTAGGGCCTTAGGACCCTCTGTCACAGAGGAAGTCAGCTCACAGTACATTAGAGGTTGGAAGGGACCTCCAAAGATCATCAAGCCCAACCCCCCTGCCAGAGCAGGATCACCCAGGGTAGTCTGCACAGGAATGATGAGTGGTTTGTGTATGAATACACACACAGGTGAGGATTTTTCTCAAAATTACTCCAGAGAAGAGGGTCATCATTTAAGACACTGTTTGGAAAACAGCCTTTTTCTCTCTGCTTCCCATTGAAAAGGATGCCTTACATGGCTGGCTTTCTGATATCCATACCTCCATTATTCCCTTAATTTGGGTAACACCAATACAACCCCTTCTCCCACTTTTATGTTGGATAAAAGACTTTTTTTTTTTAATTTTTCTGATGTGGGTGGATGACTAGATAGCTTAGGGACCTGCCAGCACATTAGCAGAGCAGCAAGACCACCCTCATCAGTGAAAACCAAAGCTAAGTGACAGTTTGACTGTTTCCCCATAGTTCACATTGCAGACAATAACCTTAGTGCTCAGTGGGTATGAATATGACCTGAAAAAGTCATCCTCCTCTGTTAGCTTCCAAGTAATTCAATGACCAAATCTTTCTCATGTATGGCAAGAACCAGCCCTTTGCCAGGATCCTGGGCCAGCCATCACCAGCAGCTGAGCTGATATCTCTGTATTTACTGCACTCAACATATGTTAAGTGATTACAGGAGGCAGAATTCACAGAATCAAAGCATCCAGTGACCCACTTCATCCTCAGCAGGCCTGGAAGAGCAGTGCTTCATTCCCAGGTGGGGTATTTTAAGATATGTTGCCCTCATCTTCATTTCAGAAAAATACTTTGTTGAAAGAATTTGCACCTCCAGAGACTGACTTGAAATGAGAGATCATTTATGGAGGGAAAACTCCAGTCACTGAGGGCTTTTTTAATATTCTTTTTGGCTCCAGAAAGCCCTTCTTTTTTTTTTTTTTCTTTTGGTCTTCATTTTTCCTTCCAGCAATTTCACACAAGGTGTCTCACAGTATGCCTGCCTTCCATAAACCAGATAAATCAGAGGGGGGACAGAAACCTGGGCATGGCAGGAAGTTTTTGCTCCAGAAACTTCTTAAGGTCAGTTTTGACTTTGCTTTGAGCTCTGTGCAGCAGCATTTAGGTTAAGCATGGACAATATGGTTCTCCTCCTGAGATCTACAATCAGGATTTTGTTGTTATTGTTTTGGGTTGTTTTTTGGTGGGTTGTTTTTTTTTGTGTGTGTGTGTTTTTGTTGTTGCTTGTTTGGGTTTTTTTTTTATTTTTTTTTTTGTTTTCCTGTGTGGAACTGGTAACACTCACTACACAGTGTGCAGCAGGGATTGCTTGGGATTTTCTTAGGCCAAGTGCAGCAGGTGGGTCTGCTGCTCCTGCTGGTGGTACCATGGTAGGAACTAACATCACTTGTTGAGTTTTTCAGTTTGTTTTTTTGTTTTTTTTTTTTCTTAATCAGATACTTTGCAATGGCTCTATTATGCTTTGGGGTTTTTTTGTTTGTTTATCTTTAATTGCCAGCACCACTATCTGTTTTTTTCTACCTTCTTCACTTTCCAAAGGGCATCATATCCCTAACTCACAAATTCCCACTTATGCAGCCAGGTTAGTGAGAAGGTGAAATTCATCTTTGTTGATTTAAAGGTACAGAAGGGGAGGTATCTGGGTGCAGAGAATGGCCATCTTTTGAATAACTGCATGAGTGTCCCAACATTTCAGTTCAAAAAGGTCTAGCTAATGTGACCTCCCTCCTACTGAGGCTCAAAAAAATATCACCTGTTGCATCTGTCTGCAGCTCAGTGATACCCTTCTGCTGCAAGTACCTTTCTCAAGCCAGGCTTTGATGCACCCTGTGAAGAAATGAGCAGGACTTTCAGCTAATGGCCCTATTTATCTTGTTTCCCTCTTGCATGAAGGCAAGCAAATGATCATACAATCATTACTCTTGTTTCTTTTGTTCCCTGTCTTTAGAAACTCTGCCACTGTTATGTATGTTTTGCTAATTTTCAGTAGGGACAGAATTAAGAATGAAATTGCAAGGAAGGGAAATGATTGTAACAGATATATTTTTTGATTTGATGAGAAATATCTCCTGGGAAAAAAAACCAAGCCAACCAGATATTGAATAAATTCCGTAACTTCTGCAGAGCATGAACAGACAGGCTGAGGTTTTGCGTGGTAACTCGTCATCAGAGAAGAGGAGGCTCTGGGGAGACCTAACAGCATCCTTCCAATTCCAGAAAGGAGCCTACAGAAAGGATGGAGAGAGACTGCTTGCAAAGGCCTGCAGTGACAGGACAAGAGGCAATGGCTTCAAAGTAGAGAAGGGCAGGTTTAGATTGGATATTAGGAACAAATTCTTTACTATGAGGGAGGTGGAACACTGGAACAGGTTGCCCAGGGAGGTGGTTGAGGTCCCTTCCCTGGAGATATTCAAGGTAATACTCAAATGAGGCCCTGGGCAGCCTGATCCAGTTGGGGATGTCCCTGCTGACTGCAGGGAGGTCAGACTGGATGACCTCAGGAGGTCCCTTCTGGCTTGGATCTATTATTATTATTGCCAGTGACCAACAATCTTTTGTTTGCTAGCAGTCAGAAAGAAACCATAAAAATATCTTGAAGTGTAATCAGGAAGGCTTCTTTTACAAGCTTGTCTTTTGGAACTCCAGTGCCCTTTAAATATATAAGGTTTTTTTTCTTTTCTTCCCCTTTCATTTCTTAGAGGGTTGGATTTTTTTGTTGTAGTGTTTTGTTTTGGTTTGGTTTTGTGGTTTTTTTTTTTTTTAAATGAAGAGTACAACAGGGATTAAAATGAAAAAGGATCTGGAATCATCTTGACTGAGAGGAAAGAAATATTTGTACATTATTCATCGTACTCTCGGTTATTCATCAAAAGTTTCATTCTTCAGCTAAAGTCTTTTTCTTATCGTAAAGCTACTGACATGAATATATATCACCAAGTTAAAAAGATTGAATTACACTTCTCCTGCTGCTGCTGAGATTCATGGAAGCTCAAAGCCCAGCCTAGTCCCTAGGTGTACTGAGGCAGTGCATTTTATGATTTTCGGAGACTAACGCTAACAGGGTTTGTCTCTTCATTGTGATACGGAGATGATTGAAAATGTGTCTCTGTATCACTTGATAAAAGACCTTTGCCAAAAAGGAGAGCAGCTTTGTCATTTGAGAGCATTACCCATGGGGCTTAAGAGACCTACTTGACAGCAAAAGCTCCAGCAGATTTTTTTTTTTTTTAAAGCAATATGTTCTCCATCGCCGTTGTCAAGCTACTTGAACGAGAGAAATGAAGGAGCTGAGATGTGATCCCTAAAATCTTCCTTGAGTAGTGTGTTGCTCCATGAATAGTGGTGGGAAAGGTGACATTTTAGTCTTGAGAAGACTGGGAGGGGATCTGATCAATGCCTATAAATATCTGAGGGGTGGGTGTCAAGTGGAGGGGGCCAGGCTCTTTTCGGTGGTGCACAGTAATAAGACAAGAAACAACAGGTACAAGCTTGAACACAGAAGATTTCATCTCAACATGAGGAGAAACTTCTTTACAGTGAGGGTGACAGAGCACTGGAACAGGCTGCCCAGAGAGGTTGTGGAGTCTCCTTCTCTGGAGACTTTCAAACCCACCTGGATGCGTTCCTCTGCAGACTACCCTGGGTGATCCTGCTCTGGCAGGGGGGTTGGACCTGATGATCTCTTGAGGTCCCTTCCACCCTCTAATGTGCTGTGATACTGTGGTACTGTGTTTTCTTGCTTTGGTTACTAGTGCTGGTTCAGAGAGAGTCATTCTTAGTTCCTACTGCTCTGCTCTGCTGACTTGTGGCTTTCTGAGGAGTTTGGCTGTTCTTCTGGTGCCCAGCTTTACAGTGAGCATGGGCATAGCAGTACTCTGCAGTGCTTGGTGCAGGATGACTCCCAATCATACCTGATGTAATTTTTCAGGTGTTAGGGAGATCTTTGCTGCTCCACTAGTAACACTTGAAGCCCAAAGAAAAGTGGTTTAAAGTGAGTTTGGTGTGTCTAATCAGCATAGGTAAGACATGTCCTTTGCAGGATGCTCTGTGTGCTGACTTGAAGCAGAGATGTCTTTAGGTTCTACTACCATCTGCATGATGAAAAAACATGGAGCTGTTTTTAGGTCCTGCACAGGGGTGCAGGTCAGTTGCATGAGCATGGCAGCCCTGTGGCAGACAGGCTGAGCTGGCTGGTGCACAGAATATGACACAGCCTTGCTCTGGGCAGTCTTATCTGTCACCTCTGCCTCTTGCTACTCACTGCAAGGGAGAAAGGGTTATCTCTGGCACTGCTGCACCAGGATGTAAACTTAATGGCATCAGCCACAAACTCACTGAGAAGAAGGACATGAAGATGTCCTGAATTTCCTAGTGGGTCTTGATGGCATGGGTCTTGGCTGATTTTACATTTGTCACACAGGGTGCTTAATTTTTTCCTGATCGTTTTTAAGGTGCATCAAGAGAGTCAGTTCACATCAAGGAGCCTCAAATATATTCCAGGGAGAAGACAAGTCCTGAGGTTCTCTCTCATACCTATGTTTTTAAGTGCTCACACCTGTGCAAGGGATGAGGTACCTGTTAGTGTCTCTCAAACACCCCAGGACCAAGAAGACTCCTCAGGGCTGCCAAAAAGATGTTGTGGCTTTCAGCAAGATGAAGCTTAGTGAAGAAAAATCCCCTCACTCCTCATAGCCTATGAAGAGTGAATTCAGTTTCATGACACAGGCTTAACTCTTAAATAGTGACAACTTTGTCACCAATTTTGGCATGCATTTCTGGATCCAGGGCTACCAAATAGTATGCAGTATCAAACAACAGCAGGACCAACAGCAATGCAATAATATCATCTAATGATATCAAATGTTATTGTACAACCTCTTTTTTTCCTTTCTTTTAATACAGTGTTTCAGACCTAGGACTGTCATCAGGCATTTCACTGCAGAATTGGTTTATTTTACACAAACACAGCCCTCCTCAGCCAGCTCTTCCTGTAGTGACCCACAAGTGCATCTTCTCTGCTGGTGCAGGTGGCTGGGCATCCACCAATCCTTGTTTTGCTCCATAACAAGGACAGTGTTAGATGATCTTGCAGTGAGCCATACATCATTCTGCAACATGCCTTTGATGGGAAAATGGACTGCTGCAATTTGAGCAGGGCAAAGCTCTGACTCGCCAAGGGCATGTGGTGATAACTTGAGCTGAGGGGAACTTGGGAGAGAACTGTAATTAAAATCCCCAGTGCAGTTCAGGAGAGATGGATAAAATAATGATAAACCAGCCCAGGGGAAAGCAAAAAAACCCAAAAAACCAGGCCAGTAGTGACATGGTTATTGTCATTTCAGATTAAATGGATCCAATTAAGTGTGATGTTGGTGAGAAATGTAATTTTAGAGAACACAAAGGGCTTTTATAGATCTCTTTTCTTGTCCTTGGCAATTGAGCAAATGCTGGTTTTGTGTTTGCCTCCTCCAAACCATAGTACTTGCAAATTTTAACCTCTCTTGCTGCTGGAACACCCAGAAAAAGGCTGGGTTTTAAACTCAGTCCTTGTAGCTCTTAGCTTTCCTATTGCAAGCAGCAGACTGTGAGAGCCCCGATGGGAAATCACAATTTCTGTGATTTGAATCCCCATCTCTCTCCCTAAATTAGGAAAGTGGTGCTGGGCAAAAGGTAGCTGAGGAAGTGTGGTTTGCTCTCTAGCTGATTGAGCAGGGCTGAACCAGGCAGATGACCAATTAGTGAAGGCAAATAGCACAGGAGCAAAATCCTCTGAGCCAGGCTGCTACTGCAGGTGAAATGAAGGGGGTTTAGGCCTTTGCCCAAAACTAAATGAGGCTGAAGTTAATCCAGCTGTCCTACCTACCTGTGCCCTCAGTATCAATAGCCACATACTCTGCCTGTTCTAATGAGTGTTATTTATGATGGGACAAAGACTACAAGGAATTTAGAGGGTTGTCTCCTTGCTTTTGAGCTCTTAAATGTCTTGATTTTCAAGACCTGTGGAAAAGCCTAAGAAGGCTTTTAAAGTACATATAAGAAAATACCAAAAAAATATCCCACTCATGCCATTTCTGAGACCAGAAAATGTTCTGGTGGTAACAGGTCCCTGAGGTGTTAAAGAGGAAGGTCACAGTCCATCAGCTACTGAAGCTGCAGGACTTGGGAGGCTGGTGTAAATCAGCAACATTGCTCTGATGCCAGTCACTCACACTGACTTTCAGAGAACTGTGCTGATTTATACCAGCCCTGGCTCTGACCCCTTGCAGTACTAGATTGATGTGCGCTTGGCCAAAACCAGGAATGATCTCTTCAGCAGCTGTCCTTATTTTAGAAGTTAACTTTTTTTGCCTGTTTCCCCTTTCTGAACCCTGGAGCTTCCTCTTTCCCTGTGAGCTGAGCTTTCTTGGAAACGATTATTTAATGGGAACATCTGGTGTGTGAATGGAAGACTTATTCCTCCTTTTCCCTTCAGTAAATGCTCATTGCATACTTTAAAAGTTGATCTTTTTTTTTTTTTCCCTTCCCCAAGCAGAGGAAAAAAATTATGGATCATTACTTGACAGAGCAGACTATGCTCTTTAGTTACTTAACGTGTGTGAGTGTAACCTGCAAGCCATGACTTAAGAGCTTTCCCCATAATTAAAACTTTTCTGCTCTAAAGACTTGGTTCCTGATTAAAATGTAGCAGTCCTTCCTATTGTTCAATTACTGCTAATGAGATGTCACTTGTGCACAATACTCCTTGCAACTCAATAACCACAATCTGGGATATTTCTTTTTTTTTGAGGAAAAAAAAAATCTTAAAAGAACCCCACATACACACACACAAAAAAAATCAGAGTTTGTTTACTTCTGTGCTGTTTAGAACTGAAAAAAAATAAAAACTGGGGTAAGTAGGTATTAATAAAACTTTTTTTCCCTTCCATTTCCTGTTCTTATTTGCAATGAAGGTGCTACAGAAAGACAATCTCTGCATGGGCTCTCATAATAACTGGCCTGGCAAGCACCTAGTGCTGTTGATGGATTCATAGGCTCCACAAAGTTGTGTTCCTGCACTCTGATGACTCTTTGGCTAAACTAGCTAAGCTGAGCTTCCTGATGGCTGAAGATTATTTGTGATGATCCAATGGGAAATGCAAAGGCCATATAGAAAGGGTGGACGTGCAAAGTTTTAATGCAAGGGGTTGCATGTAAACACCACTGCTCGGTCACAATGACTGCCAGCAGACCTTTGATGATTTATAGATCATGGAATGGTCTATGGTGGAACCCTCCAACCCTCTCCCTGCAGTAAGCAGGAGCATCCTCAACCAGATCAGGCTGCCCAGAGCCCTGTTGAGATCCACTTTGAATATATCCAGAGATGGGGCCCCTGCCACCTCCCTGGGCAGCCTATTCCAGTGTTCCACCACTCTCCTAGTAAAGAATCTGTTCCTGATATCCAATCTACATCTGCTCTTCTCTAGCTTGAAGCCATTGTCCCTCATCCTGTCACTGCAGGCTTTTGTAAACAGCCTCTCTCTAGCCTTCTTATAGGCCCCCTTCAGCTACTGGAAGGCTGCTATCTCCCTGGAGCCTCCTTGTTTTGTTGGCCCTGGCTCTGACAAGGGCAGGTGGTAGAGACCAGCAGCATTATCACGAGAAAATTGGAAGCCCACTTTCTCTGTCTACTCAAGGAGTGTCTTAAATGGGGAGCTGGCATCTCTGATTTGTTTGGGACAGATTCGTATAGTCTACAGATAAGAGCAGTTTCACAAGTCACACAGCAAAGAAAATAGAGACAACAGTCAGTAATACCCATCCATGCTTTGAGTTGCAGGATTGTGCTCTGGATCAGCCTGGTACAGGAGCAGCAGTGGTTGTAAAACTGAAGTGATGGGCATTGATTTACCTGAATGCACTGAAACATCCAGAGAAGACAAAACACATCATATCCCTGCCCCTAGGATCAAAGCATTTGAGAGTTTGTCTAAGAGATGGTGAGGCAGACTTACAGCTGAGAATCACAAAACAGATGTCATTCACCACTCTTTTGGCATCATTCGAAGAAGGTGATGCCAAAAAGTGACCTCTCTGTGTCCTGTAGAATTATCCTTTTCTGCTAGTTTTGGTCAAAACTAACAAGTAAAATGATTTGAAATGTTATGACTCATCAGCCCATGCTTCATCTCCCTGCCCAGCCAACCCTCTGGGAAGCACTGTCTGAATCCAAGAGCTCTGCAATTGTTCCAGTTAATTCCCAGTTAAGCCAAGCAAGGTGTATTCACCATTTGAAACTGCCTGCAGAAGCTGACTGCATGACAAGCAGAAAAGAAGACTCCAAATCAGGAACCAGAGCCTCATTTCCAATGATCAATGTGCTAGGGCACATGCTTGCTTGTGAGGAACCCCTACCCTCCACAGGCCCTCTGGGCAGAGGTAAGAAGATTCTTGTCTGTCTATTCTTGCTCTATTTTTTTTCCTACTCTGCATTGCCAAAGTCTCAATGTTGAATAAAGATCAGAATCTGTTACTTTTTAAATCTACTTGCAGTTCCCTGTAGAGGACCTCTGGGTCCCTTAAGGAAGAGCTCTTGGTCTTTTGGCCTTCAGTTGTCTTAGATATTCAGAAAATCTGTACCACATCAGCTGGGAATTTCAAATGAACTTTTGTATCATCAGGGATGTCCTACATAGGACTAATTAAAATATACCAACCTGGTAAGTGGAACTTAGCTGTCTTGAAAAGCAACCCACCTCCTCCCTAGTTTGAAGTGATGTATCCCACTGTCTTCATTCCTGCCTCTCCATTTTGTCTTTTGCCCTGAAGAGATCCTGTTTGCTGTGTAGGCAGCAAATTTTTCTCTCTGCTGCTTCTCTTAAAAATGCAAACATTCAGCTGTTCATCAGAAGCCTGTTGGTTTTTTTCTGGACACTTTACTACCGGCCTTGTGACATTGGCAGTTTGCATCATTTTGCTCTAAGCATATTTCATTCTGCAATTATAATATCAGGACTGTGTCAGGTTGAGTTATACAAATGACACTTGACTGCCTCTTTGGGGTTTTTCTCTGTGTGTGGTGGTATTTTGGGTTGCTTTTATTGAGCTTCAGTCTCAGAAATAATGGACTGCTCATTTATTCTCTAGCTTTAACAACCACCATGGTAGCTATCAGAAACTGCAGTTACATGATGTTGCACACCTTCCTCCACTCTTTGATCTCCCTCTGAATTTGTCATGGAAGCAGGCTTGATGAGTTAGATGCAGACTAAATGGAGGGCAGAGGGAAAAAGAGCTAAAGCCACCACTGTCTGTCATGGCCAGAAACTTATTCCTTTAGTTTGATTCATTGAGTGCACCCTCAGCAAGTTTGCTGATGACACCAAGCTGTGTGGTGCAGCAGACAGGCTGGAGGAAAGGGATGCCATCCAGAGAGACCTTGACAGGCTGCAGAGCTGGGCACAAGCCAATCTCAGGAGGTTCAACAAGACCAAGTGCAAGGTCCTGCATCTGGGTTGAGGCAATCCCAAGCACAAATCCAGGTTGGGCAGTGACTGGTTGGAGAGCAGCCTTGAGGAGAGGGACTTGGGGGTGCTGGTGAATGAGAAGCTCAACATGAGCCAGCAGTGTGCACTTGCAGCCCAGAAAGCCAACCAGAGCCTGGGCTGCATCAAGAGAAGTGTGGCCAGCAGGTCAAGGGAGGTGATTCTCCCCCTCTACTCAGCTCTGGTGAGACCCCACCTGGAGTACTGCATCCAGTTCTGGAGCCCCTATTACAAGAGGGATATGGACATGCTGGAAGGTGTCCAGAGAAGGGCCACCAGGATGATCAGAGGGCTGGAGCACCTCTCCTATGAGGACAGACTGAAAGAGTTGGGGCTGTTCAGTCTGGAGAAAAGAAGGCTCTGAGGTGACCTTCTTGTGGCCTTCCAGTATCTGAAGGGGACTACAAGAAAGCTGGGGAGGGACTTTTTAGGCTATCAGGTAGTGATAGGACTAGGGGGAATGGAACAAAGCTGGAAGTGGGGAGATTCAGACTAGATGTCAATAAAAAATTGACAGTGCACTTTCTGTGGCCTTAGGTTTAGTTTTGTCAGGGCCAGGTTTTTATGGGGGAAAATGTTTGTCAATATTGGCTTTGGACAAAGATAAAACCAAATGAGCTCAGAATGAATGCAGCATGTGCAAAGATACTCTGGGGGAATGGAGCAAATCTAGAAGTGGGGAGATTCAGATTGGATGTTAGGAAGAGAAGTTTTACACCATGAGGGTGGTGAGGCACTGGAACAGGCTGCCCAGGAAGGTGGTAGAAGCCTCATCCCTGGAAGTTTTTAAGGCCAGGCTGGATGTGGCTGTGAGCAACCTGATCTGGTGTGAGGTGTCCCTGCCCAAGGCAGGGGGGTTGGAACGAGATGATCCTTGAGGTCCCTTCCAACCCTGACTGGTTCTATGATTCTGTGATTCACTAACACTTGCATTTGAAGTACCAGGACTTAATGACAGAGCAGCTGAGATGCTGAAGCTTTCTCCCAGGAAGAGAAGAGATGGGGAGAAGTATTCTGACCCCAAACACTGGAATTACTGCTCCTTCAGAATATCCAAACCAGGATGATTGTTCTAAAGTATGTTCAGTCAAGAACTTTTAGCAAAAAATGCGTTCTAGTTTTAACAGAGGTTTCTTTGATAAAACAGAAAAAAACGGCCTGTAGGATGGCCTGTATCCATTTAATGTCTCTTCTGCTATTTCCCCTTTCTCTCTGGCTAGATCTTCATAGAGATTAACATGGAGCTTGGAAAAAAAAAAATCAAACCCAAAAGACCATACTCAAACCTTTCACAAGTCAATAATTTATTTCTCCAAGTGACTTGTGTACTCTATCTGCGGCACAACTCTCTACATACAGGCTTCTGTCTTGCTGTTTCCCCTTAAGGGGCTATTAACTATGTAAACAACTTCAAAACAAAGACCCTGGGCTGTTTCATTAGGGGAAACCATCCCTGCTTCCACAGTCCTCCTGGGAAACAGGAATAGTTCATTAAAGCTAGGGTGGTGTAAAAGGCTTTGTGCGCATGCAGAAATGGAACCACCATGAAACATTAATGACCTCCATGCATTAGCAAATCTTAGGCTAGAGTAGAATTATGTTGTCTCTGGGGACCTCAGTGCACCTCTCTGGATTTTACTTTTTTAATGCTAGGAAAAATGTAGGCTTCAAATTTTCATGTAAAGAGCATAACACTTTGGTGGTGTGAACTGAAGAAGGCAATCAAGCCAGCCTTAGGCCAGTGATGTGTAGAAAGTGAACACCCTCATCATCAGCTGCTGCCTTTGCTCCAGTCAGTGATATTGCCAAGATGCTTAATCAATACTGCCAAATAGAGGCATATTGCCAAACCTGATTTCTTTTGACTCTCCATGAACAAAATCCACTGCTGAATCACTTTTCTTGCTCTGATAAGTAGCTGTGTGGCTTGCCATATATAAAGCACGAAAGAGGCATTTGGCAATTGTTACGTCAACGGCAGGCAACTGTTCAGGGCAGTATTGATCCCAATGGAAATTACTGTATAGGTCTTTCCTGTGAGTTATGGTCTCTGCTGAAGTTGGGTGACATTTCTCTAAGGAATACTTTGTTCAGCAATGGCAGAAAAAGCACAATTTCAAGTGCAGTGGAACCCTGCAGAACAATATGTGCTGAGATCTGCAAACATTATCAGCCCAAGAAAAATATATGCTCCTCTCCACCAAGGAGTTTAGCTTGAAAATCATGACTTGAGTTTGTTTGAAAGTTACTCTTGGAAAGAGGAGAACAAATCTTTGATGAGAGGTGTTGTCTTTGCAATTTTTGAGTTTTTGTCTTCTCCTCCTGTATACCACAGGGTGCAGGGAACATATTTCACATGAATGACAAAACTATTAAGACTGGAGGACGTAGGGAAGGTGGGGAATGTGTCTGTGATACAGATTATTTGGGAAGAAGGCATTTTGTATGGTTCATTGAGTCACTGTGTGTGTCACTGGAAAGCAGGAATGGTCATCTTGGGCCAAAAGAAGGGGCCACCTAGTCTGAGACTCTCTTTTCCAGCAGTGGTCTTAAGCAAAGGCTCACAGAAGACAAGAAACAAGGCAAACCTGTGAGATACTTCCTGCCTCTGCCTGCCTCCAACTATTATTAGCTTGGGACTTTCTGAACCTGATGAGGTTTGTGTGTCTTGTAACCCTGAAGGGATCTCTTGTCCATGTACCTCACCAGTCTCTTCTTGACCTTTGTCTGAGCCTATGACATCCTCGTAGGGTTCTTCTCTCTGTAATGCTTTACTCAACCCGAGATGGTCTTGAACAGAAGGTGGCATATCTGCTTTACTCGCCCTGAGAACCACTGGTCTTGAACAGAAGGTGGCCAATCCACTTTACTCAACCTGAGAACCACTGGTCTTGAACAGAAAGTGGCCAGTCCTAATTGTTTTCAGTCGCTGTTTCCATATGCAGAGCTATCTTCTGACCCAAATGACAATGACATTTCTATGACCTGACAAGTGTCCATTGCCTGTGGTGTATAAAGCATGCTCAGGATTTATAAAGCATGTCTTAGAATTGCCTGAGACAAAAAAGTAATGATTCAGTGTTATGTCTAATGATGCTTTGCCCACTTCTTACTGAGCTGCTTGTCTCTGTTGCAGTCCTAAAGTTAAACCCCCAAAAATGAGATCCAGACATCAGCAAATTCCATGAAGCACTCCTAGTATTAAGTTCTCATCTTGCCATGATGTATGAATGGCACTGGTTGGTAAGTTCAGATGGAGACAAAAAATATCTTTACACCTCTGTAAGGTGGGTAGTTAACAGACAAGAATATTAAATATTCCTTGCCACTGCAAGAGCTGAGCAACCCCAGCAAGCAGTGCATGTGTCTATGGGGAGGGAATCAGAGGGAGTATCATAGAATCATAGACTTGTTAGGGTTGGAAGAGACCTCAAGGATCATCCAACCCCCACTTGCTGTGGGCAGGGACACCTCACACCAGATCAGGTTGCTCACAGCCACATCCAGCCTGGCCTTAAAAACTTCCAGGGATGAGGCTTCTACCACCTTCCTGGGCAGCCTGTTCCAGTGCCTCACCACCCTCATGATCTAAATCTCCCCACTTCTAGTTTTGCTCCATTCCCCCAGAGTATCTTTGCACATGCTGCATTCACTCTGAGCTCATTTGGTTTTATATCTTTGTCCAAAGCCAATACTAAGAACAAACATTTTCCCCCATAAAAACCTAGGAGTGACAAAACTAAACCTAAGGCCACAGAAAGTGCATTGTCAATTTTTTATTTACTCTTTTTTTTTTTTTTAAGATTGAAATTTTAAGACTCTCTTCATGTTTGTAGACACATGATGTGGTGCATTTCCTGTTGCTCTGAAGTTCTTCTGGTATGAGGCAAGGCTTTTATTCTGGTTTTAAACTTTAATGTTGGTTAAAAAGTAATAATGCATCTTCTTGGCATGGTTATGGCAGTAAATATTTCAAGGAATTGCATAAATCTGCCCTGTGTCAGGGGCAAGAATTTGGGCAGGATGCTGCCAGATTTGGAAAGTAATGTTTTTTTCCTTTTTAAAGCAGATCAAACACCAGTCAGTCCTCCTCTACTTTCCCCCAGAACAAATTCTGCAGAGCAGGAGATACTTCTGTTCACAGTCGATAGAGCAGCTGAGCACCCTTGCAATAAAGAAGCATCAAACAGAGCAGTGTCATTTTCTTTGTGATCTGTGCATGCCTGGTGTATTGATTTTTCCATGCTAGAAAACAGAGCAAGCTGTCTCTTCAATGGAGAACTCAGGAAGACATTGTGTAAAAGTAAATGATTGTTAAATGGCAGCTTTTCTCTCTTCTTGGTCCTAGCTGAGACAAACAGTTATGGGAACACGCTCAGCCTAGCCTGCCAGCATGTATCCTATCAACCTTTGGGTCATTCACCTAGATTGGAAGTTGGCCTTGGGGTTGTTTTTGGAAGAGAGACATCACATGCAGCTCATGGAAAGGCTAATTTTAGACACCCTTTGAGCAGCAGGGGGATGTTGATTCTTGGATGTCCTGATGGTGCTCATGGTGCTCTCTCAAGTCAGCTGGTATAGGCAAGCTGTAGTTACCTCTCCTGGAGGTTCACTTTACTGCATTCTGCCAGGGGCTGAAGGGCACACATGCCTTTGAATGGATGTGGTAATTTTCATAGAATCATAGAATCAGTCAGGGTTGGAAGGGACCACAAGGATCATCTAGTTCCAACCCCCCTGCCATGGGCAGGGACACCTCACACTACAGCAGGCTGGCCAGAGCCATTACATTTCAAAACTGGAAGCTTGACAGCCTGGGTTTTTTGTGGTTTTTTGTTTTTTTTTTTTTTTTTGGGTTTTTTTTTTTTGGGTTTTTTTTTTTTTTTTTAATTCTAACTGAGGAAATCAAGGTTTTAACTTTATTTATAGTTTTTAATAACGAAAGTCTGGTTTTTTACTGATGAGTTGCAAAGGAGAGCTGTGAGGTTTGCCATGAATTGGGAGTCTGTACCAGTCTCTGGGCCAGCGTGTGCTTTGATAGCAGCAGGCTACTATTAAACAGACCAAGCAGTTGGTATTTTCAAAAGGCTTAGTCTTGTTGCTTGTGCAAATCACAGAACAAGGAAGAGAAAAGCCCACAGATGTCTCTGTACCCCTTTTGACTTACAGGCTCATAGTGTCTACCCTAGGAACAGGCCTTGTCTTTCGGTGCTAAGGGGTGGACACCACAAATTCACTACTTGTTCTAGGAGCTTCTTGGCTTGGCACTTTTTATTAGACTCTCTTTGCAGTCATGATCAGAAAAATTCTAGCCACAGACAGATTTCTGTGGCCACTGCCCCTTGTTTTGGTAATAGAAGCAGCTCTAGGAGTCCTTGTTAGGCTTCGTTAAAGGATCTGTGAACACATCCTTGCCATTCCACGCTCTTCTATTGCCCATCCATGCAGTGCACAGGGCAGTTGATGCCTTGTTACAAATGATTTCTGGTGGAGATAAAAAGAGACTTGAGCAAAAGGGAAAACAAATACAAATCAGGCAGCTCCTCAGCTTGCTCTATTATAAGTCTTATGTTTGTAGCCCCAACTGACTCTGTCCCTCCTGCCTCTAGTTAATTATATGGCCAGGATGGGAAGGTAGCAGGAATATTAAAAAAGCCTGTGTGTCAGACTTGTTGCTGCTACCAGCTGCTGTGCTTGCCCAAAGTCAAGTGAAGGAAACCAATTAAATGATCTTGCCTTGTATGTGGGGAATGCTGCTGCCACTGCCGAGCAGAGAAAAACATCTCCCATGGAAAGAGGAATTGCTGAGGAAGACCAGGAAGAAGGCAAGTGAATGACAGCTGGTGAAGGGTAAGCAAGTAGCATTTTCCTATTATAGAGCCTAAGAGGGACTGGTTTATGGCTCTCTCATCTTTTCACATTTGGCACCTTTCAGTTGAAATCTGGAGACCACAGGCAGCACACAAACTAAACTTGGCAACCTCTCGTTCAAAGCTGCTTCTGGATGGCTACGATGCCAGTTTTGACAAACACAGTCATTCCTCACCCTCCCATCCCAGCATCCCTCTCTTTATGCTAATTCTTTTTCTTGCTCCCTTTATGGGGCTTTCCCTGTCATAATGTGAGAGACCTGCTCATTAGCATCTGAGCCTTTGAGTGCCTTTCTGAGACCACTGCATAAGATCATTAGCAAGGAGAAAGTAAAAGACCCTAAGGCCTGCAAAACAACATCTCCAATCCCAAACAAACCATGAGCCCGTGTATTCCAGTAGGTATATGGTACAGGGAGATGTTCTGGTGATTCATGAGCAGATGTATTTCTTACCACTACAAGATGACCTAATCACATGTATTGTGTCACCCCTCTAGAATTAAAATGCAAGGCATGAAGTGCTCTGTCTGAATGTGACACTTCTGAATGTCACATCTCGCCAGGACCACAGTCACAGTCAGAACTTGCAAGAGTTTGGTGGAGATGCCAGTTCTAACAGAGGATGGTAATTTGGCTTGATTTGTGAAGGCTGGCCAAGTGAGAGACTTTACTGATTTTTTTTTTTCCTTCTGGTTTATACAACTGTCCATGGCCACCCAACCTATTCGACTTCTAAATTTAAATTGTGACATGACACCACCAAAGAATAACTTTTGTAAATATGTTATCTTGGATTTTTGCAAGCTTACCTAAAAAAGGAAAAAAAAAATCACTCTGCAGAAAGCCTGAGGAAGAAAGAAAGAAGAAAATAGTTGCCATCTTGTGCCTAGATGTGATGGTTTTAAGGCTATGCTTTTAATTTCTTTTCATAGAGTTCGAGCAGAAAAGTAAAAGAATGTAAATAAATCACAACTGGGTGTAAGAAGGCAAAATAATGATTGCTCTAAACACTTCCATTGGAGAGATAGAAATGTTTAAGAGTCACTACTAAAAACAAAGTACAGTCTGTCTGTTAGTCTGTCTGGTGTTTCTCTGCTGGGCAGTCTGTGTTTCTTTTCTGGTTTTGCTTTTGAAGACAACATACTGGCACACAGACCTTGAAAGCTAAGTTTTAACAACCTCTCTGCTTCTTGTCTTTCCTCCTTCTGCCAGGGGGGTCTGGGGAAGGCAGGGAAGGGGAGGCAGCTTTCCTGGCTTTGGCCAGGAGGGTTTTGTGCTGTTTCTGTTAATTGTAGATATTTGTAAATATTGTAAATACTGTATATTTGTACATATTCGTTGCATTCCATTGCAGACTGTAGTTTTTGCTCTGTGAATACAGCTACATTTTCTTCTGAACTGAGCTACTCTAGTGGTGTTAATATGGGAGGGGAATTTCAGCCCACCACACTACAACACTAGAAGATCAAGAAATCTAGGATAGTATACATGAAGAAACAAGGCTTGGGGCTTCATTAGAGGGAATATCCCACTGTTGGCTCATTCCTGATCTACGTCTCTTAGCACACACATAGAGCTGCTGAACATGATTGTAGCACTGCATGAACAGAAGAGGTAGGTGTGCCTGCAAAATCCACAGTCTGCACAATCACAGCTTCAAAGCCCTGAAAGAAAAATGTGGATACGTGTTTAGATGCCTAAGCTAACAATAAAATGAAAAAGTTTGCCATAAAGGAAACCAGTCAAAGAGATGTGTCGCTGCAACACACAGGGAACTGGGACCCAGGACTAGGCACTGGATGGTGTCATTAGGCAATGCACCATGACATGCTGGAACACTTAGAAGGGCATTATATAGTCTTCATCCAATGTTTTGAAGATGTTGAAACAGACAAGGACTTCCAGCAACTTTCCTGGGAGCATATGCGTTACACACATTTCTATGCTTGGCAGCAGATCTAAACCCATACCTTCAGAACTCCCCTGGTTTAGAATCAAGTGCATTTTCCTTTCCTTTTCAGTCATTAAAAGACCACAATAATATCAAGTAGCTCATTCTGTTCTTAACAAGGCTGTAAAAAACACACTTGCTCAAAGCTTCCATTCAGGTGTTTTGCTTTTTCTGAGACCCTGATACCAGTCTGTGCTTTCATTAGTCCCTCCTTAAAAACAAACAAACAAACAAACAAAAAAGCCCCAAAAATCAACCCAACCAAAAAAGAGTAACAACCCCAAATAATTTAATAAGTAACAGCACTGAGATTAAATTTGGCCCTGCACTTTCCTTCACAGTCCACCTCCTCAATTCCATCTCCCTGACGCCTCTCTCTGTAGTATTGATTCAGCATTGTTAACCTTTCTTTATTACTTGTTTGTTACCCATCAGTTTAAAAACATCAATAAGAGGCTTTTTAAAAAGGACAGAAGCAACAAATAAAGAGACACTGAGGAAAGGTCAGGGATGCAGAAGAAGGCAGTGACTGCTCTGTGGAAGGAGCAAGCAGACAGCCCAGAAAGGTTATTGGTCCTGCTGCTGAAGTGAAGTCAGGATTTGTTTATTCTGCAGAAATGCCTGCTGCTGGTGCAGATTTTGCAGCAGACTCAAATATCTGTTCTGCCTAGTCTAAACTTGGGGCTACTGGGAAGCACCCCAGCTTGGGAAGCTAGCTCAGGATCTTCTGCCTGCTCCTCCTCTTCTTGGCCCATAAAGATGTTCTTTGGGCAACCTCTTTCTAACTAATGGGAGGAAGAGTAGCTTGGCTGTCATAGCAGTAGAGATGGTATGGGTACCATGTGACTCTTCATCAACAGAGGATATACTTGCAAATCAAACTTCTAGAAGACAGAAAGGTGGAAAGTTAATAGGAAGCCAGCAGCTTTATTGCTTCATCTCAGAGAAACTACAGCTTCAGCCTTGTCTCCCTAGTCAGGTACCTTTCTTCACTTGGAAAATGTGCACTTGCAGAGTGCAGTCAGCATTTCCCCTGCTATGGGGTTTGTAGATAAACCCATTGAGGAACTGTCACTCTGTGCTTGACTGAAGAACACAGTCACACTTCCAGGGCGATCAATTGTACAAATGAAAATGAACAGAGAGAGGGTAGTCCCCGAGCCATTTGATAAGGGGATGACCGTGCAATAAGTCATTTGATTCAGCACAGGTTCAGGGCACAGCCTTTGTCTTTTGTTGTCAATATATGATCCCAGGAATGCAAGGTGAGAGACAAAGGGAAAGTTTTGTTCTGGAAAAAGCTGGAGGCAAACCGTCTTTTTCAATATTATTTTAGGAACATGAGTAAAATGCTCTCTGTTGTAGGTTTGCCTCAGCTAAATCAAGATGTCTATCTGCTGTTTCACCCTGGTTACTCCTTATCATTTTCCTGCAAACATTGAGATAAGAGTTTTTTGCAGCAGCACACTTACTTAACCAAGAGCAAGACATATGCAAGGGAGAAGAGTTTCTGCCTGAATGGCCTTTCTGAGACTCCTTATTCTCTTATTTGGAAACGAGTTTGTCACCCACTCAGGGAACAAAAATGAAGTCTAAACCAATGATGAATGATCAGTGGAAGGCATTTGTTTCTTACACACACAGAGTTAAGAGTTCCACTCGTTGGTGACAGTTATTTAGGAACCAGCCTATTATAATAGACAAGCAGCAAATCTTCATTTACAAAACCCTAGGAACAACAACAAGATAAGCTCTCCTTCTTAGTGATTCTGAAGAATTCCAAGTGCTTAATCTCCAGGAAGAGAAATAGTAGAATAAATGGTTTGGTCAGATAGATGGTGGAATAAATGGTTAAAGCCAGTGTAAGAAAACTCATTTCAACAGCAGAGAGAAATGACAGCTAAGGCTTTCAAGTCAGTGGTTAACAATGATTCACAGAGATCTAAGTATCTTCTATTTAAGGGAGCTCTTTATACCAGGAAAGCCAACACATCTTCAACAGAGTCAAGATGGGTTAACAGAGAAGATTAACAATCACTGGTGGTATTCTTAGTGAAGAGGTTCTCATCTTCTTTGTAGAGACAGTGTTTCTGCCTTTTGTAGATTCCTGGAGTAGGTCATCTTAGATGTACAGGTTCAAGCTGAAAAACATGAAACTTGTGTATATAATAACCCAGAAGAGAGATCCAGGCCATAGGAAGCAAGACAGCTCTAAGAGCAGAAAAAAAATATCACAGAAACAGTTTCTTCCTTCACCTGAACTGGCAAACTTTTGCTGCTTTCAAGACCAAGCTACAATATCTGAAACATGCTATGCACTCTGCAGATGCATGGTACTACTGTGTTGAATGTCTCTCTATTATTTTTCCATTGAATGATGCAGACATCTCATAAGAAAGCCTATCCCATCATTGAAAACTCTCTAGAAACTCGTGGTTACAACTCAGTAGCTTGTAGAGCAGAAAGAAAGATGTTGAAAGAGATATTGACTACATCATAAGATGCAACACTGAAGCTCATTTTCAGAAACATACAAATGATTACAAACCCGCCATAACTTATCAACCCCAAATTATAAAGACAGTTTCAGTCTGTTTTGTAATATTCTTTTTCTTTTTTTCCTCATCAAAAAGTTGCAAATGCATTATGCATTGGCTGGCTGCAGAAGAACAATGCTTTTCAGTAAGCAAACAACTGACACTTGATCTTCCTGAGGGTAGGGAGGCTCTACAGAGGGACTTGAATAGATTGGATCAACGGGTCAACATTAATGGGATGAGCTTCAACAAGGCCAAATGCCAGATCCTGCACTTGGGTCACAACAACCCCAAGCAATGCTACAGGCTTGGGGAAGTGTGGCTGGAGAGCTGTCTGGCAGAAAGGGACCTGGGGGTTCTAATCGACGAGCAGCTGAATATGAGCAAGCAGTGTGCCCAGGTGGCAAAGAAAGCC
This sequence comes from Indicator indicator, assembly GCF_027791375.1. Classification (NCBI taxonomy): domain Eukaryota; kingdom Metazoa; phylum Chordata; class Aves; order Piciformes; family Indicatoridae; genus Indicator; species Indicator indicator. The sequence continues at coordinate 9,580,481 of NC_072016.1, read as the reverse complement.
AATGGCATCCTGGCTTGGATTAGAAATGTTGTGTCCAGCAGGAACAGAGAGGTGATTGTCCCCTTGTACTTAGCTCTGGTGAGGCCACACTTCAAGTATTGTGTCCAGTTTTGGGCACCTCAATACAAGAGAGATGTGGAGGTGCTGCAGTGAGTGCAGAGAAGGGCAACAAAGCCCTGGGAAATGTCTTATGGAGAGCAACTGAAGGAGCTGGGGCTGGTTAGTTTGAAGAAGAGGAGGCTGAGGGGAGACCTCATTGCTCTCTACAACTACCTGAAAGGACTTTGTAGAGAGGCTGGTGCTGGTCTCTTCTCACAGGTAATTAGTGGTAGAACAGGAGGGAAGGGCCTCAAGCTACGACTGGGCAGGTTTAGACTGGACATTAGGAAAAAATAATTCACAGCAAGAGTGGTCAGGCATTGGAATGGGCTGCCCAGGGAGGTGGTTGTGGCACCAGCCCTGGATGTGTTTAAAGGTTGTTTGGATGTGGTGCTTGAGGGGTTGTGGTTTAGGGGTGAGCTTTGTAGAGTAGAGCTATTGGTTGGACCTGAGGATCTTTTCCAACCTGAATGTTTCTGTGATTCTGTGAACTCACCTTAAGAAATCCCCAGCTCTCCTGAAGAGAGCTGCAGATTGAAGTTTGTGGACTGAAAACTGTATGACAAATAAAAGCCAGTGCTCAAATGTACCTCTTAGTGATGGATCAGAATTGTAACCTCTAAAATCAATGCACGTAAGCTTAAGAATAATAAGGCCAGATTAATTGAAATACAAATAGTGGCAGTATAATGGAGTATTAGAGGAGCACACTAGCAAGGAAAATGAAGATTCACTATTGATAGCTTCTTGTGGAGGATGCCTTTATAAAAGATAAGCACATGGGCTGTGTTTGCTAGTTATCTCCTATTAACAAGTAATATCAATGGAACCTCACAGTTTTGAGATTCAGGCTAGCCTCAATAGGTCCTTCTTATCCTGAAGAATCAATCTATGAGGAAATTACTGAGCACAAGGAGCTATATAAAAGTGGAGCCCAGACTTCTGACTGTGCTCTGAAGAACTGGATGCCTAACTGGTTCTTGGCTTCTTAATGCAGCACTTTTCCTGTCTCAGACATATACCAATGCAGCTCAGTGAAGCCTGTAAGCACAGGTAGAATTGTTTTTATCCTGTGACTGTAAGTAACACCTTCAGGAAGGATCCAAATGAAGCAATTTGCTGCTATTATGATTATGTATTGTTGATAATTAGTCCAACCAGAAGAACGAAAGGAACCAAGGAATTTTTAGGAAATCAATTAAGTGGAAAGGAAAATGAAAAGATGGATAATGAGATACTCTAAATAGAAAGAGTTTCCTTTATGTGAACTGTGCTGCAAGGGTAGATGGAGCATTTATGGGTGGGCAGAGGATATCAAGACTTGGCAACAACCTTCCTTCTTCCTTCCTTGCAAAGCCACTGCAACTGGAGATCATACTGAAGGTAAAAATATTCAAAATATCAGGTGAGAATTAGGAAGTTAGAAGAAAATTATCTTCTCCATCATTAGTCTGTAAATTGAGATCACTTCAGGGTATACAGTAGAGGCCATTTTGACCATGAAGGTAATATTGGACCAGAGAAATGAAGTGATGTGCAGTTTTAAATTCTTCTACTGCCAGATATTTCTGTATGTAACTTCTGCCAGGACACTGTGAGGGTGGTCAACCACTGGAACAAGTTTCCCTGGGAAGCTGTCCTGGGCAACTAGCCTACACTGAGAAGCTTGGGAAAGTTATGCTAAGCTTTTCTGATATTCAGCCAGGTAATTTACTTGCTCATAAATATATAGTATGAATAGCTAAACAAACAATAATTCTAAGAGAAAGGAAAAAAAATTAAACATAATTCTAAAAAGGAAGATAGATTAGCAATAACTAACTCCTAAAATTTAACTAAACCAATAATTAACTTTCCTTTCCTTTTGGTAGACAGCTGCTAAGCAACTTCTTTTACCCTCCTAACATGACCTTGCATCATAGCTTATGATTTTAAAGTTTTTCTGGAAAACAAGACTTAATTTAAGCTTATCTGATCTGTTGCCTGGTTGATTTTTTGCCAGCTGCTCCTTGCTTCACCAGCCTCTATTAGTCTTAGCTATGCTTCTTGACTCATTGTACTCTATGGCTGGCTCCCTGTTTTGCTGCCAGATTTTGCTACCACAGTTCCTATAAGAGAATGGAGAGCAACACACAAGTCATAGCTCAGTTCACAAGAAATTAGGAAAGAGCTTTTTCTGTTCATACAACCACAAAATCTGCTTTTCTGGGTCTTGCCTCTAGTCTTGGAAGCACAGTGCTAGAAGCCAATGTTTAAAATAAATGGGATGCCTAGACAGAGCTAAATAGCTTACCTCTCTGTACCTTACTATAAACACTAACTGCTCTAATACATTTTTTGTTTCCAAGTATAACACAACAACTCAAAGCAGGCATGTTTCAGGCCTCCCTTTTATTCCTTTCCTTTATGGTTCTTTTTTCCCCCCACTTCTTCACTGCATAGTCCTTTTCTTTTATATTTTCTCCAGGGTTGGCTCCTTCTGAGGCAGAAGGGAGTTACCTCTAAGTCTTGGCCAGACACCTTTTGTGTGCAGTGCAACATTTGGCCAGTGGTGAACAGAAGCAGATGATGGGTAGACCCACTTTTATCAGGGCTCCAGGAACAGAGACAGAAAAAAAAAAAAAAAAAAAGATCTCACTAAAAAACGAAAGTGTGAAATAAAGTCCTGTAACTTCTTGAGAAAGAAGCAATGCATCAGAGTGAGCTGTACCATATTGAAACACACTGAAGTGCTTTTTCTCTTAGGGAGGAATATGTAATTGTAAGTAATGGTATTAGCTGGTAATCCTTGCTATGATATTTGTGCTTTAGGACAACTCATGGCACTGTACAGACCCTGTGTGTACACAGGGTAGAAGAAAGTCTCTGTCTCAAACAGTGTGCTTAGATTGAGAAGCCAGACAAATGCAGGAAGCAACTCTGATCATCTCCACCTTAGAGCTAAAAATTGAAAGCCTGGGGGCATCAGACAAGGGTTTTGTCACCATAAAATGGGTTGCTGCTGAACAGAGAGATCTACAGAATCTTGGGTTCATGTCTGGCAATAATGAAGCTAGTTTGGAAAAATTATTTGAAGGAACACATTCCAGCAGTGGGTGTTCTCCTGGATTCAGCTTGTTCATTCTCGTGTGTCAAGGTGCCAGAAAGAAGAATGACACACATAAAAATATGTGCTTTTAGGATAGTACAATAACATTGTCATTTGGTTTTGCTCTCAAATTAGAAAGCTATAGACTGGAACGCTTGCAATAGCAGCTACAAAATAGATGGCTTTGAGAGGTGCATCTGTTTGTGTTTGATAAAAGAATCCTCTCCCCTCCTCAGCTGGGGTATAGTGTAACATGGTCAACAATCAGCCTGACACTCAGTAAGGAGTGCTTGCATGTGAAGATGGCTCTCTCTGGGACTCTCATCCCAGCAATGAAACACATCTCCACACCATTCTTGCCTGCTACCAGCCCCTCTACCCTCCCAGACCAGTCCTCTTTCCCCACTGGCAGCTTCTGCAGCCTGTGAATCAAATGCCTGTGTGGGCTCTGTTAAAAATCCATTGGATCTGGTTGTTCAGCTGTACTGCTGCAGAAAATGCTGCTATAATGCATCTGGAAGCAGATCAGGTCTTACTTTCCAAGTCAGAGTTTGCTTGAAGACCTGCTCAGAGTGTCTGTATCCACATGATATCACAGTTACTCTGACTGTGCTGACAATGGGAAACGTGGCTACAAGAGACATACATCTCCCAAAGGCAAAATACTCTCAGAAGGGAGGGATCATGGCCATCTCCAGATGCAGATTGCCTCCTGGCTACAGGATTTAGTGAGGGCACCATCTCAACTGAAGTGGCCACATACACAGCTGAGGACTTCTCTGAGGTTTCAGCTCCAAATGCCCAATAGAACGAGAGGGCCATGCTACTGACTGCCAAATTGTTGTTTTCCTACTGAGATGATGGGAATGTGTTTCCTGTGCCCTGAGGCTGCCTGGATACTGTTAGAAGGCTGGCCTGGGTGAAGGAAAGCAAACTTATTTGTTATTTTTCCACTGAAAATTGCTAGCTTCCTTCTACACATATAAAGAAAAAGGTGCATTGGATCTGAAGAAGGTGAAGCCAAAAAGGTGCAAGTAGACAAACTTTCTGTTAGCCTACTAATACAAAGGGGACTGCAGTGTGAATGTTAGTGATTCCCATAGCATCAAACAGCATCACGGAAGAAAATTCATCAGAACTGTGAATTACAGAGCAGACATTTTTGCCTTGATAAGCAGTATCTTAGTGCAGCCTTGGAAAAGGCATTGCTACTTGCTTACCCTGCTCTTATATGATTCCTTCTAATGTTGGAGATGGAAATGGCCTCAAGATGTTCCAGGGAAGGTTTATGTAGGACATTAGGAAAGAAATTTTTCACTGGAAAGTTTGTCAAACTAATGGAGAAGGCTACCTAGGGAAGTGGTTGAATTATCATCCTTGGAGGTATCTAAAAAACATGTAGACATGGTGCTTAGGGATACAGATTAACAGCAGACTTGGTAGTGTTAGGTTAATAGTCATACTTGGTGGTCTTAAAGGTTTTATTCAGCCTAAACAATTCTATGATTATGTGGTGAACTGGTAAGATGAGATCTTGGGATGGAGCTTTGGTGTGGTCCTTTATTAAAATATTTAAAGTGACAATCTGTGTCAGTGTGAGCTGAAATTCATCTCCCCTCCACCCCCCCCCCACCTCCCCCCCCGACAATAACCAGGCTAGCCCAGTCTGGAAGCAAATGAAAGCTGTATTTACAAAGCAGAATCTACAATCTACGATGAAATGCAATGAATATGTACAAATATACAAAATTCACAACATTTACAAATATATACAATCAACAGAAAAGCACAACCGATCTCCCTTTGCTTCCCCCCAAAGGGGATCCTTCCCAAAGGGGCCTCCCTCTCCCAGGAGCTTCCCCCCCTAGGCCCCCCTTGGACCGAAAGCAGAGTTAGTTAGAGCAGAAAGTTGTTAACTTAGCTGCCAAGGTCAGTGTGTTATCTTCAGCCAGAAGAGAAGAAGAAACAGCAGCCAGACAGCCCAGCAACTGCCCCCACTGCCGAACGCAGAATGTGCCGAATGCCTACTTTGTTTTGGGTAATAGTTCTTAAACATTTCTATCTATCCAATGGAAGTGTTTAGAACAATCAGTGTTTTGCTTTCTTACACCCAATAGTGACTTATTTACACTCTTTCGCTTTCTCTGTTTTGAACTTTGCAAGGAAAAATTAAAAAGACAGTTTCAAACCATCACACAACCATTATTCTCTTTCCAATCAAAACAGAACCACTCAATCAAACAAACAAATGAATTATCCAAGAAGGCTGAATAAGCTGTAGCCAGAAGCTAGGATCTCCTTGTAAAAAACAAACCCAAACCCCCAGTCCTTTTAAGAGCTTTGACCTTGACTTTTAGTGTTGGTCTAAGCTATTCAAGAGAGCTGCTGTCTTCCACCCCCCCACCCAGTGTACTTTAAAATGGAGGAGGGACATTTGAACAGCTGAGAAATTGCAAAATGTGACATCTTTTCTCACTCATCTCACCCACCACAAAAATCACTGTGCCTATATAAATTGGGCAGGCAGACAACTTTAAAGTACTTTGGAAAGAGACCTTTAGGGATTGCAATGGTTATGTTTTACCAGCAAAGTGGGGTGTGGTATCAGAATGATTCTGAGCCCTAAGCATGTGCACAGGAACAGACACTCATTGGCAAATGCAGGACTGCTTTCAGGATCACCTCATTCTCCTGCAGAAAAGAATGGTGGTCTTGCTTCTTGCCAATAGGCTTGTGTGCTTTATACTGTATGGGAGCAAACAGTTCACAGAATAATGAGTCAGAGTAGAGCTGAATCACTCTAACCCATGGTGTTGGAGAGGGTGGACACAGCTGGTGTGCATGGCTTTCACTGAATGGCTCCAGGGGGTGGCCAGACCTGTTTTCTCTATTGGGTACAGTGCTCAGCTCCCCAGAATTAAAAATCACAGAATCACACAATCAGAATCAGAATCAGCCAGGTTGGAAAAGACCTTTGAGATTATCAAGTGCAACCTATCACCCAACACCATCTAATCCAGAAAACCAAGGCACTAAATGCCTCATCCAGATCTTCCCCTAGTCAAATTTGGATCTTCTGGCCATGTACTAGGACCAGAAAAGTGCTCATGGTAGACTAGTGCAGCTCTCCTTCTGGAAGAACTCACTCTTCTCTTTCCTTTGTAACTCATGCACTTGTGCCTGTAGAACAAAGGGTTTCCATTTCATACTCCTATTATCTCCATACTCACAGAGGAGAGACCAGAGGGTTCATTGTGGTATGGACTGTTCCTGTTTAGCTGGAACAATCAATAGGAGATTTCAACTCTGTTAGCTAAACCCATTGGCTCATCTTCAGCATAGCAGTGTCCTGGCTTCACACAGCCTGCTCTCAGAAGCAAGCCCCCTCCCACCCCCCCTGCTGCCAGATGGGCAGGAAAACAACCCCCCAAAAAAAAAAACCCTCCAGGCTGAGATAAAGAGTTTACTGAGATGATAACACTGTGCAGAAGCTGTGTGGATTTTTTGTTTATTGAACTTAATATTGGCCTGTCAAAATCATGTTTGGGTTTGTCAGTAAGCTATCTAATATCCAAGAGGAGTGGAACATCCTGAAACTAGCCATATGAAGCATCTAGCCATCACTACAAGTCAATAATTCATATTCGAATATTATTTTAATATCCATTCTTTCTCAATAACACTGGCTTCAGAGTCTGCCCCTTTTCCACCCCACCTGTCCCTTTTCCCCCTCAAATCCCAGAGCACCTGGGCTCTGTTGGAGTCTCCTCCCACCCCAGGTGTAGCCACTTTGCCCTCCCCACCCACTTCCCTTTTTAATCCCCCCAGGAAAGGCAGAAGCCTCAAGCTGAGCCCATCTGGGCTGAGGATCCTCCTCTTCTCATCACTGGTGAGTCCTCATGGTGCACACCATGTGAATGGGGGGTGGGGGAACAAAGGCTGGGGGGCCACCAGGCCCCCCGGTCAGGTAGGGATAGGGTTGATGACCACTCTGATATCATCTATGGATGCTCGTTGGGCCTCTTTATGAGGGCTGAGCTTCTCTCTGTGGTATTTTGGCTTGTTGAGGGTCTTGCTCTGGGAGGGGTGCAAAAATGGTGGCGGTGGAGCAGGAGCTGTTTAGGTAGGGTGGAGGAGGATGGTGTACAGAGAGCAAAAGCTGCTTTGGGAAGATGAAGGTGGTGGGAGAGCAGGAGCTGCTTTGGGAAGATGAAGCAGGGGGGTTGAAGTAGATGATCTCTAGAGGGCTATAATTGTAGCAGTAGTGTTCTTCTCCTAGGCTGTGTGTTATGGTGTTTCCAGGTGAAGGCAAGATGAGAAGACTCTTATTGTGAAAGGCAAAAGCATTTATTGCCTAAACAACAAAGCAAAGTACTAAGTACAAGCAAAAGCAAAGCAAGAGCTTAATCATAAGCCTACTACTCTGTTACACAGTCAACTTACCTACTTTTCTGATATAGAGCTGCCACATCCCAGTTGGCTCTCCTTTCGCTGACATGGGTCCAAGCAAAGCATACAGTAGGTGAATACTGACAAGCTTCTCAACATGCCCAGTCAAATTCTGTCTAGTCTTTCTCCTCAGTTATAAGGGGTTTACGTTTTTTCCAACTCAAAGCAAAACAAGATTCTCAAAAGTTGTTCAAAGGTTTGCTATCTTCCTACACCTGCCCCCCCCCCTTTTTTTTTTTTTCTTTTTCTAAAAAGCACAGTATTGGTTGTTAATATTTTCTTGCATACATAAAAGCAAGCAAGGCAAAATTAACACAATATAACAAACACAATCAATAGGCATCCATCCTGGTAACAACATATCCCATCAAAATCTTCAAACCCATATCCACAGACAAGTAACAAGAAACTTATACCAGCCCTATTCTGTAATATAGCATCTCTAATAGATTGATGTTCTACGGTGATTCTATAACTCTATGATCTAGTTCCATGCTTCATTCTCTCCTCAAAGGAGCCCATCAGTATTCAAAAAGCACATGACAAAAGCTTTGGGCATACATCATCGGTCCCCCCATTGGAAGGATAAATTGTTCCTTGTGTCTTAACCAAGTCATGGTTTCTGGCACTGTGAGTGCTTCTGTTCCTAGGCCCAAGCCCCCAATGAATGGGATTGTTAATGGTTTATCCAAGAAAGGAAAGTTGCAGAAGGATCAGACCAGCCAAGCCAGAGTATGAGGTGGAACCCAACCACACAGGGACTGCACTCCTCCAGTTGCTTATCACAGAATTAACCAGGTTGGAAAAGACCTTTGAGATCATCAAGTCCAACCTATCACCCAACACCATCTAATCAACTAAACCACAGCACTAAGTGCCTCATCCAGTCTTATTTTAAACACTTCCAGGGATGGTGACTCCACCACTTCAGGGACAGCCCATTCCAATGGCCAATCTCTCTTTCTGTGAAGAATTTCTTCCTAACATCCAGCCTAAACCTCCCCTGGAGCAGCTTGAGACTGTGTCCTCTTGTTCTGTCACTGGTTGCCTGGGAGAAGAGACCAACCCTCACCTGGCTACAACCTCCCTTCAGGTAGTTGTAGACAGCAATAAGGTCTCCCCTGAGTGTCCTCTTCTCCAGGCTAAACAACTCCAGCTCCCATGCGAAGAGATTGACATGTTTATGACTTTCAGCCATTTCTGAAAGTAGCTTGGAGGAAAGGATTTCAATCCTCATCCTAAAGGCAAATAACACCATAAGCTACTGAATTACTCCTGGCCCTTTTAAAGTGTGTGTATAGCACTGCCTCTGAAAGCAAATCCCTAATGTCCTTTCATTCATGTATGCATCCAGGTGTAGTATTTAACCTGCATCATCCTCCAACCTGCTCTTCTCAGCATTTAATAATCCACCATCTGGGTCAGTTTCAGTTGTGGGAATTATTCCCACTGAGCAATATGAATCCTTGAACTCAGGGCTCCTCAGGCCTCTTCCCTCCATTAGAGACCACGTTTTCAGTTAGCAAACAAGTCCCTGTGGGATCATATCAGTGCTGCTTTGATGTGACTGGCATTCACAACTGCTTCTCTTGGCTGCAGTGGTTTGAAGGATGACCTGCTTCATAAATGACTGCTTTTAAATACGTACATTTTAAAGTCATTTTAGGAGCGTTTAAAAGATAAATAGATAGAGACATAGGCATGAGGATTGACACAGGGTCTCAGGAGAGTATGTTTAGGAGAAGACTTGAGAGCATAACATAAGCAAACCCCAACAAATCTTCATCTGAAATGACCACAGTCCTTTTGTCCTCTTTAGTTTCTCTGGTAGGAAAATATCCCAGGAAAGACGCAGTAAGCTGCAAAGCTCCATGCACCTGAACCCTTTAGCCAGCCAAGGAGACTGACTCCATGTCCATGTGCTCCATGGTGGCTAGTCAATATCTGTCCCTCAACTCATTTCAGACACAGATAGCTCTTGGCCATCAAACCTCAGATTTAAAACCCTCTGGGGAGTCTCTTGTCTGAAAAATGCATAAGGCTGAAGAAATCTCCACAGGCCAGAGTTAGTCAAAAAGAAATGAGGTTTGTCAAGCTGGCACAAGTTATTTGCTCAGTGCTAATAAGGTGGTGTTGACAGCTGAGCAGAACAGCAGCTACAGCTTTTTTTCACTGCTTGAGGCTTGAAGGACTCAGCTTTAAGTGGGAATACTCCATCTGTAAGAGTGGCAGGTCTTACCTCTGTTTTCATTGTCACTCTTGGCCATTTTTGTTGTCATCATTTGCTAATGGATTTTTTTTGTAGAGTTGATTAACCATGAGCCCATCTTTGATAGCTCTGGGGTTTCATGAGGTAAATGTTAGTGAGTCCCTTGCAGTGCTAGCACTTTAAAAGACTTCAGGTCTCTTTGAATATCTGAAGCAACCCACCTCATTTCTCACTGCCTGTTTTCTCAGCTATGCACATATCTTAGCCTTTTTTACCTGATTCTGAGAACTGCATCTCCAAAATCACTTTCTAAAGGGCAGTGTGCTTTACTTGAATTATGATGGTCCTTCCAAGCTATTGTTACTTGAGATGCTTTGTGCTGCTGCAGATGAAGAAGTTGCTCTAGCTAAGCTTTGCACTCTTGTCATTTTTGACCTGCCTAACATGTCTCTGTCACATGGCTTAAACCAAATTCTTTCTTGACAGGGACCAGCAGAGCTCCTGAGAGGAAAAATAAAAAAATCTCTCATGCATGTAGATTCAAGCATCAACTGTCTGTACCTTCTACACTGCAGCTAGTAACAGCAGCTAAGCTGAGCAGTGGGACATACCTGTGCTTCTAGGCTGTTTTTAAGGAAAGTTGTCTGGAATCTGTTTGAAGTCAATCTGCTTGAAGTGAATCTGCTTTTTTTTTTTTTTTTTTTTTATTTGATCAATTAGCAATCATCTGGTCAACAGATGAGTGCTAGCTTTTTTAAGATGCTGCCTGAACTGCTTTCTACTGGAGCACAATTCCCAGAAATTTCTCTGGGCCCTCCAGTGTTTCTCTATGCTTTTTCTGTCATTGTTCTGTGAAGTAAGACAGAGCTATGCAATGAAAGAGGTCAGGTAATACATCTCCTTGATCCCCATTAACTTCAGGAGTGGATCTGGGGTAAAAAAAAAAGGCATCTTTTCACAGTCTCACAGTATATCAGAGGTTGGAAGGACCTCGAGAGATCATCAGGTCCAATGCCGCTGCCAGAGCAGGATCACTTAAGGTAGTATGCAGAGGAATGCATCCAGGTGGGTTTTGAAAGTCTCCAGAGAAGGAGACTCCACAACCCCCCTGGGCAGCCTGTGCCAGTGCTCCATCACCGTCACTGTAAAGAAGTTGAGGTGAAATCTTCTATGTTCAAGTTTGAACCCATTGTTCCTTGTCTTATCACTGTGAACCACCCAAAAGAGCCTGGCCCCCTCCACTTGACCCCCACCCCTCAGATATTTATAGACATTGATCAGATCCCCTCTCAGTCTTCTCTTCTCCAGACTAAACAGCCCCAGGGCTCTCAGTCTCTCTTCATAGGGGAGATGCTCAAGTCCCCTAAGCATCCTTGTGGCTCTCCGTTGGATTCTCTCCTGCAGGTCTCTGTCTCTCTTGAACCAGGGAGCCCAAAACTGGACACAGTATTCCAGGTGTGGTCTCCCCAGGGCAGAGTAGAGAGGTAGAAGAACTTCCCTAGCCCTGCTGGACACACCTTTCTTGATGCATCCCAGGATCCCATTGGCTGTCTTGGCCACAAGAGCACATTGTTGTTCCATGGAGAACTTGCTGTCCACCAGCACTCCAAGGTCTTTCTCTGTGGAGCTGCTTTCCAGCAGGGCAGCCTCTAACCTGCACTGGTACCTGTTGTTATTTCTCCCCAGATATTTATCTCTCTTCTGCCAGTTCCTCAGCTCCTGCAGACTGCACAGCTCTGTCTGAATTTCAGATGATAAACAGGTTGAAGCCCATTTTTGATCATAATGGTACAAGGTTGGAATCTTCTGGCTTTGAGGGACAGGTCTATTATATTTGCAAACAGACACATGTTTTCAGAGAGAATTCTTGCTCCCAGCCTGCAGTTGTACAAACTTCATTCACCTTCCTCCATGGCTGCCAGCTGGCTCCAATCCCTCATTCTGAGATTTTACTTGTAAAAGAGCAATAAACAGGGAGAGAATAGATGATCTGCTGAGGGGACAGGGATAAACTTGGTTAATATTATTCCAAGTCATAGGATAGGTGACCATAGCCCCATCAAATAGGTCATGCCTGCCTAGTTCTTTGGAGAAACAATTATAAAATGCAAATATTGAGAGAACACCTCAGTATCTTACAATCTTCAATATTATTTCCTGGACATGGGCTACATGTAAAAAAAAAAAAGTCTAATAAGCCTTTTTCTCATTAGTCTTGGGCTGCTGTTCAAATAAGATTGGGTAGGGCAGGGAGGAGGCTGAAGTTTTGTCATGAGCCAAAATCCACTAAACAGGAGTCAGGTCAGACACAGTCAGCCACTTCTTACTTACACCCTTAAGTGACTGGCAGAGTCACAACCCTTCTGCCAGGTGCATCCTGGAAAAGCCTCTTCTCATTTCACTGGAAAGAGAAAAGCTTGAAAATCTCGGGGAAGGGAGTCAGGGAATGAGGTGTCCTGGTGTCCAGCACCTTCTTCCCACTGTACTCGGGGAAAAGTCACACAGAGATCTCCTGTGGCTCAGTTTGTTTCTCACCCTGCCTTCTCTGCTTTGTCCAGGTTGAGTTTGGATCAGAGGGAAAAAATCTTGTAGACCCTGGTACAAGATTGCACAGCTGATTCCTACTCTCTGGTAACACCATTTGGCAAAGAATGAGGTGAAGACAGGGAGAGTTTCATGAAGTCAGGCCTGGACTTGTTTAGTAAACAGCTCTGCCTTTGATGGATACTGCAAACTAGGTACATTACCAAACAGCAAGAAACACTCTAAATTAAGAATGCAATAAACCAGAAATTTTGAGAGGTGTGAGTGTATTAATCCAAAATAAACAAAACAAAAAAAATGGAAAAGAAAACTTGGATTGGGCTCTTGTCTTCTTTTTATAGTAGTATACTACTAAATTAGTTCTTGAATGGGAAAAATGAAGGTCAAGTCTCTGCTGCCCATTCTCATGGGGGATGGTATTTTTGTCTTGCAAAGCTGAATCATGCTAATGCTTGCTAGGAGCAAGGTTTGCAATTTCCTCCTCAAGTTTCTTGCAGTTGTTTTCCTTTTTAAAAACCCTATTCAGATAGCCAGATTACTTGCAGAGGATAGTCTCATAGTATTCACACATGGGAAAGAGACTGGAGAGAGCTGCATTGGACTACTGTTAGTCTCACTAGTCTTCTACATAAGCTTAAACAGCAATTTAGATTGCGGATGTGCAAGTGGGTTAGCTCAGTGCAAGATAAACTGTCTTCTTTAAACCCCCAAAATCTAAAGCCTGCAAGATACAGGCTTGAACTGCTCTAGTTGTGTTCCAGGAATGACAATTTTATCCCTGGATTAATCACAGATAAGCATTTCATCATCCAGGACGTCTGCCTTTCCACACACTTTTTCTTCCTTTGTACACAGCTGTGATGGGTGATCTGATGGGTTTTATACCCTATATTTCATTTCTTACTACAGGTGATGCTTATCCACAGTCCATCACCATGTTATGTCTTGAGCTGGGAGAAGAGTTTTCAGATGAGCAACTAGAGACTGAATCAATTTAGAGATTCAGGGTGTTTTGGGTGAAACATTTCCATCAAAAAAGCACAAAGTGAAAATAACCTGACAAGAGCCCTGCTGTGCTGACTCAAAGCTTTTGCAGAGGTTCCATTTCTTCTTTTGGAAATGGCAATGACACATCTTTTACTAAGTAATCTTTGTGATTAGCCCAGAAAACAAATCCTTTTTTTTTTTTTTTTTTTTTTTTTTTTTTTTTTATAAACTGTGAGTTATTCTTTAGTGAGAGGATTCCAGCTTGAAACACAGAAACTCTTTCATCAGCTTGAATTTATGTGATTATTTTTTCCTCTGCTGGGCCAGTAGTGTAAATGCTTAAAAGAAAAATCAGTCCTTTCTGTAAGGTATGTGCTGTATGAAGTGAGAGCTGGCACACCTCTTGTCTGGGGGTCTGCCCACTCCAGAGGCTGTGGTTACAAAAGTGTTTGTCATGGTAGCTCTTCTGACTTCAGATACTTCCCTGTTCCTCCCCTAAGTTCCCACTCTTTTATCACCTCATTCCCACCCCTAGCCATGCATTTCTGCTCCCACATGGCTCTCTTCATCATGATCCTTTAAGGGGCTGCCTAGATCACAGAGCTGAGCTGGTTTTAAAGAACTATTCCTTCCTTTAACCCCTTATAAGGTATATTTTTATTCTGGATCTGTTGCTTGAGTGACTGATGAGAGAACAATGTGATTCACCAGATGGCTCCATCAACACAGATGAACTGGTATTTCATGAAAATAGGATTTTTAGCAGTAAGAGGAGAGGTGGTGCTGGAAGAGAGAAGTTCAGTTGTCACTGAATTAAGCTTTCTGTAATGATGGCCTGCAGTCAGAGATGTGATTGCAGCTTCCTCCAGACTCCACTGACTTTAATCTCCTGCTAACTGTGTAGGTTTGTCAATGCAGGATAAAGCTTAGTATGGACTATTAGATGAAGAATTTATTGAGTATTGATTTGGTTCCTGCTAGGTTATCCAGCCTCCCCTGATCCTTCTGCTGCTTCTGTTTCATTGTTATTCATGTCTGAATTAACTGCTAGTAAAAAAATTAGGGTTGGTAATTTGGGTTTGTAATTGGATCTGATAACTAAATAAGTAGGAGTGATTAAAAAAAAAAAAGGATAAATGTGCTAATCATGAATTATTATGAGACCAAGTTAACTCAATTACCTCTTCTACAAAACAAACCAAAACCACAAAAACCATACCTCCCTTCAATCACAGTTTCAGAAACTGAAGGTGTGAGAGTTGCAGGCTAAACACAAGCTAGAAAGAGAGATCATTCTAGCAGGAGGCCTTGGCACTGAACAAAGCTGTTGGACTGAAAAATATGCTTCTCCCATGTTCACAGCACAAGAATTGGTAGCTCTGGCAAAAGGCAAAGCCTTGAAATTCCATCATCAAAGGCAGATGTGTGCTCTGCCAAGTTTTCAGAGATGAGCAACAGATCAGAGATACAGCAGAGGAGAAAATTTCTGCAATGCCTTTCTTTCCCTTTGGCAACACAGCAAGGAAAGTGGGATGGGTCTGAAGAGTTCTTGTGAGAGAGAGTTATAGGCAAGATCAGTTATAGGAAGATCAGTCCAAACTTTGCCTTCCCTCACTGCAGCCTTCAGTTGCCATCTCAAGGCCCCACTTGTCATACTAAGGAAGTGATTTTGGCAATGCACCTTACCTGAGCCATCTTTTATTTGTCTATCCTACAAAGCATGGCCTCCTGACAAGTTGCCTTGCATACAATATAGCATATACTAATTGATTGAATGAGGAGAAGGCTGGATCATATGTGTGGTGGGTCAATGCCCAGAAAAGATCTGGGCTTGTTGTCAAAAAGACTTTCTACATGGCTGTGGCTTTACAACCAACAAGCAGTGTTGCTGCTCTAGCCCTGATGAGCATGTCTGGAGAGCTGCCTGTACTGACTGGCCAAGTTAGTGGATATTTTTGTCCTTTCATTGAATCACAGTTATGGGAATCTCATTGCAAGCATTCATTCTGTGCTGCAGCTCATTTGTGATTAACAAAATCGAGACTATTTATCTTTAGAAATACATCCAAATGTATGATATCAGCAAGTTTGGTGCTGCTTGTCTGAACCTCTGCCACAGAAGAATGCAGCCTGATGTATTTACTGACTGCTGACAAATGGTCTGTGCATTCATTGGAGTTGGATCTCATACTTTCAGGATCGGAAGAGGCCTTTTGTGTGATGGTCACAATGTATCCTGCAAGCCCATGAAACTCTTATGCCTCCCTGTGTCATTTAGGGACAGAGCTGTGATTAACAATTTAGAAAGGATTCCTTGTCCAAAAATTTTGCAAAAAGTGCTGGAGCACTTTTGGGCTTCTCCCCAAAGAGAAATGTTGGAGTGCTTTAATATGCATTTATAGATGAGATTTGAATCTTGGATGATACTTGACATCATCAAGATATTCTTTTTCAAAAAACAAAAATGTTTAGGTGGCATGGAAATTTTTGAACTACCACCACCACCACTTCCACAGCTAGGTGGATTTAATAAAGGATTCAGAAGTAGCAGTTCATTTGAGGGTTGATGTCACAGTGATTTGAGAAATTGTCTTTACCTCTGACTGATATCTTTGGGGGGCTTTTCCCCCCAAAAAGCAGCAATGGAGCACTCTTTGACCATTGCAGTGGCTCAGTTTAAGCCTATATGTGACATTTCTAGTGAGAACCTTCATGCAGTAGCAGATCTGATCTTATGAGGCTGCATAAAAAGCTTTCCCTGGTTCAGTGTGTATGACAATATTCCTCCAGACTTTTCCAACATTTTGCATTACAAGTTATTGGCAAAGAGGCAAGGAAGCAATCAATATCTAGATCATTCAGCACCCTCAGGAGGGATCTAAATGATGGAGTACTGTTACCTCTGGGACTTGTGTGTACTACAGTCCAGAAATACTGCAGTTGGGTATGCTTTCAGATAGAAATCATTGCAATAGATGTCCCACTGGCAACTTATCACAGAGAGAGGAAAAAACAAAGCCACCCTGAAAGCTGTTACACCTTTCCCTGACGAGATCAGTACTCACAAAATGCTAATTTACAATATTTCCCCATTTTCGCCCTTCCCTTCAGGTCTCCTTTCTGCATCTCTTCATACTCACTTGCAGTTGTCTGAGCTTCTAATTTTGCAAGCCCTTGTTTATTCCAACAAAATTCCTCTGCTCCTCCATGTAGAGAGGAGTGTTCTCCTCCTCTATTCATATACAGTCTCCACCTTCTTGCTACATCCAGCTACAAGCAGGAAATACACTTGTGATCCATCATGACACTCAGCAGAGTGGTCACCTACTTTGATGTCTGCTTTTCAGACCAGCTTTAGTCTTCAGAAACTGGCAATCACCTTTTCCCTTGGGAACACTTTGCTTTCATGGTTGGTTGAGAATATTGTAGGCACCACAGATTTCCCAGCAGTTTGTTGTGAAAACTCTCTCCTTAGGCATCGTGCAGAGTCCTTGGCAGAATATGGCAAAATGAAACAAAGCTGAGATTAAAGATCTACAAATGCTTTTTCTTGTGTTGCCAGAGCTGCTGTCCTCCAAGAACACACACATCTGAAGGTCTCTGTATCCTTAGAATGACTGCAAGTGTACTGATAGACAACACATGCTGAGCAGGAGGTCACATACATCTCTATGAGACATATATATGTCTCAGACTCTCTTTATATGTCTCTTTCTCTGCATATATGTCTCCATAAATGGGAATGTTTTGTTGGTCTTCCCCCTCCCCCTTTTTTTTTTTTTTTTTTCTTTCCTCCTCCTTGCCCTAGTCTTCATATTGGTGCAAAGTATGCTGAAGCAGTCTGGTCCTTGTCACATTTTCAGAGGAAAATGACATTGATATTGGACTAAATGCAAAAAGAGACTTTTCCCTAGTGACAACTGGCTAATTGATGTCAAATCAAATAACTCTGAAGAGCTGTGATGGCTACAAATCAGATCAGAGAGGGCAAGACCAGTTCATTCTACTCCATGCAGGGGCTGTGCTTTGCAGTTTAAGCGACAGCACTTTGGCATTCAGGGCTTCTTTATAACTCAAACAAATCAAATCTCACATCTTTTTGATCTTGATGCCTGACAATAGTTGATGATTAAAACCACTGCAGTGGAGTCTGGGAGCGGTTATTATTATAAATAGCTGCAGTCTTCTCTGTTCTCTTCTGTGGGGCTGGAGGCTCAAGGCAAGAAAAGCCAGGAAGAACATGACAGATGCTAAGAAGAGAGGTCAAGAGAGACCAGGGGAAAAAGTTACTTCCAACAGATTAATTTTAAGGATAGCAGACTTCTCTGTCTCTTTACTGCTATGCTTTAGATTTCAATCTAAAAAGTAAAACAAAACAAAACATTAAGAATATTTTCAAAGCTAGTTTCCCAGTGATGATCTTGGAATTTGAAAGGAATTACCCATTGGTGTGGATTAAAGAAGTACAGTTGTAGGCTGTCCATTCACTGTTGAACAGACACAAGCAAGCTCACTCCACAGGTTCCTTGGAGCACATCAGTTAATCTGAACTCTGCTCTGGGCACCAGAATATGGTAAATATCTTAAAGAAAAACAGAGAGACTAAAAATTACAGAATGGAGAATTGTGAGCAGTGATAGTTCTCAGAAGGAGTAAGAGGTTTATTTTTTTAATCAGGTGGCACATCAACTGCCTGATGAGGGGAACAGTTTTCCTTAAGCAGGTTCATTTGGATCCAAAAGTTTAAATGCTCTCTAACCTTTACTAATAAGTGTAGTGAGTGGGTAGGAAACAAGGCACTTCAGAAGCCTCATGGCCTGTCATAGCCCCTTGCTTGCACTAGCCAGCGTGTCTGAGAGGCCAGATACTGCATAGGACTATGTCAACACAACTGTGAGTCTCTCAGGTGGCTTGTAATTACTTGAAATGAGGATATGTTTTCAGAAGAAAGGGCATAGAATGGTCTAAGTGTGGAATATGGATATGTTTACCATATTTTATGAATACATTATCCAGTGAAGTTCCTTTTGTGTGGAAACATAATGTGTCCTTCTTATCCTCCACTCTTGTTTCTGCTGTAGAGCATAGGGTAATAGTTAGACTAACTCTGAAACAGACCTGCCACCAATAAGCTCCAAGGATTAGAAATGTTACCCCAAAACCTATTTCCATCCTTCATTGGAGTGAATGCAACATCAGTAAACACATTGGAGCACAATATTTGGCACACATCACTGCTTCCATTCTTTCTAAAGCCCTGGAAGGGACTATTAATTTCTTTCTCTTTTTTTCACCCCTCCCTCCCCCCCAGATCTTTCATATTAATAATATGATGAAAACATAGGAATCCCTGTACCTTTTCAGATCAAGGGCTGTCAGAATTTTTAATCCAGCAGTAGCCATCAGCAGGTGCCTAGGGAAGAATAAAAATGAGACAAGTGATTTTTCAGTTTCCCCTAAATGCTCTCCCTACCAGACTCATATGAAGAAATTTCCTGAACCTGGTTTCATTTGCCTACCATGCATAGGAAAGGAAAAAAAAAAAAAAAAGAAAATTAAGAAGAATCTTTCTGGAAAAACAGAAAATTCTTTGGATGCTTT
The DNA here is from genome assembly GCF_027791375.1 of Indicator indicator. NCBI lineage: Eukaryota > Metazoa > Chordata > Aves > Piciformes > Indicatoridae > Indicator > Indicator indicator. The sequence continues at coordinate 9,561,504 of NC_072016.1, read as the reverse complement.
TTAAAGCACTGGACTAGATCTTAAACTGGATTAAGTTAGTGTAGTGGAGACGAGGCTGATTAGATGATAGCAGTGCATGCAAAATTATTCTTATTCCAAAATTGCTGGAAGAGTATATTTTACTTTCTTAAAACAAGAAAACAACTTTTTCTTTGCTTTTTCAAGTTTCTGTAGGTAATAAAAGCAGACAAAAAGCACTAATAAAAAAACCTTCAAAGATGTTCCACTTTTTTATAAACCCCTTGTTTAGCATTGCTCTATTACTCTGTTAAGAAGAACAGTCCAACCTAAATCAAAACCTAAGACCTTTTGGATAGCATCACTCAGATCTGCTCTATAGCTCCTGGTTTATGCCAATACAGGAAAAAGGTACTTTCTGATATGTATTTTAAGAAGCATGCCAGGTTTTAAAGGTGCCTTTAATTTCTTTCATTGTAGATTTATTTATGTATTTTAAGAATAAAAATGGAGGAAAAGATAAGCCATGTGTTCAGCCAGGTAACATTTCTTTCAATAGGGGTTCTGAGTATTCTAAGATAGCCAGGCTGTAGATCACACTTTTTTTCCCTCTCTGCAGGATGATAATTGGTAATAAAGATATCTTTTTTTGTTTTAATAAAAATTATTCAACCTGAAGCAAGACAAGAGCTGCCACGTTGATGTGTCCTGGATGCAAAATATCAGCCTCCAATGCCACCTGCCTGGTGATGAGTGAAGGGGCAGTGATTCAAAGATCATTTTAAACATTTGCTGGTTTGTGGCAGTGAAAATTCTCCCTCCCCGAAAATGTAAAATTTAAAACATGCCTCCTCTGAGCACGAGGGCAGTCCTTTTTTGCTCTCTGAGATGGAACGAAGTATTTCCTGTATGAAAAAAATATGATTTTGATTTTAAGCAGTAGGAACGTTTTCGCGTTGCGTATTTTTTTTCATGCTGTGGAGTTCAACCATCCCCCAAATATTTCAAATGTGAATTCTCAGAGAGTGCTGCTGAAGGTCGGGTATCATTCGTAAATCCCTTAGGCATAAAGGAAGTTTTCTAGACCACTTGTAGAATCTGAAAAGCAGGAGGATGAAGTTAATGGACTGGAAATGAACAGAGAAAGAAAGAAATGATACAGTTTCATTGTTAAAGCTTAAAATGAGGAGGGGGGGGAAAGAAGACAGAACAAGCTTAACCTAAGCACATAGCTCATAGTCTTGGACATGAAAAAATATAATGGTATTGACTTCTTCATTTAGTGAAAAGCTGAAGAGGCTTCCTTGAGCTTTGGTGTGTAACACTCATTTACACTTTCTAGGAATCCAGCCTGGGAAATTATTTGTGCTAATTCCTCTTTAAAATAAAAGCTGAAGTTAAAAAAAAAAACAAAAAAAACCCAAACCTTTATTTAACACTCAAACATCCCTAAATTAAACACTTTCTTGTAGGATTTTAGTTTAGTGCACTGACTCCCCAAATGGGGATTGCAATTACAAATTCCATACTGCAGCTACCACCCTCTCTGCCCTGCAGTCATCCTTATCATCCCAAACTTGTTGCCAGTCTTGGCAAGCAGGAAACCTTTTTCTGTCTGTGTGTGCACGTGTGCTGACAGTTTTTTTCACATATGAGTTTTTCCTGTTCATGTTCATTAACTTAAGTGGCTTTGGCAAACTAATAAAGGAAGGAAAGGGATTCTCTTGGGTTTGAGGAGTGAGGCAGATGCTCTTTACCCCTTCTCAAAGGAATAAAAGAAAACACTCCACGCAGGATTGGAAAGAATTGGAAATTTCCATGGAAGTAGTATTCACATAACTGAATACAACAGCACAAAAACATGCAAAATACACCAATTCTTAGTTAGCCTAAGCCCAGTTCTCTCCAATCTGGGCCTTACCAAGATCTCAATAGGTCAGGACCTTCCCGAAATCTTCCCCCCACCAGGCCAAAGACCCAAATGTCTGCCCCTCCATCACCTCCCTACCAATGGTCCGAAAGATGCAGTACAAATTAGCCCTGCCAAGGCTGAGCCAGGCCACAAACCTTCCCCTGCATAGCAGAGAGAAGAAAGTCTGTGCCAAGAAGGGAGAAGGCGGCTGACCAGCCACAGAATCACAGAATTATTGAGGCTGGAAAAGACCTCTGATATCATCAAGTCCAGCCTAGAACCTAACATCGTGACATCAGCTAAACCATGCCACCAAATGCCACATCCAATCTTTTCTTAAAGACCTCCAGAGATGTGTCTGTTCGTTTATAAAGGGGAGATGCAGGTTTGATGGGAATGAAATAGCAAAAGATTACACTTTCTGCTCCACCTCCTTGCCCCTCGCTGGTACTTGGAAGACTTTCAACTCTATGGTTAAGATACCTAAGTTCTTAAACCAATCACAGGGACATATGGCTATTATTTTATTTCTCAAGGGTTCCTGTGTTCTATAGAAATGTTCTAAAGGGAGAAAAGTAATTTGTAAAGTATGCATCCCAAGGACAGCCCAGAAGTTTCCTTGTATCACTTTGCAGCTTAGGCAGCAGGTTGCCACTGGTTAGTTTCCCTTGAAAGTTCAATAGAAATCTCTCTGAGGCAGTTCTGAGCTCTCACGAAAAAAACCCCACAACCCAAAACATCAAAAAAACCCAACAAAACAACAGGGTACTTCTTATCATGACAAAAAAGCTTTTTGAAGAGAGAAAGGAGAAAATGCTTTCAAAATGGCCACTTCAAAAGGGTCCCACCAAGCTGTCCATCCACAATAGATCTACCTAGCTTAGTCTGGTTCTGAGGTAGCTTTGGAGTCAAATGATGAAAGTTTCTGCCTGCTATTATGAACAAGCAAGCAGAAAGATCAAACATTTATTTTCTGACCAAAAAAAAAAAAAAAGTCGAGATTAGCCCCATGCTAATTCAGGAGGAGCCAAAACTCTGGGTTTAGCTTTCAAGTTGTTTGCACATAAGTGTCTAGATGTATGTCAGCATTCCCAGGGCTGGAAAATTCTTGTTGGTGTTACACCTGAGCCTGAGCAATGTTTTACTCTGTCTATAGGCCTCATAGAGCCAAACACAGGTTATCTACTAAAGTCAGAGTTGGTTACTGCTGTCTTGTTTAAAAGATGGTGTGGTACCAGTGTCTGCAGGAAGCCTCTCTCCTGTCAGGTCTTCCCTGTGGTGAAGGACACACTCATTTCTTGTCTTTGCCTGTGAGAAATAAAAAGCTGCTTCTTCAGTAGCTCCCTGGTGAGCACTCTGTACACCTTACTTGACCAGTCTGGGCCATTTGCACCAACTGCTATATTCTACAGAAAAAAATAAAAATAAAATCATTAAGGCAGAGAGAAAGTTTCCCAGAACAGAGTTTCACTGTACTCTACTTAGGGGATTTGTGTCCCAGAGGTTGCATAGCACGAGGCACCCAAACCAGATCCCTTTCTTCATTCTCCCCAGTGGTTACCCCACAGCAAAGAGCTGGACTTGCTGCCTGTGATCTGCCAAACTGTGGCTCTACTAGGCACATTTCTAGCTTTTTTTTCACTGCAGAGTTGTGAGTCTCAGTGGCACATAGTACAGCAGAAGCTGAGGTTATCTTGGTAGTTATTAACCTTTCAGAGTAACTCAGTTTTCTATGAGGAAAGATTATACCGAACCTCATGACACCTACCAGAAAGGCAGCTCATTGAAACCAAAATATTGTCCCTCACCACACACATCCACACCTTTTTCCCACCCCTTTACCATGGGCTGGTGCAAGAATAATGGAGTATCTTCTCTTATCCAGGCCAACCAAGCAGTTCAGGGCAGGGTTTAATTCACCAAGCAAAAAATATGTCTATTATTTCTTCATTTCAGCTCTCCTTTTGAAATCAAAAGGAATTCAATCCAACAAAATCCCAGTGGATCCACCAGCCTCCCAGTCATCTGTCTTAAGAGGGAATTAAATAAATTTAATCTCCATAGATCATATTGCACACTGCTGCATTGCCAGCTGTCTCCTAACAGGGGCTGCCATTGCTCAAAGGTCATGGTACAAATCCCTTGATTAAAAAGCAACAACAAATACATTTTAAACAAGTAAAACCCTAAAACTCCACCATAAAGTAGATTATGTGAAGTAGATACTGTTAAAACAGTTTAAATGCCTCTTTAAGTCATGAGTTTAGTTATCTCAAAGCATATTAGAGAGTGCAATAAAATCTAATGGCCAGCAGTCAAGTGTTTATGCATGGCCCTGAACACAGAATTGTCCAACCCTGGAATGTGGTAACTTTGCTGCATGGGTCAGTTGTGCACAGCAAAGAGAGTCTGGGCCCCTGTTGTAGCTGGCATTAGATCTACCCAGAAAGAGGTCAGCCCAGGGAGCCCACAAGTGGGGAAATGAGGAACTCAGTGCCACCACAGGTCTGTCAGGGCAGCAGCTCTGCCTTGCACCTTCTAAGAAGCTGATTCATTTAGGAAGTCCATGCTTGTGTGCATACACATGTGTGTTGAAATACAGTCCCTAAAAGGAAAGCACTGAGTTTCAACCTAAAGCAATTCTTTTCCCAGTCTGGTATGAAGGCTGGAATTCTTCCATACCAATTTACAGAGGGTTCTGGTTCTACAGGTGATTGTAAGGCTCCTTGATTTTTTCTTCTGTTTTGTTGTGATGCCTTCTAGGACATGCTAGCACCAGTGTCATGTTAGATATGGTGCTGATGGTCATTTGATGTCAACTGTAAACTTCTTATGGATCAGCCCCAGGGGGGTAAACCTGTCAGTGAACATAGATACCAGTGAAGATGTGGTCCAACACAAAGGACAAGGCTCTCATCCTTGAAAAATTAAAAAGAAGAAAAAAATGAAATTTGTAACATTTTGTGGGTCACATTTGGCATAGTATTTACAGTGTCAACAGAATGAGAGACAGACAGTAGGAGTTCATGCCACTAGTCAAGATGCCAGGTTGGAATTCAGAAATCTGATCTCTTTTTCTCATCTGTCAATGACTGTCATGTGCTATGCTGCAAAAGTTACTTTACAAGCCACCCCTTCCCATCTGTGTTTTTATTTAGACTGTTGGATTTCGGCTTTTCCATGCATTTCTGTAGCATCTAAACACAATGATCTAGAGTGGAGTACTGAAGCATTTCCATCATAAGAAGAAACCTTGGTCTTTCAACGTGAGAATACATCTGTTGTATGATTGCCTGAAAGGTGTTACCTAAAGATAGAAGAGGTAGATTGTAAGGTGAATGCTTTCCACCAATTGTTTTCCTTTAATAAATTCATCCTGTTTCCAAAGTGATCAGATATGCTTCTGGCTTTTTATTTTTTTTTATTTGCCTCTTAAGCATGCAAGCCTCCCAGAGATTTTGCTTCAGATAACAGGCCAGCTGGCTACACCTGGCTGCACAGTTACCTGATGCTGATGCATAGCTTCTTGGCCTTTTCAGATGTCCAAGAGCATAATTAATATCAAGGGCTGTGTTATCTGCTGGGGACAAGAAGCTCATCAATGACTTGTGACACAGTTAGTCAAGTGGCTGCATCAAGAGAAGTGTGGCCAGCAGGTCAAGGGAGGTGATTCTCCCCCTCTACTCAGCTCTGGTGAGACCCCACCTGGAGTACTGCATCCAGTTCTGGAGCCCCTATTTCAAGAGGGATCTGGACATGCTGGAACATGTCCAGAGAAGGGCCACCAGGATGATCAGAAGGCTGGAGCACCTCTCCTAGGAGGAGAGACTGAAAGAGTTGGGGCTGTTCAGTCTGGAGAAGAGAAGGCTCTGAGGTGACCTTACTGTGGCCTTCCAGTATCTGAAGGGGACTACAAGAAAGCTGGGGAGGGACTTTTTAGGCTATCAGGTAGTGACAGGACTAGGGGGAATGGAATAAAGCTGGAAGTGGGGAGATTCAGGCTGGATGTGAGGAAGAAGTTCTTCCCCATGAGAGTGGTGAGAGCCTGGAATGCGTTTTGCAGGGAGGTGGTTGAGGCCCCATCCCTGGAGGTGTTTGCAGCCAGGCTGGATGAGGCTCTGGCTCAGCCTGCTCTAGTGTGAGGTGTCCCTGCCCATGGCAGGGAGGTTGGAACTAGATGCTCCTTGAGGTCCCTTCTAACCCTGACTGATTCTATGATTCTGTAAGTGCTTTATACCTAAGTCTGGTTTCTGGACTCCATTGTGATGTTGCTGTGCTTTTACCCTTCCCTCAACTCACTGGGAGCCCCACCTCTGCAACTGGGAAAGTGCAGTCTTCCATAAGAGAGTTTCTTCTACTCATGCAGAGAGAGCAGAACCTTCCCTGCCTGCAGCTCTTCATACCAGGGTGGGATGTGGACACATTTTTGTCAGAAAGAGGGCAGGAAAAGGTAATCAAGAGAGGGTCAATTCAGAGCATCCCTGGCTCATCCCAGCTGAACCCTTCAAAACAGGCAAAGAGGAGAGGGGCTGGAACAGTGCCATAAGTAGCAGAAGGTGATGCATATTCAAGATGACAGGAGCAAGCAGAGATGTATGCATGAGCACAGATTTTTTCTTTTCCCCAGAGCATGCATTACAATATTCCTTAAATAAGTAAAAAAGTGGTTTTAGTCAGTTCTATTTGTTTTCAGCTGGGAGGTGTGGATAGACAAGGAGATGAGTGGGAAGGCAGCTTGCATTTTAATTTGCAAACTGGCTCACTTTTTATGGTTTAACCTCACTCATCTTTGCTTGTCTCCCGGGACTATGCTAACCTCTCCTGTAGAATAAAGCAGGGAAGGGGTTGTGTTCTACAGACCACACCTTTTTTTCCCCTGCTGTTTACCACTAGCTAGGCTGCATAGCCCAGATGCCCAAAGGAGCCCTCTGACAGGGCCTGGTGAAGGGCTTCAGTGAGATCTGCTGTAAGTGCTCTCACGTTGGGCTGGGCTGGTACATTTACTCTATTAAAATGTTTTGTTGTTTTATCAACAGTGATGCCTACAGCATGTCACTGCCATATATCAAAAGTCATTCAGATATTATGCCTTTATCACAAAGCTCACAGGAGCTGGAGAGCATTCAATGCACCCCCTCAAGGTGAATAAACTATTCCTTGGTCTCGCTTCAGCATACCCTGTTAATGAAACTGCAGACCTGCATCTGCTGATTACCTTAAGTTATAGCTGGTTATACTTAAACTTTATTTGATATGTGTAGATTTTTGCTCATGTTCCCAGCAACACAAGTTGCTGCTTATTACCCAGCTGTTAGATCTGGCTACTTACAAGACTGATCAACCCAGCCGACAAGTAATGAATTCTCTTTGTAGCTTGCTGTCCTCATTTGGATAAGCAATTGACTGAGCAAGAGGCTGTTTTTTAATTTGTCCTCATAGTGCACAGCTCAGCTGTTACTTCTCATACAGTACAAGGCAACACCTCACCTTTTTCCCATCAGTTATGCACTGCTTCCCTCTCCATCACGCTATACCTAGCAACTGCAGCAAGAGCTATTTAATTCTTTTTTCCTCATGTTTTTCGAGCAGAAACTTATGTGCCTCTTGGCTCAGGTGGGTGAGCAGTCTCCTGAAATCACCAAGTCCTAGGCTTGAGAAGCAATGGGAATGTAAAGCTTGAAGTCCACCCATTTAAAAAATTACCCATGTGAGGTGAATATATATCTTTTTGCTGAATTTAAGTGGTTGAGTGCCAAGAGAGCTACTCCATGAGTTTCAAGACTTTTTCTTTTAATGACTCTTAAAAAAAAGACTATACCTGTAATGGGGTTTACTATAATTGTCACAGTCATGTTCTTCTCCTAGGCTGTGTGTTATGGTGTTTCCAGGTGAAGATAAGATGAGAAGACTCTTATTGTGAAAGGCAAAAGCATTTATTGCCTAAGCAACTAAGCAAAGTACTAAGCACAAGCACAAGCAAAAGCTGAAGCATAAACCTAAGCCAAAACCAAAGCCTACTACTCTGTTACACAGTCAACTTACATACTTTTCTAATACAGAGCTGCCACATCCCACTTGGCTCTCCTTTCACTGACATGGGTCCAAGCAAAGCATACAATAAGTGAATACTGGCAAACAAGCTTCTTAACATGCCCAGTCAACTTCTGCCTAGTCTTTCTCTTCAGTTACAAGGCGTTTACATTCTTTCCAACTCAAAGACAAAACATAGCTTTCTCAAAATTTGTTCAAAGGTTTGCTGTCTTCCTACAGTTTATGTTTACTGACTGTATAGGAAATACAGGCTCCTAATGCATTAGTTAAACCAGGCATAGATGCCTCCCCCTGTATTCTAACCACTCAGATCATCAGCTGGTATAAATGAGCTAAGACTCACAAATGCCTGTAGATATTTTTAGTTTTCATCCCAAAGTGTCCCCTGAACAGCAAGATTCATTTGTTTTCGTTGTCCTGCAACACAACAGAAGACTTTTTTGTGTAGGAGAAAATGTATTAGAATTTAGAATCATAGAATCAACCACATTGGAAGAGACCTCCAAGATCATCCAGTCCAACCTATCACCCAGCCCTAGCCAAGTGTCTCATCCAGTCTTCTTTTGAACATCTCCACCACCTCCCTGGGCAGCTCATTCCAATGGGCAATCACTCTCTCTGTGAAGAACTTCCTCCTAACATCCAGCCTAAACCTCCCCTGGCACAACTTGAGACTGTGTCCTCTTGTTCTGCTGCTGGTTGCCTGGGAGAAGAGACCAACCCCCACCTGGCTACAACCTCCCTTCAGGTAGTTGTAGACAGCAATGAGGTCACCCCTGAGCCTCCTCTTCTCCAGGCTAAACACCCCCAGCTCCCTCAGCCTTCTCCTCATAGGGTTTGTGTTCCAGGCCCCTCACCAGCTTTGTTGTCCTTCTCTGGACAACATCAACATCTCTCTTGAATTGAGGAGCCCAGAACTGAACACAGTAATGGACATTGGACAATTTAGGAAATTACAATAAAAGAAAATTAAAAAAAAAGAAGAAGCTTCTGTGTACAACAAAATTGCCTCAGCATTTGGAAAGTAGGAGGAAAAGAGAAAGTGGGGAAATGGTAAAAAGGAATAGACAAAGAAAAACCAGAACTAAAAATCCATCCCTGTTGCATAATGCACCTTGTGAGGATTTTCCAGAGCAGTGGAATTACATGTTACTTATTGGTAATCATGCCTAACAAGGTGTTCAGTATCTGCTGACTTAAGTAGCTAAAGGAAGCAGGGGTATTTCCTCTTATCAATATTTAAACGTCTCATAAAATCCCTGCTAACTGGATTATCACCATGCTAGAGCTCTCACAGTGCAGCTCTAGCTGTCAGACTAGAATGAATAACCAAAGTATATGTGCCTCTGTTTGCATGCAGTTTTGTCCCTCTTGCTCTTTTCTTTAAAGAGAGATCCTAGAACACTTCCACTGGGTCTGTGCACAAGAGTGTTCCACAGCTAACTGGCAGATAGAAAGGTTGTGACACTTTTTCTAACATATGAAGACAAATTCAAGCTTTTACTGCCTGTCTCAATGGTGCAAAAGCTCTTAGGAACCTTCCACTCATCCTGAAAACAGTAAAAGGGACAATGAGAAATATTTAAAAATCACTAGCAAGGCTCCTCTTTGCTTGAGCCAGGCCCTGAAGCATTAGAATTCAAATTTCTTAAACAGGAAGAGCTCCAAAACCTTACATTTTAAAAGAAATTAATGATTTCTAACTCCAGAAAATGGTGACTTAAAGAAACAGAACTCCTATGCAGCTCTGTGCAGAGCTGAAAAATAACCACCACCCTCTTCAAGACTAAAAACAGTGGGAGAAAAAATAAAGATAATAGATTTCAGGGACAAATACATTAACCCACACATTATTATGGCAACAGAAACTATTTTGTTGTAGCTGTAATCAGATGTGTGCTTGTGAGCCAGTTTCAGTTTTTTAACACCAGTCAGCACCAGTTATTGGTTATCTGAGGTCAGCCATGGAGGGAGTGGGCAAAGGTGTTTAGTTAGGTTGGTATTTTCTGATTGTGGACGTGACCCTGGAGGATCTGCTCCTCTTGGAAACAAGAACTGCTGGGAAAAAAGGGAAAAGGCACTTGTTAGGACTGAGGGATTAAAGATAGATCTTGTAATGACTTCACATCACACTCAACTGTTCTCTGATGATTGAGTCCATCTCCATCTTAAGGACCACTTGGGGCTCCCTTTCAAGTGTTAGAAACTACTATGCTAAAGCTGTGATGAGCTGCTTTAAACTGAGAGTTTGCTCTTTCTTCTGCTGCTCCTCCTTCTCATTCTTTCCCTTTATTTGTGACAGTTTGTGTGACCCCTGTTAAACTGATTCACCCCCCAAAGTAGCCAGAAAGCTCTTTACTTTTCCATGGTTGTGGTTTATTTTCTGATTGCCTGTTGAGCAGAATTAATTCACCAAAGGTCAGGAGAATATCAAGGCCTGTGTGCATAGGCAGAGAGCACACAGCAGTTCCTTTTTTTTTGGTGTCACCAAGATTAATTTGCCTCACTTCCTTGCACCTTAAAGAGCACAGACAAGGCACCACTGACAAATGTGGGAGGGCTGAGGGAATAGATCATGGGTGGGTGTAGCTGGAGTTGTTTCTGAATGGGGCAGGCTCCAGTGAGAAGACCTGTCACAGGTTAAGCTTTTGCCTAGATGTTGAGTGCTCTGTACATGTAGAAGGATGTGATCATTCTTGTCCATTGCCACATAGCATAACTATTGTAGGCCATTATAGATTATGAAAATCTAATCATTATGGGATTACCATAGAGAGAAAACTTGGCTAGATGTAAGGAAAATAGTTTAAAATTAAGGAGAAACGTTCTGTCAGTGAATATTGCTAGGAGGATAACCCTGGAGACTGAAATTTTATTTTATTCAGCTTGGCTAGCATGGGGTAAAAACTGCCATCCACACCTGCTATAACATCTTAGAGCCATATCAAAGAGAAGTTTGAGTCCTGCAGTGTGATTTCCCTGATATTTTCAATGGATTCAATGCTGTAATGACAGAGAGGGAAAGCGACAGGCTTTCAGATGTAGATAGATGTCCACTAGGAGTTTGAATAACTTAATCTAATCCTCCTACAGAGGAGTCTATCCATAGCAGAGTAATGACTTCTGAAACTAAATCAGCTCTTGAATGACAGGCTCTTGCTTGAGTTCATGACTCCAGTACAGCTATCCTTATTTACACAGCAGTTCTCAGTTCTGCTCACAATTAATCTAAGCTCTTTGTTGACACCAGCACACTTACTCATGCAATTTTGTAAGTAAGAGAACAGTCACACCTCTAGAGAGAATATTATCTTTATTTCCTGGACTCACATACTTCCCAGCTGCTTCTTATTTCCACCATCTTCTGCTTCTCCTAGCATGAAGGTGCATTTCCCTCTTTAAATTGGCTTCATCCAATCATGTTTCTCTTTTTCTGCCTCCTCTGCTTTGTTTCCCCTAGGACACATTCACTGCACCCATTACTGTAATGATTTAATAGCTGTTAGATCTCTTCATCCCTCATCAGAGAGCTTTCAGATTTTTCTGCTGCAGTATTTAACATGACTTTACTGGAGAAAGGAGTAGAAGAAAGAGAGAAAGGACACCTTATATTAAACTGTTTCTCAAGAAAGTGGCTTTTACATAAGGAATCTATGAACTGAGCTATTCTAGTTTTTCAATTATTTTATCCTTTTTCACACTTGAAAAATCAACCAGAATAAAAACATTAATTTTATTTTGTGATCACAATCATATTTCTACAGGGAAAAATAAAAAAAGAAAAGTGGTCTGTCTTCAAGGAACTAATAAAAACTGAAAGTGTTACTGGAGGACATATGGCATGGCAGAAATTTCATCTTGAGGATGGACAGAAGTTAATGACAGTACTCTCAGTTTGTACCTTTCTCTTGGCATCCATCAAGTATATTTATATATTTCTTCCTTTCCCAATGGGATCTTTATGTTTTGAGAAATTAGAGAGACTTTTTTTTTTTTTTTTCTTAAGAATAGATATTTCCTTGCCCCTGTGTATGTCTTTGGCTACTTGCAGGTTCCTCTACAAAATACTAGCTCCCCCTCATAGTCTCTCTCTGCAGCTGTACCTATGCTGTGGGCTCTAACACATAACGCAGAGGGAGATGCAGGGAATCCTTGGAGAAGCATTGGCTTTACAGGACTGCAGTTCAAAGCTCTGTTCACACAGCTACACAGGACTGCAGTTCAAAGCTCTTTTCACAACTTACAGCAAAATACTCATAAAAGAGATGTCCTCCACCAGCTCTATTAGAAATCTACAATAATCACTCATCAAGATCCTGGTGCTTCAGGATATTCAAGGCAGAGCCCAGCAATGCCTTCCATCTTGTTTAGGTATTGGCAATGTCTTGCAAGGGAGACTGTCTCCTGCTGAAATATCCCATTTCATAAAAACCACAAGTGGTTTTTAGAGGTATTGAAGGAGATACTGTGGTGCTAAGAATGATACTCCGAGAGACAGCTGGATGTGCTAAGTAAAGCTGAGATCAGGAGATATAACAGGAACTCAGCAATGGGCAATAAAACTGTGTATTATCTGAGATTTATACCTTTCTGCAGCTCCTCTATTGCTGGTTTTACTAAGGAAAAAAGACAACCCAAAAAAGTGCTGGGTAAGATAGACTCCTGATGTGATCACAAATGGCAGTTCTAAGGATGCTACAGAGGCTGCTGCATCCAGAAAATTATAGAGGTTTCTTTAGCACCTCTAAGCAGGGGACAAACTCTTATATTACTGTAAGATAGCTTCAAGAACTTGCAGTTCAAGTCAAACCTGTAGGCCTTGCAATTGGTAGTGAAAACAGATTGAAACTGGAGTAGGAACTCCCCCTACCCAGAGGAAAAGAAAGTTCTCAGCAGAGGGTGAGGTGTTCCGACCTCCTAGCAATATATCTTTTAATCAATTTTAGCTGCTAGCAAGCTCAAATAATTGAAGAAAGTGGTTAAGTGACAGGGAAAGGAAGCACTTTTGGAAAGTTTTTTGACTACTAGACATGCTCCACAGTCAAAAGCTGTAGCCAAGGTAAGCCAGTTCCAATATGCATTAGTAACCATTGCTTCATGTTTGCCTCCCAAAGGTCTGGTGTTATGCAGCAAGGTGGTACAATCCATCACTGACCTTCCAAATTTTGCTCAAACAACTGATACTGGGAATATAGAACTGAGTACTTTTTCTCTCAAAAAGAGCTGTCAGAGTAAAAGATATATTGAAGGCATGCTTGAAATGGCCTACTATTAGGAAGGACCTCATGGCATAAGGACTCATGGAAACAAGAGCTACTCAATTCTTGTTTCCTTGCTCTGCTCAGTGAGTGACTGCTGGAAGAGTGCATATGAGGTTACAAGAACAGCATCATAGCAGAGCTTACTGACATACAGTGTAAATCTGAGATCAACTAAGTAAAGCTTTAGTAGGCTCTTGTCAGAGACAGAAAGAAAAGTTACTCTGTTCTGAGATAATGGTGATCCTGTGGCAAATAGATTGTTCAGCCCACAAGAGGTCTGAATTAGCTGTAGAGACATGTGAGGACTTTTGTGTCCTGAAGTTAAAAAATTCCATTCTCTTGGTGGAGGGAAACTGAATTTTCTAGCCTACATCTCACCTGATCTGTTGATGACACCTGTGTAAATACAATTGGACAACTAATGCATCAAAGGGCTCTTCCTGACTTCAGAAGCTTGTTGGGAGTGTATGTGCTATGGCAAAGTCAATTGATTACCATGATGATGGGAGATCCAGACCTCACAACCCACCTATTCACCATAGCAGAAGTAAGTCTTCCTTGCCAACACTTTACCCCCACAGAGAGATCCCAAAGAAGCTCAGGAATGTCAGTGTATACATACAAGAAGCCAGCAACAACTGTACACTAACAATTATTTGGGGGTTCACTGCGTTCATCAGTATAACCAAGCTCCTAACAGAATCTATCAGCCACAATCTACAGACAGCCTGTTATGTTGCAGGGATTTTAGGAGAGGAAGTGAAGAGTTAAATTCTCTCCTTCAGGTCACCTCATAAATTTGTACGTAAACAACCTATCTACAGACTTTTTTTTTTTTTTTGACTCAGAAAGATGCACATTGCTTTGTATCAGTCTTATTCAGCGTGGAAGCCTGGAAGTAGAGTGAGAAATAGGGGAGGTAAGAATAGTCACTAATTCTGGGTGATCTTGATACTCACTGACTGTATCTGTCTGAAAGTTGATATCCACAAAGCAGGGCTCCTAATCTGAAGTAATCACCCTGAGCCCTCTCAAGGTGGGAGAAGAGGAACTGTGTGCAGTTTAGTTCAACATAAAATAGACGTTCAGAACAAATTAGGTGGAGTTTGTTGCAGATGTGTGTTTATTTCTCTGCAATGACTGTGAAGAAGGTGTAGTAAATAGCACAGGTAAAGATGCACACACTGTACACAGCTAAAGTTAGGTGAGGTGAATCCTGGCCCTGGGTCTCCTCCTGTGAGGCATCAGAGTTTACATATTCCATTGATACCATCTATAGAGGCTAAGTACTTCTGAGAAATTCGGGGAGCACCAAATGGGTTCTAGCCAATAATGGACACAGCCTGGATAGGTAACTGCCTTTGGAAATCATTTGCCTTAAAAAAATCAGAATAAATGTTCATCATCTCACAAGCATTCCTATTAGAGGAAGGCATTCACTTTGCTTTTCTTGAGTTCATTAGCTACATTCTCTAACCCACCCTCTTGAGCAACATCTAGAGAGATCCCAGCATATACATCTTATATTTTATGCGGTGTGAATACACTTCAGGAGGAACTTTGATCCCTTTCACCATCCATAGCAACTTATTGCAGTACTACGAGACAGCTAGGTCAGTCTCAAATACTTTGTATCAGATTCAGTTGCTTAATTGGTGACCATGCTGGAGAAACTGTGTGAACTGGCAGCAAAAGTAGCCCAATTAAATACATTTTGCTCCTGAAAATGCACCCAGTATATGAACTAGCCATCTCCTTTCTCAGGAAAACTTAACAATAACTAAATGAAGCTAACATTTTCCAAGTCAACAATTCTCTACACACAGCGTTTAGGTAGGGTTTATTAGCTGACCCAGAAATTATGACTGGTGCCCATTCATAGCAAGAGAGGCAAATTCAAATTGTTCAACTACAAAAAGAAGAGGTGATGGAAGAACTAGATACATTCAAAAGTCTGGTTATGGAAGAGGGAACTTTTTCCTAGAAGTGGTCAGTGGCCAAAATCATAATGCACTGATAAGTGTAGTTACTATTTTATATCTGAAAAGATGCTTCTCACCCTAATCTTCATGCAAAAGTGTAAGAAATTTCAGGAGTAGCCCACAGTCTCTGCACTGAGTTCAGTGGATGCAGTCAGCAGCTTGGATACAACATGGCTGAACATTTCAGAGACTGAATTTCAACTTTTTTTACCATGGAAGATGGAGAACCATCATATTTAGGAGTTTTATTGACACACACACCCCTCCCAAACCCCCCCCCCCCCCAAATAAAAAGCAGTCATAAATTAGGGCTTGGACTTGGAAGCTAAATGCACAAATAAAAAGAGGAACTGGGTGGGAAGATGTTCTAACATGCTGGGTAACAAAATGAAAGGCACAAAGCAGATGTACTGCAGTCTCATTCATGGCATAAAAAAAGCAAAGGAGTGGACACTGGTGCCATGAATTAACATAACTCTTACACAGAACTGAAGCCAGAGAGCATTGAACGTTGCTACCAATATTACTAAACTCTCTTACCCTGCAGAAATAGGATGGCTGTATCCAAAACTACTTATTGCAACTACAAATAATTTTGGATAGACCCAGATTGCCTGTGCCAAGACCAGGCCTGGGAATGTTCCTTAGCCTCACTTAATTTCCTGGTACAGCCAAGTACTGCAGTAACAGGAGAGAGATTTCCCAGAGCCCACACCAGAACTGTGACAGTTCCTTCTGGCTCATTTAATTTCTGTTAACAAAAGCTTTGTGTTAGAGGAGAAAGCACAAATGTGATGATGTTTGCTTGACTGAGGGGAAAGATTGTGATACAATAGAGAACCCAAGCAAAACAATTTTTTTTTTTGAGAAGTGAAATTTTTCCAGGGCTGAAGCTTCAAGTAAGAGCTAAGAGGTTTTGAAGTGAAAACAGCACACCTCTACAGCAGCTTAATCCTGCATATTTTCTCCACAAACTGCTCTCTCTGTTCCTTCTCCAGGAAAAATTTAATGGGCCAATGCCACCCCAGAATCCTAAAAGAGACTTTCATGCAAACTGCAATAACGTTGGGTGCCTTCAAACAAGGCTGGCAGCATCGTGTGCTCTGAGTGAATTCCTTGATAAACATTTCCCATCTCATCTTCCTTTCAAATCATTCACTTTAATTAGTCAAATCACATCCAATAGATCATTTTTATAAACTTCCTCTGAGGAGTGTATGGAAGTTAATTTCAGCCATTGGATATAAAGATTTAGATTCAAGCTCCTTGTCATCACATAGTGAGTTCCTGACCTGGAAGTGGGTACATTCAGGCTGGACATTAGGAAGAAGTTCTTCACCAGGAGAGTGGTGAGAGCCTGGAATGGGTTGTCCAGGGAGGTGGTTGGGGCTCCATCCCTGGAGGTGTTTGCAGCCAGGTTGGATGAGGCTCTGGCCAGCCTGATGTAGTGTGAGGTGTCCCTGGCCATGGCAGGGGGTTGGAACTGGATGATCCTTGTGGTCCCTTCCAACCCTGACTGATTCTATGATTCTATGATTCTAATCCCACTCCCCTTTCAGAAGGGTAAACTACCTCCTGTGGGCAGAGCACAGTGATTCCAGATTCATGAGATATATCGTGGAGCTCTCATGCCTACTGACAACAACCTGTGGTGAGGATGCTAAATTTTCACTGTTGGTGTTGGTTGATGGGCTAGATGACAGAAAATGTTTTCTGATTCTTTGTTGTAGCTATCTGAAATCAGACAGAAATAGTGAGGAATTGCAGATTAGCACTTCATGACAACGAATAAGGGTCAGCAAATGGAGAGTTAAGCACACATATGGACAGCTTCAGAGGTGCTTTTTGCATTAATTTTGGTGCATCTGTCTTCTCATTTTACAAGGTAGCTGTCAGTTGTGCTCTTCTAAATAAACTGCCTCTTTTTAAATTTCTAAGCAGGGAAGTTGCATATACATTGTCAGGCATGTAGTACAAAAAGCATCCTAAATAAATGAGCGTGTTGGATGGAGTAGTCAGTGTTTGGAAAGTGTGTCATAAAAGTAAAAGCTTCACAAGCTGAGGAGAAAAATAAAAAGGATTAAATAGAGTCACTCAATTATGCTGTTCCTTTCATTGGAAGCAGAATTAGTCAGCACGTAATGAGAGTTGTCTCAGAGGTCTCTAACAC
The DNA here is from genome assembly GCF_027791375.1 of Indicator indicator. Classification (NCBI taxonomy): domain Eukaryota; kingdom Metazoa; phylum Chordata; class Aves; order Piciformes; family Indicatoridae; genus Indicator; species Indicator indicator. Next base: position 9,544,170 of record NC_072016.1, on the reverse strand, counting down.
TGCACTGTGACCCTGTGATGTACTCAGTGTGTGCATTCATGCTTTCTGCTGGATAAGACAATTTCCCAGGAAGGTTTGGAGAGGGAAGAATAAATGCTGGAAGAAGATCATGAAAGCTGTGGTTATAATAAATGCACATACACATGAGCTTTTCTTACCAGGTTGTGAAACCTTAATATTCTTCATGTAAGGAGGCTGCATTTTCCCAACTAACTCGATATCCTGGGTTGGATTAGGGTCCTGTTTTAGCTCATGAATTAGCCTTTTCTTACCTTTGATAATTCCACATCTAAATTGTCAGTGCACACAAAAAAATGTCAGAAAAAAACCCAGAGGAATCATAGAATCAGTCAGGGTTGGAAGGGACCACAAGGATCATCTAGTTCCAAGCCCCTGCCATGGGCAAGGACACCTCACACTAGATCAGGCTGGCAAGAAGGAATTGAACATTGTTGAAGCTCATACAAACCTCCTCCCAAATCAATGCTTTACCCACTGAGTCATACCAGCCCCTAAAATTATGCATTAATCCATCACACAAAAAACACCTCCTCAATCCTGCCCAGAAGACAATTGTTCTTTCTCATCCTGCACTCGCATTTCTCCTCTCCTCTCCCCATATTATCTGATAGTTTAGTGGCATATTTTACCTCATACTGCTTTTCAGCTCTCTACTTTATTTCTCCCTGGCCTAGTAAGAGCATTGCAAGGCTCACATTTCAGTTTCACCCTGTGGAGAAGCAATGCTGATTTGCCTTCCTTCCAGATGTGAAGCAACCCGTTTATGTTTAATACTCACTCTTCAGTCACACAGCAGCCTGAACTTAACTGCATTTTTATGCATTAAAGTGCACACATATTTGATAGAATAAAACCCTCTCTACCCAGCATTACTCTAAATGGAGCTGAGGTGAGTTCTTGTTTCCCTGAGGCAACTTGACTTTTGAAGATTGTTTTTAACCATTTCAGTTTAGAACTGTGCATTTTTAACATCCTAATTCCTTGTGTTTGTGGGTCTCGAAGCAGCTCCCAAAACAGATGCTGAATAACCTTCCAGACTGTATTAAGGCATAGAAATGCAACTTTTATCAGAGGAGAAAAGTGACTGGAAAAGGGAACAGCTGATTTGGTGTTAGCTCCCATGGATGCCTGATGCCCAAGTCTCTAATCTACACTGTACATTGCACTCTCTTCATATGCGCCTGGCTCCAAGTTAAGGTTCCAAAACCTGAATCCCTTCTTGGATGATAATTGATCAATCTGCAACACACATATACACAGCCACACCTCTTATCTCCTTGGACACTGTCATCATGAGCTGTGGTTTGTCTTTAAACACCCTGATGTCACTAACAAGTGTAGGAAGTCACCCAATCTGGTAAGAGAGTTGGGAGCCCAGGGGTATCTCATAAACTTACTGAAGGACTCAGGATTCATTCAGAAGGCTATGGAAGGACACATAACTTGGGAGTCCTTTGCCACCTTGACTTAGCTCTCTGTCTTTTTCAGTCAAGTGAAACTCTCATGTCTAGGACAAGCCTCCACCAACCCATGGTACATCCACTGAGTTGCAATAATTTATTGTCTAACCCAGCTGGCAGTCAGACTCCAAAGGTCTGCAGTGCCAGGAGATACTGGCTTTGCGTGTGTGCAAGACACATCGCCTGACATATGTACAGGTCTTCTGCAGCCACTGCCTTTGGAACAATGTTCCTTTTGTCTCCATATGGCAGAGAGAGGGATCGTTTATCAAGACTCTCAATACTACAAAAATCTTGCTGAAAAAAGGGGCCAAGTTTTCTAAAGCAAAGCACATTGCATTTGCCTGCTCACTCTGTGTATTTGTGGACTTCCTGGTTTTAAATGGACTTTGCAAACCTCACTCACAAGTCACAACACATGGTGAATACTTGCAATTACTGTCCACTTAATTTGACAATGATGTTTTGCTTTACAAAAGGCTCATGCAGAACCTATCTGCCTTCAAGTGTGCATGTAGCTGTGATTACTCTCCAGCACCAGCTGGAAAAGAATTTATGGACTGACAACTACTTGTCACATGCTGTGAAATGTGGCATGTTATGGAGAGATCGTTTTAGAGCTCAGATTTTTGCTTAATCAGAAACCAGAGCAGACCCGCTCCAGAGCATCACATGGTAAAGTGGCATTGAATATTCTCTTCCAGTCTGTTTGAAGACAGTGCCTCACCATGACACTGTTGGCTTTGATTTCTGAAAATAAGTAGAAAGAAACTGCTGACAATAGGTATGGCCATAATGTAAGCTAGTGAAGGCTGATTAGAAATCATTGACATGTATTTCAACAAATAAAAAATGACCTGTCTTGCAGCTGTGAAAGGAATCACTGAACAAGGTGACTAAGGATATGGTAGATTTACCAGCATATGAAGCCTTGAAAATAATTTGTTTTCAGTTTGTGCTGTTTACCACGGAGCCACATTAATACTTCTACCCAGGAAGTATACAGGAGCAGGAAAGACTCCACAGCTGTGGATGAGACTATTCATTTTGGCAGAGTGCTTACAGAATCACAGAATCAGCCAGGTTGGAAGAGACCTCCAAGATCATCAAGTCCAACCAATCACCCACTCCTATCTAATCAACTAGACCATGGCACTAAATGCCTCATCCAGTCTCTTCTTCAACACCTCCAGGGATGTTGACCCCACCACCTCCCATTATGCCAGATGAAAACTTCCTGCACCCTGAGAAAGCACAGAATGCTCTTGAGGAGGAATAATCACACATTCCAAATACTTTCCATTGTGTTTGGAGTTCACCTCAAACAACTCTGGATGTCTACATTGGAGGTAGTTACCTTAGGCTTCCATGCTAATTGCTGAAGGAAAAACAGAGCTCAACTTTTAAGGCTTGGATGAATAACATCTTGGAGCTGTCTGTTTCTCACCACTGTCAGTCAAGTATGTTGAGGATGGCTTAGGGATGTTTACTTTATGAATCTCAAACTTTGTGTCTTTCATGAACTGGTAGTAGAGACAGTGAGGTAATACTAAAGAAATTCCGTGCTTATTGATGCTTCCTAGGACCCCTGAGGTCATAGTGACCCAGCTTTTACAAGGTACTTGAGAAAGTAACTTTCTGCAAAACTTCTGTTCAATTCTGTTGTGCTGTGCAGTCTAGGAAGTGAGACAAAGCACACCATCATCTGCTGATCTCAGTTTGGACATGACTTCAAGCTGGAGGCAACAATTAAATGCGTTGGGGTAGATACACAGAGGGACTCTGTTATAGACACGACTGGAACTTATCCACCTTGCTCCTGGGCAGCTGTTTCAATCTGTAGTATAGCCACTGTGGTCTTAATTCACTAGCTTGAAAGCAGGAAGGAAATCTGGATTGGATCCCAGCTGCACAGGCCATCTAAATTTCTTAAAATGTCAGATGGAGTTTCTTTAGGATACATATTTTGGGCATATTAAAGATGTTAAGGACAAAAGTCGAAGTTGCTAGAAAACAGATCCCTGACATCTTTGATTACTTTAAAAAAAAAATGTTTTTTGCTGAACAAATGGAAGTGAAGGGAGGGGGAAAGGGGGGGGGAAGTAAATGGCAGTTATTTCATTTTTAATCTTTCTAAATGCAATTTCAGTAAGATATGAAAGATAGCAGCATAAGCAGAGATTTTTACTTTAATGGAATTATTGTCAGATGCTGGCTGTGCTTGTACTACAGCAATGTATTTCCCACAGTGGGAAACACATTTCTGTGTTTGATAAGTTACAAAGACTGCTAAATGTATTTAATTTTAGATATCAGATTTACAGCAGTCTCTATTTTTCTCCTATTTGAAAGTTTGTATCTGTAGACATCTGTAGAACCTGGCAATAAGTTCTAAAGGCAGTTTGTAAAAAGTTTGCCACATGGTTTTGATTTACTAATATCAGTCATGTGTGCATGTAAGTACTTGCCTTGAGGAACCTTTCTCACTTTTCTGGCTGGAGCTAGAGACTGTATCCATATATCTACTTCTGAGCCTTAATTTCTCTGAACTGACTCCAATCCAGTGTTTGGATGCAGACCCAGGCTTTGAGTTAAGCTGAAGAAAAGCTGCAGCAGGACCCTGAGCCTTCCTTACACCTTAGTATAATTCCAAATCTAACCTTCATATAGGACAGAGAGCATGCTTGGTGGCTGTGACTGTTCTTCAACATGAAGTCCCCTGTGCTTTGTAGTGATGATACCAGGGCAAACTCCAGGAAGAAAAAAGCCAGAAAAACTTCTTCCTCAATGCTGTCTGTCACAAGGGAGCACAGGAGTCCTGAGAAGCTGAGTCTGCAGGTATTCGATGTAAGTAAATACAATTTGTGTACCTCTAGACTGCTCTCAGATTCCTTCACAGGTGCCTTAGCTTTGATATTGTTTCCAGTATGCTAGATTTCAGTTCCCTGAATTGGCAGGCTGCCAATTAGTTCTTTATAGCATGCATTTAAACAACAATGATTTACAGTTAAGATGTCTCAGCTAATCATAATATAATTAATAGTCTGGCATTCTTTTGTGTCTTGGAGAAGGAAGCATCTCCTACCTAGGAGCTTTGGCTTCACTTCAATGATGGACTGTAGGACTTCAAAATATTTTTTACATTTTTTTTTTAAATTTAAAACTATTGCCTTATTGTTTTGGAAACAGGCTTTAAAAGAGCTTGAGTGTAAATTTGACATTTCGATACATTGCTCACTACTGCAGCATATTCAGCTCTTAGATAGGATAAGTAAACATAAAGCAGTTGAATCTTTTTGCTGGCACACTGTGAAATTTCCCACTAAGAATGCAGCAGACAGTATCAAAGATATTAATTCAGTATTTTTGTATGTATGCCAGAATGCTGGATAAAAAGAAACTCAGTGTGCTAGGAATCAAGACACCTTTCTGCACCTACGTATTTTATGGACTAGCCTTGTACCCTGGTTGAGCCTCAGGACCCCTGATGCCAAGAGATCTCACAAGCAAGAGGAGAAATATTTTGGGAAAAACCAAGGAAAGGTGATTTCAGGCAGGCACAAAACTCCCATGAGAAGCAGATCTGAACTTCAGATTGTCTGCAAAAATAGAGTGGGCTGCAGTCAGCTTTTCCTGGCAGAGGCAAGTGTAGCAAACCTTCCACAGGAGCTGCATGTTTGCAAAACCATCCTTCAGTGGATCAATCATGCCTCCACTGAAACCTTCAGAAGTTTTATGCTGTAAGCAATGCTGATTATGTCTCTTTTAATTATTCACAGGTTTGCTTAGAACATGTCCTGGGGGACTTCATAATACCTTTAACATTATGCAGTGTCCTGAGATGCCTGGCCAGGCTCAAAGCTAGATGCATCAGCAGAAGACAACTCTAGCTGGTGCTGCAGACTTGGTTCAGGAAGGTATTTCTTGGCAGGCACTGCTTGAAAACTTAACTCTAGGCCTTTCTAGCAAGCTTTGTTTGGAGAAGCAAGCTTAATTTTCAGGATTACCTTTCCTGCTGTTTGATGGTTGGCTTTTGGATTAGGCAGTTGTTGCAGTCTGCCTACTGCTTACACTAGAAAGCTATCAGCTGAAATCTTGCTGCCTCATTAAAAAAAAAAAAAGTACAGTAATTAAAGACTGAGGAGTTCCTTTATGAGTTACAATTATTAAGAGATGAGGGGGTTGTGCCTCTACTTTGAAAACACAGAATTAAAAAAACAAACAAACAAAAAACCCCCAAAACATTTTAAAGCAGAAGAGAAATTCAGTCTTGTGTATACAAAATTCTGTTACCTTGTCATACCAAGCCAGATGAAGAAATTTAAGCAGTTTTTCCATCACCAGTGCTTCAATTAATACTGATAACTGAAGGCCCATGAGGAACCTTACAAAGAAATTCTACATCAAAGCTTGCAAAGTCTATAAGCACTGTAAAACGGTCATCCACAGTTCCAGTCTTCTGTCTTTTCACAGAAGTAGTGATTCTTTCTATCAAGTTCCATAGTAAATGATCACTTTCTCATAGGAAACCTCTGGAGAGTACCCAGTACAGAGAAGTCATTCAATATTATTAAAAAAAAATTAGAAATGAGTATATTTCAGACCATGAGTCCCTTGAGAGCTGTATTTGCTGTCTGGGCTGTAGAGGATTTAATCAGAAGGTGCAGTGGCTCAGATGAGTCACACAGGGCCTTGAAGCTCTGTTTGGGTCCAGTTTAATCATTACAAGATAGAGGTCCCTGAGTCTTTGATTCTCTCTGGCTGGATATTACAGAACATTTCATGATTCTAGCATGAAAAAATATTAATTAAGATCAATTAATTACTACAGACCAAAACTGGTAGCTTATTAATGCCAAGAGTTTTGATTTTTCCATTCTCATTTTGTCCAAAGCTGTGGAGTTTTCTCTCAAATGCTCAGCCTATTCCTGGACAATATTGTTAACTTACACATTGAAAGAGAAAGTTGAGAAAGTTAAGTAGTAACTGCCAAGCAAAATTAACCTTTTTCTTTTCTTATTTACTGTGGGTCATTTTCTTCTCCCTTCTCTTTCATTACAGCATTTTTTCTTTGTGCACCATTTGTTGTGGTTTTGGGGCTCCAAACTTTGACAACAGCAGGTGGGCTACAACCCTCTCATTTCTTTAGGGCATCAAGAGCAAGTAAGCATCCAACCACTCTCTGAACCTACCAGACTTGTGTCTGCTGAGAACCATTTCCTGACAAAATGTCCTGTCTGCTCAAACAAAGCACCTTTTATAACTGGAATAAAAACAAATTATGTCAGCTTTCTCTCACTTTCTAAGAAGGGTTATGGACAGAGCTCTACTCACTCAGGTCACAATATTTATCTCTTTAGGCCTGGACTATAAGAAAAGACCTTAAATTTTGTGGTAGGTCTCACAGCCTAGGTTAGGAAGAAGAAGGTCTTGACCTTGTTCCCAGAGAAGCCAATGGATTTCAAAGACTAAGAAAATAATTACTTTATGTAATGTAGGTCTGATGTGAATTTATACAACTCTGGTACCCACAGCAGGGTATTACTTCTTAACTAGCAGTGAAAACTGTGAAGGTTCACAGCTGGGAGGTAGCTAGGTGGTCATCAGTAAATCCTTACCTTTGCCACACTGTTCATTGATATTACCTGCCTGTAACTTTAGGTAAATCTCACTTATAAATTGTAAATGTAGTAGTCAGTTGAAGTACTGCATATAGTGGTAGAAGTGATTGGAGGGACTTGTTGCAAAATAAGTCAGCAGGGGCACCTGTCTTAGAAATAGAAGTCGAGGAGAGAGCTTCTGCAGAAGCTCTATGTCTATCTGTGCTTTCCAACACAATTTTGTTAAGGAAAAAGCTTGGGGAGGAAACCAAGCAACAATTCTGAATGATTGAGCAAAAAGAGAATGAGAATCACTGGATCTAATCGTTTAGAGCTGCAGTGACAGAAAGAGCAGCTATACAGCCCCAGTTTATGACTGCAGCCAGTCCATCCTCGCTGAGGTTTCAGTACAAGGCCTAGCCTTTACTTAAAAAATAAACCAGTCTCAGTTTCTCGCTTAAAACATAGGGAGAGTTTTTTTGCCCTATAGGAGAAAAGTATGAAAACAATGTTAGAATGTGTTCTTGAAGCTCACATGAGAACAACAAAGTACTGATGCTTATTTCCTTTACAGTTATCTTCGTTTAAGGAAAACAGCAATGAAGCAAGGTTAAATCAGTGGGAAGAAACTAGTGAGGGGGCTGCCCCCAGGCTTCATCATTAGAGGCTGGCACCACTAAAGATTCCTGTTTTGAGAATGTATAGAATCATAGAATCAAGCAGGTTGGAAGAGACCTCCAAGATCATCCAGTCCAACCTATCACCCAGCCCTACCCAAACAACCAGACCATGGCACTAAGTGCCTCATCCAGGCTTTTCTTCAACATCTCCAGGAACGGCAACTCCACCACCTCCCTGGGCAGCCCATTTCAATAGGCAATCACTCTCTGTGTGAAGAACTTCCTCCTAATATCCAGCCTATACCTCCCCTGGCACAACTTGAGACTGTGTCCCTTTGTTCTGCTGCTAGTTGCCTGGGAGAAGAGACGAGACAGAACAAAGCAGAGGACCTGACTGGAGAGTCAAGCACTGAACACAAACTATTGTTCATTTGCTTTTAAGACCTAACCACAGGATCAGATAGTACTTCTTTTTTATCATGTCGATTAGCTCTATGTTATTTCCCACCTCCTGGATTGGAGGAAGACATCAATAAGGTAACTACTAAGAGGGACAATGCTCCTTTGTCATGATTCATCGTGGTGGTTGAACCCCACAGGTCTGTTGGGCCAGTCATCACTGGTCCAAGAGGACACACAACAGACACTAGTGACTTCATCTAGGCTCTGTCATAAAGATAGTACAACAGTCCAGGGAAATGTCCTTCCACTAATCAAATTATTCCCACTTTAGAAATCTTGCAGTACAAGGCATCCTAGTACTTAAGCAGTATGAAATAATGGCAAAGATCATCTTTTCAAGTGTGAGAAGGATGGATGTATCCGAATTCTTCAATTTGTCTTTGAAGCTACAAAAGAAAGCTCTATTCATCAGGAAGCATGGTTATGAATATATACAGTTCATAAGTTTATTCCAGTGAGTAATCCTTATGAAATCAGCAGCAAAACTCTCCACACAAATGGAACTACACAGACATGTAGGTGGTTGTTAAGTTATAAATTGTGGAAGAATCATCCACTCTGGCCTAAGGTTTCAAGAATGACTTTTTTTCACAGTATTTGATGTCCAGCTTCAAACTCCACAAAGCAATGAAGTTGGTGATCTAGAATTCCTGATGACCAGGATCCTTAATGAAATCTTGGCTTTAATGTCAAAATGACGTGTAAAATATGATATTTTATACTTGTCTTCATCATTTGTCAATTTGATAGTTAGGTTATTAATGTATCTGTCCTGTAATTCTTTAAAACAATCATAGATAATTACTTCATTCACTCAAAAAATGCATCCCATGATCATATGTGAAGATTGTTCTGCTAGTAAAGTATAAGCCAAATATTCCTTTCCCCCATCCATTATAAACCACTGTTTTCCCTCATTCCTAGATTTGTAAATACTTCTTTCTCTAAAACTTTAAGACATCAATTCACAATGTGAAATTTTTCAGATAATCCCAAACTCAAAAAGTCACCAAGAGGATGAAATAACTTCCTGCCTTAAGGTAGAAAGTCTTTCCTGCTTCCAACTACTGCCTCAATATTGAAGGACCCAGAAGAACTGAAGCATAATGAGCATCTTGAGAGAAGAGAATTCGACAGGCAGCTCTTTATGTCAATAATCTGGCCCTTTTCCAGGGTTTTCTAGCTACCAGACTATAGAGCTGAAGTTCTTGCACACGTTCCCTGGTGTAACAGTGTGAGAGCTGAAATCCCTGTCCCACACCGACAATGACCAGGCTAGCTCAGTCTGGAAGCAAATGAAAGCTGTGTTTACAAGCAAATCTACAATCTATGATGAAATGCAATGCATATGTATAAATATACACAATTCACAACATTTACAAATATATACAATCAACAGAAAAGCACAACCAAGATCCCTTTGCTTCCCTCAAGGGGCCTCCCCCCCAGCCAGAAGGAATCCCCCCAGACCCCCCTGGTAGAAGGCAGAGAGTCAAGAAGCAGAGAGGCTGTTAGACTTAGCTTGTCAAAGTCAGTGTGTTATCTTCAGCCAGAAAAGAAGAAAAAGTCAGGCAGAAGCCCAGCAAGCAAGCTGAGAACCAGACAGCCCAACTCCCTAACCTTGTTTTGAGTTGCAGTTCTTAAACATTTCTCTCTCACCAATGGAAGTGTTTAGAATAATCATTATTGTGCTTTCTTACACCCAATGGTGATTTATTTACATTCTTTCTCTGCTTGAACTTTGTGAAGAAAAATTAAAAAGTCTTAAAACCATCACACCTGGTATATCCCACTATGTTCCTGACATCCACAGGGAAAAGTGTTTTTCTGTTCAGGATGCAGGGCAGGTATGTTGTGGTTGCAAGATGATTGCTTGCGGCCTCCCCACGCAAATCCATAGTATCAACAGAGTTAAAATAATACAAACATCGTTAGTGACAAAGACAGATTTGTTGCTTACAGCCAGACTATGCTTGTTAAAGGAGCCTGGTTCAGCTCCATAACTGGCTATGAATTCTAATAAAGTTTGTTTAAAAATGTGGTGAGATTCCAAAAGCAACTGTATAAAAATTGGCAATTCGTATTTTAGCAAATCTACTGCTTGTAACTCCTTGGAGACCCACAGGTTTGCTGAGAAAAACCTTCTTTTGCTCTTAAAAACACCTCTTACTAAGAGCACAGCAAGTCAGGTATTTTCCTCTGTACCCCAACATTGAGATGCTACTTAAAGGAAGCAATTGTTTATTTGTATCTATATATATTGTCAGGTTGCCCAAATATGCATGCGTGCAGAAACCCATGTAGAAAATTTATTCAGAGTAATGAGGCATAAACCATGCTCTAATCTCAGAGGAGGCAAGTTGCTCAGTTTCCTTCACCACAAGGTCATGTTCACTTTGAGATGATGCTGTAGGAGCTCCCACCAGTGCTGGATTTTATTGGAAAGAAATAAAGTGAATCTGTACTGATAGATAACCTGGGAACTCTTGCTGCATATACAGTACTTCTGGAGAAGCATGGGTGTTCTGCTACTGAACCATTGACTCTGGATTAGCTCTCAGATGGAGAAGGAATCAGTGTAAATGGCAATTATGAAAGAAAAATAGAAAGACAAGGGCACAACAATGCTGTGTGAAAGAATGTGTTCTGAGCACAAATGCTCCATCACAGAATGGTAGGGTTTGGAAGGGACCTCTGGGGGGTCATCTAGTTCAACCTCCCTTCTAAAGCAGGTCTGCCTAGACCACATTGCATTAGGATCACATCCAGGCAGGTTTTGAAAGACTCCAGTGGAGGATACTCCACAACCTCTCTGGCCAGCCTGTTCCAGTGCTCTGTCACCTTCAAAGAAGTTGTTCCTTATGTCCAGATGAAACTTCCCATGCTTCAGTGTGTCCCCATCACCCCTTGTGTCCTATTATTGGACACCACTGAAAAGGCACTGGTCCCATTCTCTTGACACCTGCCCTTTAGATATTTATAAGAACTAAGATCCCCTCTCAGTCTTCTCTTCTTCAGGCTAAACAGCCTCAAATCTCTAAGTGCTTCCTCATAAGAGAGATACTCCAAGCCCCTAATCATCTTTGTAGATCTCTGTTGTACGATCTCCAGGAGTCTCTCTTGAAATGGGGGTCCCAGAACTGGACTCAGTACTCCAGATGTGACCTCACTAAAGCAGAGTAGAAGGACAGGAGAACCTTAATGCATCCCAAGATACCACTGGCCTCCTTGGCCACAAAGGCACACAGCTGATTCATGGTTAACCTGTTGTCCACCAGGACTCCCAGACCCTTTTCTGCAGTGCTGCTTTCCAGTAGGCAAACCTCTAACCTGTGCTGGTGCATGGAGTTATTCCTCCCTACCTTTGCCCTTGTTGAATGTCATTAGGTTCCCCTCCACTCAACTCTCCAGCCTGTGTATTCCCCTTTTGAAATGGATTCTCAGTCTTTTTCCCATTCAAGGATTTTATATGAGGACAGAAACCACAAACTAGAGCTGAAAGGAGCTGTTGTGGGGTTTTTCAATGATATTTACATTAGAGGCAACAGGGAAATAAAAATAAATAAATAAATAAATAAAAACCAAGAAAAAGAGATTCACAGACCATTTAGGAATGAAGTACAAGTGATAAATGTGCCCTATATTGTTTCTTTTTGGGGTTGTAGTTTGGTAGCTTGTACTTTTGGACCACACCAACATGGTAAATAAGAAACTCATACATCTTTCTACTGTTTTGGAGAATGTACTTGAAAGAGAGAAAGATGCAAAGCTGCTCATTTGATTTTGTCAGGAGGAGTGCATCTCAGACTTAGAGGTGTTACAGAAGCAATTATAATGGTAAATAAAGCTATTATTAAAAACCTGATGTTTTTAACTACTATTTGCGTGTAATCACTCTTAAATAAATGAAGGGAAAGTAAATGTTAGGAGAATAATTTGCTGCTAATCAAGAGTAATAAAGTGAGCAGCCTCATTTCCTTTTCTATCTTCTCTGACTCTAATGGTGTTTTATCTCTCTGAAGTTTGACAGCAGGAAGAAGCTAAAGGTGAAGTAATGCTGAGGCTTGTGTGTGTGAAGAAATCCTGGGGTATCAGGGTCTTGTTCTTTTTTTTTCTCTCCCTTCCTTTTCCCAGCTCTGATAAAACTTATCTGCTTAGCTGTGTATTTTGACAGACTGAGATGGGAAGAAACCTCATGCTGAAGGCATTGGACCCATGGACATGTTGCCTTGACCCTGAGAAATATATTTCCTTTCTGAATATTGGACCCTCCTCCAAGAAGTTAAGAAATGTTGTGAAGGAAGATGCAAAGAGTCTCATTCAGTTTGACGAGGTTCAGATCACCCCTACTCCCTACTTTTACCTCCTAACTTGAAAACTTTCACTGAACAGTGGGACCATAATCTATGTCTAGAACTGCAGAATAGGAAAATTGAATCAACCTCATTTCAATTACCTGATTTTCATTGATTTTGCTAACTGGAAGAGATTTTTCTCTTGAGGAGCCTGTATGTGGGATCTGGGTAAGAATTCTCTTCCAAGGTTAGTACAGTATCTGTCGTTACTAAGCAGAAGTGACCGTTTGGCTCAACCCTATTGAGTCCCAGTAATGATATCTTCTGTGTGCAGCAGTGATGAAGGCACATGATGCTTTATAACCACAGGCAAAACATTCATAGATGAGTGTTTATTATTCAGTTCTACATTGCCCATCTAATCATTTTTGAATGGAAAAGAAAATTCAATTCAGTCCAATCAAAATACATTGTTACTGTTAAAATTGAATATAGCTTCAACAATGAAAAGAGAACTGCCAATAAATCTATGCTGGATGTAAACAAGGGAGGGGGGAAACTTTCACAGTTGTTCCACAGCATTTTAAACAAACAAAGTTTTATTTTGGTAATGACTCTACTCTCAAAAAACCTCATTCTTTTTAATTTATCCTGCTATTAGCCCATGCAGGAGGAATAATACTGATAATAAAAATGAAAACAAAGAGATTAGATGTTTCACAGGAGTTCTGCAGCACCACTCCCTCCTCATTTTTCTGTACCATTCTTACAGCTCTGCATTCACACTGTTTCCAGGCAGAGCTGCCCTCTGCTCACTTCAACACTGCTTGCACAAAACTAAGGGGGGGGCAATGGGGGGTAGGGTGTCTGTAGCGCATCATTAGTGACTAATTTGAGTGAGGCAAACCCAACCAGCCCTGTGCAGAATAGCTGATATATCTGACACCTTCAGCTCCATCTAGCACAGTATCACAGTACATTAGAGCCTGGAAGGGACCTCAAGACATCATCGAGTCCAACCCCTCTGCCAACCTTCTCTGGTCCACACAGGAATGCATCCAGGTGGGTTTTGAAAGTCTCCAGAGAAGGAGACTCCACAACCTCTCTGGGTGATGTCATACGGTATGGACTAGATGATCTCCAGAGGTTCTTTTCCACCCCTACAATTCTATGATTCCATAGGCCACAGAAGGAGTAAGGTCTGGAATTCAAACCCCTGCCTTCCAGCTCTGGTTTGTTGGGTTTTTTTCCCTTTTTTTTTTTTTTATCCTTCTTTTTTGATTTTGGTCACGTATTCCAGTCTATCCTAAGTACTTCTCCATGTAGTCCTGTTCCTGAGCTTTCCCATGGCTCTGTAGTACACTTGTTCCTCTTTCATTACCTCCTCTGTCTTTCACCTACCTTTTTGCTGCCTTGCAATGCATTCTAGAGGAAGGGGATATGGCTGGGCTAGGAAACTCTTGTCACAGCACCTTGACCAGACACTGCCCCTTTGTGCTGTCAGCTGTGCTTTGGAGCATTATAGGCTAATTGATCAGGTGATTAGCACTACAGTGATGTTTTGCTTATTGTGTTAGTGAATGTCCATAATACCTCCCTTATTTTTTTTTAATCACACCACGATTTCATTCTGAATCTTTCTTGCAAAAATATACTTCAAAGTCTTACCACAAGAGAAACACCAGCGTGTTTTATTTTAGTTTATTTTGTCTTCATGTGTTGTTTTGTTCTTTTCTTTCCCTTAAAAAAGTTTCTTCTTGGAAAGTTTTTATTCAGGTTGCTTACAGAAACTACAAAGAAGTGTTAAGTCCACTTTCTTCGTAACGCGTTCCCCTTTGAAATGGGAATTGAGGCACAAAGTAGTTGAAAAGGTTTACCTAATGTAACACAGTAGGTTTGTGGGAGCTGCACCTATATCTGTGGCACCCAGAGGTTTGAGCATAAGGCTCTTCACCCACTTCATTTTATCTCCAGCTTCCCATGAATGTGTTCGTCAAGTAGATTTATGAGAGGGAAGGAATAAATTTGAAATCCCTGTTACAGAATAGTTACAAACAAGGATTTAATATTCATCCTATTCTAACCAGGCATTTGATGCCTCTCCACTTGGAACATACAGACTTGTAACTGTTGGATCAAGGTCTGGCTTTTAATAGGTTGATATTTGCGATGGATGGCTTGGACTCCATCTGCAGATGATGAATAATTCACAGAAATCAAATAGGAGACACTTGTAAATGACAGCTGCACACAGGAAAGAAAGCTCCTTCTTTGAAGTCAACAGTTTTCAAGGAACAGAAGGACCAAATTTTAGAGCAATAAGGAACTCAATGTCCACATGTGGTTTAGCCCTCACTTTTCTCCAATAATTATCTTTCCTTAAACTGTTGACAGTGACCTGGGTAGAGCAGGACAAAACCTGTGAAGTTATACACTGTGGTGTGATAATCTTTCTCTGGCATTTCTGTGTATACTTCAGGAGGGAATTTAATTTGTACAATAATTGAAATTGCTTCTATTCCAAGAAATACAAAATGTAATTGCTGCTTGGGTTTTTGGTTTTGTCTTTTCTTATTTACAATTATTATATCTTCTTGTTTTCTGGATTCTTATTTGGAAGCCTTAATGGAAATCATTCACCCTAATTTTAAAAACAAATGCATGAACTCCAGATACTTCTCAGACTGGCTTTAGAGCCACCCATGTTGATTGCTTTCAGTGTTTGAGTCTTTAAAAAATTTCTTTGTCAATCTTGGATCAATGGACTGTTTTTGTTGTGCCAAGGTTTGACAGAAGGAAGTAAAGAGAGAGAGTGAGGAGTGGGAATGAAGCACAAAGTAAATGTCTAAGTAATGTATTCACAAACCACAGCCCTGAATTCACAGAATGCAGTGGTTGGAAGAGACCTTCAATATCACCCAGTCCAACCTTCAACCCAGCACTGAAAGGTCAACACTAAACCATGTTTGTAAGTGCCAGGTCCGCACATTGCTTAAACACCTGCAGGAATGGTGACTTCACCACTGCCCTGGGCAGACCATTCCAATATTTGATAACCCTCTCTGTGAAGAAATATTTCCTAATATCCAGCCTAAGCTTTTCCTGGTGCAGCTTGTCTCCATTTTCTCTAGTCCTGTTGCTTGTCACCAGAGAGAAGAGGCTGTCCCCCTCCTCCCTCCAACCTCCTTTCAAGCAGTTGTGCTCTGACTAGTCAGGGTTGAGGGGTAGGAGTTTAAAGACTGGGATGGCAGCACTGGACTGTGCAGTCTTACAGAAAAGGGAACTCTGTGCCATTCAGATGATGCTGACATTAGAAATCTTTACAGTGAGACTGTTTTGTTAAATTTGATTCCCCTCACATATCAGTTTTCTGTTCTCCTTTATCCTAACACTCAAATTATTGAAGATTGCTCGGAATTTTTAGCAGCATCCCCCAAGATTAGTGATTTCTACCTTAAATAAACACTTAAATGAGAAATGGACACCTTTGATGGGGGTAAAATCTTTTGTGCAAACAGACTGAGCTTCCTGGCTCAGGAGCCATTCAAAGGAAGCCATTAAAAACCAGTCAAACGTGACAGCTTTTCAACAAATTTAGTTTCCTTTCTCATTCTTGAGGCCATGGTATCTCTTCTTCAAATCCTACCATCATTAAGCCTTCAGAGGTTTGAGTCAGAGAGACATTTAGCTAAGTCAATGTATGTTACTTAGAGAGATGTCATAATTAGACTGTCAAAATCCTCTCATTTTTATGCATGCATTCTATTCCTTCTGGCCTAGATAGGCTGTGGACAGTACATGGTATGTCTGATAGCATCTCATATCTAAACAGGCTTTTATCTTGTTATCTCTCCTTTTTTTTTTTTCTTTATCATCAATAACAAGCTCCATACCTAAATTATTTTTTCTACCAAATGCAGTTTTCTCTTGTACAAGCAGATTACAGCAATATCAATATCTTAAACTGAGCCAAACTTGAGGCTGAATTTCTGAGTGGCACGAGTCTTTATGACCTGCAATACTTCAATTCTTATATAGGTAGGGTGCAAGAAGGAGGAATGGTTCCTAACACCGGCATAAGAAACCTCTGGAAGAAAGTTCTGCAGCAGTGGATGGAAATCAAACCCAGAAATAATTATATACCTTTTTTAAGATTCTTTGCCTTCTTATTCTGTAAGTTCTTATTGCACTGGGTGTACAGCTGGGGCTGCAAAGCAGCATCAACTAACAAATAATCAATCACTCTAGTTATTATGTTAATTATGAGACAGGGAAAGATTCCTTCATTTAACTGAGTTGCTAATAATGTTGGCCTTCAGACTCTCATGCTGACTGCAGAAGAAGCTTTTTCTGTAAGAAAGACTTCTGAAAGAAGCCCCAACCTTCCCACAAATGGCTTCAGGACCTGTTCAAGAGTTACAGGACTTGAATTATTAGCCCTCCTCAGCCTGCCTGGGTTTAAGTTCACATTTTTCCTAACCTGGAACACTAGACGTTGAAGGCAGAGTGAAGGAAGTTTTGTTCTTCCTTCTGAAGCTGAATGACTGTGTAGTCAAGGACTTACTAGGTGTAGGTCAAGCAAGAGCAATAACCCTGTGGACTGAAGGCAGTCTGAATTCATGGTGCTTGTACATTGCAGGCACTGCCAAGCTCCCAGCACCCTGGAAAACAGATATCATTTAGGCATTAAGGATGCTGAGGTACAAAGTGAATAAACAGGTATTCTTCCTGCTGTTTTGGATATAGGTGGACTGCAGTCATTCTTCAGACACATTGTACTTCAGCAGTAGGGCTCCTTGTCATGGCAAACTGGTTACTCAGTCTCATCTGCATTCAAGAGCAACTGTGCAAATTCATATGTAGAAATCCTTTGAGGCCTGTGATATATGAAGAGACCACTTCTGGCTCAGGGAGTGCCTGTGCTGCCTGTCACTGGAAGGGAAGCCTTTCTGTCCAGCAGTATCCCTTGCTTGCTGTCCTTATTCACACCTGGCCACTGGGGATAGAGAGAAGATACCAAGTTTGACAGATGTGTTTTCCAATCCCTTGTGGTCATTCTTACATTTTCAAGTACACCAACACGAACTCAGGTGGTATTTAGGAGCACAAAATTAATTCCATAGAGAACTTGGTTAGAGCAGAGGTTGGAAAAGCCCTTGGGACATGTTGTCTAGGTATAAAGGCAACAGGATTATGTGGATCTCTGCTACAGTGATAAAGTTCCCTCTGAATTGACAGCTCTGAAGACTCTACTGTCTTCTCTAGCCCCTCTATCAAGCCAGTGCTATACCAGCTGAAGAGGGTGCTTGTGGGTTGAACTCACGCAGCTGAGCTCTTGTATCTCATCCCAAGAAAGTCTGTTGCTGTTTTTTTTTTTTTTCCAAGTCTCTCCCCGCTCCTTGTTGGTTTTTCTTGGCACCAGCCTTTCAGCAGACGTGAGGCAAACACTAGACATGTGGCAGCTGTGCTGGCATAGCCAGAAAACACATCAGTGGGAGATCCAGAAGAACAGATGCAACTCAGCAAGCCTGTGTGGACTGCCTGCAAAAGCCTCTCCATGCCCAAAGAGGTGCCAAGTGCCTCAGCAATGTGTAATGGGCACCATGCCCTCCAAACAGATGGATATGAGTGTTGACAAACCCGGGACCACATCTAAACATTAAACATATGCTTGCTGTGGGGCACTTCTCTTAGCCAGACAAGTCAAAACAGATGGCCAGACCTGTAGATCTTGGGTTTACACATCTTAATTACACAGCATATTTACTGACCCTGTTGGAAAGGCTTTTATTATTATTATTTTTTTTTTTTTTTTTAGGACCTTCACCGTGTGCACAACCAAAGTTTTAAAGATAAGTCAAATGAGTGACGGGGGAACAATTGCCCTGTGGAAAGAAGCTCATTTCTCTGTCTTGGGTAGGTGATGTTTATATAGGGGGGCAGCTGGACTCTAACGAGTCATGTTAAACTCAGAACAAGCACGTGCAAGGTATCCCAGTGAGAAAGAAAGAAGCAGGCTCAGTAAAGTGCAGAGAGAAGGAGCTGCAGTTCAGGCTCTGTGGATTTTTGTAGGCCACAAGATCATCTGGGTTGAGGCAATCCCAAGCACAAATACAGGCTGGACAGTGACTGGCTAGAAAGCAGCCCCGAGGAGAGGAACTTGGGGGTGCTGGTGGATGAGAAGCTCAACATGAGCCAGCAGTGTGCACTGGCAGCCCAGAAAGCCAACCAGAGCCTGGGCTGCATCAAGAGAAGTGTGGCCAGCAGGTCAAGGGAGGTGATTCTCCCCCTCTACTCAGCTCTGGTGAGACCCCACCTGGAGTACTGCATCCAGTTCTGGAGCCCCTATTACAAGAGGGATCTGGACATGCTGGAACATGTCCAGAGAAGGGCCACCAGGATGATCAGAGGGTTGGAGCACCTCTCCTATGAGGAGAGACTGAAAGAGTTGGGGCTGTTCAGTCTGGAGAAGAGAAGGCTCTGAGGTGACCTTCTTGTGGCCTTCCAGTATCTGAAGGGGGCTCCAAGAAAGCTGGGGAGGGACTTTTTAGGCTATCAGGTAGTGATAGGACTAGGGGGAATGGAATAAAGCTGGAAGTGGGGAGATTCAGGCTGGACATGAGGAAGAAGTTCTTCCCCATGAGAGTGGTGAGAGCCTGGAATGGGTTGTCCAGGGAGGTGGTTGAGGCCCCATCCCTGGAGGTGCTTAAGGCCAGGCTGGATGAGGCTCTGGCCAGCCTGATGTAGTGTGAGGTGTCCCTGCCCATGGCAGGGGGTTGGAACTAGATGATCCTTGAGGTCCCTTCCAACCCTGACTGATTCTATGATTCTATGATTCTATGATCAAAGGGATTCAGTAGCCTGCTGCTGTTGAAAAGGTAGACCTCTTTCTGAAACAGGCTTTTGGCAGCCACCAATTTGAATCTCAGAGAAGGTGTTCTCTCTGTACTTTAATAACCTTCTCTGGACATTCGGGTTTTTTTTCCCCCCTGTTGCTGAATTTGCAAGACCTGTGAGGCAATTATTTCAATGCCCCCCGCTTGAGGTCGTGTGGTAGGGTATAATTTTAGAAATCTTACATTAAGAGACATTTAGACAAAATGTGGGAAGTCCAAAGGAAAGCAACATGGGTAATAAGAGGTTGTGGAAACATGACCTATAGGAAAAGGCAATAGCAGTAAATCCTTTTTAATCTCAAAAAGTAAGAGACATCTCTAATGATAGTTCTCCACACTGTCAAATGCTCTCAACAGCCTAGGCAGAGCTTAACTGCTTTTTGAATGTGACAAGACTTGATGTAATCAACTTCATTTGTCAGTAGGGCATAACAATTTAGGACTGAAAATGAGGAAATTTGCACACAAACTTGGGGGAGGGTTTTTAAGACTTAAATTACAAATTGCACCAAGCAAAGACACTACAGGATCTATAGTAAGGATGGGATTAATAAGCACTGACCAAATCTGATATGATCTCACCAGGCAGCACAGATATTTTTACAACACTGTGTGGTGGGTGGAAATTACTATACCCCCCCAACTAATTTGGAGAATTGTCCCCGAAACCAAAACTGCCAGACCAGTTCAGTTTGGGATGGAAGCAAATGAAGCTCTATTTACAAGCAACCTACAATCTAGAAATATGAAATGTAATTAATATGTACAAAATATACATTATATGTACAGTATTCATATATTTACAGTTTATAAACAACACAGAAACTCCTCAAGCCCTCCTGAATGGATCCAGGGGACCTGTTTGATGGTTCCAGGGGATCTGTTCACCTCATCCCCAACTCCCTCCCTCCTTCCTGTTACCTCACACAGTAGTCAAAACAGAGATACCCTGGCAAGGCCATGGAGGAGAGAGAGAGAAAAGTTGCAAGTAGAAGAGACAGAAGAAGAGAGAAAGAACTGTTTATGTCTCTGCTCTGTATCCCCATTAACAATCCAGTTAATTATATAGACCTTACCATTAATTTTCTTTTGCACTCAATGGTAATTTATTTTACTTTCAGTCTTTGCAGTCAGGGACTATGAGAAAGTTCCCTCTTCGAACTGTAACACACTGCCATGACAAAGAGTCATTTTATCTGTAGATCAAATCAGGACAATCTTACAAAAGTCATTGCAGAAGACCTGGTTTCTGATATTTTCAATTTTTTGCCAGGAAGATTTCACAAAATTATTTGTTGAATTTCTGAAATCTTACTCAACTACAGTTGTAGCAGCAGCTCTTCTATGCCAAGGGAGAATATTAACAAAATAAGATGCTTTTGAAGAGGAGTGGAGGAAGCAGCATTAGTTCTTGCATTTTAGGCCTGAGCTTTTCTGCATGTTTCTTTCTTGCTTGCTCCAGGGGTTAATTAAACCACATTTACAGAAAAAGCATAGTTCACAGTTAACAGAGTGCTGGATTTCCTTCATGTATATAATCTGAAGTCAAAAGAGATCTTCACATTTATCTAGTCCAGAACAGGCTACTTCACAGAATAATTTTTGTTCCCTGCTCTCCTTTTAGGAGTTTCTGTGAATTTCTTCAATATACTCATCCTCAGACAGCTGCAACTTCTTTTCTGGATATGAAATTCTGGATAAAATTTTCTGGATATAAAACTCTTTACTTAAAGAAAGAGATTAGGTGGATATGCCTGTGCTGATGTTATGTTCACATGTGAAGTGACAGAGCTTGAAGAGTAACCAGCAGACACACAGACAAGTAAAGAGAGACACAAGATGCACACACTCTGTCTCCCTCAAAGCATCATGCAGAGGAAATATTCTCCTCAATAAGTTAACTACAATGCAATCTGTCAAATCCTTGGTTCAGATGCATGAAAAACTGAATATTAAAAATGTGTCTTATATTTGATTAACAAAAAAAACCCAAAACCAAAAACAACAACTAAAAAACACCCCAAGCCCAACAAAACAAACTCTCAAGATCTAATAAGCCTTCAGGCATTTATAATTTTCTCATTTGGAAGTTACAAAACAGGCAAGCTGTGTGTGTGCTAAATACAAGAAGTAACAACCATGAATGACATGTTAAAAACTCAAAGCCAAAATAATTTGCTAAAAAAACATAAATAGAGCATCATTTCAATTAGCCAGATGCCAAACTGAATGTAAAAAGAGACTTTAAGAGAAGAAAATGTTATTGGAAATTAAGCTAACAGAAAGTGCATGTGAATATTTTCTTGCTTTCATGATTATCAGGACAGTTTTTTTGGGAGGCAGAGGGGGTAAGTTTAAAGGGCAGGTGATAGGTTTGCTGTCAAAATACCAGAATTTTCTGATCAAAACCTGATGAATTAGGAATAAATAATATAAACCACATGTTTCTCTTTCAAATAATGTTTATAGCAGAACTCTCTAACCAAGTTATATCATGGAAGGTTTGACTGGTGGTACAGGGGATTAGATGCAGAGAGAATACCTCCATTTGCATTTTTGAAGGACCACAGGAACGTGTCCTAAGACCTGTTTTTCTGTTTCTCTGGGTATCACTGCAAGAGCAGTGGTAGATGTATTTGGAAAGTACTCTCAAAGCAGCTGGGACCCCCGCATCCCCACGCTGCATGACCACTGGCTATTTGCACAGATGGTCTGGGGAGGCAGAAGGGGGTGACAGAAAGCCATCAGAGAGCCTGACCTGCTCCTGGACACCACTATGCTGGCACTGAGACATTTCTCTCTGGAAAAGGTTTAGTCTCCATGAGACTTATTGCTAGGCAGAAATACGTCTACTAGTACCACTTCTTTACAGATAGATTGAGTCTCTTTTCTTTTCAGGGTGAATGAGACAAAAAATTACCTACATGTTCCAAATGTTTTCAGCCTGCCTCTTGTTCTGGAACAAGACTTTTCTCCACACGAGTCAAACCAAACTTTAAATCTGGGAGGAGAAAGTAACAGCTATATTTGTTTTCAATGAGCAGAAGAAGCAGAGCTAAGAGAAGACCTTTCTCAGAAGATGCTCTTACTCAAACTTCTCAGCGGGTTTCAGGAGGGGACCTGTGGTTTAAGAGGTGTTCTCATGGAACACAACTGAGAGCTGATTCACCTGCACGCAACTGCTGACCTTCCATAGGGCTTCCACATGCCCAGCTGTCAGCCTAGCTTTCCACAGCACTGATACCATATGAGTAGGCACAACCACTGCATAACCACTGCAGGCTCCTGCCTGAGGCACCTGTTTAGTTTGCTTGACCTTAGAACAGGCCTTAAATTGCCTAACAAGATTATGGAAACTGATTCTGTCATGGCTCATAACACTAATGAATCTCAGAGTAACTCAATGGTTTTCATAAAACCTCACCTGCATGTGAACTTCATGTCATTCACTCATGGACAAAATTTAGAGATGATAATTTTCTAGGCTTAGGGGGGGAAAAGCTGTAAAATAAATAAATAAATAAATAGGTCATTGTAGCTTAAAGACAGAAAAAAATACCAAGTAATGTAAAAAAGCCACCTACGGGTTCTGGGGCACCTGATTTGTAGGTGCCAGTGATGCTGTGCTGTATTTGTAAAATGGGTGCTTTGTACCCAGGGAGAGGCAGTCCATCAGTGAGGCAGGCTGAGCAGGTTCCCCAGAGCTGTGTGCTCAGCAAAGGCTTCAGCAGCATTTGAGCAATTTAGCACTTTCCAGGAAGCCAGACAAACTAACACAGCCTGTTCATTTCCTCTTTCTTTCACTACTCCCACGCTGGTGCCTCTGTAAAGGAAAATATTGATAGAGCTGAAATATGCATGACATAGGTTGGGAGTCCATGGCAGTCATCACCTAGCAAGCTGTTTCCTATAGTGAGACCATGAATTATTTTCCATCTTTCTCCTACTCTTTTATTTTTTTTTTTCCCTGGGCATATGAATTTGCCACCTGCTAAGGTGCTGTGCGTTTACAACCACCAATGGCATGGAGGAAGAAATAGCAAAGTTTGCTCTACAGTAAGGTGTTTGCAGATAATTTCAAAGTTGAGTCAATGTGTAATTCCCCCCCTTAAGTTAAAAAATAAAAAAGAAGAAGAGAATAATATTTAGGCCAGTTAAATTTCACTGGAATTTCTGTTGATTCACTTCTAGATGGTGTTAAGATTATTTTCAAAGTGTAACATGCATTGAGATTCCTGTTTATACACTGTATATGTTTGAAGAATATCCTTCATCAGGTGAGAAAACTTGAGTGAAAACTGTGTAAAGCTCTACCCCTTACACTTGATTTGTAGACAGAATTTGGCTGGGCAATCTTAGTGGCTAGAAATGGGGCAAGGAACCAGCAGGGATTCAATGGCAGCTGTGGAACAGGGAGAGGTGTGGAAGTGGTAAGGCGCATAGTGTTAATTCTTCCAGCAACAGTCAAAATTAAGATATCCAAAGGTGTTGTCCCCACTCCCACCCTCTCATCCCTTCTGTAACCATAAATAAAATTGCTTTACCTCAGAATGAAGTTCCCAGTTTCACACAGTGGAACAGAAAGGAATGATTTGCAGCTCAATTTCGCCTCTTTAGCAAGAGCCAAAGAGAAAACCCTTCCAGGGGATGTCTAGTTCCTGCAGATGACTTTGAAACTCACTAGAGGGAGTTTAAACCTTGGTCAGAAGAGCAAGGAGCCGAGAGATTGCTTGGGAAACCCAAATTGAGTGTATCTCATTCAGTCCTTTTGTGCCAATGTTTTCTCATAGCAAGCAAAAAATATACCCTTTGGAGGATGTGCCTGGCTCTGTACATCATCTAGTAGAGGCCACAACACAATCATGCTGTGAGCAACTTCCTAGCATGAAAATGGATCTTGGCAGCTCTAATAGTGCAAGATTCAATGAAACAACAATGAAACTTGGTTGTGGGTTTTTTGGCTGTTTGGGGTTTTTTTGTTTGGTTGCTTTGTTTTTCAATATATGCAGCAAGATGATTTATTTTGGTAATGACCAGAGGGAGCTGAGTGTTGAAACCTCTCAGCGTTAACTGGCATTCTTTGCTGAGCCTTCATTTGGTCAGGAAGAACTCAGCAGAAACAACAGAAAATGTACTCTTTTTGGTTTGATTTGTTTTGCCTTTTTTCCTTTCAAAAATTAAGCATTTTTTTCACTTTTGTGTAAAATTCATAGAAACTCAACAACATTTCAGAAACAGCCTTGTTAATATAATTTCCTTTCCATTCATTTGTGAAACATCTGTTATGGCTCCACCTTCAGGGGGTGTTAGATCACAGTTGGTAGCTAAAGGTCAGGCATATCCACCTGACAAACACTTTGAAACCCAAGAAGAGATACTTTAATGTCCCATAGGAGTAGTTATTCGTGTGGCTGCCTTTACTTTTCCTGTTGTATTCCCATATATTCATCTGTTAAGGTTCTCTGTTCTATCTCATCTCTAAAATCCCAGGTAATCAGGAACTTTACATGTTTTTGAGAGATGAACAAAGAGATATGAAGGGAAGCATCCTCTTCTCATCCTGTCTTTCTCCTTCTGTTGCATAGAAGAAAATGTAATCTTTTGACTTTGCTCCCATGTCTCCTAAGGCTATGTGCCCATGTAAAGGGTCTCCAGGTGTTAAACCAATTTTCAGTCCTATTTTCAGTCATCTAAGAATGATCAGTCTTAGGTAGGGCTTTTGGCAGACATCTGAGAAGAGATATTGGCTGGAAATTTTGGAGGTTCATCCTGATATTGATGTTAGACAGCAGAAATCTCACTGCCTTCATCTCTCTGTCCTATCCTCTGCAGACTCAGCGGCAGTGGGGAAGCTGCTGCTACTCAGGGAGCATAAACATTTCCAACAAGGAAAACAAAAAATTTTAAACAATATATATATCCTTTTTTCTTTTCCTCTGAGGATAGATATGAGCAAATGAATGGGAAAGCAGGAACTTTGCAAGAAGATTGCACTCAGCAGGACATACCGCCACAAGAGAATAAAAATGAAATTGTACTGGAAAGAAGTCTGAAAAATTATGAAACTACGAGAAAGTTTGGTTCTGCATCTATCTATCCTGCATCTCAGCAGTGGACTGTATTCCATTGTCTTGTTTTCCCTTTGGGTGTTTATCTGTGTTGAAACCAGCCCAACATCTGGTGGAGGACAACATCACATGTTTCAAACCCTTTGCTGGATAGCATCGTTGTAGAATAAATGAGTGCCTGAATGCACTGCACGGGGAGTTCTGTGATTTGTGTGCCTGGGTTTTACACATTCATTTGGAGAGACAAGTGGGATTTGGAGCAGATGACATGGAAATAACTGCATGTATGGCTAACTCAACACTGCCTACTCTGGGTCTAGGGGGAAAAAAAATAACATGGGATCTCTGTGGACACACAGAATTCTATTTGTTATAATCCAGTTTCTAGCTCTCTGTTTTCTATAAATATGAACAATTTGTTCAGCTTCTCTGTTTATCTTTTGCACTGGATTTCTAATAACAGCCCCTTAGTCCTGGCAAGTCAAGCAAGATGTATGTTGATGTGTCAGCTTCTTTGAATCATCACTGACTGCCCATCCATTCACCTGCATGTAATCCACTTAGGCTAGCCTGCTGCAGTCAGTGGCATTCAGCTACCTCTCGTGTTTTCCCCACAGATCTAAAGAATGTGCCATTTTTTTATTATGTTCTTGAATCATTTGTGAGCCTGACTTTGGCTGAGGTAGAAACACCCTGGAAGATGAGAGAGCTGATTCTTTTTTAATTAAGTGGGGAGATGGATTTATTATGGCAAAAATATGAGATCCAAGTTTATGGCATGGAGAACTCTATGCAGAAGAACTTACAAGGGAAGCCATGCATATGAAGCCCTGGAGAGGGAACATCAGAAAAACAGAGTCAAGAACTTAGGTCATCAATTGAGTATAATAAACCAAACACCCAAAGGTTTCAAGTTTTTTTCACAAACCTGCTTACATTTTAAAATACTTCTCTCCTCCTCAGACTTCAGAAAAAGTACCTATTGTTCCATTATGAACAAATTAGCCTTTACTAAATATTAACATAGATCTCTTGATAGGCTTTTGCATAGAAGATCATAGAATCAACCAGGTTGGAAGAGACCTCCAAGATCATCCAGTCCAACCTATCATCCAGCACTATCCAATCAACTAGACCATGGCACTAAGTGCCTCATCCAGGCTTCTTTTGGACATCTCCAGGGACGGTGACTCCACCACCTCTCTGGGCAGCTCATTCCAATGGCAAATGACTCTCTCTGTGAAGAACTTCCTAATTTGGTCCTAAATCAGCCTGCAGTTTCATATTTTTTTCTTTTAAACATTTCATAGAATCATAGAATCAACCAGGTTGGAAGATACGTGCTCTTGTGGCCAAGAGAGCCAATGGGATCCTGGGATGTATCAAGAAAGGAGTGTCCAGCAGGGCTAGGGAAATTCTTCTACCTCTCTACTCTGCCCTGGGGAGACCACACCTGGAATACTGTGTCCAGTTTTGGGCTCCCCAGTTCAAGAGAGACAGAGACCTGCTGGAGAGAATCCAACAGAGAGCCACAAGGATGATTAGGGGACTTGAGCATCTCCCCTGTGAAGAGAGACTGAGAGCCCTGGGGCTGTTTAGTCTGGAGAAGAGAAGACTGAGAGGGGATCTGATCAATGTCTATCAATATCTGAGGGGTGGGTGTCAAGTGGAAGGGGCCAGGCTCTTTTTGGTGGTGCACAGTGATAAGACAAGGAACAATGGGTTCAAACTTGAACATCGAAGATTTCACCTCAACATGAGGAGAAACTTCTTTCCAGTGAGGGTGACAGAGCACTGGCACAGGCTGCCCAGGGGGATTGTGGAGTCGCCTTCTCTGGAGACTTTCCAAACCCACCTGGATGCATTCCTGTGCAGACTACCCTAAGTGATCCTGCTTTGGCAGGGGGGTTGGACCTGATGATCTCTCGAGGTCCCTTCCAGCCTCTGATATTTATATGTACTTGGTTTTTGGAACCACTGTCTGGAATATCTTATATCCTCCTTGTGGTCTATATGCCCCAGAGTTTTTTTAAGGAAATGGAAAAAAAAATATTAGGAGACAGAAGTACAGCTGAACAGAACTCTCCAAGCTTATTCTGGGACTAAACCACTTTTGGGTCAGCTCCAATGGTGTATTAAATGCATGGGTTAAGCAATGGTTGGCCCTTCTCTCAGTAAAACAAAAGATAAATGTGGAAGCTGAGACTTGGTGGAGTGGGTTAGTTCAGGAACCTGTCACCTGGTCAGATAGGAGCTTCATTTACTAAAAGCAGAGCAAGTCAGAAAGCTATGTGGAGTCATCTGGGCTTCTGTAATTCTCAATGTCCCTGAGAAATGTTGCAGTTAGATAGGGCCCCGAACTAAACAAGACAGGAAAATCAACAAATTTCAAACAGTATATTTCAGACACAAGGCAGGCCTTTCCTGTGCTCAGGAATTTATGAGTGACTCAAAAAGAAAAATCACTGGGAAAACATTTTTTTACTTGAGAGTTTCTGATGAGCAGCAGTTGTCTTACTCTCACTGTCTAAAAATGACACCTCCTTGAATATATTCCCTACACCCCTTCAAAACAATAGGGTCAGTTCTTGATTTTTTTTTTTCTTTATTATTTCAGAAGCAAGTGTCCCTATAGATTATCAGTGCCAGATTTCTGACTTCCCAGGAAAAAAAGAAAACAACATAACAACCAAACAAAACAACAAGATGAAAAATGGCTCTTTTAAAATAAGCACTAACAATGACCCCATGATCTGCTGGTTTGATATCTATATGTATATTTCTTCTTGGAAAGGGTGTTTATGGATGTGACAGCAGTTACTTTGATTTTGCTCCTGTCTCTGATTTCAGAGAGCTGTTATGTGCAGTGCTTCTCACCAGAGAGGTGCTGTATGGTCTGTGTGGAAAAGATGATTGGATGAAGTTAATTTCTCAGTAGAGGCAACAGATAGATGGGAAAGACCTTGACTGTCTATACTGATAAGAGGTCTGTCATGTCAGGGAATAAGGAAAAATGTAGTACTCCTGGAAGAGCTTTAAATTACATTTTCATTTTGACCTACTTTTCCTACAGCTTTTAAGGTTTGCTTGGTGATGACTTGATATGGGTGAAGCTAAGAGTAACTGATAAGAAATCTAGCTTGAGCAAAGTAAGACTTTTTCTGGTGGCTCTGACAGAAAATAATGCCTGATTTACAGTGACTCTTCATTCATGTTTATTCCATCCTTTCATTGGAAGTCTTGCTACTGTGAACATTAGCTGCAGAAGGATGGTGAAGAGTGCAAATAGCCCTTAATTAAAAAAAAACAACAAACCCTTGTGTAGTGTAAGGAGTTTTCTGCATTCAGTCATGGTAATCCCCTAGAAATGGGATTATTTGGGGGTACAGGGTTGTGTTTCAGGTATGTGGACAGTCTTGTATTGGTGATGTTTGTAATAACCTGTGCTATGATGTTGTCTGACAAGAGTGCCCAGCTCTTCTCTAATACACTGCCTAGCACATGCTGCCTCAGAAGTGTGAGCTCCCAGTGTCCTACCTGCTGACTGCAGCTTGAGTTCATCTATATGACCCAAGGTACTTCCACATGGTTTTAGATCCTTTATTATATCTCTTGAACTGGAAGCCAGCTTCACCCCACTTCCCCTTTCCTATTAATTAAGTGGAAAAGAGAGAAGAAAGAAAAAGAGGCACTTCTAGAAGATCTTGCAAGGTTTGGCCAGTCCCTCAGAATCTTTTGAAGTGCCTTCTGGAACTAGAAGAAACGAAACTCCTAAGTTAAACACTAAAGAGAAGCAGGATGAATGTAGGTCTTTGGCTCCAACTCCATTACACTGTGAACCACTTCAGTGCTGCTGTACAATTCCAAGCTAAGAGGAAAACATAAGGAAAAAAAATAATCAACTGGCAGACAGCCATGCCAAAAAATAGAACAAGAAACGAGTGCCTTGCACATAGGATAGTCCCAGATTCAAAACCCTGTATTTAGGCCTGTACTGCCTTGAATATTGACAAAATTCTATTAAAGCACAGGAAAGACATCCTAGGGGTAAAATACAAACATAAAGATGGTGGATGAGTCCTCACCATGTTGTATACTAAATCACAGCCACTGGAAAAAGCAGCAACACGTTGTTACCATTTCCTTATCTTCTCTATCTTATTTAATAGCCATTAAATAAGTGCCTGTTGGGTTCACTAACTTCTTCTGTGTCTCCAACATCTACAGAAACCTAGATTCTTAGGAGCTTTTGGTTCACTTTTAAAGCCCTGTCACTGGAAACGTTAATTTTGTACATATTCTCCATTAAATGGTTACAATTCAACCAAGAGTTTCCAGTTCCAGGACAGCCAAAAGTACTTAAACTACTGTTCTTGGGCAGTTTTCAGTCTACAACATGAAGCTAGTGGGAAGCTCAACATCTGCATTTTGCTTTTTAACCATGTTAGACCTTTTTCAGGCAGAATATTTTTAATCTGTATGTCTTTAAATAACCTTGCAAAATAATCACAGCTAAATGAGCTCTCAGGTGTATATATGGAAGTAAAAGAAATAACTTATTTAATGGTTTTTGGTATGGTATTGTTTTGATTTTTAACTCTTCAGATAGTGTTGTGGGTAGGGATGTTATTAAATGTAACAAAAATAAGGTTGTGAAATACTTGAGTACAGAAGAATTTAATGCATGGTATAGATCTGAGTAGATTAACATCCAAAATAATTTTGTGATCCGAATGGTGGATAGAAAACTGCTGCAAATTTGAAAAGCCTTCTTAAACAACCAGATTGTATGGAAACATTCCTAGTGAGGTATAAATTGGCACTGTAAAAGAAGCAGCAGGTGCTAAAGAAAATCTGACTCCATTTATACGAGAGGAAAATTTGCCAAACCACATACATGTCAAATTTGCTGCTCCCAGCAACACTGGGGACTGTTCCATTAAGGGCTGAGTTTCCCAGAGAAACTGGGAGAAACTCTATGATGTTTTTCTGTAGTTATGCATGGTCAATTGGACCTGCAGTAACACGAATCTCTTCCAAGCATACGGAGCACTGACTGCTTGCTAAGCCCCATGTGGTACCAGGCACATCTCCAGAACTAGGGAGTGTAGTAGAGTGATTATGGGATGCTGTGACTGATGTCTCTATCTCATGCCTGAGATTCATGGCTCATATAGCCATGCTCCAGTGACGGCTGCTGGTGCCTGCAGAAAATTCGAAAGAATTTGCATTTTAATGTAGCTTAGCCAACAACAGAAAAGGGTTAAGGCTGGTCATCTTAATTTGCATTTGCAGTAGGCAAAATAAGTGCCTAAAGACAATGGCCACAGCTTGATGTTATTTGTGTTGATTTAATCTGGCATCTGAGGCTCTACCATCAAAAAATCCTTAGTGGTCTGGCTAAACCACATATCCGCAGGCTCTCTAACTTTTAGCTGTCTGTTCACAATGAATCTCAGCTTTCTGCTGTTCTCTTTCACTGTTACTTCTGTTGCCTTTGGCTATCAGCTAGCTGTGTACATTTGAAAACCAGCATTGTCTCTCAGGTTATTTCAAGCTTTTCTTTGCAAGATCAGACATCCTCCTCTGCTCCTTAGCTAGAGGAAAAAGAACTACCCTTTTACCCTTTCCATCCTTTTAAGGACTAATATCCCCCTTCTTCCTTCCCCCTATTCCTCCCATTTTCAGTGGCCTTCAGTGCAATACTTAAAGTGCCCTGTTTTCAGAATATAATTAGTTTTTAACACCATTCATCTAGATTTTAAAATAACAGTTGAGTCTTGGTGTAGTACTCACCCTGACACCTTATTTGAAAGAGCTTGTGCTTTAGTAGCCAGCTCCTCTTTCCTGCCAAAATCCTTCCATAGATTTCCCAAGGAGAAAGTTCCCCTTCCATGGGGTGCTTGTTTTTTAGGTTCCTCAGTTTGCATTTAGAAAAGTGAAATGGGATGTGCCTCTCAACCTTGCAGTCTGGTTAGCAGTGGAAAACAAACCAGAGGCCTTCTGAAGTGGAGCATTGTGTCATAAACAAATCCTGTCTATGGAAGTTGTATTTCTGATCTCCCAACACAAGAAATAAATGGAAGACAGCTGCGTGCTCATGGCTTAAAACATAATATTTCAATTTCTATAGATTATGGGCACTTGAGTGTCCCTGGAGCTACCCCTGACTTTGTCTTGTAGCAAGGGAACATCTATTGCTTTTTCATCAGCTAGGTGCTAAGATACAGCAAGATTTGTCTGTCTCACTCACAGTCATATTGAAAAACACTGTAGCAGAGTAGGGAACCAAGTTTGTGTTTATCAGATGCCAGGAATGTGCTCTTTAGTGCTCTGTGCTTCCACACCCTGAAACCAAGAAAAGCCAATTGGAAGATGATAAGAGACAAGCACTGAACTTAGCAGAAGTCAGTGGATTCCCACATCATTCCCCTTCCCCTACTTAGAAGATCAAGAAAAAGGGAGATTTTATAAAGCAGACTGTCCTCCTTCCCTTTCCTGTGGCCCAGTTTACATGAGGAAAAATTCTAGGCCTTTGAAAGCAGATGAAAGAGGATGTTAATGCAAAGACTTTCTGAAGTCTGGTCCCTAGTTTTGCAAGTGGGAGAACTATGGCAGCTGTCCCATTATGTTATCAATATTCAGCCTGAAACCAATTAGGTTTCTTCCCTTTGCTAATCCTTCTGAGAACCTTTTCCAGAGCTCTTCTCTGCTACTTAGCAGCCTTCTCCCAGTTACTAGATCGAATTATTGCGTTTATTTTGCCATTGCTTTGTTCCTGCCTGTTTTACTCTTGTTTCACAGCATCTTCCAAATAAAACCTCCAGCCTGGATCTTTGTCAACTGGCAATTTGAGACAAGTTTAATTTCAAGCCTGGTCTAGAGCCCATTTAAGTCAATGGGAGTCTCTGCTGAGTTCCGAGTGAGCTTTCCAAGTGGGCCTTTATGGGCTATTCCTGCAGTCAGCTGGATATAAAAGGTCTATGTTGATGAAACAATATGCCTAACAAAATCATACTGCAGCTTACAAACTACAGAATCCTTCATTTACCTGCTTTTGTTGACTGGTTCAGGAAGGAAAGAAAGGGAAGCAGAATATCCAGCGTTACAATAACAAGGGGTATCTAACAGGCAACAGAAAATGCATGAAACTTAAAAGCAGTGGACCACTTCATAATGAAGGCATTATAAAGCCACCTCTGGAATTATTTTACTGCTATTTGTCTTCATTTGACCCCTGTGCTCACTTGGACACAGCATGAAACCAGTGTTCCTGGGTCTTAGAAAAACACACAAAATGCTCTTTTCATGTTCATTCCCAACTTTTAAAATCACCTGGAGGAGGGAAACCCTCTAATTCTCCAAAGGTAACATTAACATTAGTGATGTGTAACTATTTCAAAAATGTAGGCGTTTATTTGTTTTTATTTTTTTTTTGGGGGGGGGCGTGTTTGTTTGTTTTTGATTGCCATCCAATACATGAGGGTCCCTCACTCCAGCTTCTTACAGTTTTTCTCCAGTGTCATGATGCAAAGCTGTAGTTTACAGTTAGTGACATTTGGCTTGTAGCAATGAAAACACTACACCATAAGTGGACAAAATAGCACACAAAGAAGTAAACAAAGCTGTTAAGTTGTCAATGGATTGATTGCCCAACATTACAGACAGTAGAAACTCAACTGATGATGCATGCAGATAAATTAGTCACATAATATTGAGCAACAGATGTAAAAAAAAATGCAAAACTGTAGCTTGAGACACAAACAATCTGTGAAAAAATATAATGGTCCCAGTCTGGGACTTAAGGTGACCTAAACCCAGCACAACAAAAGTAAAAGCAGACACAGTATAAATTGGAACATCTCAGTGGCAAGTTAAGGCTCAGCAATCAAGAAGGATACAAGACACACAACACCTTGAAAAATCCTCAGCAGCCTTCCCAGAAAAGTTGTGACTTTTGTGTTCTCTTCCTATATAACTCCAGTTCGAGCTAAGGAACTGCTTAAATGTTTTCAATCACTAACCTTCTAATAAAAACACAGCTTCAGTTTATTAAGCTCATGAACCTGTAGCAAATGAAGCTTTTGAACATGCCAAGGAGCAAAATACAATTGAATTCAGAAAATAATTAGATACATTTGGAGAGGATGATAGGTCCCTTGAGGGCTATTTAGCACAGAGATGTGGATACAGTCTCTGATTTATGAGGCCTTTAGGTTGCACATTGCAAGGTGGTATTATCAAGGGAGCACCATACATGTTTGCCTGGCTCTTATTGTCTATGTTACTCTCAGGTTCCTGGGTCAGGTGGTCCTTTGATCTGATTCACTACAGCAGTTCTGATGTACTATTAATGCTTGGCCAGCAGCCAACATACAGTGTCAAACTAGCTAAAAGAAACTAGTAGAAAACATTGGTTTACCCCTTATGAACTAAGCAACCCCTACAGCTGAACTGTGGCACAAACTCTGCAGCTGAAGCCCTCCATATTGACCAAAGAATGATGTTACTCAGCATGAAGCTAAAGGCTTGTTCAGCAGCAATTGATTTCAGAGTAATTATCAACCACATGTAGCTTTAATCAAGTGTCCAAAGTCTTTGATTTTGTCCTTGCCTTTTCTTTTTCTTTTTTTTTTTTTTTCCAGTGTAGGCAGGAACACCCTTGAAATAGTCAGATTTGCAAACTGCACATTCTAAAGGACCAGTTTTCCATGCCTTGTAAACCTTGGCTGGGTTGGAAGCCTGATTTCTTGGAGGATCACTCTTCTTATCAAAGCTCTAAGATGTTTTTAGGACCACCCTGGGATCTCTTCTAGGAGTAAAGCTTCATGTACATAGTTTTCAATGCTGTCACATGCTTTTTGTGGACCTACTTCAAATGTGAACAATACACTTACAGGTGAAGCTCTCGTTTGTCAGATGCACAGTAGCTTGACATACTGAAAACAATACCAAAAGGGGAGAGAGCTGTTTGAGCTACCACAGAGGCAAACAGTATAAATCCACTACCAGCGAAGTCCTTATTCTATTTTTCATGCTTGCCAGACTCTCTACAGATTTCTCATGTTCAGTCTTTTGTGCTCTTAATGCCTAAAAATAACTTTATTGCTCAGCTAAACTCTAAATCTCAAGGAACTGCTCAAAATCACTGAGCTGATTGTGCATCTGTTTTGTTTTTTTTTTTTTTCCCCACGGAAAGTTAAGGAATAGGAAAAATGTAAACTAAACACTTGAAACCAAGGGCAAGAGAAAGTGGAATTACTGAATACTTTCTGTGATTCAGTCTTTACTGTTAAGGCCAGCAGAAATCCCAGTTCCTGGAGGTGAAATTTAGAGAGAGGAAGACAACTGCACATATGATCCTCAAGAATATTTGTTGTTTGGGTGGTTTTTTGGGGGGTGTTTTCTGTTGTTAGTTTGTTTTCTTTTCCCCCTGAGATCTCAGCTGAGAGAGTGGCATTGTTGATTTTAAAAGGGCAGACTTCACAAGCAAATTAACACGCTCCATATGTCCAGTCAGTTTGCTGGAGAGCCCAAAATGTGCATCTATTAAATATAATGAATGAGGAATGATAGACGATGTCTCACACTCTCAAGCTTGTAATTAAACAGGAGGGAGAAGCCACAGGGTAAAGAGTAGAGAAAGTATCCTTCAGTCACAAACCCTTGACACAGAGATGTCAGTTGTTCAAAAGAGCTTTTGACATCTCTGCCATGAGGACAGCAAGGGAATGGAAAAGTAAGCAAAACAAAGCACTGGAAGGGCATTTTTATAACACTGTGTTAGGCAAATGAGAGGATAAAT
The DNA here is from genome assembly GCF_027791375.1 of Indicator indicator. Taxonomy (NCBI): domain Eukaryota; kingdom Metazoa; phylum Chordata; class Aves; order Piciformes; family Indicatoridae; genus Indicator; species Indicator indicator. Next base: position 9,508,943 of record NC_072016.1, on the reverse strand, counting down.
GATGACTGTATATCGGCTGGTGGTGGGAGGGTTATAAACATTACAGAGACAATTGCTGCTAAATGAGGTGTATCCCAGGCAGCTGTCCTGATGCATTAGGAGCCTGTTTTCAAAAGAAAAGATTCTTCCATCAACAGTAAACCTAAACAAAATAAAAAGATCTCTTCCAAAGAGCTCACACGCTATGAATACCTCAGCAGCATGTGAGTCAAAGTCTTCCAGAGGCAGGCTGTTCTGTCTGCCTTCTTTTAGGCATTATCTGAGCATGTAAACCCTAATTATCACACCAACTATATGAGCAAGCTAGCCTGCCCTGTGTGCAAGCCAGTCTGGACTTGTGTCTTCTTATATGCCTGTTTAATCTATATGTGATAAATCTGAGGGTGTCCATGTTGGCTCAGTCTCAGTTGGAGGGGCTTGGTTGAAAACTGTTTTGCTGAATCTCTCTGGTAGCAAATTCCATTTCCTTTTTTTTTCATGTCATATGAATCTGTGACTGAGCTTTCTGTATTTCTTTAATGGAAATTTCCAGTGTGCAGATGTAAATGTAGTACAGTCTGAGGATGCGATACTCATTAAAATCAGCAGTGTCTTTTTGTTGCTGTTAATAACGTGTTCAGCTCTTTTGGGGAACTTCCCTTCCGTACGCTTTGGATTAAATTGTCATTTCACAGTCAGGGAAACTGAGACAAACACAGCATCTTGTCCTGGAAAAGAGTGGGATGGATGAAATACAACATAAGATGTGCAGTGACCTATCCAGAAAGCACTGCCTTTCTTTCTGAGAAAGTTATAGTCCAAACCAACAGTGGTGGCTACTTAAGTAGCAAATTCTTATTTCTCAAGCTGAGCTCATGTCCTGTACTCTTTCATGTCCTTGTTATGTCAGAAGCCTCAACAATGCTGACTTCAGGGAACCAAAAGACTGGGTCTCTCCAGTTGCATTAACTGATTGATGTTGGCAAAAGGTTTTCAAACCACATTTCTTTTCCAGTGGTTGGTAGATCAATAGTGATCCACAGTGCAGCCTCAGGTGTTCCACAGAATGATTGCAAGTCCCTCATAACCACCTGAAAATATGTCTACCTTTAACAACACAAATTCAAAACAGAAGAAAATAAATGAAGAAGCAAGGTCTACAACTAAGTTTTATTTGGTCAAAAGTGAAATCTGTTCTGGTGCAAGATGGTGCTTGGGTTTATTTTTTAAAACACTTCACTTGCTGGAGACTGAGTGTTATTTTCTCTCAAAGGTTTGTAAACCAGCCAGCCTCCTAGGAGCACTGAGAGGTAGGATGCAGAAATTCTGCCACTACACAGCACATCACCTTAGAAAGGAATGTTCACAGCTGCTGTTTACACCTCTGACAGCAGAGGGTCAAGCAAAAGATGATGCTTATATAGCTCTCCAAAACAACAAGAGGGGCTGGAACAAAAAGTCATTTCAGTAGGAGGGATTCTGTTTGCATAGACACAGTATTGCTTTCCATGAGACTTATTGCTGCTGTTTGTATTACAATAGCATCTAGATTTGCCAAGGGCATCTGGGCTCTGCTGTACATACTACAGTCATCTCATGGAGTAAGAAGCATCTCTGGCCTTAAAGCTTTGGTGCCAGGTGGATTAAGTGAGAAATTGCAGTGGAAGCGTAAAGAAAATCTGGTCTCTGATTTGGGGGAACAGCCTATTTAGGATAAAACTCCATTCAGGATAAAATTGTTATGAAACTGTTTCTGAATGTTTGCATGTTCTCCCAAAAGGTTATCAGACTGGAAAAAAGCTAGCCCAGCTGAATGTAGGAAATAAATCAATACACCCATCTCCCAACAGCTGGTCAGTGCCAACTGCAGCAGAAGAGGTGAGCTTGCTGCCTGAGTTGGTGTTTCTCCATTAAAATGGGTTGCTTACCTTTCACCAGTGTTATGAGCACCCCTGCAGCAAACCCACCTCAGGTCATGGCAGGCTTGCAGCACTATCATGGCTGGCTCCAGGGAAAGTATGGCACTTTGGGTAGCTACATACTGCTTGAGCTGTGCTTTTACATGGACTAGGCTCAGTTGAACAGGCTGGAGAGAGTATGCATCCACTGATAAAATGGTAACAGAGCAGAAGTCTCCACTGTTGACTTTTAGGTATCCCTTTTGGAGAGAGATGACATAGGGAAAACAGCAGGAATGAAAAGTCTGACATATGCTTGGTGAGAATGGTAGTATCAATAGAGGACAGAGTGTTTAAACCTGAAAAACAGGAAGCATTTTCCTTCTCATCAAAAAATAACTCAGCTTCTAGATACAATCCACTATCCTTTGTTTGAGGAACTCCACAGGGATCATACCAAGCCTCACAGTATAACAAGCACACCATGAAAAACTCTCTACCTTCTGCATACACCACCTGAATGGAAGGAGTGAAACGGAATTGCTTGCCCCCATGCATATCGTTTGAAAATTGTAGTTTTCCTGTATGATTACCTCCACCAAAGAAGTCTCCTGAAATAATTTTCTTTCTCTGTGCTCTTCTGCCCATTTCTCTCATTTTTTTCAGCAGTTGAATATGAAACTAACACTGGATCAAAAAAAAAAAAGAAGTTTGGTGGTGGTTTTTTTTGTTGTTGTTTGTTTGTTGTGGTTTTTTTTCTTTCTTGTATTTTGAGGAATAAAATCTCATAGTCAATTTGATGAAAGCTTCTGTTTTACAGGGAAATCAATTCTGCTTCCAACTCCACTTCATTTTATAACAGACACTAGAAAAATACCCATTCCCTCTAAACTTGACAGATGTCACCACAAGGTGAGAAGGAACCACTGTTTCTTTCAGTGTAGTCTTTTTTTAATATGCTATGTACATGGAAACACTTCTTCATCCATCAACTGAAAAGTTCATTTCTTCCTCCTGCCCTTCATCCCACTTTCAGGTCTTCTAAGCCAACCGTGACTGTGCAACATAACTGACTCTGGTATAAATAAGAGCTGAGGAAATGGAGGAAATTAAGAACTCCTCCAGCCCTAAGGCTAAGTATTGCCCTCCTATTTGTTTTCTTTTTATACTGGGCTTAATACTTTTTCTCAGCTGGGTACAGGAGCTAATACACTCCATAATCAGAGGGAAAATATTGCCTTATAGAAATCTCATTTCTTATCACGCTTGAGGTTTCTGTGGATGCTGGAAATACTTTAGTGTTTCATAGAATGTGGGCAGAAAAAGGAAGAAACAACACAAGTGAATAATTATTTTCAGCTTTAGGCTCTCAGTTTTCTTCCATTTCATGTATGCTACTTTGTTACTGAAATTCAAGTAATTTCCATGGAGGAACTCAGTTGATACACAAAAATCTTCTGTCTTTGGGGTTCTGGACATTCACAGAACACTTATAGTATATGTATGCCCATCACAGCAATGTTATGACACTGTCTCATTATTATTTGTTCTGTTCAGACACTCTACAGGGCTCATTCTTTCTGTGTGATGAGTGTATCTGCAGGACACATCTGTCTAGGTGGTCTTGATCTGTGGCATGGTCTGCAGGAAATCAGCCTGTGAGTAATAATCTCCTCCACTAAGCTTATCTATCTAAAAAGGGGCATGAGTCTAAAAGAGTGCAAGCCTTAGAGCAATCCCCTTCATCCATCTGATTTTAATCATTCATCAACTCATAATTCACCTGAGGTTAAAAAAAAAAAGGAGAAAAATGTTTGGATAAAGACACTCGTATTAAGAGAGATTCAAGTTAACCAGTATAGCTCCTATTCTTTCAGAAGTCTTTCTAAAACCTGCAAATATCATAACTACATTATGATGTTTAGAAGAAGGCAATTTACAAGAGAACTTATCTTGAATCAGATATTCCTCAGTATGAGTGGAAATTCATAAAACATAAACCACACCTCAAGCTTCTTCTTCACTCTCAGTATTCTTATAGGGCTGACCAAGGTCAGCCACTCGGATCACCCAGGTTGTGATCAAATTTGTTTATTGATTATCTAGTTATGTAAACTGTAATGAAAATTTAAGAGATAAAAAAGGGTTTAGAGAGAAAAAAAAAAAAACCAAAGGAGACAAGTCCTCTTACTTTTTTAGTCATAAATCTCCCCATTAATATTCTGTCAGTGTTGCTTTGCATGTTAGGCAGTAAAGATCTATGGTAAAGACCCTCCATGGATCCAGTTTATGCCTCAGAGCTATATTCAAGTCAAAACTGTCCTCCTTTCTCCTGGGGAGACTCCAGTGTCCCTCTGATGCTTTGTCCCCTAGGTAAATATCTTTCCTTTACCACAACAGCCCATGCACGGTGCTGAGCAAGCATCTTACTCTGAAGGCAACTAAAGTTAAAATATTTGCAGAGAAGAAACTTGAGCATTGCTGTGAGGAAGCAGGGCAGATACATTTCCTCTTACCCAAAATCTTATCTTGCAATGCATAACACTGTACTGTTGATGGGGAAAAGCATGATACCAAGCTTGCATACCCCTACTAGATCCATCTGACTACAACTTTTTTCTCTGCAGCATGTATAGTTGAAATAGAATGGGGGCTGATTTAGTGTTTAAAGTGCCACCATACTGATCAGAATGTGGCTGGTGACTTATCTGAGGCAACACAGGCTTGCATTGACCCCTTTCAAGTAATGAACAAGGGTCAATCCTAAACACCTTCTACACAAAGTTCAAAGGACCAGACTATTTTTTAACTGCTAAATCTCTTTGACCTTTCATAGAGATGTAAAAACAGGGGGATGCTGCTTATAGTGTATATTATAGCTCCATCTTTTATACAAGCATCGGAATATTGAATGGTACTGCCACATTTGCAATGTTAAGATGTTCTTTGCAAGCCTTTTTTTTTTTCCTTTTGAAAGCTCAGATTCATGGAAATAATTAGATTTTGCAATACACTCAGACTTTTCATTCACACACATTCTTTCTCCAGTTTCCAATATTTAGGGAAAAACTTTGAAAAATTCTAATCTTCCTTTCTACACCTTTGTCATCCTATGAATAGCAACAGAGAAAAAGTTAAGAGATCACAATGTGACTTTTTAAAGCCTTCTGACTACTGAGTTCATATCATGAACTGTCTGACAAGGGTTTGACTTGAGATTTATCCTTGTCCAAGCTTAGCAAGTGTGTGTGCTGGTCTACTTATTACAGCAGACAGATGTACAACCTTCAGAGCATTTTGTCTCCTGTACTTTTCTCTGAACTGGTTAATGCTTCACAAAGTGCCCAAGTCTATGTGGTGTGGAGCAGGATGCTGCTGGCAGTGCACTGCTTATGGGAAGGAAGGAAAATGATGAATATCACCAGGCTTTCAGTGCAGTCAGAACCACACAGAAGTGGCTGCATGTCCTTAAAGGACGTCTTTATGGATAGTAATAAGAAAGCCAGAAAGAAAGCCCAGCAGAGTGACTTTGGAGGTTATGCCATGAAAAGCCATGGGCTGTGAGTCTGATTAACAATAATGACTCAGAACCAGGATCTTTCTGTTGCACTGAAGTCCTATTTGTTCCTCATATATGTGACTGGTGCTAACAGGCCACCATGGAATTCACTAGCAGAAGTGCAGTGCCTACAAGTGCATCTAAATTGGTGACACTAAGTATCTTTGTCCTGAGTATCCTGTATCACAGAGAAGACAAAGAGAGGAAAGAAAGGGAAGGGCACTTGTACTCAGGTATGGCCAAAATGGAAAACTGAGGAGTGGAGATCAGGAAGGGATAAACATTTGTGGAACAAATAATGCATCACATTAACTACAGAGCTCTTTTGGCTTGGGACTGCTTTCCCTCATGCAGTTAGTTTCTTGCCTTCTTTGGTCTCTTGATAATCTAATTAAGGAGATACTATTTGAAGCAGTCCTTACTCATATCTAACTACCTGACTGCCACACTTTTTCGAGCTGAGCCTTTATGAAGAGATGGCTCCTAGATAACTACAAAACACACACAGTGTGGTTTTGAAAATGACCTTTTTTCTCCATCACAGGTTATTTAGCTTTCCAGTCATGTGGCAGCTTCAGGTAGTCTTCAAGAGGGAAGGAAGAATGCTGTAAGGCAAACTGGCTTGTGTGGTCTATTAGGAAACCCTGTACCTGCTTTCTGCCCACACATCCACACATCGCTCTGAACCAAGCCATGAGCCAGTGCTATACAGCTGCTATGAGGTTTTATGTCAGGACTTCATTTGGCAGCTTTTCCAGCACTCTGGATTGCATTGGTGTCACATAACAACTCCCAGAGCAGCATCATGAAGCTGCTAATGTCAAACAAGTAAATAATGCATGCCTCAACTTTGGGCTAAATATACATCTGTCTGATGGACCATAACAGCCACCAAGTCTGTGGTGCTAAGCAATCCTCATCTGCCTATTTACCGGATCAATGGAGTGCTCAGAGTTTTGACACATAAATCAGTGTTTACTAAGTTTTTAAATAACTATTAGGAGTAAAAAGTCACTGCTATCCATGTATAACACTTCCATGGAATGAACTTCCTTTTCTCCTGTGTTGACATTTTTTCTGGAACCCTCAAAGCCCTGATCAGCAGAGGTACTTGAACACATCTTTGAAGGATGCTGTGCTGAGGGGGGCTACAACTGAGGTCTGTTGTCCACCATCCAGCACACAGGACAGGAAAAATTTCTAAGTAAAGACAGAGGAATAGTTGTAATAGACCTCTTACAACTGTCTTGTTTTCAAATGCAAATTACTCCAAAGTCTATTCTTTCCATTTCTGTCACCCAAGACCCAGTGGTAGTTCAATCCACAAACCAGGGCTATTTGGACTTGAGTCTCAACTCTAACATACAAAATTTCAACATTAAAGCTGATTACTACTGTCTTCAGAGTCCTGACTCTCATTTTCCATGTCAAGTGTCATCTGTCTGTTCCCGACCCTAATTGTGCTGATTGTGACCTTTGCAAATTAATCTATTACAGCCATCTGAGTAATTAATACCTTACGCAAAGACAAGTGTAATCTGAATAAATAAATAAACAAAACAAAGAAATTGTAATAACCAGCATGTTTGGCAGCATAATATTGGTTTAAGAATTTTAATGGTGATCATGATTGATTAATGCACTTGTCAGCATCTGCTCCTGAGAGCATCATGCATGCCTCAGTAGAATTTACCTTGTTTTGTTGAATATAAGTCAGGTAGACAACCATCATCTACAGTTTCTGATCCCTTTCTTTTCAATGTCTAAGAGAGAGCTGCTTCATGTCCTCTCTGAGTCTGCCTTTTCTGTATAACTTATTGTTAACAATGAAAATCATCTCCAAATCAATTTCTCACTCTGGATACTATGTTCTGTCAGCTCCTGCGATCAAGCAAATCCACCCCACCAAAGCTGAGCTGAATATTTCAATCCTGGTTGCTAAACTGAAGAGTATTTTTATATATTTATTTTTATATATTTATTTTTATATAATTCTCTAAAAGAAGGAATAAGCAGAGATGATAGATCTCAGAAACTGCTACATTTTGATTTTCCTACTCAGACACCTTCACACACGTCACCATTTCTGGATAAACTGCTGATGTTAAAAGTGGTTTAAAATAAGGAATAGATCCATGTTGTATTTATACTGTACTTCACAGTACATCACAGTCTAACAGAGGTTGGAAGGGACCTCAAGAGATCATCAGGTCCAACGCCCTGAGGTTGGAAGGGACCTCAAGAGATCAGGTCCAACGCCCTGAGGTTGGAAGGGACCTCAAGAGATCATCAGGTCCAATGCCCTGAGGTTGGAAGGGACCTCAAGAGATCATCAGGTCCAACGCCCTGAGGTTGAAAGAGACCTCAAGAGATCAGGTCTAACGCCCTGATTTTGGAAGGGACCTCAAGAGATCATCAGGTCCAGTGCCCTGAGGTTGGAAGAGACCTCAAGAGATCAGGTCCAACGCCCTGAGGTTGGAAGGGACTTCAAGAGATCATCAGGTCCAACACCCTGCCAAAGCAGGATCACCTAGGATAGTCTGCACAGGAAGGCATCCAGGTGGGGATGCTTATCATGGTGCTCACTTGAATGGACTCTTTTAAAGACATGACTGATATTTGCATGTTGATTTGCACTTTCTCTATGCTTTGCCATCCTGTCCTCTATCTGAATTTTCTCTCAAAACATTTTATGATGCTAAAAAAAATAGAAAATCCACACCCCAAAGAGTCACTACTATTTTCACGCTTGGGTGAAGAGGGATAGCTAGATTTTGTGGAATTTAAATCTCTTTTTTTTTTTTTTGTTGTTGTAACTTTCATCGCAAAAGATCCTTAAGTACTTTAAGGTAGGGCTGACTGAAAATCAAACTCTTACAGCCACTTTCAAAATGACACTTCTTATAACTTCTGCAGTATCCTAACTTTCCATGAAATGCATCTTACATCCTTGGGGTGTGAAAATTGCACTGGTGGAAGTTCTAGAATCTCTGAATTTCCATTCTTCAATCAAAACTGAAATGTCAGGATTTAATCACAGCATTAGGAGGAAGTATCCTGTCTTCTTCTGGGTTTATTACCCAAATATCTTAGAATCATAGAATCAGCCAGGTTGGAAGAGACCTCCAAGATCATCCAGTCCAACCTATCACCCAGCCCTAAGCAATCAACTAGTCCATGGCACTAAGTGCCTCATCCAGACTCCTCTTGAACGTCTCCATCTTGAACAGGCTGAGTCCAGTTCTCATTCATCCTGCTGCTCAATTATTTCTATTAGCTGTAGAGGGTGTTTCCCTATCCAGGATGCAGGGTTTTGGCAATCTCATTTGAGGCAAATTAGCAACCTCCAGTTTTCTGCCACTTAGAAATGGAGACCTTTCCTTTTCCCTCTTGAACCAAGCACAGGCAGGGAATCAACACCACAGTAGTGAACACTACAGTGCATCTGAGGGAAGGTGGCAGCTACTGGGAGCAAATATTCCTCAGATATCTCTATGTTGCCCCCAGGCAAGATGCCTATATGGTGATGGTGGTAGGGTGAGCTGGAAAAAGCAAGTGGAAGGAGCCCTAGAAAATCTGACTTTCAGATGCCCAAATATCTTTAAAACCTTTATAATCCCACCCTAAGAAAAGTTTCCCATGTTTCCATCCACATCAGCAGTGAGGACCTTAAGACTGGGAAATGACAGACAAAGTGATGCATTGATCTATTAGACAGCAGCTCTACAACAAATATAATGAACAGAAGAAAAAAAAAATTCTAATGCACTACAAGCCTGTTAAACAGATTGTACTGGTGTAGGGAAATGCCATTTTCTTCACAGCCCTATAACACAGATAAATAGAGTCTTAAGGACAAAGTTGGCCTTTGCTGAACCTCATATGTTCTTTTGATATCTGCTTATGAACCCTGCTCTCCAGAGGTTTATTCAGGTAATGCTTCTTTTTAGATAAACAACAACAAAAATTGGTCTTTCCCATGGCACATCAGCCCTCTTGACCGATTTAATGCTCCACACCTTTTAAGAGGTCTGTCTTTTCAAAAGCATTTAATGAAATAGCTTTGTGTGATATCCACAAGGAAATCTATTCATTCAACAGATTCAGTCTTTTAACCTGTTCAGTTCTGTAGTGCACTTGCACTTTTGATCTCATGGGTGTTGAGACTCCTAGCAAGTTTACACCTTCAGCTGAGAATTCTTTCTTAAGGAGACATCTGAATTGACAAAAGTATGATTCATTACCATTTTATTTTATTTTTTTTTGTTTGTTTTTTTTTTTTTTTTTATCTATTGGAAAGCAAATCTGTTCTGTTAACAAAGATCTGTTCTTTTAGCCTGTAGGAAACTTGATTTCTCTGTAGTAAGGAGCAGCAAAAACATTCTTAAAAAAAACCAAAACAAAAAAACAAACAAAAAAACCAACCAACCAAAAAAAACCAAACCCAAAACAAACCACCATGAAGAACTGTGCAGATGGCATGGAAGAATAATACAAAGAATAGGAAGCAAACTGTTATTGCTATACTACTCCTCTGCTGCTCCTGTTCAGGAGAGTCAATATATAATAGAGATACGGGAAGATACAACTAATACTTAAACAAGGGTGACATAGAATCATAGAAATCATAGAATCATAGAATCAGTCAGGGTTGGAAGGGACCACAAGGATCATCTGGTTCCAACCCCCCTGCCATGGGCAAGGACATCTCACACCAGATCAAGCTGGCCAGAGCCTCATCCAGCCTGGTCTTAAGGGTTGGGGCCCCAGCGTTGGGACCTCCAGGGATGGGGCCCCAACCACCTCCCTGGACAACCCATTCCAGTCTCTCACCACTCTTATGGGGAAGAACTTCTTGACATCCAGTCTGAATCTATCCACTTCCAGCTTTATTCCATTCCCCCTAGTCCTGTCACTACCTGATAGCCTAAAAAGTCCCTCCCCAGCTTTCTTGTAGCCCCCTTCAGATACTGGAAGGCCACAAGAAGGTCACCTCGGAGCCTTCTCTTCTCCAGACTGAACAGCCCCAACTCTCTCAGTCTGTCCTCCTAGGAGAGGTGCTCCAGCCCTCTGATCATCCTCATGGCCTCATCTTTGCAGTTACCTCAAGGAAGAGCCACAAAGCATATGAATCAGAGGGGAAGCCTTGCAGCTTGTCTCACTTGCATGTGGCACTTGGTGCCATGGTTTAGTAGTCATGAGGTCTTGAGTGACAGGTTGGACTTGATGATCCTTGAGGTCTTTTCCAACCTTATTGATTCTGTGATACAACAGCCACCAAAAAGAAAAATGAAGAAAGCACCAAGAAGGACTGACTTCATCACTGTTTCTTTAATAAAACTCCTGGCATGGAGATGAAATTGAAAAGAGGAAGCAGCAAAGTCTCTTCAGGTAACTTTATAAAAAGCTCTAGAAGGTTTGGAAGGACTTAGATAGAAGTAGACAAATAATTTTTAATGTGGCATTTCTACTTGCACTGTGTTGCAAGAGTTCCTAAGCGAAGTGCACAAGTGTTTTTATTGTCGTGTCAGATTTGCACTGTAAAATTTAATGCAGTACTTGTCAACTTTAATTACTGGGAGTATCAATAAAATGCCAAAGTATAATTTACTTCAATCCTAAATGGTTATAAAAATGTAATCCAAATTTAAAGTCATAATAGCTTTTCCTCCTCACTCCCCCTTTTTCTTTGTCAGTAAAGCTCCTTATGAGATTGTTTGGGAGGAGCTACGTTTTTATTTTCTGCTTGAAGTCTGGTGATTCATTGGGGCTTACATCACTACTGAAACATTCTTCTCTTAGAAATCAATGGCTGAGGACTGAAGTGAGGACCCAGCTTTTTAATTCCATCTTGAAGTAATGTAATTGTGGATTTTAATGGCTCATACATCTCTTTGACAGATCATCTAAGTTTGTTGAAAATTTTGAAAGAGATGAAATCAATTTCTTGGACAGTTAGCTAGCAAAGAGAGAAAGCATTGATGTTAATTGGAGTGTAGACATATCATCACCTAATACCTCTGCATTTTTTGTGAGATTTTTTACACATTAAAGATTCTAACTGGGAGTGGTAAAGGGCTGCTTAAGAAAAGATGCCTGCTGCTCCTTCTGTTCAGTGATATTTTATATTCCTGCTGCCTCAGTGAGCAGAGCAGCTCTGACTGCATAATAAATTCAGCATTTCCAGCCCTGCCTATATAAAGAGTGAGTCTGGGAAGGTTTCTGAAGGTTGGGATATGTTGGCTGGCAATACAAGGCAACAGAGTCATATCACCCTGTTCCAACCCTAGTGTCCTTTTATCTAACACTCTGCAATAAGCCTTTTATTTCAAGCCTGTAGCAAAAAAGTACATTTAGGAAATCTGCCTAGCCAACAGGGAGTTACAGTAAATAATCTAACAGTCCTTTCAGGCTTCAGATGTCCATTAGCCTCTGGCTTAAGAAATCATCACTTGCATAAAGATTAACCAAGGTCTTTTCAAACGTAATAAACACCTTTCCCAGAAGCTTTGATTGAATGTATCTCTAAATGTCATGGTTTCAATTTTCACAGTCACTGCTGATGTTGGTTAGGCTAATTACCATTGACACTAACCAAACTCGTTCCATTTACTGTCCAGGTTACTCTACCACCCTGCACAGAAGTGCCTGTGCATATTAGCATCCTTTTCATTAGTGATTTGATGATTTATGTCAAATACAGGACAAGGCATCTCAGAAATGAAAAGATTTATCTCATGTACTAAGATGTTACCAGCATGTGTTGCAGCTTTATTCTGTCTGATTAGTTTCTGTTGTTAGTTCAGGAACTGAATTATCTAGAGTTATTCCCATGTTATTAAATGGGGAAACCAGGAAATACAACAGAAAATAGGAAATATGTGCTACTAGAAATATTAAGGTTTGGTTTGTTTTTTTTTTTTCCTAGGAAGATTCTCAGGAAAAAAAGGAAAACAACAAGAATGTATTCTTTGCAAAACCATATGTAAGCAATGGACGATGGGAGGCACAAAAAACACTTCCCAAGGAAATCCTTGGTCAAGGAGCAAGTTATTTCAAGAGGAAGGTAAGATTCATCAAAAAAATCTAAATAAATCCAGCATTAGAAAGCCCTTTCTGAAATGGCAGGATAGGTTCCTGAAGTGATTTAATTCTTCAGTACTGACATCAAGAACTAAGAAGAGTTCATCTACCTAAATTTTTTTTTAAATCCCCCAAATATTCATTGAAGTAGCACCATGTCTGTAGTTAAAGGGAAGCCCTGGCATCCCAAAATAAAGAAGGGGGTAAGAAGAGATGTTAGATACTACCATAATCTCTGCTGCCATCCCTGAATAAACCTCACCTGCCAAGATGTTCAGTGTCCTTTGGGACAAAATGTTGTGTGCTTGTACAGAGAGAAATTGTCCACAAAGTGTGACAGTGTAAGCCTGATTTGACAGTGAAAGCCCAGGGAAGTCCTGTGGCTTTTTAAACATAGCACAATGCTCAAAGATGAAGCAGGAGAGAGATCCCAACCTCCTCAGTCTTCTGCTTCCCCTTGGATCCCAAGTTACAGCGAAGCAACATCTGTTAACAACCCTGGCAGTGAAAGGAGCTTGTGGCAGTTTGTCTGCCCCTCATTCTGGACACATCAACTGCTCCTCACATCAGGCAGAATTGCTTGACACATGGCCACTGCTCTCAGTGGCTTTCTGGTGCCAGATCAGTAGCACAGCACCGCTTTGGAGTGACAGCTCAGTTGGAGAAGAATTCTGTCATCCACGTTTTAGAAGAAAAGACAAATCCTGCAGTAGAGAGCCACAGGAATGACCCTTAAAAGAATTAAATGGTCTTTGTCAAAGGCAGATCAGATTTTCTCAGGGATTAACTCCTAGCAGCTGACTTACCTGATGTGCCAGGAATTGTGACAACTTAAAAACTATGAGAATTTCATTTTTCTTTTTGCTCCTCAAAAATCTCCTAATTTTTTAGCCTTAAGGTGCACTGGACAAATGACATCAGGGAACTAGACACAAAGCAATCTATTTTGTGTTTCAGCTGGGTAAGAATCTGACTTCTGGTATGATACTGTTTTTAGGATACATGAGTGCAACATTTCAGAGCTAAGCATTTCTGTCCTAAATGTGGTAATTCTCTCACAAGTATACATATATAATAAAATATTTTTAAAAGTAGTGATGTTATCTGAGACATCTTTGCAAAAGCCATGCTAGGAGAGCCTCTACCTCCATAAATGAAGATTAGGAGTCAAGTGAAACTTGTAGGCCTTTACATCCTGCAATATCACTGCATTTCAATCTTACAGCCTTAAAAGTCTCGAGGTACAAGCTTACAACAGTTGCAAACAGATGCAGTTATATTTGAGCTGAAGAGAGAATGGACACTCATTGCTGCCCAGTTGTTAGCCTTGAGCACTCACAACTTAGTTTTCACTGGATAATCACATTTCTCTGGTGATTTGCAGACTATCTTGTAAGTTAGATTGGAAGCCCACTTCGTTTTGGAAAGGGGACTTAGATTCACCTGCAGGTCCTCTGTTCACACCTGACTGGTGGTGACAAGGAGATGGGTTGACGTTTCAGAGATCTCTCATGAAACACCATGCTGTATTCTCATCCACAAAAAGTAGGACTTTCCTTTCCAAAAGCAGACATGCAAAGCAGAGGTCTGACTTTTCATCAGCTCAGTGATTTCCTCTCCAAATTTAGACATGAGACTCTGAGGAATATACGACCTTGATGCACGAATATATGACCTTGATGCTTAAATATATCCCAGGCATCATAATTTGACTCTTGCCTGAGGAATCAATTTCTCTTCAACCATCTCTCTGTGCTATTTTTTTTTTTTTTTTTTTGCCTTGGCTGGCAAAGGACAAAGATTTTGTCAGGACAGAGGGTGGAGAATAAAGGTACAGCTGATGAAAAAGAAACCTTCACAATCTCTGAAAGGCCATGTTATCAGTGTGTTGCTCTTTCCTAACAAAAGTCAGCCTAGTCTTATTTCCTTTTACTATGGAAAAGAAGAATTTCAATTGTAAATCATGTTTATAGAGTACAAATCAGATTTGGTACAAATCCATCACCTGAAAACTGATCCCACATTTCCTCCTATGCCAGACATGGGATGGTGAAAACGCCCACCAGAGGTTGCTCCTTATGACCTGCAGCTCCAGAGACATCTCTGCAGAGGAAACCTATGTTTAGTGCTTGAAAGATGAAGGGCTTCACCCTTGTAGCCCAGGAATAGCTCCTGATTACAGCAAGCACTTTGGAAAGCACCCTGTGGAATCCTAGGGCCTTTTAAAAGGGTCAGTCTAGGGAAAGGAAGCTAATGAGAAAAGGGGAAAGCAGTCAACCCTTGAGAATACATCAGTGCCTTCTGAGCTCTTAAGAGAAGCCTGTCCAGAAAGGTACAAGTCCTGCTAAAATGGGGCAGAACATCTCAGATCTTTTGGGGTCTATGTCTTGCTGTAGACTCACAGCATGGTGCTAGAGAAACCATTCTGAGAGTTCTTACAGAAAAAATGCTGCACAGTGTGAAGTGCCCAGGATATAACCAACTTTCTGTTTTAAAACTGCAGTTATGTGCACTGCTATAGGATTCTGTGCTCTGGGTTAAAGGGCGGGCAGGCTTGGTTATGGAGTTATGGCACTGCTTGGGAAGCTGCAGCACCTGAACAGCAAAAGGAAATTCTTGGAATAACAAGGAAAACACATCACCTGTTCTAGTGAATTTTGCAATGTTTGTACAGAGGAGTGAAAAGGGATATTGAATTGTTCTTTGCAGCCAGAATATGCATAGAAAGAAAGGATAGTAGCTAAGTTTGGTACAATATGCAAATAAACTTTCCAGTTTGTCACACAGAGTCTAGGAAATACCCTTTCTAACAGATCACAAGTCTCATATTAAGGAGTCTGTCATTACAATCCTGCAGAGAAGACTCCTGGAAGGTTTCAAAAGCCAAACAGGATCCGATTAACTTCAATATCAAAGCAGAAGAGCTCATTTAGTCCGATGCTATTGATCCTAAATACAATCTTTGCTTAGGCAGACAGCAACTTCAAAAAGAAAATTAACAATAAAAAAAGAAAAGAAGAAAAAGCCTCACTCAAAAGCAAATCACAACATGACAATTGTAAAGGAAATGGAAACATCTTATTTCAGTTTTTCCAAGAGACATGGCAGAAATGCTGCCCATGATTTTGCATCTAAATACACTTTGAATCAAACATTTTCATCAGCCAGCCAAACAGCATCCTTTTAAAAGTCCAGATAAATACCTCCAGTTTGGTCAGCTACAGGAACACACGGTGGTTCACATAATAGGGATATTTACTGGCTGGAATATTGGAAAAAAAAAGCATCTACCTTGTCTCTACAGCTCCATAAAATTCTCAGAAAGATGGATTTGACTGCCCTTGTATAGAAATCAAGTAAAGATGAAATGGAATCTTTGAAGTTAGAGGCTTACTTCCCACATGTTGGCTGCATTTCCAAAGCTATGAGAAACTTTCCTTTAGGAATTCATCCTCCACAGAGAAGCCTTTTGAACACTTTACTGGGCCTCTGTAACTTTGGAATATACTCATAGACAATGCCTTGGCCATATTTTTGTGGTCAGAGATAGTAGTACTTTTCCTTGCAGAGGAAAGTGAAAAAGACATAAGCTCCAGTTCTACTAGCCCAGAATAACATACTTGGTACTAGTAGGTAAAATGTTTCCAGTAAGGATCCATCATATATTGATTAGGCAGTGGCCATTGTTACTGCTTTATTTATTTTCCCATGAAAATGACTACAGCACATACAAATATGGAGAAACTTGAAAATGCTGTGCCTGCAACAGGGATGAGACTTTTCCAAAGAGACCTGAGAGAAGTAGGAAGAGATATCAGGAAAGGTTGTGGAGACCAAAGAGTCATCCAGGTATAAGGCCACTAAAGAGACTGTGCAAGTTTCTGTTCAAGACAAAGTGGTGCAGATGGGAAAACAGAAAGAACTATGCAAAAATACTTCTCAATGAAGCAATAGCATGACTTGACCTGATCTGCTCCCATGAGCCATGATGACAGGTTCAGCTGGTGTTATAGAATCATAGAATGATAGAATCAGTCAGGGTTGGAAGGGACCACAAGGATCATCCAGTTCCAACCCCCCTGCCATGGGCAGGGACACCT
This sequence comes from Indicator indicator, assembly GCF_027791375.1. NCBI lineage: Eukaryota > Metazoa > Chordata > Aves > Piciformes > Indicatoridae > Indicator > Indicator indicator. Next base: position 9,492,324 of record NC_072016.1, on the reverse strand, counting down.
CACACTACATCAGGCTGGCCAGAGCCTCATCCAGCCTGGCCTTAAACACCTCCAGGGATGGGGCCTCAACCACCTCCCTGCACAACCCATTCCAGGCTCTCACCACTCTCATGGGGAAGAACTTCTTCCTCATGTCCAGTCTGAATCCCTCCACTTCCAGCTTTGTTCCATTCCCCCTAGTCCTATCACTACCTGATAGCCTAAAAAGTCCTTCCCCAGCTTTCTTGGAGGTCCCCTTCAGATACTGGAAGGCCACAAGAAGGTCACCTCAGAGCCTTCTTTTCTTCAGACTGAACAGCCCCAACTCTTTCAGTCTGTCCTCATAGGAGAGGTTCTCCAGCCCTCTGATCATCCTCATGGCCCTACGAATCTATGAATTTACTTGGTGTCCTTTGCTAGGACAATGTAATATAGAAGACAAAAGGTTAGGTGGGGATATTTTTGAATTATTTTTTATATTTCTGCAATGTCTTAATTTCCCCCCAGTGTACTTGTCATTTATCACAAGCAGCTTTGAAATTTGCTAGTTAGCAACCCTTCTTTGTAACCAGGTAGGAGCCATTTCAGAACAGCTGATAAGTAATTGGTGTTTTCCCCACACTTTCTCAATTATCAAACTTCTGCTCTCTTCTGCAGGATGAGCTACTCCAGAGCAAAGAGTTAGATTCAATCCTTGCTTGGTCTTGCCATTCTGACAAAACAGACTGCCACCTAAAGTGAATGATATAGATATTTAGTAAGGAAGGATAAGCAAAAGACCTACCAATGGAGAAGAATATGACATTGTGACTCAGGCAATTGCTGACTAGAAAAATAGCAACTACTTTAGTACATAGCAAAGCATGGAAGAGGTATTAGATTGTTTGCTCTGAGTCCTTAAGCACAGGACTGAATGCTCTATTGAATTGAAAATATGGTTTTTTTTAAATGAGTATGAGCTGGAGACAAATTTCAATTCATCCCCTTGGTGTTCAAGGCTGTGGTAATGTTCTACTTCAGTGCAGCAAGACACCAATGGTAACAATGCTGAATGTGATGCTTTGATATTAGCAGTAATACAGATGTTCCTTTTAAAGATGCTTAGAGGAACTTCATGTGATTACATTAGGAGTAGTTGAATTGCTGAGGGCAGAAAGTTGACCTTGCACAAAACCTCTGTTTGCTGAACCCCACTCAGATGAATCATTACAAGGCCACTAAAGCAAAGAGGTTCTAGCTGTTTGGGCAATGATGATGGAATAGAAAGAACCCTGTTTCAGGATTATAATTGATTTGGTTTTATGTTTGTTTTGTTTTTTTTTTTAATGTCTCTCAGATTTCTAGAGGAAACTCCCAGCATTTGCAACTGGTCAGTAAAGTAAATAATACACATGAAATCAACTTCCTCCTTCAAAGGAAACCCTGCAAAGTTTTGCAGCTGTGTGTTGTTGAAGTAAGAGATGAGTGTTTTACAATAAAAAGAGGCAGATCATTAGAATAATAACTGGATGACTACAGTTACAGGAGAGTAAATGGTTGAAGAGTCTAACTGCCTCTACATGGTGTGTGCATACACTTATGCTTAAAGTTTCACATGACTGACTGGGCAGCTGATGGAACATGGCTTTTTTTTGCAGTGGGAATTAAAGACAAGCAGATGCAATGTTTGCTCATTTGACAAATCTGCTAGCTTGCTGTTTGCCCAAGAAAACCACATGGCTTGGGCAGATATTTAACCTTGACCCATGTTAAATAAGTAGACAAAGAATAATTTTGACAACTCTTTCAAGGACCTTTCCAAAACTCTACCATAATATAATTTTTTCCCCTTCCTTTCTTTTAATGGTATTGTGAACAGTTTAAGCTCTTAATTCAGTAAACACCTTCAGAAATTACATGGCTACTATGTATATCAGAACTGTGCATAAGTCTTGCAGTTGCTTGTACATGTTACCACTATGCATTTGAAATATGCATGCATAATTTTACTCTCTCATCATTTTCTAGAAGCTCCCAGTGTTTATAGCCATTCTTTCCTGCCAAGTAAGTGCCAGACTTTGGTCCAATGTGTTGCTCATATTCAGGGTAAAAATGATTAAGCATTTCCACACTGCTATTCACACCTGTGATGAATACCATAAAAGTTTTGCAAAAATCTGTGGCTTTCTTGAGATGTTAGTAAAGTGAGGCACTATTGCAGGGTGGATGCAAAAATGTTATTGTTCTTTCTGCAAAGGATTCAGGTGTAGAAGGAATAATTTTCAGCATCTGAGAACAAAAGGACAATAATTCCTTCTCTGTTCTTTTTAGCAGTACTGCCATATCCAGTACACAAATATACTCATGGACTTAATGTTTTATTCACTTATTTGGCTGGGATCCATTTTTAGCTCATAGAGTGTTCATACTCTCCCCATGACTTTAACACTACTTGCTTAGACTGAATATAATATCCTTAAATATTACTCTTCTATTCTCTTTACACTTCCCAAAACCTTTGCTCATAGTATGGCTACATTTATGAAAATGTACAATGAAAATTTATAGCAGGAATCCCAAGGATTCTGCTAAATAAGAAGATATATTTTAATTAAAGACTTTAAACTGAACTCTGAAATACATTTTTTTCCTTTCCCTCACATTTTCAATAAGGAAATATTATCCTTTAATAAAAACTGCTTCACCCCAGTGCTCATATTACTCTGTCAGTGATTCTTCAGAGAAAAAGCATAACTTTAATCTTACATGATATTTGGAAATGGGAAACAGACTTTTTTTTTTTTTTTAACTCAAAGGGAGACAAATCCGTATGTATTTGTGGAAATATATGTCAGAATCATAACACAGAATAGTAAAATCATTTCAGTTGGAAAAGACCTCTAAGATCATGGAGTAAAACCATCTATAATGTTACTATAACTGCCTTCAACTGCTACTATAATTTGTTTGTATGTAGTTCCATTATAAAGGAATACTGGATGAATAGAAGCACAATGAAAGAAGATACATGTAAGAAAACCCTTTGTCCTGAGGTATTAATTAAAGGAAAAGGGAAAAAGAATTTAGAGATAATAGCTTTTTTAAACAGGCACCTTGCTGAGATAGAGGCTCCTGTTCATATCTCAGATGCCACAGAATAAACCAATCCAATATTATTACCTAAATCAGTAGAGAATTCTCCTTCTTATCTAGGGAGGAAACTGACATTTGACTAGTTCAAGTTGTAGCTTAAAGTAAGAAGTACTTCTGGCAAAAAAAAGTCATTAAGACATGTCAGCTCCAACAGTTATACAGATGCTCACAGGCATTTCTGCATAACCAAGCTTTAATGGAGATGTTCGTGATATTTGCTGAGTGTTTGCTGTGTGAGTTACATACTTCAGTCAGGAGAGGGGTTTCTAGAAGCCTGAGGTTATATGTTGTTGATTTTGCAGTTATAGACTGAAAAAAAAAAAAAAAAGAATGCATACAACTCAGTTTAATGACCCTCTTGGTTTAATAATGTAGCATATCATCATTTGTAGACATGAAGCATCTGTTACAATCACATATCAGAGATTTTGTAGTGGGAAAGAAATGAAGAAACAGATGGGTTCCCTAATGCCAGTGGTGTAAGTGTTTATTTAGAAACCACACACTGAAACAATCTTTTCTTCTTGTTGCCCTCCTCCAGCAGCAGGGGTAGCACTGCTAATTTCACCAACAGCATGAAACCTTTTACAAAGGAAGGATGAATGGATTATAGACAGTCCCATGGATTTAGATGCTACCAAAATCTGTTAATTTACAGTAAAGAGGGAGGGAGTTTTTTGGGGGGAGTTTGAAGACCGTGTTACCTATGAAAACCTTAATTTTATGGCAATGTAGACCTTTAGACAGCCAAGTTAATTGTAATCTGACTACCAAGGTAGCAGTAGCCATGACAATATGGGCTGCAAGGTGAACAAGATTTCTGACTCCACATCAATGAACCCCAAAAGGTTTGTGCAGTTACTGCTGGTGGTGTGGTTCGGTGTCCATCAACTCCCAGCCTAGATAGCATACAGCGAGTTCAGGTACACCTGTGTGCAAGGCAAAATTCTCTCCAAGATTAAGATCACTATTTCAGCTAGCTATTATCACTGATCTTTGTGATGCTTGCCAGAAAGATTTTTTTTTCTTTTCCATTTATTTTTGAAGCTTCTTTTTCCTGGAAAAGCCAGTTCTCCCTTAAGTTTTGAGCCTTGCTTTCTCATAAGCTCTTTAATCTTCTACTTTGCCATCCTTTCCCTGAGTTTAACAGCTGCTAAATAGCTAAAATCTTCCTTGTGTGCATTTCCTCATCATGTCAGAATTTTAAGATTTGAATTCCATGATCACTGATTCACAATATCAAATGAGGTTAAATCCCAAATATGTTCACAGAATCACAGAATCAACCAGGTTGGAAAAGACCTCAGAGATCTTCAAGTCCAACCTGTTACCTAATACCTAACACCTCCTGACAACTAAACCATGGCTCCAAGTGCCACATCCAATCCTGTTTTTAACACCTCAAGGGATGGTGACTTCACCACCTCCCTGGGCAGCACATTCCACTGCACAATTACTCTTTCTGTGAAGAACTTTCTCCTCATCTCCAGCCTAAACTTCCCCTGGCACAGCTTTGAGACTGTGTCCTCTTGTTCTGTCACTGGTTGCCTAGGAGAAGAGACCAACCCCCACCTGGCTACAACCTCCTTTCAGGTAGTTGTAGAGAGCAATAAGGTCTCCCCTGATTGTCCTCTTCTCCAGGCTAAACACCCCCAGCTCCCTCAACCTCTCCTCATAGGGCTTGTGCTCGAGACCCCTCACCAGCCTCGTTGCCCTTCTCTGGACACATTCAAGTATCTCAATGTCCTTCTTAAATTGAGGAGCCCAGAACTGGACACAGTACTCAAGGTGTGGTCTAACCAGTGCATTTTATCAGATATCCAAAGAAATGTACATTTCACTTCATGATGTGGCTGGAATTTCAAAAGAAAGTGCCTTAATAAGACTAAAATTATATTGCCACCATGCAGACTACCTTGGGAATTGTATGTGGAGATGGCATTTATATTTACATCCCTCAGCCCCAAAAGCAAAAATGCATTTACTGTGTTTGTTTGAAAGCAATCTTATCTCTTGCTGTTCACCCTTTTTGGGGTTTTAGTTCCATCAGAATTGCTGTTAGTTATCAAATTCTTGGCTGCATCTCACACTTGTAATTAAATTTGAGGTTCTTCTTGTCTGCAGACCAGCAGAGAATAGTTAAATGGAGCTTCTATAGTGGCTGATGCAAAACAGCTGTATTCATGATGAAATACAATTAAAAATTCAATAAATCTTATCTGCTCTAGCCAGTGATTCAGTTGGAGAAAGTCAGCTGCTGCTGTTGAGTATGTCCTTGTAAACACGTATTCAGAAAAGTAACTGTGCCTGTGCTAAATTGTGTTGCTTTTCTTAAAAAAAGGAGAAAAAAAAAAAGAAACCTGAGAAAGGATCAAAGTCCAAGATATATGCATTTATGGATTTTTAATTCTGTATTCCAGAATTGGTTTTTGTTTTGTTTTGTTTTGCCTTTGCAGTCTGTGAATGTATACTGATTTATGCCACTAGAATTTCTGTCCCACAAATTGCTGGAGCAACAATCAAACATTTGTTTCCAAGTCAGACAAAGACTGTTGAGTTATATGTATTCATATACAATATATATGTCAGGCTTAGAGAAGAGAAATCAACACAAATCAAAGCAACAACTACAAAAAAATTTATGATGTGCTTTTTCAGTCAGCATACAATGGTCCATTCCTCTCAGCAAACAAGGGGAGATGGTTGATTATATGGGAGGAATTAATCATAAACACAAGTATGTATCTTTTTTAGTCCATGGCATCTGACAATGGTTAAGCAGATTTCTAAGCCCTCACCAAAGAAAGCATGAACAGAAAATCCTATGGGAGATTGGAAACACTAGAAGAAATGAATAAAATATGTTTCTATTTCCCACTCAATCAATTCACACAATTCCTCTCTCTTTTATCTGTACTTTTTTATTGGGTACCTTAAAGGCACCTTTGGCCATTCTAAGGAAATGACAAATAATTCTCTTGAAAATGCAGACTGCCCTTCTGTGCAAATGTGGTGGGATATGATAAATATGTGAGACTGCTTTACAGTGTCTGTTTGGAATATTTAGAAAAGCAATAATGACATTGAGTTGGTGTTACCTGCCTAAAGGTTAGACACGTAATGTAAGGGTGTCTTGTATGTATTCTACCCTACAATAAAAAATTAATTATAATATTTAATTATAAATAATTAAAACAAATGGGAGAAATGGCCACCTGATGTCTGTCTTTTGACATGAATAACAGTGCAGCCTAGGCATCTACCTTCTACCTAAGTGAAATGAATCTCATCCATACTGTGTAGAAATCAGCATAAATTTTTCTCTGTATACGCCTACAATCCATAGTTTCATTATTCACTGCAGCCAAGGGATAACAATCAAATATCAATGGGAGAGTCTCTAAGATGAGGGAGTTACAGGACTCTCCCAAAATGGGAGAGACAAAAAATAAGCACTGGCAGCTAGCTGACCAGTGTCTTACCTTTCCTTTCACTAACTACTGGGGCAGACAGTGCTCCACTAGTGGAAAATCCTTTGTAATCTACCTTACCATCCCTACTTTTCCTTACTCATCCTCTCACTGTATGGCCAGTGAAGACAGCCTGGGACTTGGAATATGAAGTCTTGAGACTGATGTTGGGTGTCTTGGCGCTCAGACATGCAAGGAGAAACACTCACCAGCAGTCCTGTTGGTAGAGGATGATCCCAGTAAGAAATAGGCAGCTTTAAGTATCTGGGGTGGGAATAGAAATCCTCAGCTTGGCTTTTGTAATCCATTACAAAGGCAACAACATATTATCTGCTTTAGTACTAAGGATGGCTCCAGCCTACAATGTAACAGTATTTTTTAGCTATTATCACATCCTTCTGGATTGTGAGTTACAGATTTGAATAAAAGTCAGAGCTCATTTGATTGCAGTGGCTCCTTACACATTCATCTCCCCAGCTTTCTGTGCTGAAGTGTAGCTCTTGCTGTGCACTTACAAAAAAGAACAATGTTCCCTTTCACAGACCTTCCCTGATAAACACATGCAGATCTGTTAGCTGATGCTGTAAAGGGGTAGTTTGACTAGGTTCATGGTTGTGCTTCTAACAAGTCATGTTTATAAATCTCTATTAAAGCTTTCATGAGATGTCTGCATGGGGAAGAGGAAGAAGAAGGGAAAAAAGGAGATGGGACATCTGAGAGGACATCTGGAAGATGAGTTGGTAGTGTGATCCACTGTTTACATCCCCTGAACTTCTGTCTGGGATAACATAGATAACATGTCAGCTCCTGCTGTCCCATATCACTAAAATTAGACCTGGTGTACACGTTCCTTAATATTTCACTTTTAGACTGAAACTAAAAATGACTTCCATGTGAACAGTTCTGGCTGCTGTTGAATCTTTTCACTTTGAACGTGAATGAAGTCAGCCATTGAAGTTTTTGTCAGAAGCTGGGCTTGCAGCTGGTAACATTCTTTTTGCTCTGTGTTTCTATTACTAACCCCCACAAACCAGAACTTATGTTACAGCCTCAACACTTGTGTCAGTACACTTACATTTGTTACAGAAGGTTTTAGGCAGACAGCATATGAATTAGCTATTTCCAGTGACACCTACAGATGTGCAAAATGCACAGAAAGGAGTACATGCAAATCTAAATGTGATTCTTTTCCATTAAAATGGAATGGGATTCTTTTCCATTAAAATTACTGTGTCCAGTTCTGGGCTCCTCAGTTCAAGAGAGATGTTGAGGTACAGGAACGTGTCCAGAGAAGGGCAACAAAGCTGGTGAGGGGCCTGGAACACAAACCCTACAAGGAGAGGCTGAGGGAGCTGGGGGTGTTTAGCCTGGAGAAGAGGAGGCTCAGGGGTGACCTCATTGCTGTCTACAACTACCTGAGGGGAGGTTGTAGCCAGGTGGGGGTTGGTCTCTTCTCCCAGGCAACCAGCAGCAGAATGAGGGGACACAGTCTCAAGTTGTGCCAGGGGAGGTACAGGCTGGATATTAGGAGCATATTAAGGATATTAAGTTCTTCACAGAGAGACTGATTGCCCATTGGAATGGACTTCCCAGGGAGGTGGTGGAGTCACAGTCCCTGGAGATGTTCAAGAGAAGCCTGGATGAGGCACTTAGTGCCATGGTCTAGTTGATTGGATAGGGCTGGGTGATCGGTTGGACTGGATGATCTTGGAGGTCTCTTCCAACCTGGTTGATTCTATAAAAATAATTCATAGGAGAGGAAGATAGGTACACTCCAGGACTGAAACAGCCCTACCTACCTCAGTTTTGTTTAAGCCCTACAGACTGCAGTAGTATCTCTTGTTACAAGCACTCCTTGTTACTCTTGATGAATTTGCTTTGTTTGTTTTGGGTTCAGTTTTTTTTTTGTTTGGTTGGTTTTTTTACTAATTATTTTTTTAACCTTGATTCATAAAAGAAAGCTTTCAGAAGCAGTCTGACTTTAGAAACTATTCAATTTGAAAACAAAACAACAAAAAAAACTCCAAAGCAGATATGAAAGTCAAGTTTTAGATTGAGTGATATCCAATGCCCAATAATAGTTTTGCAAGATTCTTTCTTTTTTTCTATCATGTTTAATTTTGTTCTGAAGGAAAGGGATGGAAGAGAGAAAAGGCTTTCTAAATCATGTGGGCCAGATGGAAATTTGTATTTTTGCCCATGACCACGGATGTATCCTGACCTGGTACTGGACTGGAGCACAACATGGATCACTGCACTGGATCACAGCACTGGATCACATCTTTGTATTTTTTTTTTTAATAAATCTATTTTAAAAATAAATTTGACTTAAATGTTAATTATTTCTGAATCTGAAATACTGTTCCAACTTACTGCATTATAAAGTGCAAGTAATCACCAAAATCAAAATAACTTTGTCAAAAGAATCCCTAGAATTCTAATTTCTGAAACTTAAAAATCACACATTCTAACCTCATAACCTTTCCTTAAAAGACCATTATCAAATAGCTTTTATTTTTGACAAAAAAAAAATGGTTTTCAATGAATTGAGATTTTCCATGAAAAGAAAATATTCACTATATTATTCTTTCCTAGCTTTCAAAGGAGACAGGAACTTATCTGTCACCCTGGATGAATGTCCATTATTCCTTTCCTATTAAAGCCACAGAACTCACATTTTGAAGTAAAGGATGTGAGGGCTTCTTTGTATTCTCCTCTGGTTGCCTATGTTATACACAAGGCAGAAAGCATCACTCCTAGGTTTACTTTATGTTTGTGAACATGTGAGGACTACATAATTTAACTTGCTCAAAACAATCTGCAGCAGGCAGAGAGGAAACAGAATATTGCAAAGCAAACAAAGCAATGTCCAAAATTAAATTTGTTTCTATCACCACATAATAATATTGAACATGAACATCCACAAGCCCAACTGCCCTCCCTTTACTATGCATGTAAAAATAAAATAAAAAGGTAAAAATACTCCATTGTGAATATATTCCCAGGTTGTACTTTTGTTAATAAAAACATATACCAGCGAGTGGCTTTGCTGGTTGGAAATTTTTTTGCCTTTAGTAGTATCTAGCTGATTTTCTCAGCTGTGGCTAATGGCTTGGGTGCAAAGAATATAATTCTACAGGGAAGCTCTGTGATCAGACCTTAAAAGGAATTAATTATTCCTTGAGGGATATGGAAGAATATAACTTGCAATTTGCCTTCGCTTTGGAAATGGGCATCACTGTTCCAGCAGCAATATCTCTCAACAATTATTTCAGTTTGAGTGGTGCCTACCTGGTACCTATTTCAGCAGCAATATCTCTCAACAATTATTTCAGTTTGAGTGGTGCCTACCTGGTACATGGCTACAGATTCAGAAAGAGGAGCTGCTTTTTGAGAAGCCAAAAACAAACAAGCAAAGAACAACAACAACCAAAACCATGCAGAAAAAGCCAAACCCTCCTGTGACAGATAACAGGCTGCTGCTAAACCCCACTAAGCTCATTTTCAGTTTTGTTTCACAGACCTTGATTCAGATTATAGCACGTCGGGGACCTTGGGAGGTATTGATTGGACAAGTTTTTGGAAGCCACTAAGTTTGTCTGAGGCTCCTGAGGGGAAAAGAAGTGAGTCAATACAGAGTCCTCACTGGAGTAAGAGAATAAAGGGCATTGAGTTAGCATGAATAGCTATTGCCTTGTTGCAGCCAGTAACTGCGTGACCAGGAAAGATGTACAGTAAATAAAGTATTGGAATAAAAAAAATGATGATGCAGTTATAAAAATATATTATGCTACATTCTTGGGAAGTAGGTTGTGAATGTGCCAGGTGCAGAGTGGTAAGACCTATTTTCTTTTATGATTTGTGTTTGAAATCATCTCAAAGCTTGAATAGAAATGTCCAAATGCTTTAGCATTCTGGTGAGAACAAGGGTTTCCCAAACCTGAACATATCTATGATTTTTGTCACATATAGATTTTGGCAAGAGTCATGCTAGTTATCAGTTGATTGAATCTAGGTCAGACTTTTAGTGACTGAAGGAGCTGGGGCTGTTTAGTTTGGAAAAGGGGAGGCTGAGGGGAGACCTCATTGCTCTCTACAACTACCTGAAAGGACCTTGCAGACAGGCTGGTTTTGGTCTCTCCTCACAGGTAAGGAGTGATAGAACAAGTGGGAACAGCCTCAAGCTACCACTGGGTAGGTTTAGATTGGACATTAGGAAAATTTTTTCATGGAAGGAAAGTGGAATGGGCTGCCCAGGGAAGTGGTTGAGTCACCAACCCTGGATGTGTTTAAAGGTCATTTGGATGTGGTGCTTGGGGATAGGTTTTAGTTTTTAGTTTAGTTTAGTAGTTACTCTACTTTGTAGAGTAGAGTTATTGGTTAGACTTGTGATCCTGAGGGGTTTTTCTAACCTGAATATTTCTGTAATTCTTTGGAAACAAGTTGTGGGGCCATAGCTGGATTCTGTTTTAGGCATTAGTGAAGTAATGTATATCTAGACAGAGATAAGATCCTGGAGAAGAAAGCTATGCTAGATTCCTAGCTAAATTCCAGGTGTCTGGACCCCTTACTGCATCTTCATAGCTTGCTTTAATAAAGGTTGAAAAACATTACTCTCAGTAGCTTCACACTTTGTCCCTACACTTGGTGTACCCTTGGTGCATTGACTACCTCTGTCTATACCCATTAAAAAGTGAAAAAGTGAGGCAATAGTCATGTTTGGTAACTTTCAGAATGTGCCCTAACAGCCATAGTGGTCAAGCACTACCCCCAGAAGAACTTTGTCTCATGAGTTTGACATCTTCTTGCTTAATGCAGCTTGAAAATCTACATGTGTTAGATGAATACTTTAAAATTACATTTGGTGACGCCTCAGTAAATCCTAGCAGAAGGAAAAAAAAAAAAAACAAAAAACCAACCAAATGCAAATAAATGTAGATTTCTGTTACTATCAGCTTCATCAAAGCAAACAAGCAGCAGCCGGGCCATTATTAGACTTTGATAAGAGAGCATATCGAATGATTTCCCTAAGGGATTCAGGAAAACTAATCTCATTCCATTTCCTTTTACACAATAATACCAATTGTTTCCTACAAGAACACCTGCAAGCAGCACTGTCTGAAACATTTATTTATTTATTTCATTTCTTGAAGGGGAAAATGCAAGAATGTTCTTTTGTTTTGTTTCATTTTCAGTTTTATATTGTAATTTCAAAATGTGAGGAACAGACTTGAGTACAGGTATTCAGACAGAAGCTGAGGAAAGTAAGTGTTTAAAATGTATAACCAGGCATTAATAAAACAATGGCTCTGAAAGAGAACATTTTAGTGCCAGAGATAAAGAGGAGATAGAAAAGAGAGAGAAGCAGGCAAAGGAGAGTTCCTAAAAACATTAATTTCTGAGAGGCAATAAAACAAGAAAACTTACTCTGAAAAAGTAACTTCCATGGCTTATAATGGATCCAGTGACATTTGACAAATAATCAGAGTTGATTTTCTTTTCATTCAAAGCCAGAATTATTACTTTTTGTAATACCTGCATGTCTATAAAGCTCAGACATGTTTATAACTCTATTTCAGTACTGAAAAAACATGTCTTGGATAATAGTGTACAAGGTCACCCATGAAAAAAAAATTCCTAGAAACAATCATATTCCTTCCTTTAAAAGGGATTCTGTGTGCTTTTTAATGAGGGTTATTAAGAAACTTCCTGGCTTTTTAGAAAATATGCTTGCAAAAAGAATGTATTCTCACTATTAGTGTGCATCTTGACAAAAGGTTTGTCTAGAATTCCAAGGTCCTATTTACTGCTAGTAAATAGCAGTGATGCAGTTTAGCCCTCTGATAGTAATTTACTTCTGTGTAAACTTGGCAGATGCATGATCTAGTTGGTTGGTGGGATTTCTAGCAAACAATACTTGGACTGTGTTATGATCACTAACTTAACTAACTGGCAATGTAACCATTTCCTGTTGCACCTCATAGGAAATATGCAAACAGTTGCAAAGTCCTTGTTCTGTTAGATGGGGAATGTTAGAGAAGAAACTGCAAAACAGGTGGTTTGAAAGACATCACAGAATCCAAGACTCTTCTACTACTTGACCAAGGAATGATTGATTCCATTCAGAAATGTTTTGAAGTTTTGCCCAGTCTCTCTGACCAGAGCCTCAAACCAGTAACAGAGAAAAGGTTCCTCTAATTTTGAGTTACTGAAGACAGATTTATATCCATTTGTTTAGGACTGCATCTTCTTTAGCACAAGTACTTCTTTCCTGAGACAGAGGTGATCTGTAAGTGCTCTTGATACTGCCAGAGAACATAACAAAAGAAAATGGCCAAGGACTGCAGCCTGAGAGATTAGGGCTGGAGATTAGAAAAGTATTTTCTTGAGTGTATTGGCAATCATCACCATAGGAGGCATGGCATTCCCTCCTAAAAGGTTTTTTAATACTGTTTTGTACACAGCCATGGCTGACCTGAGCTACTAATGGTGACAGTAGTGACTTAAGCTGGAGCTGGACACAAGGACTCCCAGTGATGTTTTCCAACAAATGAGTTTATTGTTTATTGTTTTCAGGTGTTTTCCTCAAAGGAATTGTTCTGCCTCCTCTTGGACCTTTTTCATGAAGCAAAGTAAATTTAGTCTCTCTTCTGTCTTTATATTCTCCTCTCTAACAAACTGCTTCTGCATTCCTCTGATCATTTCCATCTCCCTTTTGCATCTGTAGTCCTGTGTGAATGATGTTTCTTGGATCCTGCTGATGTGGGTCTATGTGATTTGTTGAATACCTTTTCCAGAGACACAAAATACCTCCCTGTGTTTCTCCTGGAGAAATCTAACTTTGTATATCCAAATTGATATTTGCATTTTCCTTAGTCACATCAACCCAGTGGCCATCCTATTGTTGGCTTATTTACCTAAGTATTACTTTTCCTCTGTCTTTTTCTAATGAGGATTCAAGAATAAATGTGACTTATATTCTATAATGAACATTGACTGTAGCTTCCAGGAACATTTCCTTAGCCTTTAGTCACCTGATTTTGATTAATTCAGACCTTAGTGTGATCTCATTCATACTATGTAATATTCAGATTTACTTCAGTTTTATCTAGTTTGTCTAGCAGCGTGTCACAGCAGATTTCATCAACGCAGTCTTTTTACTTTACATTTCTGAAAAAAAGTATCATTCTGATGCCAGTTCTAGGGAATTCCACAAGTAACTTCCCTTCAGCCAAATATTTCCCGTTTTAGCACATGCTGCTGTAATCTCTTCTCTAATCATGATTTGCCTTGTAGTTATTCCTCTAATAATGATTTTCTGCAATGTAACTACTATATTCCCCTGCTGCACCATATCAAACACAGTTCTGAAGTCTGGATAGATTAAACTTATTGTATTTCCCTTACCTGAAATATAAAGAATAATTCCTTATCAATGGTTGAATTAAGCACTAATAAAACCCAGCAATATCCCATGTTGGGAAAGGAAACTAAAATATCAAGTGGTGATCTGCCTTTTTAATTCTCCTTCTCTGGAGACTTTCAAAACTCACCTGGATGTGTTCCTGTGCAGCCTGCCCTAGGTATTCCTGCTTTAGCATGGGGATTTGACTGGATGATCTGAAGAGGTCCCTTCCAACCCCTAACATTCTGTGATTCTGCACCATTAGGAAAGAGCTGGAATTCCTTTGAATATTAAGAGCTTTATCCTAGGTGAGAACTGACATCTGACCTACCAGGGTAGTCAATAAAGAAGCTGACATGGAGGGTGGAGAGCTGTTCACTCAGCTCAGCAGCCACTGTCTGCTTTAGGAAGACCAGTCCCCTCTGACTGCAGTAACTATTCAAACATCCAGACCCAGTGTAGGTGCCCAGATGTAGATGTCTCTATTTAAATGCCTTGATCTGGAGTTGATTCTCATCCTAAATGCCTATTGCCTGCAACCAAAACGCTGGATGTGCTTGCATAACCTGGATATTTCCTTCCATTCCCATACATCCATTCACCCATCAGCAGGGTATTTGAACAGCTCAGAGCTTGTTTCCAGACGGGTTTTAAATGGCTTGTTTAATGGACCGCCTAAGTTCTGAGACTGTTCCATCCTCTGATGAATCTCAGTTAGACCCATGCTCATAATGCCTAACTCCCATTCTCTCTTTGATCAGTGTCAGCCCATTAAACCCATCTATCAGAGATCCCTATGCTCAGCATTATGACTATTGGGAAATTAGAAGAATATGATCATAGCCAAATAGACATGCCTACTCCCGTGGGCAATGATGCTCTGATCATTTTCTGGTCTGACACATCTTAGTTGTCAAAGGGATCCAGCAAGAATTTATTGGGAAATGAAATGAACCACAGTGTTGTACTGTAATGTGAATTCATTCATTTGTGGTGCTTTCCCTGATAACCTCTACTGCTCATCTGCAGATGACTCAATGAGACAGTTTTTTTTTAGTGATGCAGCATTCTTAAAGTCATTTGGCCAGTTCTTCATTATGTGCTTTATAATATTGTTATAGTAGATTAACTAACTGATGGTTGCCAGGCAGGAGCATTCATCCAGGGTAGGTTATTTCAGAAGCTGAGTTTTTGCTTCTCCTATTGAGAGCAGCTGGTTCTGTTCATGGCTTGTGAGAGAGGACTGGATCACTGGGCAGCTTCAGATAAGGGACTGACAGTGTGTCAATGTTTTTGTATTTATGAAACCAATGTAATGACCTCAGGAAGCAGAGAGGGCTCTGTGCTACATAATGACATGAGAACATACCACAGCCCTTAAAATTAATGGCCTGGGGACTTCTGAATCAGAGCTGTCCCAGAAAACAGTCAATGACTTCTGAAATTAATGAGGTGGTTTGATAGGTGAAAATGTAAATAGCTTTTGTGCATTAGAAATCATTACCAGAAATGGTTTTGAGGGAATTTAACTTTCTGAGAACAAACATGTTTGTTTCCTACAGATATTTTTGAGTGTTTTTACATCTCCTTCCTCTTCTCTTCCCATTCTTTCATCTGCCATGGAAAGGAAAGTGCAGAAGTAAAAGGAGAAATGTAAAGTAATACTAAAATTTAGATATATAAAGACTACTTCATCTTCAGAAAGTTAACCTTTTATCCATAAGCTAGAACACAATTTACAGAGAAAGGGGGGAAAAAAGAAAAAAGAAAAGTACAAAAATTTTAACTAAACCAAACTCAAAACTTTTTAATGAGATCGTTCAAATTTTTGTTTCCATTACCAGCTAACAGTGAGGAAAATGTCTCTATTAAAATAGGATGAGGACTAAATCAAGTATCTCTATGCACTATAAACAATACTGGAGCATGAGAGAAGCATTACAGTTAAGGCTGGTTGCATACTGATTTCCATTGACATGCCATTTAGGTCTAATATCCCATGGAATCACACTTTTAATCCCTTTAAATCCAGGGAAAAGTGATAAAATAGTGAAGGATTAGACAAAGGCATTTTGGAAACACAAATCTCCTTTTAAAGTCTTTCACAAAGTAGTTTCCCCCCTCCTTTTAGATAGCAATAAATGCTTTCTCATCTGAGGTGATGGTTATTTTTGAAGCAAGGGATAGAGTGTTTGTACATCAGTCTGTCTGTCTATCTATACATCTATCTATGTAAGTCTCCATTACACTCACACTTGAGTGTGAAGCAAGGGGAGAGCAGTCAGAAAGGCATTTTATTCCCTCACCATATTGTGGGAACTCCAAAACCCCGTTCAGCTGTGAGCTCATTCAATCTACATGATGCAAGCCTCATCTTCACTAGCACTGCTGGTTCCTGGGGTCACTGAAAGATCCACTTTACTAGTTTATTTCTACATGTGCCCTCCCATCTTCTGAAAATCCAGGTAATCATATGTCATGTGGTAGCATGAGAAAATATCTTCTCAGTCTATGGGAAGCTGTGACTGCTTTTAACTTCTTCAGCCTATTTTCAAGAGCTGTCAGCCTGGAGCTGATTACAAGACTGTACCAATGGACCGTGGAAACACAAGATGATGAGCTTCCAAGGTCATTCATCTTTGACAAACACTGCAATTGCTTAAAGCTCAAGTTTACCAGTCTTCTATCACCTTAAAAAATAAGAAGCCTGGGCCTCACGATGGAGAAAGTGTAAGCATTTGTAACCACAGCTTCTAGGAAGGATGGAGATATCCTGCAGAGTCACAGCCAAATAGAGAAATGAATTTCCTCAGTGTGGTAATAGAGATGTACAGCAAGTTTCAGCAACCTAATTAGTTTCTTGATCAGAGGAAGACAACTCTTCAAGTCAAATGAAAAGGTCATTGCAAATCCCAGAGAAGTATTCGTGTCTTTTGTCATGTCTGCTGACAGATATTTAAATATAACCACTCACTTTTTGGTGGACATTGTCAGCAGATGCCAGACAGCTGACAAGCAGCAAGGAATTTGTACCAGTGGCTCAAGCATATGAGGAAGTGCATAAACCTACTAGGGGCTTTTTTTGTGCTTCTGTGAGATAGGTCTGGGTCAGCATACGCTTACAAGTCTTGGTGATGCATAGAGGACTTAATGACTTGTCTGAAGATGGTTTAGCCCAGTGAAAATTATTATCAGGAGAAAGGAAGGGTTCACTCCATCGCTATGGGAAGATGTAGAAGACTGTTCTGTAGACTGGAAGACTGTAGAAGTCCTTAGTAAACTTAGTAAAGACCTTAGTAAAGTCTCTTAATATATTTCAGGACCAAAACTCAACCACCTAGTGACTGCAAACCTAACTTTGGGTGCTGCTGCTGAGGTGGGGTTACTCTCTTTCAGCTTGTAAAGTGGGGACAAAGGCACTTCCTTTTCCCACCCTTCCATTATCACTTCTTTTACCTGTAAAAGCTTCAAGGTAGCTATAGGTCTGGATGCAATTATGATGTGAAGAACAGACACATTTGCATTAAAGCACAGAGGTAAAAATTTTTGTTGCATGTGTAAACTGTGTAACTGGATTTCAGTATTAATCATCTTTTTGTTTTTTTTTTTTTCCTAGGAAGACTGGAAAAAGAACAAGCTTCCTTTCAGCATAGTATCTCATTCCTTCAAAGAATCTCTTTCATGATCAGGATTATTCTATATCCCTGTTCCATGGTGTCATGCTTCCAGCACACTTTCCAATCTAGCAGTGAAAATCAGGTGTGTTGACAGGCCACGTGAGCACTTCTTAAAGTCTGGAATGTGTATATTGAGTCTTAGAAATATTTGCTCATACAGACTGTGAATAAGGCATTCCTTGTTGGGAAAAAAAAAAAAACTTCAGCAGTGAATTGATGAGCTCGGAGGGAGGAGGTTTTACTTAAATAGACTTGTATAATGCAGACAGAGTATTGTATAATTCAGAGTATTAGATAATTAATGCATGATTCAGGAAGGAAAAAAAAATTCTCACTGTTCATTCACCAATTAGGTAGAATGTATGAAAGTCTAAGTTACTTTCATTTGACTGGGAAAGCTATGGAAGTAGTATGCATAACATATCCTGTATTCCCAAAGGAATACTAAGCTTATAGTACATTAATGGTATGCATGTGTTAAAATCATGATAGTTGCATTTACATGCTTAAGTGTTTCACCCACTGATCATCTCTCACAAGACCAAAGGTAAGATCTTACTCTACACTGTATTCCATAGCACTCTAGCATGTAACTATGCAAAACAGATCTGCCAAATGTGTTTAGATGTTCAAGAAAACAAGAAAAAGAAAGCCAGCCATCAAGTAAAAGCAAAGTTAAAGAACACAAATATTCTCTGTGAAGCAGTTAGGGTTTTTTTTCCCCCCTTGCTTCTGCAACTCCTGCATACAATTTAGGAAATGCTCAGGAGGAAGTGTTGCCTCTTAGTATTTATATCCTCCTGAATAAATCTTCAGACAGAATAAAATTTCTAAGTCTGACCTAATTGAGGCTCCAAGTAGGACAAGGACTTTCATGAAATTAGTTAGGGAATTGTGGGGATGGTAGCCCCTTCATATCAGCTTTGTGCAACTGGCTGGCTATTTGTGTCATTCACATCATGCTGTCTCAGCTTCTGGTACCAGTTCCTAAGGACAAAGTGCCAATTGTTTCATTTTGCAAGGTGCATCTGCTGGGGAAAAAAAAAAAAAAATCAACTGTTTGGGCCAAACTGGGAGCTAAAGAGAACAATACCTTCAGTGTTGTTCCTTGTATAACATTTAAATTGGCATGTGTATGAACTATGTTATATCTTTTTAAAGTGTCCAGCCTTAGGCATGGATGATGACTTTTGTAGCCTGTAGTAACTCTGCAAGTTCAAGAGAAGAAAGGATTTTTATCTGGATATTGAAGTTCAGATTCATCACACTGAACTAGGATGGCTGAATTACAAATCTGAAAGTTAGGACTATTGGAAGGGAGCTTAAGTGTCTCAAGATTTGATGCTTCTCACATTTCTCCTCTTTCTTTCACTGAATTTCCTACTGCATGATTACACAAACTCTAACCCCTTGTGAATAAATCCTTCTTAAGAAACTGGCAGAAAACTCAGCTGGGAACAGGGATATTAACCTTTTCTAAAATTGTTTGTCTCCTGATCAGTGCCTTACTCTGATTCACAGCCCAGTCACTCAAATTCTTGTAGAGGTGTATCTTTTAGTTGAATTTTAAAAGGTTGTGGCCATTTTGTTTGTCTTTAATGTATTTTGAATATGAGAAAGCAGAGCATTCAGAAGCTTTAAAGGATTGTGCTGCTTAGGAAGCAGCAGGAGGTTATGTGTTTTGAGGATGGTTTGTTATTTTTGACCATTATTTTCAAATTATGCTTCATTGTGCCTGCTCTAGGGTAATGATGGTGTATGTTTTGTACCAGAGGGGATACAGTCAAGTGTGTCCCTATTCACAGGACTAAAATTGGGGTACTCAGGACATAGAAATTAATATCCAATCTTTTCACTGTCAAGAAAGACAACATAGGGAGTGAGTTCCTGAATCTGACCTCAGTATTAAGTAATCTATCAATTTTAACAGACGAAGGACTGGAATAAGCTCACTATGTACCTGAAATACTGCTGTGGTACTGAATTACAGGGCATCTCATCCTGACAAAAGGGACAAGCTGATGCTCAGAATATTTCTCTGGGTGTGATCAACATGCTCAGTAGAAGAAAATTACCATCCGATTCAATTCAGTCCTCCTCAATCAGACAGAGATTTGATTTCAGTGGTCATTATCACTAGTTTAAAGAAGGAAAGCAGATGCAAGAATGGAATGGGTAAATTTCATAGCCATCATTATTGCAGAAAAAGTGTTTAATTTAGTTTCCAGCTAAATAAATTCACATGTCTCTTCGCCTGAGTTTCCAACAATGGAGACTCAGCTTTTAGAGAACAGCTTCCCATCCTCAAAGTGAAAATGGTACCTGTACAAAGAGCTGACTTTCACACTGAGAATAAGAGAGAATAAAATGGAAGAAAAGAAAGATATATTTTTGTGGTTAGCTAGAAACAGTATTTCCTTGTTTTTTTTCTGATTTTTGTTTTATTTACTTTGAATGGAAAGGTGTTTTATATATATATATACACACACACACACATTCATACAGAGTTGGGCTGAGTGCTTTCTTTGACTCTAAATGAATTTTTTATCACCTCTTCTTAATACTGAAATCAAAGGAAACAAAATGAAAGTATCATGTTGAAAAAAAGCCAGAGTAAACAGGAAAAATGAAAATGTTGTTAAATGATTGCCGAAATGTTTTGACTTCCTTCAAATGCCCCTTTTGAAGTATTTACTTTTTTAACGAAGCAACTGGCTGAAACGTAAGTGAATTTCCTAAGCTCTATTTTTTTTCCCTTCAATTTGAATTTTCAGGAAAAAAAGAAATTTTTTTTCTAAAAATGATATTCACTTACACTGTCTCAACCTTACTACTCCTTCCTCCTTAGGAAAATTTTGCACATGTACTTTTATTATGTAAGATCCTCCCTTGTTTTTTGGGGAAATAGCTGCAAAAGCCAGTGACTCGTTCACTACCTTTGTCCAAGGCTCACTTAGGAAACTAGTTTTGTCCCTTTAACATGTATTTCTTCTCAGTAATATCCAGTCCTACCTTCAGACATGCATATAAATATGCCTGCATCTTCTGGTAGGAGAAAGACAAACCCCTGACTATACAGTGTAGAGCTCTCTTTTCATTCCCATTTATTTCCATGGCCATCTAAGCACAGCTTCAGTTCATTTGGTAACCAATGAATGCCCAAATACTTGCAAGCCTATAAAATGTAATGCTTTTTGCCCTCTTTTAATGACCTGTGTCTGTACCATCACAGTCCCATGGTCTTTTCTCCTAGTGTTAGGCCCTAAAACTTCTCAGTTAAAAGAGATTGTCTACTCCTTTTAGCTAGTGAGAACATATGTTTTGTGGGAAGCAATATTTTCATAGAATCAACCAGGTTGGAAGAGACCTCCAAGATCATCCAGTCCAACCTATCACCCAGCCCTATCCAATCAACTAGACCATGGCACTAAGAGCCTCATCCAGTCTCCTCTTGAACATCTCCAGGGACTGTGACTCCACCACCTCCCTGGGAAGTCCATTCCAATGGGCAATCACTCTCTGTGTGAAGAACTTTCTCCTCACCTCCAGCCTATACCTCCCCTGGCACAACTTGAGACTGTGTCCCCTCGTTCTGCTGCTGGTTGCCTGGGAGAAGAGACCAACCCTCACCTGGCTACAACCTCCCTTCAGGTAGTTGTAGACAGCAATGAGGTCACCCCTGAGCCTCCTCTTCTCCAGGCTAAACACCCCCAGCTCCCTCAGCCTCT
Source organism: Indicator indicator (assembly GCF_027791375.1). NCBI lineage: Eukaryota > Metazoa > Chordata > Aves > Piciformes > Indicatoridae > Indicator > Indicator indicator. Next base: position 9,470,933 of record NC_072016.1, on the reverse strand, counting down.
CCTTGTAGGGTTTGTGTTCCAGACCCCTCACCAGCTTCGTTGCCCTCAACACATATTTCACAGTCAAATTGGCAAAAGGTCCTGGTGGCCAGAAGTGAAGGAGCATTTCTCTGCTTTTGGGCTCTTCTCCTGCAATGATGCACATCATGGGCAATTGCCTGTGATGCACAAGCCAAATCCTACAGTCCTGACTGATCAAAGAACAACTAATACCACTGAACCCTGCATAGCTGGTTCAGTAGCCTTCACAGCCCAGATTTTTAGAGCTATTTAGCTATGTAATGCTGCAGGTATATGCCTAGAGATTTTCTAAAGCACCTAAGCAGATTAAGTCCTTAACATCTAGCTGTGCAGTGTGGCCAGGATTTCACTCAACATCTTCCAGGTGAAACTATGCCAGATGTGAGAGCAAGGGATTTTTCAAAATAGAAATGCTGTGCTTTAAACGTCATTGCCAATCTGTTTCCAATTTCCCACACCTACTGTGGTGGCTGGGAACACAGGAATTTCTTTCCGCTACAAAAGCAGGTGGTGAGCACCATAGTTTAGCCAAGAAGCATCTTTGAGGTCAAAGAGGATTTCAACCCCCAACAACAACAAGAAAATCAGAAAAAAAAATCTAACCAAAACCAACTTAGCAGGTAAAGGAACCTGTTTTATTTAAACTATACTAAAACAGAGGGAGATGTACCGTTTGGATGGTTTTCTCTAAATATTGTTTTGTTCATGGGTCAGGATTGAATCTATTGAATCTGAGGTTTATCTAAAGTGATGTTTGTTTTATTTTTCAGTCAGGGATGCAAAACAATATCAGAGCAGACCACTGTGTTCCACATTGAGCCCTGGTGGATTAAATACATTTAAAAATAAAATCTAAGTATATTTCAAAGCTCACCAGAATTCTGAATGTAGAAACTGGTGTGATTTCTTTTTCCTCAGAAAACATAAAAAAAAACCCAAACCCTGAAGCAAGTTAGCAATCTGAAAGCTGGTTTTGCCTGGTTCTTTTTGTCAGAAGCAGAGGGGGAATATTCTCCCAGGAAGCTGCAACACAAAATGCAAATATTTTGGATAGGAGCTGAAGAAATGTTTTGTAGATTTCAAGATGCAGAGGGAGTTCAGGTGCTCATTTAAAGATTATTGGCAACTTAAGGGCCCAGATTTCTCCTTGCCTGATGAAGCCTAATTACTTTATAAGAGAGCAATGGACTAAATTAGCCTCTAGAGGTACCTATCTCTCTTCATTACCTCTACAAGGAGTGTTAAGGTGAATATGCTCAACAGTCTCCTGGGTGTTAAGTAGAATTTTTTTAAGTGAACCACGTTGATGCATTTTCCCTTTTATTTCTCCCATTATATGCATGTTGAGGGCTCTGGGTTTGTCTAGTGTGGAGAAAAGGAAGCTGAAGTGTGACCTCAGCTCCTCTACAGCTTCCTGAGTAAGAGGAGTGTTGAGCTCTTCTCCCTGATATCCAGTGATAGGGCACATAAAAAGTGTTCAAAGCTGTGCCAGGGGAGATTTGGACTTGATGTTGGGAAGCATTCCTTTACCAAGAGGATAACAAAACACTGGAACACACTTCCTAGACATGTGGTTGATGCTACAGGTCTGCCTGTGTTTAAGAGGTATCTGGACAATATGTTTAGTAACATACTTTAACTTTTGATCAGCCCTGAACAGCTGGACTAGGTGATCTTTGTAGCTCACATTCAACTAAAGTAGTCTATGCTGTGCTATTCTACATACTCTTGTGCTTCTGCACACATATGCATACATACAGGTGTGTTGCACAATCCTGTGACTAGCACTGCAGAGCTTTCAAGGCAGAGTGAGGCTCTTGGTTTTTGTTCCTGGAACTCCTAGCTGCTCTGCATAGGCAACGTTGCCTGGTTTATAGAGATAGATTTCATTTATTTTCACCTTTCTTTGAAACCTGACTCCTTCTGGTCAAACATCATAGACAAATTTTTCAAAGTGTTCAAAACTGATTGAGAGTGGACTCTCTTGCTCCCTCTGTCCTTATACTACCTATTTCAGGATGAAATATTGCAGATTTTGAGAGGAGAGAGAAGACGTGCAGACAGGGGATCCATGCCAAAGAGAACAGGGCTTGTTCTGCAGATGAGGCATCTGCACAGAGATTAAGTACAACAGAATGAAAAAAGAGAACAGTGACATGCATGGCAGTTATCTTTGCAAGCCCCTTGTCTTGAAGAAGATCCTGTGCACTGACCTTATATGTGGCTTGTGATGCTGGGCTGGTATACTGAGTGCTAAAGGTGACAGAAGAAAGAATACTTGTCCTTCTAAAGATTTTTGTGCCTTTGGTAATAGCTTCAGCTGTGTTGTCTCTGAAGACCTCTTTTTGTAATGGCTTTCTCATTTCAAAGGAGCAAAGAAAGGAGGAACCTTTTAGTGAGATATGGCTGTGTTCAAATCACTGCTACACTCGTCAGATATCTTTTCAGGATGCAAATCAACAACGATTCCAGTTAAATCAAATCCTTCTCCTTTTTTCTCTCCATTTCTTGAAGTACATAAATCCTAAGCTATTTAAACCCCTCCAGACACAAGCATTTTCTCTCTCTTACAGAGAAAAGTCTTGCTTAAAAAACCCAGCAGTAAAGAAACCCCAATTCTGCTGGTAGCAGACTTTTCTGTTTGCCTACTGAAAAAAACACAAAACAACAGAAAAGTATAGATTTAACATGAAGCTGAAAGATATATATATATATATATGCACATGCACACACACACATCAGTGTTTCTGTAAACATGGATGGGAGAAGAGGTTTGGCATTGCAGATGCAGTTACAGCATTCAGATGCAGATACTGATATTTGAATCAGCTGTACTCCTGAAGGTAAAGAAAGGTCATCCTACAGGTGAGCACTAAGGAGTTACAGGGGAACCGAAAGGGTCAGGGTTGTCTCTGCCACCACTTCTGTGACATGTAATTTTGCTGTCTCCATCATCCACTAACTACAGATATGCCCTGTGGATTTTCCTAGAATTTAAGAGATTCTACTGAAATATGTCATTTTGCTCCAGCTCTTTTATATACTTTCAGTTGAGTTACTAAGGCCAGTCATTGTTTAAGGCTCCATGGATTCCTCTTCCATTTCATTGAAGCAGGGGATTAACCAGTCTCTTCAGGACTTACAGTCTCTGTCACAGTATCAGCAGCAAGAAATGAATGCCTGCTCCTGTTGACTGTTCAGTATTTTAGAGCATACATCAGCCTGCAAGCTGCAGCAAAAGAGGAGGGAAAATTGTAGTAGAGTGCTAGTGACAGAAATCAGGGAGGAATGCTGGAAAAGATACCATCTGAAATATCCACAAGTTTTATCAGGAGCTCTGATCCTTTCTCCCTCTCCTTTTTCGAAACAAGTAGAAGTACCTCACAGGTGCATTATGAAGATAAATATTTTTTTAAATGTTTTTATACTCAGACCTACTATTAATGAGAGATGTAGGAGTCCCTCAGAAATCTCATCCAGCCAGCAGTTCTGACTTCTTACAAGGAAGGATTTTCCCCTTCCAGAGGTCTACATCCCAAAACAATAATTGAAATTTTAAATAGCCTATCTGGAGAGAATCAGAATTATCCATTATTAGTCATGGCAGAGCACACTCAAACTAAGGTTCACAGAGATTTTTCAGCAATTAGAATCCATTAACACTTCCACCTTCAAGCCAATTCTTAATGTGGCTTGGTGTTCACTGGACATAGTAGGACATGACAGTAGAACATCATCTCTCCTGACAAAAGCTATTTCTGTCTTGTGAACAATTCACTTTTAGTTTACTTAATAACACTAAAAGAAAAGTGAGTGCTACCTATTGGAGACATAAACATCAGCAGTGGCAGTTCACTGGGGAAAATAATCTCAGCCATTGCTGTTCATTTTCTCGTAATGAGAACTACACCCAATGCAATTGTAGTGCTAGGCAGAGTGAAACTCTCTGATACCATAACATTTTATCTCCAGAAATAAAATCATGTCCATTAGACCTTCAAGGACTCAAAGATGACAGTAGGGAGACAGGTAAGGAGTAGGAATCATTCCTTTTTACTTGCTAGATTATTACCTGCAAGAAATCTAATGGCTGAGATATGGGCTCTCCCATTGATTTCAGTATTCACAGCCTCTTTCAGTCTGGGGGAGGGAGTTCGAGTTGCTCTGATTTTTGCATAGATTCCACAAAAAAATGGATAGTGATTGTCACTGGTAGGTTGAAGGCATTATAGCTAATACTCTAAGAGAGGAAGTTTATGCAGAAAGCAATTGTTTGTAGATAGAAGGCCATTTTTTTTTTGAAAGGAGTTGTTGCCTTGAACTTTTATTAGTTCTCTCATTTTGTTTATCAGCTTTAGTTACCTTTCTTATAGATTTTCAACTTTTTTCTTCCTCCTCAAAAAAGCTGGACAGACAGCAGAAGTGAGAGAAGTGAGAGAACAGCAGAAGTGAGAGATGTCCTTCACTTGTTTCCTTTGTAATGGGACATATCTGATTTTCTTACAGACTTAGTAGTGTCACAGGAAGTAACAGTTAGGGTCCCCAAGTCAAAACAGCAGACTGAGGTGCATCAGTGAAGCAATATAGAAGTTTAAGCCCACAAATTTATTGCTTTGGCTTTTCAGGAAAAACCATCTGGCAAGGACATTTCAATGTCTGTCACAGAGAGAAAATCTGAGATCTCCTGGGAGATTATATGGCAGATTTCTCAAGTAATATTACATCACACTGGGAAGGGAAGTATTAGCCCGTGCTAATGCAAATACACAGACCCAGAATATGAGGAGGATGCCTGAGGTAGTAGGTTTTGCATTTGCAGAGAGAATCAGGTGTTGGGTAATGGGCAGCTCGTTTCAGTCTGTTCTGATATCCAAGTCCAAGGCAGTTTGGCAGCAGCAGGCTTGTGTCTGTGAGTAACACAAAGGGATTTGTTGTGTTTGTGCGACAAATGTCTGTTTTTTTTTTTAAGGCAATAGCCTTGATAAAGCAGTTTCAAAAGGGTTTAGCAATAACAGCAATGGGCCATGTGAGAAACAAAAGCTAGATTTTTTGTTGCCAGAACAAGAGGACACAGTCTCAAGCTGTGCCAGGGGAAGCTTAGGCTTGAGGTGAGGAGAAGATTCTTCACGGAGAGAGTTGTTAGCCATTGGAATGTGCTACCCAGGGAGGTGGTGGAGTCACCATCCCTGGAGGTGTTCAAGAGAGGATTGGATGTGGCACTTGGTGACATGGTTTAGTAGTCATGAGGTCTTGGGTGACAGGTTGGACTTTGATGATCCTGGAGGTGTTTTCCAACCTTAGTGATTCTGTGATGCTTACTAGAACGATTATGCTGCTTGCTGCTTTGAAAGAAAATGTGCAGGGGAAAACACAGGAAAGGAAAAGAACATTTGCTTTTTGGTTTTTGCTGGGTTTGTTTTTTTTTTCATTGCAGCTTAACAGCCACAGAACTAAGTGACATAATCACTATAAACTGCTGCTGTTCTTTTCATTTTCCCCACAGGCAGCCTCTTCCCTTGGTGTGCTTGTATCAGATGGGGAAATAGGAGCTGCTTGCTGCCAGTGCTGTGGGTGAGACAATGAATGACCACTGAGGTGTTGCACAGTCTGTTTGACTGGCATCCCATGATGCTGTCAAAAAAAAGGATGTCCTAGTGCCACACTGCATTACTGTCAATATAGAATCATAGAATGATAGAATGATAGAATCAGTCAGGGTTGGAAGGGACCTCAAGGATCATCCAGTTCCAACCCCCCTGCCATGGACAGGGACACCTCACACTACAGCAGGCTGGCCAGAGCCTCATCCAGCCTGGCTGCAAACACCTCCAGGGATGGGGCTTCAACCACCTCCTGGACACCCCATTCCAGGCTCTCACCACTCTCATGGGGAAGAACTTCTTCCTTATGTCCAGTCTGAATCTCCCCACTTCCAGCTTTATTCCATTCCCCCTAGTCCTGTCACTACTTGATAGTATAAAAAGTCCCTCCACAGCTTTCTTGGAGGTCCCCTTCAGATACTGGAAGGCCACAAGAAGGTCACCTTGGAGCCTTCTTTTCTCCACAGTGAACAGCCCCAACTCTCTCAGTCTGTCCTCATAGGAGAGGAGCTCCAGCCCTCTGATCATCCTGGTGGCCCTTCTCTGGACATGTTCCAGCATGTCCAGATCCCTCTTGTAATAGGGGCTCCAGAACTGGATGCAGTACTCCAGGTGGGGTCTCACCAGAGCTCCCTTGACCTGCTGGCCACACTTCTCTTGATGCAGCCCAGGATCTGGTTGGCTTTCTGGGCTGCAAGTGCACACTGCTGGCTCATGTTGAGCTTCTTGTCTTGTTAAAAAAGAGTAAGACTTTTTCCACCAAGGATAGCAATGGACTTTAGCTCTATAAGTTTTAGAAAAAGCACAGGAATATGATAAGAAATTGAATAAGGTACCTCTGTGATTCTCACTTGTGCTGGCGGGACTCTGAATCCTGGCTAGAGCTAAGCAACATGGACTGGGCATGGGACAGGGGGAAAATTCAAGGTGTCTCAGTGAAGGTGCATACACCTGTAGTTCTTCCTTTGAAAATTAGTGAAAATGCTCAGTGGGTAAGGGAGTTAAGAATGACATTTTCCAAATGAAAAAAATCATTTGCAGAGGATACAGGATTTCTGAGATGATGTGATTGGCTGGACCAAGACCACAATAAAATATTTTGGTTTCCTCTCTTTCTTTCAGTTCATCTTTGCTTAAATTAACAACTGCTTGGATCAATGTATTGCCCTGTGGGAAGTGAATGTCTTCAACTCTCAGACTCTTTTCTGTTGACCACTGCTGTTGAATCACTTCCCTCACAGGGCACATGATTCCCTGCTCAGCATTAAATGCTGCAGAGATTCTGAGAAAGGTAGGCTAGTTCAGCCCAAGTGCTGATAGACATGAGGCACCTGGAAGACAATCCTAACAGGCACTGCAGAGCACAGGCAGATGATTAGCAGTGTCAAAGCATGCTGTGATGTTTTGTAGAAGCCAAAAGGCATGAGGACAACAGATTTCCCTATTTCTGTGAAAAAGAAGAAAAAAAGAAAAGAAAAAAGAGGATATTTTTTTACTTAGCGTGAGCAGACAACAGACATGGAAATATTGGCAGATCTTGCAAAGCAGAAATTCTAGTGCCTGAGAAGCTGTAAGAAGTATTGTAAACAAGAGTGAAACTACTTTCTTTTACTGAAGTTTGTAGCTGTACTTGAATTGTTGGAGGTGGATGGTGTACCAACTCCTCTTTGTCAATCCAGGGTATCAATTAAGCAGCAGGAGGTGCAGAACATACAACCTGTTTATAGCTCACCTTTCAAAATGTTTCTTGCATGGAGACAGAAGTAAGTAGCCATGGGGCTGATTACCAGAAGGTTTAACTCCAACCTTTCCTTCATTATGATGCTTGAATATGATGAACTTCCTATACAGTGGCATGAGAAGTACAAGTTTCAAGCCCAGATATTTTCTGTTTGACACAAAGGAGACAATTCAGTTCCAGACAAGGATAAGCTCAAACTCTGTCTCTTTGTTCTGTGGCTTCTCTTTCCAACAAGTAATACCAATTTGTGCTGTTTCTGTGGCAGATGTACATGAAAGTGTTAGAAATAGGGAACAGTAGTTAGTGTTTTCCTAAATGGCATTCTTTGTTTTCCCAGAATACTTGTATGATCTTGAGGAAGTCACAGTTCCTGTGCCTCTTTTCCCCAGCTTTGATAAAAGGTAATAATGTGTTGGTTGTTCAGTCGTATGGGATGATGAGAAATACTTACTCAGAGATATTCAGAAAGAGGATGTGGCGTAGGCATATTTATAGAGAAGTGGGATCCTCAAGCACCAATGCAAACAAAAATTATTAACTCACAGACTCACAGAATCATAAAAACATTCAGGTTGGAAAAGACCCTCAGGATCACCAAGTCCAACTGACAACCCTACTCTTCAAGGTTCACCCCTAAACCATAGCTCCAAGCACCACATCCAAATGACCTTTAAACACATCCAGGGTTGGTGACTCAACCACCTCCCTGGGCAGCACATTCCAATGCCTGACCACCCTTGCTGTGAAAAAGTTTTTCCTAATGTCCAGTCTAAACCTACCCAGTCACAGCTTGAAGCTGTTCCCTCTTGTTCTATCACTAATTACCTGTGAGAAGAGACCAGCACCAGCCTCTCTGCAATGTCCTTTCAGGATGCCCTTATAAAACAAGACAAAACCATTATTTGCAAAGTTCTGCAAGACAGCACTGCCTGAACCCTAACCTGCTAAGCTTAAGAAGCTGTTTCTTATTTGTTCAGTTTGCCATGAAAGTGTCATCTGCCTTAAAGAAGCTAGCACTATAATTGCATGATATGGAACATCATACTAGACATGTTTATATCTATTCAACCTGGCTTTGACCAACATCTTCCAGCATTGTTTGTGATTGTTTTTTTCAAGTTTGGTTCTAATCTTCAGTGGAAAAAAAAAAAAAAAAAAGTTTTTGGATAATTTGCTTTTAAAAATTAAAGCTGTGTCACTTCACTACTATTAAACTGAAAAATAGAATTCTGGATGGTTAAAGTGCAGCATTTGGAGAATTTTAAAAGAAAATGTTGTGAGTAGTTGTTTGTTGTTTTTGGTTTTTTTTTAACAAAAACTTGGTAGCATGAAATGTGTTAAAATATATTAAAAAATAAAGAACTGGTAAAAGCCCACCCCAAATGATTCACTTTATTTGGGGCAGAATTCAGTATCTATGGATGACTTTTTTGAACTATAAAAAAAACAAAGAAGATATCTCAATTTTTATTTAATCTATAGCAATATTTTTTTTGACTTTTCAAGTCAGTCACTGAATAAAAGATCTGCTCTTCATTGTGATCTAGTTGTGAGCTCTACAGAGTTACATGTAGTAACCTTTACCTTTCATAGTACCTTTACTGTAGATGCCTCATCTTTGGAAGTGGTTAAAATCAAAATGGCTGAGGCTTTGAGCAATCTGGTCTAGTAGGAAGTGTTGGAACTGGACAATCTTTAAGGTCCCTTCCAACTCAAGCCAATCTGTGAACACTTTCAAGTCCTTCTCTGCAGGGCTGCTTACTCATCACCCAGTCTGTATTTGTACTTGAAATTGCCTTCACCCATGTATAGGACCTTGGACTTGGCTATGTTGAACTTCATGAGATTTGCATAAGCCCACCCCTGAAGCTTGTCCAGGTCTCTCTGAAAAGCATCCTGTCCCTCAGACAGACCAACTAAAGAGTGCTGATCCCAGCACCAACTCCTGAGGAACACAACTCACCACTGGTCTGTAGGCCATCCTAACTTAGACACTGAAGGCACCAAATAGCAAAGGGCATTCAAAGCTTTGCTTGTTTTAAAGGCAATCTCTCTGTTGCTGTCTTTGCCTAGGTAAAATGGAGAAGACACAGAATGAATGCTGAAGTGGGCTGGCCTCAGCATGAGAAAAAAATATTAATTATGCTTACATTGCTGAATTTTTTACATTGGTAGACTTTTGAGAACAAAATACAACATTGGACCTTGGTCAAATAATGATGCTTTTGTTGCCTGCCCAGGGCTCTGCAAACTTAGTCTGAAAAGCATCTGCTGCTCTGGAATCAGTCACTCAACCTCTATTCAGCCTCTCAGAAGAGTATATATTGTCCTTACTTACAATCACATCTGTACTGTGAGCATCAGCACAGGGAAGACTGGAAATGCTCAGTTATAAGATGGTGGTTTCATTACCAACAGAGTGAGGCTCAGCTGCTGTTGCCTTCAGTGGAAATTTTCTCTCATTGCACAACAGGAACTGTACTGAGTCTACATTTTAGCTTTTGTTTTGGCGTTCACTCAGTACCTGATAATGACCGGTGTAAAATCTTTCAAGTCATTAATGGACCACTGTAGGGGAGAAACATCTTTACAATTCCAGACAATCATGACCTTCCTATGCTAAGATCAAGATCTTATTTAACTGAGATCTGAAGCTCTTTTCACAGAAATGGCTAGGCAATTACTCCCTGGCTCCTGTCTTTGCTGTATAGAGGGAACTTTGGCTTTCTGAAGTACCAATTAAAAAGCCACACAACTCTCACTTTGAATTGCTTCATTGCTCCTGTTAATTGTCTCATTTGAGTCTCTGCCAGAGTGAAAGTACCTTGTTACAGAGTTGTGAACCTGCAATCAACTTTGAAAACTTCCACTTCACAAGTTCAATCTCATGTCTTTTTTTTTTCCCCCCTTCCTTCTTATCCTCCCCGCCCCTACCCCCCTTTTTTATTTTTCTTTTGGTAACTTTAAGTGGGGGAAAAAATAGAAAAATGTATTAGGTGTTTCTTAAAGTCTTTAATAAAATATTCATCTAAGTTATTATAGATTCTGAAAAGCAGTTATAGAGAGCTGAAATTTTCCTATGGTTTACTGTCAAATATACAAGAGAGTGTTTGGAAAGTCTGTAAGCACTGTAATCATGGATAAAATATATTCTGTAACGAGACTCTAAATTTGCAGTAATTATGTACCATTTAGTTAATCTGCCTACATTATTTATGAAGAGTGTTTTGCAGCTAAATACTTGAAGAGTTGACAGGGTAATGTTCAACAGCTACTTGGAGCAGAAGTGATGGAGAGGCAGTAAAAGAAATTTCAATTGTAAATGACTGTCTTTGTGTTCGTTTCCCTGTTTGGTTTTAAGTGAAAGACGTAGTAGGGGATCTTATAAAAAATAGAAGATAAAAAGGAAAAGCTCTCTGTATGTGTGTGCATAACTGCTATATATATCTGTGTGCCAATGCCTATTTTACAATGAGAGACAAACACCTTGGGGTTTTTTTTTAGAGACCTCAGCTTTTCCACACTCAGATCCATGGGTTCATTTTTTCACTGATTTTGCTTTTGCAAGATGGTGGGGATCTCATGAGAGTGGTGTAACATGTGTCTTGACCATGTCTGATAACCTGTATGGACACACTGAACCCTCAAAGGCAGAACAGGAAAGACAACTGGGAGCACAATTTGCTTTAGTTGTTCTCCTTGCCCTTTTCCTGCTGCCATGAAAGAAGGGGACTGGGACGAAGCACTTCTCTGGAATGACACCTGTAATGTGGGCTAAGTAGGAAGGAGAGAATGTTCCCAGATGGAGAAGAGAAGAAGATAAGTCACACTTAGGTGTGACTGATCAGAAGTGAATAGACGTTTCCCCTAGCTTCACAGGAAACAGCTCCTGTGTGTATGTGTGTGGGCAAGGGGTGGATGAGTGTGTGTGTACACATATCCTCCCAAAGCACAGATGTTACCACCAGCTGGGATAGGTTCTTAAACTATTTCCCCTTGTTCTTTTCCAGCTCCTAAACCCTGAGATTAACTGGCATTAGCACAAATTCCCAGCTCCCCCTGGGATTTCCTCCATGAATAAAATCTGCTGTATTTGCCCACATGAGCTGTCAGCACAGCATGCACAACATTTGTTCTTTGTTTATAACCCCATGAGACATAACATGCAAATGCTGCACCTTCATGTGCCATTCATTATGAAGTGGGTGGTGACTCACCACCAGATGACAAGCCTGTGGAACCCAGGTAATAACCTGTGCAAGTTGGTGGGATGAGATTTTTTTTAACTTTTTTAATTTTTTTAAAACTTTTTTAATTTTTTTTTTTTTGGTAAGTTGAGCACACTCACTCTCCCAGAAGGGAACAGTCAGTTTTATCAGGTCTCTCTGAGCATGTAAATATATGACTCCTGTGACTGATTCACTGACAGTCATGCTACAGTGGATGCCTGTGAAGGCATTGTTACTAACAATTCAGATCTCAGTGCTCTTTGGTTTATTCAGTGCTTTGGGATCAAGGGCCTTAAACATGTGGTGCAGTCCCTATGTGTAGATTTGGATGAAGTTCATCTTGAGACTATAAACATTTACTGTCAGAGCTGCTGCCCAAAATACAGCTTTTCAACCTCTCACCTGTGCTGTGGCAGTGGCTCAAGCTGATGTAGTATGTGCCATGGGTAACCAACGCAAAGAGGGAACAGATGCGAGGGGAAACCACCTCTAATGATGATAATCTGCACCATGCTGGGTTAGAAGAGGTTCTAGCAACCTACCCTGATATGAAAGCTGGCTTTGGTAGCAAAGCTTCACAGAGTTGCAGGCTTAATACATTTATGATTTTCTTATTGGAGCCAGAGAATTAATTACATGACAAAATCCCAGGTTTGGTCAGCATTTGGCAGAGCAGGAATTCCACTTTTTCCCCTTCTGATTGTCTGTCCAGTGTTGTGGGACATGTCCTGTAGCTCACTTTCTATGTTCATAATACTGAGTTTACATTTTTCCCCCCCCAGCAAAATACTACAAGACTTGCTGATAAAAAGAATATATAATACGTTTCTATGAAAGCAAATAAAAGCTTGAAATATAATAGATATGAGGAACACAGAGGTCTGCCAGACTCCACAGAAATCCTGACACAAAAGCTGCCTTCTCTGACTCATCAACAAATTAGCCCTGGAATCCATCAGAGCAGCACTGCTGTTATTACTGCTGTAACAAGATAGATCAGAATGAACTCATGCAGATAATGTCTGACTGAGAATGGCATGTCTGCCACTATCATCCCTAAGGTGTCAGAGGAAGATGGCTCCTTGGTGCCCCACAGCATACTCTGCTGCTAGGTACCTTTCTTAAAGGGGACCTTGACAGTTTTATTCCTATGCTGAGATGCCAGACCAAAGATTTCATTCTTATCCACCCAAAAAAACAAAAATTAGAGAGAGAGAGGAGTATCACTTTGCACTCTCTCCTCCACTTCTTTGGATCATTCTGAGAAGCATCTCCACCTTTCTAAGCATTATCCTTACCAGAGCATGGATGCTGAGATATAGAAAAGAGACAAGGTCTCCAACTGAAATTAATTCTGAGCCAAGACATGCCTTGTGGACACTGAAGGTCTCCTGCTTTCCATTTGCCAGTGGATAGCTTAGCTTAGGATCAAGAGTAATGAAAGGGTGTGAAGTGGAAGGAAGCAGTTACAAGGGGAAAGAACGGTGGTCAGCTTCAGTGAGAAGGGAAGGTGGAGTGACAGAAAAAAAGGCTGGGTCCAGCTATGGTGCAGCTGTTGCAAATATCCAGTTGCACTTGAAATTGCAGTTAAAAGTCAGAAGTAGTTCAGCTAATTTTAACCTTTGTAGCTGGGGGTAGTGTTAGCATAGCTGTTAAAGAACAGAGCTCAGCAATTGCCTTAGAATTCACATGGGTGATTAGGAAGCATTCAACTGGTCCTTGGTTTTGCTGTCAGGTTTGCTTTAAAACCATCTTGAAGGTGTCTTGCCTCTGCAATGTGGACATGTGGAAAAGGTTACTAGCTAATAAAACCCTCCACATCTGAAACATTACTGTCTAGTTCCTTCCAGCCTTTTGCCACCTATATCATTGTCTTCCTTTGCTCAACTGAACAGCAGCAAATACAGAGCCTTCTCTAACTGAGGAGAGCTGGAGGAGCCCTGAAAACTGAGGGACCTTTTCTGGCCTTTTTTTCCTTGCACATTGGACCATTATGGTGGTAAGAAAACAGTCATGCTATAAAACTCACAGTGTTAAACTCACAGTGCTCTGACATCTCAAAGGATGGATTTTCTACTTTTTTCTTCGCTGTTTTTGGTGTTGGAGTTAAGCAGGATATTAGGACACAGCAGGCTCCTGACCAGGAGGTCATCATCTTAGGAACAATTGACTTTTACAATAGGAGCCAACAAATACTTTGAAAAATGGTTGCTATCTGACTCACTCTGTGATTTTATTGAAGTGGTTGGGTTTTTAAGAAAAGAAATGTCTGGAAAGATCAATGACATGAGAAAGCAATTTAGTAAAAAGGAACTGACAGGTTTCCATCTGCTTAGCAGGCCTTTCATCCTGATTGCAAAGAGCTACACAGAGTTATTGACACTCACTGATGAGCCATAACTTGTTATGCTATGGCACTAACTGAGGGCTTCTGTTAATGTAGCTGTACTCCCAGACCAGCTGTGGAAGCAGGCCTGTCCCTGGCTTGTTATGAAGCTAAATAAAGAGGTGATTGGTAAATGCACAGATGCTAACATGACAAGAATAAGTTTTTGAGCTGGCCTGTGAAATCTGAGCAATGCTAACCACAACATATAGTGTAAAAAAAAAACCACAAAATGTATTTACTTCAGCAATTGCTGTATTCTGTCCAAAAGGAAAACCCAAAATGTAAATATTTCTGATGAAGTAATTTTTTCTGTACACTTTAAAAAATCTTTAACTTTTCAATTGTGAAATTACGTGTTAATGTATAGTTGTTAAGTAAGTAAATATTGTTTGCATACTCTAGTAAAACAAATTTGTGACTACAGTATGAAGATCATAGAATCATAGAATCAAGAAGGTTGGAAGAGACCTCAAGGATCATCGAGTCCAACCTGTCACCCTACACCTCATGACTATGTAAACCATCTAAAGATAAATGTTTTTACTTTTTCAAAATGAAACTTCTTTGAATTATTTTAAATAGGAGAACTGAAATAAATTTTACTTATTCAAGTTTTATCATACAAAATGTTTCATGTTCAGAAATGTAAATAAATTTAATCTAAGTTTCACAACAAGAGAGCACCCATCTTTAAAAATGGTGGAGGAAAAAAAATTAATTCCAGATGTTGGAGTTTTGTTGTTGTTTTCCTTCAACTGTAACTAAAGACAACTGTGAGTTTCTTTCAAAGAAAGCAGGAATAACCTCACTAGCTTCAGTTCTCTAGAACATTTATGTCCTGAGTGTGGCTTGGACTTTCCTCTGGAGTTCCAAAAGAGATCAGATATGCCCCATTAAGTTATACAGGGAGTTTCTTAGAGAGGCTACTGATTTTCAACAATAACATGTGAAGAAGCTGAATTTAGGCCATTAGATAGGTGTACACTGTGAGTGTTCTGATGGACAAAACTCACAACAACATGGAGATTACTGACAATTTTTCCCTCTGAACATGGCTGTGATGTGTTAGGTTGGAAACTGAATGCATACACAGGGGAAGAGTCAGAGATATTGCAGGCTATTGAGTTGCTGCTTTCCTTTTGTTCCTTTTAAAGCCCCATGCTTATTCCAGATATGAAAATCTAATGAGCAGTGAAAATAAAGAGCTTTGTTTGTCTGGTTTTATTTTATTTTATTCTTTTTTTCAGCTCAAAGGGATTTTATTTAAGAATAAGATTTATGAATACTGCTTCAAAGTCCTTTCACCAAAGGGCTTTACCCAGGGTTGTGACAGGCACTAGGATAACTTTTAACCCAGACAAACAGATAAATAAATAAAAGATTTTAAAATTCAACTTTGTTCTGCATGTGGACATAAGCAGTTTGACATTTCAGACTGGAATCCCAGATTGTCTGTTGAACTCAAGGATTAAAGAACTACAAGTATTTTTTCCCTTCTTGCTTTTGTAAAAGTTCTCAAAGAAAGCAAGAAGCACAGTCCCAGAGAGCAGTAATTGAGTACAACAACCCATTTAAAGGATGGAGAAGAAAGAAAACAAGGAATCTGATTTCTCTGCTTTCTCCCATCTAAAATTACTTGAGAGATTTCACCATTATTTTAGTTCTGCATTAGAATTAGATCCAAACCTTTAATAAAAAGGAGTTTTAGTATATTTTCCTTCCCAAAGTAAGAAGTTTGGGGTTTGGGTGAACTTCAAGGTCCTTGGAACTACCCAAGGTGTCTTCACCAAGTCTTAGGAATATTTCTGTCAACAGTGGCATTGATCAACACATTTTCAAAACCTGGCTTGATTCCAGCAAAATAACATTTTGAGTTTATATTCTGAAAAGCGCTGTAAGTGATCCTCTCTGTGTAAGCTGTGTGTGCACCTTCAACTGCCTTGGTTATGGGTCCAGCATACTAAAGTACCTTTTTACTGCCATGAAGGATTAAGTTCTTTGTTAGGAAACTACTTTGGATTCCATTCAAGTAGGACATGTTCATGGGCAATTTTAAGCTATGGGTAGACATCTTATGTCCCTTTCAAAGTGGATCACTTTCAAATGCTTGGATCAACTAAGGCCAGAAAGTTCAGCATTTTGAAGGACCAAGTCAATAAACAGCTTATAGAATTGCAGAAACTGGCTGGAATTCTCTGGCTTGTGTTCTGCAGGTCACATTGGATGGTAATAATGAGACATTCCTACCCTAGAATCTAGAAACTGATGAACCTACGTAGACTACTAATATGCTTAAGCCTTTTTTGGACAAAAGCTCAAAGTAGCAAAAATTAGGAAAGAAAATAAAAGAACCAAATTTTCTGCTGCCTGTCCATCAATATTTGATTTTTTTCATCTGGTTTGCATCTTGCAATTCTTGCCTTTTTCACCAAAATTAAGAATGGACCTATATGAACTCCTGTACACCTTTGATTATCATTATAGATATTAGTGCTGGAGGAAGAAATGTTGCTGACTGGTAACATTTTTGTGTGCTGATGTGTTCCACTATTTGACTTTGTGTCCAGTGTTGCTTACTAGCAAGGAAAGCAAGTGTTAAATATGTTTCTGTCCCCCTGCAAGTCGCTTCCTAGGTTTTTAATAATTTTTAATGTTGGTTTTAACATAAAATCTGAAATTTGGAACCAAGCCAAGTGCATATAACAGTTTTTTAGGAAACTAAAGAGTCACTCAAAGGACAAAGAGATTCCAAACATTGATGGGTAAAAAAATAAGAAAGGTTAATAGATTTCTCTCACTGCTTTCTTTGAGGGAAAGGGTGTCTCAGGTGTCTGTCTGCCTGTTCCCTCCTTTCACTGACATTACTGGATACTGGTTAATATTAACCACACTTGACTGAAAAGTCTTGAGGAGAAATCTCAAAATATGTGGCCATATAAATGTGAGACAGGTATTCCTCCACAGTACCCCATTGTGCTGAAGGTGGATGGCCTTATGTGTTTTAGAAGCTAGAGAGGTAATGGAAAAGATAAACCTTACATATATCCCAAAAGGTAGGAGGAGCTGTGGTCTCAAGATTTCAAAGAATCTATGTCCAGGACCTGTCACAAGAGACCAGGCTGTATTTATTCACTGTCTTCATCACAGTTTATCTTAACTTTTAAATGGAATCTCTAATGTGTAACTGTTTTTTTCTCTTTTAATTTATTTATTTTCATTTTGACAGTGGAAAGGTTGAATCTGTCTTCTCTAAAAACTGGTGTAGTCATCACAACCTCAGTCCTCCTCACATCTCTATAACTGACTGATAAATACTTAAGACCTCAAGTACATTTGAATAATAATGGCCTACATTTTTCTAAAGATCTTTCTAAGTAGATACATGACCTTCATTGTTCAAGTACCCCAAAGCACATGGAACGTACTAATTAACTAAATCTCATAATTGCTAAGTAAAATGAGCATGAAGCTGACACTTGATTACTATTTCTAATTATATCTGGGATGCCTGAGGTACAACAGTATATAAGGAAAGTTCAAAATCTGTTACAAGTACAAAGATTAATCTCACTTTCCCAAAGGCAGAGCTGTGAAAAAAGCTCTGGATTCCTGCCTCATGCTTCCAGGCTCAAGCCATACACGACTCCTTTGTTTAACTGTTTGCCCATTAAATCCCTGATTCAGCAATGTCCTTTAGCACAAATTTAATGTGAAGTCTACGCATAATTCAATTAACTCTGTGTTGCATCTAATAAACTTTGAGATAGGCAAATACTTCTGTAGAAGACCTGGTGGAGTGAAGCAATTAAGGATGTATCTCAGACCTGCAGTTAACAAATCCTTTGATGGAGGTATTCTCCTATTTTTCTGCAAACCAGTCTTTTAATCTCCCTGCAATCCTTCTAGTGCCTTAAATCCTTTAGAGCAAGTTGCTAATATATGACATTTCAGTGCAATGCTTAAACATTGACATATTTTTAGCACATAGACAACTCCATTCCAAATAAATAGGTCATGTTAGACAGGGCAGGACAATGTGCCCACTAAATATATACATAAGCATTGTTCTATAGTAAAGATGGAAATGGCAAATTTATTCTTTCAGCAGACATTTTGTGAAGCCTTTAATGTACATCACATCTTCTGAGACTGTGGTTTAATTCTCACGTAGCTTTGAAGGGTCCAGAATACTGCTCCTTTCCAGGCTTTGCCCATCATGCTTCTCAAATGAAACACTGACTGGGTCAATGTCTGGGTCAAAAGGCAGATACAGTTGTATGGCCTGAATGGCATCAAGATGGTTCCATTCATTTCCAGAAAGAGTTTGCATGTGAAAGACCAAACATGATGCATAAAATCACAGCACTATGGATCATTCACAAACACTGTTCTTCCCTGCTCAGATCACAAGGAACTGAGAACTGAGATTACCTGAGAATGCTTGAAAAACACATGCTGGATAACAAATTAGACAAAGCCATTCTTGGTCACAGAATCTGCTCTCTACTGGTGAGCATCACCAGATCATCAGAAGCACATACTCTCAGGAAGAGCAGAAGAAGGGCTAGGTCACCATGAATTTGTACCGCTTGACTTACTAACTTATTTTGTTGAACAAACAGAAACCTAAGAGATGATTTTCTACTGTTTCTTTGTCACTGGTGAGTTAGCAGTGAAATCACCTTCCTTCTGTCAAATTTCAATGGACTTGGCCGGAGTTTTAGGAAGTTATTGGGGAGAATGGAAAACCAAGGTAGGAGGATATGAATCCTGTATGTATGCACATGCAGCTGTGTGGGTGTGCACATTGTACAAGGTATTTTTGTGTAATACTTTTGATTCCTCAAATCACTACTAGAACTCTATGTTGAGAGAAAAGCTGAATGTATGTAGAAGACGCAATAGATGAATTTTCCACTCTTGGTCGTGTAAGAGGAATATTCATTCTGTACTTCATGATGGAGCTATTTGGAATGCTTGGGGCTCTTCCTGCCAGGCATCTAGAATAAAGTAAGGTTATTTCCCTGAATTAGCTCCCTTGGTGTTCCTTACTCTCTGAGACTTCAGTTGCATGTAACAGAACTAAGAGGGGCAGAACTTGAGAGATCTGCAGTTGCACTTATGCACAAAGATCCCTCTAGTACCCAGTCAGAGGAAAGAAACAGCCCCAGTTTGAATATAGCTGATCTGACATCTGTTAACATTTCCTTTAGTCTGAGAGGAATTTTTGCCCTGAAGAATCAGTGTGGGTCCCACCAAGGGGAATCTGAACGAGTGCCCATGTGTGAGGACAGCACTTGCAGACTGCTCAATCTCAGCCAGGGATCAGCTGTTTTGATCCAGGGAGGAGTAAGTAGAAGCAATTCAAAAGTGCTTTTTATGTCATACACAGGGAACATTTCTATTGTCCCAGTCTGACAAGTACCACTTTGAACTTTAACAAGTGGTAGGAGCATTAGACACGTCGTCCTTGCTGTTCATAATTCCACCATCCTAACCTTGCTGCCTCACAACAAAGGTGGCTGCTACACATGGGCTTGACCAAGACTTTCTGGCCATAGCACAGTGAAAGGACCTCAGTCATCATTAGGATGAAGTGAGGAGGATTATGTGTGAGGAATAAATTGACACCATAGAGACAAGAGGCTTTGCAAAAGAAGAGTTGGCTTCTACACTCTGACAAAAAATTGTTGATTATATTCAACCAGACGGGCCATTAAAACAGTGCCAGAGGCCTTTAGCTCTTCATGAAAAGAAAACAAAATAAAATGGGTTTTACACTTAGAAGCAGCCATCCCTTCCTGTCAAAACCCAGTGTTATTCCCCTTTCACAGCTTCTAGGAGGCAATCTGTGACTGAGAAGATGGGAAGTCTGGCCTTGTCAGGTTGACTGGCAAGGCTCACACTGCAGGAAATCATGGGGCAGTTTCTGCTACTCTTTGCGTGTGTGAGGTTGCCATTTTAACAGGTCTGGAGATAAATTAATCCCATAACTTATCCTAACCATGGTCCTAATTATTTGCATATGTATAATCAGCATGCTCACAGTCATCTCATCAGGGAATAGTGGGCTGACAGACACAAATTTGTTACTCTGCATCTGCTGCCAGATTTGGAAAGTCTGAGGTTTTTGAAACTGAATTAAAGCAACAAAACCCAACCAAATTTGCCAGCTGAATGTCTCTTGTGAATAGATGGCTGGGAGTACCTTTGAAGAAGACAGGAGGACAATAAAAGTTCACAGTTAAGATGAAGTTGATTCTGAAGTGAGTAGTAGGGAGCTTTCTCTCCTTTTCCATGGTTTATATAAGTATTATAAAAGACAAAGATGAAAAGAACTCAGTGCTTTAACACTTAATGCTGTGCAGATAAAGTTTACACTGGGGAGGGCTGCATTTTTGTGTTAAAATCCCATATTTGGCTTGATTGAATTTGTATATTGAAAAGATCCCCCATACCCATTAGCCTTGAAAATAAGAGGTGTAGAGGGCTGTAAGTCACAATTACTTGCTCATGCATGTTAGATATTGTTGATTTTGTAGCTTACAATGTCATGATTTTCACCTGAAAACATAATGTGTTACTAAAAGAAGCCTGAATTGCTAATAAAGGAAGATGTACAGATGCACTGGCCAGCCCACAAGTGTATCAAACTGGGGGTTTCTTAGTTTATGAAGTTTTTATTACGTACTTTTATTCAGCATAGAAAAAATTATAGCTGTGTTTAGACTCCCAAAAAGTTTTAATCATGTGCCCTACAAAGTTCAGCTTTGTTGAATTACAACAGTAATACATTTTTCAGCTCGTGTGGTTTGGATTGGTTGTTTTTATCTCTTCATTCGCTCACTGCATGTTGAA
Organism: Indicator indicator; assembly: GCF_027791375.1. Taxonomy (NCBI): domain Eukaryota; kingdom Metazoa; phylum Chordata; class Aves; order Piciformes; family Indicatoridae; genus Indicator; species Indicator indicator. The sequence goes on along the minus strand of NC_072016.1, from coordinate 9,450,095 downwards.
AGAAAGAAGTTAGCATTTTATGGGTACACTTACATTTGATTTTCCATAATTATGGGCTCTTTTGTGCTATTTTCCATGGTGATAAACTGTTCAATAATGTGTGGCCTTTTTTTCTTCTCTATCTCTGTTGGATATTTTACACAAATCGGTTATTATTAGGAAAAAAAAAAAAGTATTCATAGAGGAAGACTCATCAAAATAACTATTAATCTTTCCAACAAATCTTAAAGTCATTAAAACCTTGCTGTAAAGGTTGGATCTTTAAGTAAGGAAAAAAAGCTAGCAAGAAATCATCACTATAAGCAGCAACATTTTTCACTGGTGATAGGATTCTGCAGCGACAGTTTCAATCTGAGGGAATTTAACTAATTTTAGCAACAAGGTTTTATTTGTTCTATAACAAAACCTGAGTGGAAAAATACTGGTTTTCTTGTTACACCAGCCTGCAAACAGGTGTAGTTTTGAAAGAATTATATGACAAATGGTAACTTTCTGCATGTTTAGTTAGTAAAGAAAAAGATATATTACAATTTCCTTCTTTTCACTGAAAGTCTCTTTACAAACTAATGCTTTTCCCTAGAGAAATTTACTCTGAGTCAAAAAGCATTTTCTTTTAAAAATGTTTATTATTTTGTGGCAGAAATGAATTGATTAGTTAATCTCTGAACTTTCCCTTTGGAAAATGAAATGTGGTGAGCATAATCTCTGCAAAATTCTGGTACAAAATACATAAAGGAGACATATGAAAGATGAGGACAATCTTTTTAGGAGGGCCTGCTGTGATAGGACAAGGGGTAATGGTTTTAAACTAAAAGAGGGCAGATTTAGATTAGATATAAGTTTTTGTATGAGGGTGGTGAAATACTGAGACAGGTTGCCCAGAGAAGTCATTCATTCAAAGTCAGACTGGATGGGGCTTTGAGCAATCTGATCTATTTGTAGATGTCCCTGATGACTGCAGGGGAGTTGGACTAGATGACCTTTAAATGTCCCTTCCAACCCAAACCATTCTATGATTCTATGGAAATCTGTTACACTTCCACAGAAAGGAAAGGGTTTGTAACTGAGGGAAAGATTTAAAAGTGATCCAGAGAGAAGACTGATTAAAGAGTTTAAAGAGTGAATAATACTACACTTAGCAGGGACAAGAATTTTTTGAATGCTTACTTTCTGAGAACAGATCTAATTTTATCTTGTAGTTGGAAGCAAATTTGTCTGCTGGTTGAGTCACTGCAACTGAATTCATTGTAACATCATCCTGTGTTAAGATCACCCAACAAGTAATTTCCACTAGAGATCACCAAAAGAGAACATCAGAAGATTGAATTTTGATTACTAGACTGCCTCTGAATTTAAGGTAGACCTTTATGAAAAAAAAAAAAATCTTACCTTCCAATAAATTTTATAGTGAATTAATAGTCTTGGCTCATATTGATGCCACAGAAACATTAGCTATAATGAAACACTATCCAAGGCTTGTTTAAACTAAACTCTCCAATAACTTCGGAGCAGCTTCATTCCACAGTAAAATTTCACAATCATTCTCTGTCTTTACAGGCATTCATTCAATACTTTTGCTGGCAAGGATGTTGTTTCTTCTTAGAACCTCCTAGACATAACAGAGTAGAAATAGCCTGTTAATAACAATAGCAGGGGTAAATTGGCATGATGAGCAGCTGATCCTCCTGAGAGCACTCAACCCAGAAATAACACTCAATCATATCCTGCAGCTGAAGTGAAGGTTGGTGGGAGCTTATCTCCTGCCTAAGACTAGGAACACTACAAGAGCAAACTATGCCAAGACACTCAAGTTAATGTGCACCGCTGGTACTGGGAACATACAAGACCTAATTTCTTTCTGTTCTTATTTAAAGAACTTTAATCTGGGCACCCACCTCATTGTCTCAGCCAGTTTCCTGCAATCCTTCAAAGGAGTAGCTCTGGATGTGAAAAATGGTAAATGAAATCTCTTTTGTGCCACTTGTCTGAAACTCCACCTGACTTGAGGGAACTTTTGTCCACTTGGTACATTTCAACAAAATCAGTTTTATTGAATCAGATTTTTTTTTTCAAATAAAAACAGAACCAAACCCAAACACGGTAGAGAATCTGATTTTTACACTGCAGGTTTGAAGAAAGCAGCCAGTACATTGCTTTTCCTCTTCAAATATCAAATCATTTCATAAAAGGGAAAGCAGGGAATCAATGCTATTAGAAAGGGAAGAGTGGTGATTTAGGAACAGAAAGATGTTTTGCTGATAGCCAGACTGCAGTGGATCTAACAGACCAGCACAGGAGTCCTGCCTACCAGTTCATTGCTTCAGCAGAGTTATGTGAAATCCTGTATTTCTCTTTCAATTTCTCCATTATGTGAGCACCCAAGAGACTTTTGAAAGGTTTGGAAAGCATTAAAATATATTCTTGTGCAGACAGATACCTGCCAATTTTTTCACTTGGGAGATTTTTGTTATTTTTGGCTAAGGGAAATTCAGTCTTAGAATAAAACACTCTCACAGACCGGTTTTCCTTCTATTCTAATATTTTGTTTAACAAAATAAACTCAGTCTCCATGTTACATGATCAGACAAGATGCTTCTTTGGTAACCAACTTTTAAGCTCTACTAAAATACCAAAGGACTTAACCAGCTTTTCATTTTCCACAGATAAAGAGCATGATGATGAGCCGAGAGGAAGTGTTTGATGTTTTTCAGTCCATTTCTCAGTCATTAATGAAATCCCCAATGCCCTGACATCTCCAATTACTATACTCATCTGTTACCTCTGCTTTGTTCAGTAATGCTGATTATTATAACGAGAAAAGCAAGTTAAACCAGTTCCTGATTGAGTAATATTGTGTCCACACAGAAAGGGGAGTGGGGGGAGGGGGGTGGGGGGGTGGGAACAAAAGAAAAAAAAAAAGAGGGATGTTAGGATTACTGATTGAGTTAACTAAAACATTTGAATGATTGACAGTGCACAGCTTCAGGCAGCTTTACAAAACAAGCCCTGGATGTGGGACATGACATACACCAGTTATTCTAGAGGTTCTAAGAGAGATGGGAGCCACAGTTAGACACAACGTGGGAGAAGCTGGCATCTTGTATGGGAACCCTTAGTCCTCCAAAATACTTCAGAACATATTCTTCAAACCTTGAATCACAGGAAACAATGGCTTCAAAACTTATAGCAGTGGGGAAACAAATGGACTTACCTTCTTTGTCGTAGCAAAGATGAATGGACTTCATAGAAGTTTACTAGAAGATGCTTGTCTTGACCTGAGAAGTCACTTTTTAACTCCAAACAAAACAGTCTGAACTTAGCTTGAATGCTAAGGCCATGCTAAGTGAGGGAAAGAACAGTTTCGTTTGTGGTAATTTCTCAAGGGCTAGATTTGCTTTTCTTTGCTGTCTCCATGGGGGTGCTGGCTTCAGATTATGAGGAAGGTTTTAAAAAATTAAATAAAGAAAGAAAGGAAGAAAGAAGAAAATTAAACAAGAATTAGAAAACCTATTAGCTAAGATTTATATGGTGTTAACAAGTATCAATACATTTGACAGGCTCAATACAAGGGCATCCATTTTTGGCTTACATTCATGAATCAACCCCTAAGCTTCTGGCTCAGAATGTCTGCCTAATAGTGAATTTAGCAGTTCAATCTGAAATAGATTTTTTTTTTTTTAAGGCTCTTTAAACCACATTCATATCTAAACTGAGAAAGCAAATCCTTCCTTGCAAAGAATAATTTCCTAAGTGATACTAAAACAAATATATGCTGGACTTGCAATTCTCAGTCTAATACAATATTGTTGGGAGGACTGCCAATAATGCAAATAATGTAAATTACAATAAAGGGAACCTGTGTGTTATAAACCAGGTTTGGAACAAAGCTAGTGAACTCATTTCACTCAATTCTGGTGATAAATACTTGAGTTCATTATTAAGCTTCACTGGCAACCAACATCAAATCAATGGTGTAATCAAGGGTAAATGCAAAGAATATAGATCACCCATGTTTAATTTTAGCAATGTATAGAGGAGAAAGAGCTCTTTGGAAACAGCAAGTTGGTAGGTTTGCTCACTTTTTTATCACCCACTTCACTGCTATTACAGTGAAATTTACCTTTGTAATGTTTCCACATAGATACCTAAATCTTAAATGTAGAATAGGAGGTTCTCTTTTCACTGAATAGGAGTGAGTTCCTCTCAAATTAGACATTTATTTCAGCATAAAATGGATTAGCCCATAGAGGTTCTTCACCTTACAATTACTTTACAATAGATGCTGCCTTTAATGATGTAAGACTTTGTATCTGGTCGTAAACCACATATTGTCAAACTGTTTCTTCTTCTGAGAAGAAAAGATTTTCATACTAGCACAATAATACTGAAATAGTGGAGCTACTTTAAGAACAGTATGAGTCATTGTGTTCAAAATCAGTGTTGCTTGAATCAGAAGAAAGCAACATTTTTCTCACATTTCAGAAGCCTTGCCTTGTTCCAATGGGGATTTTATATCAGCTTAGGCAAAGTATTGTATAAAGCTCATCAGGAACCCCATGTATATTTAAGTACAACTTTTAATGCTCTGTACACAAGAAAAAAAGATGTCTCCATGCTGAACTGAGAAAATGCTAGCATGTAAGTAACTTCTCATTCCATATCCTTCCACCAGTGATCATACAGATCCTGTGCTACTGCCAGGACCATAGGTACATTTGACTACAAGTCCTTTGTCAGTCTAGAATGTCTCCTGCAGTTTCAGCTGAAGATCACTCTTAGACTCTGCAATACTGCACTCTGTTGGAGATTATTAGATTCATATGGGGTTCAAAGTATTAGCTTTTGGGGTGTGAGGGGGAAGGAAAGCATTATTGTTACATTATAAAGTTTTATCTCTGATCACAAAGTTTTAACTATCCTTCAGAGAAGAAACAGAAAAGCCCTGATTCTAATTGCAACTAATTTGCTATAAAATGATTGCTTTATTGTCATGGCTTTTATGTGATCTAGTCAAGTTTTGCATGTATTTAAGTGATATCTGACCCAAAGAATCTATTAATAAAGATACTGACTAACTAAAAAAGGAATACCACAGTGAAGTAAATTATCAGGGCATAATACAGCATAAATCAACTCTTAAGCCTAAAACACACCTTGAAGCTTTAAAACAGAGAGATTCCCCACAGCAGTTACCTGACTACCTTCATCAATCAGTGGGAAATGAGTTGCATCTTGAATGCAGGGCAGAACACTTGTTTTGCCCACTGTTTCTGGAGGGGAAATGGAAATGCATAGCCCTTGCTAGGAAAAAGCCCACAGCCAATTCAATGGGATCAGTCCACTGGAGGAATCATAGAATCAGTCGGGGTTGGAAGGGACCACAAAGATCATCCAGTTCCAACCCCCCTGCCATGGACAGGGACACCTCACACTACATCAGGCTGGCCAGAGCCTCATCCAGCCTGGCTGCAAACACCTCCAGGGATGGGGCCCCAACCACCTCCCTGGACAACCCATTCCAGGCTCTCACCACTCTCATGGGGAAGAACTTCTTCCTCACATCCAGTCTCAATCTCCCCACTTCCAGCTTTATTCCAGTCCCCCTAGTTCTGTCACTACCTGATAGCCTAAAAAGTCCCTCCCCAGCTTTCTTGGAGCCCCCTTCAGATCCTGGAAGGCCACAAGAAGGTCACCTTAGAGCCTTCTCTTCTCCAGACTGAACAGCCCCAACTCTTTCAGTCTCTCCTCATAGGAGAGGTGCTCCAGCCCTCTGATCATCCTGGTGGTCCTTCTCTGGACATGTTCCAGCATGTCCAGATTCCTCTTGTAATAGGGGCTCCAGAACTGGATGCAGTACTCCAGGTGGGGTCTGACCAGAGCTGAGTAGAGGGGGAGAATCACCTCCCTTGACCTGCTGGCCACACTTCTCCTGATGTAGCCCAGGCTCTGGTTGGCTTTCTGGGCTGCAAGTGCACACTGCTGGCTCATGTTGAGCTTCTCGTCTACCAGCACCCCCAAGTCCCTCTCCTCAGGGCTGCTCTCCAACCAGTCACTCAATACAGGGAGCCAGGTAACTTCAGTCTGACTGAAAGGCTCAAGGTCTGGTGTCTGTGAATTTTGAATGAAGGGCTTGACTCTGTTCTGTCTGATACCACATGAACAGAGAAAAATAATCTGTGCCAAACTGTTCCAAACCTTTCATAGCACCTCCACCTTTCCCAACAGTCTCTAGTCCCAACTCGCTCTTCTTATTTGCCTCTTCCACAGGTCCTGGCTCATCATTTTGTGCTACTCACCTGACACTGCACCAGTTAGGCAAATGGGAGAGCTATCTGTGTGCCTGAGATGACTTCTGCCCTCCTTTGAAGAGGCTGCAAAGGCTGCCAGGCTAGGAGGGTACTTTCCTTTTTTCATACTGACTGCAAAGTCCTTCTCTAGTTCTTTCACCTGCTGACTCCACCCTTTAAAGGCTCTTGCTCAGTCACTTACTCCACAGTAAATTGGGAGGGGAAAAAGCTTTTCAGATGATCTCCCCAGTGGAGCAGGCACTAGGGGATTTTGTAATAATACCTTGAATTTCTGTGGTCTCTCTCATCCAAGAATCTCCAAAGGACTTTTAGATTCATTAAGCCTCCTAATCCACTAGCATTATTATCCCAGCTCAGAGATAAGAGCATGGAGTTTCAGAGCAAGCAGTGAAGATAAGTGACAGAGCAGGACTGAGAAAGGAGATGTCTCATTTCCCATTCTCCTATAGCAACCACAAGGAAAAATGGCTTTACCAAAGCCCCTGGATGTGGTGATCTATATTTTACATAGCTGTCACATAGCACTGCATGAGTTATTTTAATGCAAATATTCATATGAAAGGTACAGAGCTTTCTATAATCAAAGGAAATATATTCTTAAGACCCAGCCAGCTGAATATTAAATTATTTTAGCAATATCTATTTGTTGTAGGTAATGATGAGATTTTAGAACATGAGATAATTGGATACATTACTTCCTTTTCCATGCTCTATGTTTCAAGTTTTTAATTGCAAAATCAACAGAAAGAACGCAAAATAGGAAGGGGAAAGGGCATGCTCGTAGCTTAGTGCCAGAGATGTAGCATCCACCACACTCCTGACAGGCAATACTCAATCATGGTAATCCATGTGTGCTTAGACAAGTGTTGATGCTTGACAAAATTGACAGTAACCACAGAAGATCTCTTCTTCATGATATACAACACTACATGGGAAGGAAAGTGAATATTCTAGGAAGCTCATGATGAAAGGAAAACAAATACGTCCTGCACAGTCTTGCTTTGTGAGCACAAACCAGCAGACTGGAGGCTACTCTCTATTCTGAAGTTGGTCATAGATTAATAGTTTGACCTTGGAAATGGCACTTCTTTGTTTCCTTTGCTACACTTTGAGTTACAAGAAGGGAAGTGATTCAGAGCTAGAGGCAAGCATAATATGACTGAAAGTCATAAAATGGCCTCTTCCCTTTCATGCCACCCAAAGCCTATGCTATCTCAGCTAGTGGGAAAGAAGCAGAAATAGCACAGACCTTCTCTCTCATTGTTTATGTTGCCTAGTTCAAAATAGCAGTCTCCTCAGTTCCCAGCCATCAGCCACTGCTATAACAATAAATAATCAAAATGATGCATTTACTAGGATGAATGAAGTCTTGCACAAATGGCTGCTCAGACTTTCAGCGAAACAGTGACTCGTGAACAGGTAACAAGGCCATTGCTCAGATAAAGCTCACCACTGAAACCACCCTGAAATTTTCTGAGGAAGCAGGAGAGTCTGTCTGGTGCTGACCAGTCCTCACTATTGTGTGATCTACACCTCCCATCCACCCAACTCTGGATCAGCTGCAGAAGCAGGTGCTGCTTTCTGTACAATACCACATTCCGTGCATGTTCCCTCGTACCCTACAAATCATTTTAGGTGAGCCAACAGCCAGTTCAGGCTTTCAGATAAGCTTGTTTTTATTCTTCAAGAAGGAGTTTATAGCTAGGGTTTAATAAGCCTGCAGTGCTTTATATTTTGGCTAAAAAAAAAAAATCATATTTCCCTAACACAAGCAAGCCATGTAAACAAGGGCAGTGATTATACATTGGAATGATGGAATGAATGTGATGTTTATACAGTACAATAATAGACAGAATAGATCTGATTCAGTTGGTGATTATTTGCCATAATCAATGGAGTTTTTATTTTAGTACAATAGGCTTTGACATTTTCACCCTGAAGTGGTTTTGTTCACAAATTTGATATCACTCTGGTCTATCTGCTGGATATTTTAGCCTAATATTTTCTTGCTGTGCAGCAATTAATTTTCTGAGGCTGTAATGTGTGCTGTTTTTTTTTTTTTTCCCCAGAATTTCATTCTTTGTATTCCACTCACACCATTTTTCAGCACAATTGAAACTGAAGTCTTTTGGTATTAAAAATAGTGCAAAGCAATCTTTCCTAGCCAATGTTGAAAACCTAGCTCTCATCTTCCTTAAATAACACCAATGATGGTACCTACATATACTAAAAATGGACATACAATAATAATATGCTTGCTTCTTTCCTGTCACTTCATGTTTACTTTTTCATTTCTCTCTTTGTTTCTTACATCTCTTTTGGGTTTGAAGTATTCTTTTCCTTTATTCAGTCCTTACCTAAGATAAATGAAACACCTCTTTCTACCCTCCTTTTTCTTCCTCCCACGCCTCATGTTTACTCTCTCACAATAAATTGTGAAACATCAGGCTTGGTGAGAGCCTTAATACAGAGGCAGGCAGGACTGCCCAGAGCCTTTAATTAGAATCTCACTTCCACATCTGAGCAGAATGTGGATTAATGAAAGACTATACATTGCTCTGTAGGCTTTTCTTTTCCTTTACAGACAACAAAGAAGCAGCCAAAGTTTTCATTATAGATATGTCTGTTGGACAAATCCAGTAAAACACCTGACACAACTCAAGCAACTACCTGCTCTCTTTGCTTTCTAATGAACCTGGAAGGAGTTGAGGAAACTGTGCAAGAAGCCAGAAATTACCAGAATGTTTAACCCTTTTTGCCTAACTTCAGAGATGCAAGAGGCTTCTTGAACTTGCAAGTTTGAAATCAGAGGAGAGACAAAGTATTCTGATGGAAAGCACATTAATGATGCAGAGTATTCACTCAATGAAGAATGACTCTCTGCTGATTCTCTTGCATTATCTGAAGTATTTAAAGTTACATGGGACAAAACAATAGACTTCTGCCACATATTCCAGGAAATTAATATTAGAGATGAGGAGCACTTCCCAACAAAGAGATTTTCTTACTAATTTGTCACTACTTTACTATTGCTCTAGGTCAGAGACCTTGTATGACCTGTTCAGGACTTTTCCTTTGCATTTTAATCCCTTTATAAGTCTCCCCATGACCTCTGTAATTTTTTGTTTGTTTGTTTTCACTTTAAGTTTGGTTTGGGTTTTTTTTTCTTTATTCTTCCCTTCCATACTGACAGGAGGATTGCAAAAGTATATTATCTGCAATATCTATAAGAAAGTAACAGGGCCAGGAACCAGCACAAATGACTTCTCTTTCTTATCTCTTTATTGTTTCTTTTCCTTTCCATGCATAAAAAGGCTAGAGTATAGAATAGATGAAGAAGCTGCATCAATCTGTCTGTCGGTCCACACACAAAATTCAGAGCTATTATGCATGCAAATCCTACCTTTTGTGGTAGGAATATTTAGATCACAAATGCAGTCTGAAAAAAATTTGGAAGCTACTGAAAGTACAATACTAGTGTGGAGTTAGATTGATGCTTCTGGAGGACCTCTGCCTTAAACTTATTAGTGAGTGAGGAGTTACTCCTGCCAGTGAGGAAAAAGGTGACTGTTAATGTAGGCATTCACAAAAGTTACTCTTACAAGGATAATATTGTTTTACTGTCCAAAGTGAAACCTAGCATGGGTTTTCATGGTGACTCTTTGGGGGAGTTTCTGTATTTTTTCTAGGAGGTAAATTTCAGGAGTAACCTCAGTTAAGGAGTAATCTAAGCACAAATACAGTCTGGGCAGTGACTGGCTGGAGAGCAGCCCTGAGGAGAGGGACTTGGGGGTGCTGGTGGACAAGAAGCTCAACATGAGCTGTCGATGTGCACTTGCAGCCCAGAAAGCCAACCAGATCCTGGGCTGCATCAGGAGAAGTGTGGCCAGCAGGTCAAGGGAGGTGATTCTCCCCCTCTGCTCAGCTCTGGTGAGACCCCACCTGGAGTACTGCATCCAGTTCTGGAGTCTCTATTACAAGAGGGATCTGGACGTGCTGGGAGGTGTGCAGAGAAGGGCCACCAGGATGATCAGAGGGCTGGAGCACCTCTCCTGTGAAGACAGACTGAAAGAGTTGGGGCTGTTCAGTCTGGAGAAGAGAAGGCTCTAAGGTGACCTTCTTGTGGCCTTCCAGGATCTGAAGGGGGCTACAAGAAAGCTGGGGAGGGACTTTTTAGGCTATCAGGTAGTGACAGGACTAGGGGGAATGGAATAAAGCTGGAAGTGGGGAGATTCAGACTGGACGTGAGGAAGAAGTTCTTCCCCATGAGAGTGGTGAGAGCCTGGAATGGGTTGTCCAGGGAGGTGGTTGAGGCCCCATCCCTGGAGGTGCTTAAGGCCAGGCTGGATGAGGCTCTGGCCAGCCTGATGTAGTGTGAGGTGTCCCTGCCCATGGCAGGGGGGTTGGAACTAGATGATCCTTGTGGTCCCTTCCAACCCTGACTGATTCTATGGTTTCTTCTTCTGTCTTTCTTACTCGATTTACATGATGACAATTGACAGGGTATCACCAGAAGCTAGCCTTAATTAAGGAAAGCAAAAGAAAGAAAGCGTTATCACACGTGGGTGAACAATACGGTGTTCTCCCCTAAAGAATTCTAAGAAAACTGAAGAAAGGGGTTTTGCTAATGTTTCTAAGGAAAACTTGAAACTCAGTACTTTAACCTATTATTTTTTTTAGGTTACAATAAATCTAGAAGCTTTTTTTTAGGTCACAAAAAAATTAAACCAGAAACATTAAAATGTTTACTTAAATTTAGATTTTTCATGGTCCATGTCCTCTTTTGATTATTATTAATTTTAAAGTGGACTTCCTATTTCTCTTCTAGGAAAGAATTGAAATCCCTTTTAATGGAAACACCCATGTACTACTTTTTTCCTTCATGTCTGTGTTAAAACCTGAGCACAAAAGAGATCCCCTAGGAGAGCACCTAAGGTTAGGCTAACTCTACTCCATGGCTAAATCTATTTATTCATCTGTAAGTCTCAGAGGACCATGTCATTTAATTACAAATAGCAGAAGTCAGGCTGTTAAAAATGAGCATTACTCAGTCATATAGTGTGCCAATGTGTGTATTACTTGTTCTTCTACTGGCTGATTTGCTACAAGATAATAGCTTATTATTGCTACCAGCTGCTAATTAGTTGCTAATTAATAGGTTGGTAGACTCTGAAGCCAGAAGGGACCATTAGCTCATCTACTATGACCACAGCAGTCTTAACACATATCAAACATGCTACCAGAACTTGTGATAGGCTGTTAGAGCCAGTCTTTGACAGCAGCAAACACACTACTGAAGTCATTTGGAAATGGAAATCCTCCTTCTTTTATACCAGTATTTTACCAGCATTAGACATTTAGACCTTGATTCCTGCTGAAGGTGTTTTCAGCTATCAGTTGCTCTCCATCAGAATAAACAAACAGATTTTTATTCTGTGGTATTTTCTTCTAATAAAATGGTTCACTTTCTGTAAACAAAGTACATTTCATAAACTAAATAGTCTGTTCCCACTGACTGTCTGTCCACAAGATTCCTCATTAATCTCTGAAATTACTTCCTACACTCTCTTTGCAATTTTATTAATCTTTTCTTTACAGCAGCAATGCTAGAACATCTCAAAGGTTTTACTAAGTACAGAACTGAAACCAATCAGACAGAAATGTCATCTAGATATTGTCTTGAATTTGTTAGAGGTGATATGGCAGATTACCACACTGCTAGCTGTTTTGCCACCCCTGTACCCATCATTCAATCTACTAAGTGATATTTTCATTTGGAAAGTTTTTTGAAACACAGAGAAAGATGATGTCCTCTGCACTTCAAATGCCTTTTTATTTTTTTTTTTTACAGGAGCATGCAGATAGTAATTCCTCTGTGCTGTCCTAAACAAAGGGAGAGCGTCTTCAGTATTACAGTGTGACTAAGAGATGATTCAAGAAGATTTACAATTCCCCTGGAAACAGATTGGCATAGCACAAGTTCAGCATAACAACCCTGGCTCCCCCAGCCCTTGCTCAAAGGTGTTTGACATGGCATTTTCTTTTCTTAAGCCTTTTGCTGTGTCTTCCAGCAAAGGTCACATTTTCATTTTGTACAAAAGTAGCCCTGATGAGACCCTGAGTAATTTCCCTTTTATACTTCACAGCCTCACCACTTCTCATACTAGACTCTCCACACACTGGATTATTTTATTTATGTATGCAAAATTTCTAGAAGTTTTTTTAGGTTCACATGTGGCAGGTTGCACATTATTAGGGACAAGGTTTAGCAGCAGAATCAGTAGTCTTAGGTTAATGGTTAGACTTGATGATCTTAAAGGTCTTTTCCAGCCTAAACAATTCTATGATTCTTTGGTTATGTACTTCATTGCCTGTAGACTTGAGAGATTGTAAGAAATGAGGCAGGGAAGTAAGTTGCTTTGTAGCCTCTTCCTTACTACTGTTAACTTTCTCAGCATCCTCACATCACATGGAGGGATGTGACACCAAAGGTACTTGTCTGTTTTGTGTACACTATTCTTATGAGAGAAACATTACAATACCACTATCTGGGTGAGCTAAAATACTGTTGGGAACGCAGTGACAGAAAGACATAGCTAGTTACAAAACTAATACATTCAGCAGCACACAATAGGCAGGACACACTCTTTAAACTTGGTGAGCTGCTCTCCTAAACCACCTGGACACTGTATGCTGTAAAAATCCATAAATACTGTCAACTTTGTATATTAAGGATTTTTTTTTGTCACAGAATAAATCAATAAGCAAAGCTAAATCACCTGAATGTTCTGTTACAGCTCCTTCACAGCTTGTTTCCCCATTTAGATTTCTCTCAGCTGTGGAGGAAAGACTCCTCCTTCTTCAGAAAATACAAAGAAATAGCTATAATTAATTCAATAAATCCCATAATATCCTTCCTTGAAGAAATACACACTCCAGAATGCCCAGATGCACAGGGTTAGGCTATATATATGCTTTTATACAGATTGGATTGGTTTCTTCAGCCTCTGGCTCTACCATTTAAACATACTCATTATTCATCTCTTCCAGACCAATCTTGTAAGCTGCAGTTCATGTAATCTAAAAGATGACTGGTAATTGTGGGAGGAAAAAAAAAGCCCAAAAATAAACACTTGTTGAGTAAAGGATTGTACAGTAACTGCCATGGTATGGTGATCTCAGCTGAGAGAGTTTCTATGAGATTGACTGTTAGTACTATAGGTTCAGATCAGTGAAGCTAAGGAAATAGTTTCCTTTGAGCTCACGTGGGTTGGCCTTGGCTATTTGTTTCTGTTGTTTGAAACAGAAACAATCAATATGGTGCTGCAGACATTACTAGGGAGGGCAAAGCATAAAACATTAATTGAGTGCAAACATTACCAGTATGAACAGGCAAGAGCATTTCCCAGCCCACTGGGTATTTTACTAAACCATAAGATACATCTCTTGTCCTAGTTTGAGACAGCAAGTCCCCATATCCCTATTTCCTCAGACATAGTGGTGCAGTGATTCACTGGCTTCATGCCGGGGGCTAATAGAAAAGCCAGAAATTATATTTAAGCCTTTTGTACACAGCTAGGTTACTTTATATAGTAAAAAGTACTTCTTTCTGGTTCATGGAGACCTAAGGATGCATGATACATAATTTAAAGAATAGAGTAAATGATGTGCATTGTCCCTTACACCTCAACTGTGTGATCCAGTACCCTATGCAATCAAAGGAGATGACATGAGTCAGTTAGGAACAATCTGGTCTATTATTTACTAATGTTCCATCTTTCAGCTATATAAGAAAGCTGTTCTCTCCCCAGTAGTTTAGATAAACTTTCACCATCCTTTATCTTACTATGATAAAGAAAACATCTATTACAGGAGCACAACAATCTGATAGTTCCCATGTCAGTTAAAATGACTATTCAGCTCTGAGAGGTGTTTTCTAAGAGATGGAATAACCTGCCAGGAGGAAGGTAATTGGATTGCAAAACAGAGCCTTTCAAAAGAAAGAAAACATGCTCAGTATTTTTATACATATTATTCCTTTTACTTGAGAATAAGGCAGAATGGGTCACTGATATGATGTTAGGGATGCCTTTGATGCAATGACAGCAGAAAGTAAACAACAAGTTCAAGTCCCTTGACACTAGGCAAGCAGACTTGGATTTCATCAGGAAATGAGTACATAGGATCCGTCAGCTTTTCCCAGCTTATTAAACTGCTCAGAGACACTGGATTCTCTCTCTTTGGACAGCTGCAAAACTGAACTGGACAAAGCCATGGGCATCTGCATCTAACTTAGCAGTTACCTCTGCTTTGAACAGGGGGCTGGGTTTCAGACCTTCACAGACCTTTTCCAACCTAAATTATTTTGTGGTTTATGCTATGGTAATTTTCCTTTCTTTCTCTGCTCATACTAACTGTACTGCCCTTTTAGGCCTCAAATAAAGGAACACCATAACTGCCTTTGTTTATACACACAGAGTGAAAATGCTCATATGTAATTTGTCATATGATATGTTGTCTAAAACTTATTCAGTGCATCATCTGCTTGCTTTCCCAAATTGGTTCTATGCAATGTCTACCTATGATAAACTGCTCCTAGCTGTGGTGCTTAAAAGATAGCAACAGCAGGGTTGTGAGTTAAAGCCTTGTACTAAAAAGAATAAATCTATGAAATTTGTCTCAGTGAACCCAAATGGATTTTTATATTGGTTGCATTCATATTCACTCTTCTGAGGTGAATTGCCATTCTACTTTACCATCCTCTCTAATATTTTTTTTCCCAAATTAGTTCATGAACTGCAATGAGACAAAAGGTCAAATGGTAGAGGTCTCAAACATAAAATTAATACAAGTATTATGAAACCTAATAGTTCAGAAACTTAATAGCCCAGAAAGCATCCTCAACTGAGGCACTTCTGCCATGTGATTTTGTGTTTAACTAGAAACCAGAAAATATGTGTGGGGGAGAGCTGTGAGAGTCCCAACCATAGACAAAGCTTCAGGTGCATCTCACCACCAGATAACAGAGAATGCGACCACAAGACAAACCCCCCACCAGGACACCCACCTTTCCTAATTCCCTTATACACTCCACAGCTCATTTTAAAACTTAATTCTAAGGATCTACTGCTGTATACTGTACAGCCAGTTTGGATCGTGTCTCATGATTATAGAAGCAGAGCAAGTTCTAGCCAGCAAGTGAAACATCACAGTGTGTCATACATTATTTGGCCCTTATGAGAAAGAATCATAGAATCAGTCAGGGTTGGAAGGGACCACAAGGATCATCTAGTTCCAACCCCCCTGCCATGGGCAGGGACACCTCACACTACATCAGGCTGGCCAGAGCCTCATCCAGCCTGGCTGCAAACACCTCCAGGGATGGGGCCTCAACCACCTCCCTGGACAACCCATTCCAGGCTCTCACCACTCTCATGGGGAAGAACTTCTTCCTTATGTCCAGTCTGAATCTCCCCACTTCCAGCTTTATTCCATTCCCCCTAGTCCTGTCACTACCTGATAGCCTAAAATGTCCCTCCCCAAAGAAGGAGAGAACCTTCAGCTGACATTTGATCTACTAAAGGTACAAATGAGTAACAAGTATGGATAGGTTAAGATTTGCTTTTTAACACAGAAGCTGTGAATTCCTGCCCTTGGTAATTGGTGACTCTTCTCCCCACAGCAGCTCTCAGCTTTGATTTCCATAAAATCCACAATGTTACAGCCTAGAGTGTGTGATGGTACTGCAAACAGAGAAATTACATAGGCAATAGTTGCTGTCTTTTTGATAGGATAGCATCCAGAACTTATTTCAACAAATCCTATCTCTGAGAAAATGATTCCTCCTGTTGGAGACAAAGTTTTTGCCTCTAGCTTAGGAAATCCTGCTTGTCAATAAAGAAACTAAACCCAAAAAACCTACTATAAATCTGTGTACGTATACAAGCATAAAACTAAATATATATATATATATATGTATTAAGAATTTATTCTCTCCTATGAGTAGGAAATAACAAATGCAGACACAAGGGAAAGGTGTTAAATTGCTTTTATTGCATTTCTTTTAAATATACAGAATGCCAGTTCAGCTCCCAGAGGCATTAAGTGAAAGAGCCCGAAAGCAACATAAACGAATTCGAGCACGAATGAAACCAAATTCAACACTCAAAACCACCCCTCAGTAACTTGACTTCTATTTCCAAATCAAGGTTGTGCCTAGGGAACCTAATATTTGCAAACAAATTTGTAGGCCACTTATATTTCCCTATTTGTGGATATAGAATCTCTGGGTTTATTTTATTTATTTTTTTGACAGCCAGAAGAAGAGTTTTTGTAATTATTTGGTGTTAGATACTACACAGAGAAGAAATATCAAAGGAAAATATTAAAACTGTTGAAGCAAATGAAGAAAAGAGAATAAAAGAAAATCTATTATGGCTGCAAGGCTCAAAAACAATAATTAAAGACCTTACTGATGATTATATTACAGAGATGTCATTGGGTTTTTTTTTTTTTTAGTGAGTGTTTATGGCATGTATTTTGCATCTGTAGTACTTATCACCTCTGTGGACAAACACCAAATCTATTTAGGTAACACCAAAAAAATTTAAAAAAAGGTATAAAAAGTTATTTATATATATTTCTCAGATGGTCTAACAACAGATCATTATTTCCCACATAAGTCAGTAACAACTTCCTACACTCTACTAAGCACATGGAACAGGTCATATAGAAGGTCCCAAAATTATTCTGATTAATATCAGACAATCAGATCTTTTAAACGCTCTGAAATAAAATGGTCTTTCTGTAGGTCTTTCTGGCCTGACTTTGAAAGAAAATCATTGCTAGATTTATCAAAAAGATGGCCTTCAGCTGCAGGAATAACATGAAATAGCCTTACGTCTGCTCCAAAAACTGCTTATGTCTGCTCTTGGCACTTGCTCTGATGCTGAAGTCTCCTTGTTGACAATTCCTGCAGCAGATGAGTCAGTAGGTTGTGTACTGATTTGTATATAATAGCATACAAAATAGATGGAACAAATCCTGAAAGAAGTAGAGATACATACATTAGTGGAAAATGGGGACAAAATGAAGTATGTGTTTTTCAGTAGTAAACTGAAACCAGAAAAACACTATATTTTTCTGTTATTTTTAATAAGAGAGTGACATGTTTTGAGGGGTTTGCTTGTTTGGGCTTTTTAATAGATATGAGATATATTGTGGCTGTAGTATATCTGTACTTCAGTAGAGGATACGATGCCCTCCCTGCACAAAGAAACTCCTTGTTACCCTAGAAAGGAAGTTTATGCTTTCTTTCCTTCCTTCCTTCCTTCCTTCCTTCCTTCCTTCCTTCCTTCCTTCCTTCCTTCCTTCCTTCCTTCCTTCCTTCCTTCCTTCCTTCCTTCCTTCCTTCCTTCCTTCCTTCCTTCCTTCCTTCCTTCCTTCCTTCCTTCCTTCCTTCCTTCCTTCCTTCCTTCCTTCCTTCCTTCCTTCCTTCCTTCCTTCCTTCCTTCCTTCCTTCCTTCCTTCCTTCCTTCCTTCCCTCCTTCCTTCCCTCCTTCCTTCCCTCCTTCCTTCCTTCCCTCCTTCCTTCCCTCCTTCCTTCCCTCCTTCCTTCCTTCCTTCCTTCCTTCCTTCCTTCCTTCCTTCCTTCCTTCCTTCCTTCCTTCCTTCCTTCCTTCCTTCCTTCCTTCCTTCCTTCCTTCCTTCCTTCCTTCCTTCCCTCCTTCCTTCCCTCCTTCCTTCCCTCCTTCCTTCCCTCCTTCCTTCCCTCCTTCCTTCCTTCCTTCCTTCCTTCCTTCCTTCCTTCCTTCCTTCCTTCCTTCCTTCCTTCCTTCCTTCCTTCCTTCCTTCCTTCCTTCCTTCCTTCCCTCCTTCCTTCCTTCCCTCCCTCCTTCCCTTCCCTCCTTCCTCCCTTCCTTCCTCCCTTCCTTCCTCCCTTCCTTCCTTCCTTCCTTCCTTCCTTCCTTCCTTCCTTCCTTCCTTCCTTCCTTCCTTCCTTCCTTCCTTCCTTCCTTCCTTCCTTCCTTCCCTTCCTTCCCTCCCTCCCTTCCTTCCTTCCTTCCTTCCTCCCTCCTTCCCTCCCTTCCTTCCTTCCCTCCTTCCTTCCTTTCCCTCTTTCTCTCTTTCTTTCTTTCTTTCCCTCTTTCCTTCTTTCTTTCTTTCCCTCTTTCCCTCTTTCCTTCCTTCCCTCCTTCCTTCCCTCCTTCCTTCCTTCCTTCCTTCCTTCCTTCCTTCCTTCCTTCCTTCCTTCCTTCCTTCCTTCCTTCCTTCCTTCCTTCCTTCCTTCCTTCCTTCCTTCCTTCCTTCCTTCCTTCCTTCCCTCCTTCCTTCCTTCCTCCCTCCCTCCCTTCCCTCCCTTCCTTCCTCCCTTCCTCCCTCCCTTCCTTCCCTTCCTTCCTCCCTTCCTTCCTTCCTTCCTTCCTTCCTTCCTTCCTTCCTTCCTTCCTTCCTTCCTTCCTTCCTTCCTTCCTTCCTTCCTTCCTTCCTTCCTTCCTTCCTTCCTTCCTTCCCTTCCTTCCTTCCTTCCTTCCTTCCTTCCTCCCTCCCTCCCTTCCTTTCTTTCCTTCCTTCCTTCCTCTCCCTCCCTTCCCTTCCTTCCTTCCTTCTCTCTTCCTTTCTTTCCCTCTTTCTTCTCTTTCTTTCTTTCTTTCTCTTCTCTTTCCTTCTTTCTTTCTTTCTCTTCTTTCCCTCTTTCTTCTTCTTTCTTTCTTTCTTTCCTTCTTTCCTTCTTTCTTTCTTTCTTTCTTTCTTTCTTTCTCTTTCTTTCTTTCTTTCTTTCTTTCTTTTCTTTCTTTCTTTCTTTCTTTCTTTCTTTCTTTCTTTCTTTTCTTTCTTTCTTTCTTTCTTTCTTTCTTTCTTTCTTTCTTTCTTTCTTTCTTTCTTTCTTTCTTTCTTTCTTTCTTTCTTTCTTTCTTTCTTTCTTTCTTTCTTTCTTTCTTTAATGTGAATGAATATGTAAGGATAAGGCTCATAGAAAAGCTCTCAGACTGAAGGGAGGTTAACAGAAAAATCCCTAAAGGATTAGTCTTTTTCATGTTGTCTTTGACAGCCTGGGCATAAAGTCCTGCCACATCTGATGGCAGAAGCAGACAGTTATGATTCAGATGCAGCTCAGAAATGTTACCATTTTCTGCTTAGGACAGAATATGTGCAGTTTTTCCATGCCTGTTCTCCTGGCTCAGGATAGGAAGAGATGTAAGAGATCACAGGGGAAGGAAAAAAGAAAGAGATAGAAGCTGTTGGTGTGGACATTTATTTCATAACATCCTGGAGGTTTTACTGTATACAATCCAATAGAGACACAAAGCAGAGATACTGTCTCAGCTATTTAAAAATGAGTGGCTGAAAAGAGGGTCAAATCAACCACTGACTAATTCAGTGGTTGTATTAGGAGACTGGGGTATGAGAGAGCCAAGTTTACTTTCTGTCTCAGCATCCAGGTACTTATATGACCTTAGGCAAATGGAGGAATTGGTCTACACAGTTCCTCATTTAGTAAATGGGAGTAAAAGTGCTTCCTGATTAAGTAGTGGTTGTTATGGTGAAAAATGTATTAAAGTTTATGAGGTGTTCTACTATTTCAAGAGTCTGCACAAGCATCATTCTTCTGGAAGCTGCTACTGGATTTAATGGAAAATGATGACTTGCAGTTGAAGATTTAGTGACTATTTAATTTATGTAGACACTTAATTGCCTGTCTGTGCTTTCGTTCTGACTGGTGTACCTGAGAAACTTTGTTATTATTTGCTTTGTAATTTTTTTGCTACCTGCAGCTCCAGGTATTATGTTTCTTAAATACTCTTCAACTTCTAGTGCTCTGACAATCAAGAAAAAAAATCTAGCACTGAGGAAGTATACCCATGCTGTAGGGTCATCCTATTCACCCATTTGAGCATGAATTGTTCTACTTGCTGTTAGTACTAAATGACACAACTGTGAGTCATAGAATCATAGGACCATAGAATCACTCAGGTTGGAAAAGACCCTTGAGATCATCAGGCCCAACCATTAACCCTACTCTACCAAGTTCACCACTAAACCGTATCACTGAGCATCACATCTAAACAACTTTCAAACACATCCAGGGATGGTGACTCAACCACCTCCCTGGGCAGGCTGTTCCAATGCTTGATTACTCTTCCAGTGGAAAGTTTTTTCCTAATGTCCAGTCTAAACCTACCCTGGCACAGCTTAAGGCTTTTCTCTCGTGTTCTGTCACTAATTACCTGTGACAGGAGACCAGTATCTACTTCTCTATGTTGTCCTTTCAGGTAGTCATAGAAGCCTCCTCTTCCTCAAACTAAACAGTCCCAGTTCCCTCAGCTGCTCTTCATAAGACTTATTCTCTAGGATCTTCACCAGCTTAGTTGTTCTTCTTTGCATCTCCTCCAGAACCTCAATGTTTTTCTTGCAGAGAGTGCAGTTGCAATGTTAAAATTGTGCCATGCCTACAACCATAATGGATGCTACCCACAGTCACTGTTAGACTCAGTTTAACATATTTGTGTTCACACAAAAGTTGGTGACCTAGCAGGCCAGCACTCTCCTGGATTTAATATATGAAAAACAGCTGCTGAGTGACTGATAAAAGTCCACAAACAATAAGTGGAATTGGGGGAGAACAGGAAGAGGACAAAGAGAGGAAAATATCTCAGATTTCTTTTTCCTTTAAAATGCAGTCTTTGGGGAAAATGTCATTTACTGCAGAAAAAAAATGCAGTGTGTTGCCAAGCAGATGCAAGTAATTTTATCTAATTGCTACAAATGGGTTTGCTGTGTACATAAACCCCTGGAGAATACTGAATGGTGAAAACAAGTAGGAAGAAGGTGGGTTTGGAGAAGGTGGAAAGAAACACCTTTAGTAGCTGATCGTGTTGAGCACTCTGGGGTAACCAGGAACATTGAGAATGGCCTTAGGCAGTTTCAGAAAAAGAAGTTTCTGCAGCAGGACATTGGGAATACACTTTAAGAGGCACATGAAAAACAAGAGTAACATTTGAAGTGGTTTTGTAAATCTTTAAGTATCAGAAATCCATTAAGAGCCAGGAGGAACATTGCAAGTCCCACGATCAGCAGTGTTTTCTAGGAGGCAAATCTGGCTGTTATTAGGATAGACTGTTAGCCTACATCATACATAAGCTCTACACTGTTAAATGATTGCTCACACTTTTATTTATTTATTTATTTAAAAAAAAAAAAAAAAAAGGTTTGGACTAATGTGGGCTTGTGAAGCTGAACTAGAGACAAAAGACCTTGCAGAGTTCTCATCAGTCTTCACAGATTCATAAATGAAGGAAAACTCCATAAAGAAGGCCAGAAGAAGGGGAATCTGGGCTGTTTATGACCCTAGGGATTGTACCAGCTACAGCAAGTCACACAATCTCCCTCTGACTTCATATTAGTCACACAATCTCTCTCTGACTTCATATTTATCACCCTGTCTCCCTCTGACTTCGTATTTGTCACACAGTCTCCCTCTGACTTCATATTTGTCACCCTGTCTCCCTCTGACTTCATATTTGTTACACAATCTCCCTCTGACTTCATATTTTGCTCCATTGAGGATAAATTTCTAGGACATATCAGTTAAACTGTGGAAGATGCAGTTCTGCACAAGGGATGGAGCCAGTTAAAAACTTCTCAGTAGCGTGGAAAACATTAAATTATGCTGCCAACATACTTAAGCGGCTGGGCCCAGATTGCTACAGGAAAGGGAAATAAAATTCAAGAGACAGAATTAGAGTAGATAGCTAACAAGAGAGTTATAGAAAAGCATGCTTAATTGATTAATTAATATATGCTGCTCCTGGCAGCATCATAGACATAATGAGGGGATGCAACTTCTGTTGCTGAATGGGGTCTCCTCTGTGGTTTTCAGGAAAGAGGTTTCCACTCCACAGATCTCAGCACTTCCCCTGACCCTAGCAGCAGCTGATGTGGCTTTCCAGGGCTTTAGGAGGGACGTAGTAGCAATTTTGCTGCTCCCAGACAATCTAAACAGGTGGCTAACTACTTTTCCAAGGGTTGTTACACCAAACACAGTAACAGATTAATCTGATGTGATTCTCTTCAGGCTCTCCACTGGCTTTAATCAATATTCATCAATACTGTGGCAATCATTATTCATATGTATTAGTTTTGGGTGGTCCATCCACAAGGTGAAGGATTAAAAACATGTAGTGATTAAAGAGAAATGTAGCAATATTTATACCAAGATGCTAGACAATTCTGATATTCTCCTGCAGAGGACAACAGATATACCCTTTTGGCCATCATCCTGCTCTCTCTGCTTTTCTTCTGTAAGGCACTATGGTTGATTGTCAACCCCTTAAAGCACTTTTTTGTTTAAGCATTCAGCACATACCACCTGCCTTGCTAAAATCAGGTGAGCATCTACTTTATGCATCAGCTGATTGGCACTTTGACACTGTGTGTAGTTTAGTAATTTACTCTGTCCTGGCTGAGATGCACATCATCTCTTCCTGTACCCACCACTCCTGTGGATGAGAAGCCCTGGAAGTACAAGACTCACCCTGTTTGCCTGGTGTTTTGGCATGCAGAAGGGGCAATATATGATTCCAAAAGGTCAAGGACAAGAGCATGTTGCTATAGGTGGGTAGACATTATCTTCTTTGTGTGAAGCATTGCTGCCAACATTACTAGAGATATGTGCTGAGGAGAGGGATATCTAAGTTATAATCTAGTTTATCTCATCTAAGACAGGTGATTCATTGTTCTCTGAGCAGCAGCACAGTGGGATTCATCCTTCATGCCCTGCAGTACTTGAGAATCATTTCAATGCTTTACGGCACCTACTAGAAAGTTAAAATTTGATGGGGGAAAACAGGAATCATCCTGAAAAACATTTTGGCTTTGTAAGAGGGGAGAGAGAAATGATAAATATGGCAGATGTTCTGTACATCTCCAATTTAGGGACATGGTTGTGTCAGTGTGTTTTAAAAAGCCACTGGTCACCAGCTAGAAGCTGAATTTCCCCTTTCAGCTGAATGATGATAACAGATCATATGTGTGGGCCCAACCACTCACACTGCAGAATAACACAGGATGGATTACAGCAGCTGTTTTGCTCCATGCTGCTGTAGGCTAACAGCTGTATGTACACCAGCAGCTTCTCAGTTCTTACTGCAAAAGCACTGATTTTGGAACTGCTAGGTTACCTTAGCACATGGTTCCTTGAGTTTGCTCTCCAGATACATACCAAGTCCTCTTCAGAATGACCCTAAACACACTAAAAATTTTATCATTGGCCTGGTGAGACTTCAGAATAGAAGATATAAGTGTGGACCTGTGACCACATTGTAGTTCTGTTAGATGTACTCTTTTGTTCCTTTTCAAATGCCATGACCATCAGCAATGTCAGTGTTGAAAAAAAGGATTTTGGAGGACTCTGGAAAGCAGCTTTCTCTGAAATAGATAAGCTGACCTATCTAGTGGCATGTAGTGTTGCTACAACAGGTTAGAAGGACCTGAAGAAGAAAGGCTCTTCCATAGACACAGCAAGGGAAACAACAGAGTAATTGAGGAGTAATTGAACTTTTATTGTTAGAAAATAGGGGCTAACTCTCCTCCATTTTCTTCCTGTACAGCCATAGGACCATACATAAATGTGTCATCAGCATCTCTTTTTATCCTGCTAGCTCATTGCCCAAGAATAAATAGAAACAGATGCTAATCTGCATTAGAATGGAGTTCATCTTCGATTTAAATAAAAACTGCCAGACCCTAATCTGTCCTGCAGTGAAGAAGGAGGTGATACCTCAGCCCCAGGAAGCAAGAATGAGAGAAAGAGATTTCTGAAGGTAAGAGAAATGCCAGTGTCCCAGCTAACTGAGTCTAAATCTGTGCTCCAGATCATGGAGTGTCTTGAAGCTTGTTACTTGGTTAATAGGATCTGCAATGATCAGGAACATCATCAGTACAGAAAATGCCAGTGCCATCTGATGACATACAGGGTAAAAATGTAAGGAGTACTCTGAAATTTGCTACTTTGTGGAAAAACTGCCTGCTGGTAGTGGAAACAGCAGTAAAACCTTCTGCAGGATGGCTCTACAAGCTTTCTTATTCTTGCTCTCACACCTCATTAAAGGATTATCTGAGGGGGTTCCTCCATTTTTTCTTCCTTATTGCAGTGAACTTTCAGAATAACTCCTATCAGTTTCATGACAGTTGCATCTAGGGGTTTCAGACAGAGGTGTTTTGTTGTGTCAGGGTTTCCTTTTGGCCTGAAACAATGACAGTTCTGCCTTTGGTCTATAGCAGAGGTTCTTGCCAGAGAAAGGACTAATCTAAACTTGAATGAAAAGCACTTGCACCCTACTTTGGTAATGAGGCACAGGGATGGTAACTGTGTTATCTCAGAGAAACCTCAGGCAGAAATATGAAGCAAATGCAGACTCTCTAAGTACCAGATCTGACTTTTGAGAAAAATCTTAGAAAGCTTTAGCAGTAAGTCAACCAAAGCCTGGAAGATCATGAAATCAGGCAGCAAAGTCTACAGCAAAAACTCTTACACTTCTTTTAGATAGGCCTCAGATCCACTTCAGCTTGCAAGGAACAAGACCTTCTCCTTTCTCTGGGAGAAAGTACTGAGTTTGGCAGTGGCAAATAAAGACAGTTCATCCTAAAGCATCACTAATTAGGAAGGGACAGGGAGGGGTTTCTAGAGAAGGATCAATGTATTCAAAGGAAGAATATTTCCATCCAGCTGGTCCAGCTCTGATCCCATTTAAGGTCCCATCAACCAGAATCATACAAGGTGACCCCAGCATTCCATCCCTTCCTTCAGGGGTAAATTTTCCTCTGTAGTAGGTAATAGAGGATTTTATGCTACCTTACACAGCATCTCAGACTTCAAGCTTCCAAATAGGTTTGCTTCACCCTATAAACATTAAGCAAAATATGGAATTTCCCTCTATCAAAGCTTTTCCTTCACTCTCTGGGAAGCAGCTGCCTTCACTGAACTCTCATTCCTCTTAAACATGAAGTCTTTTAAACCTTCAAGCTGAGGATTAAACCTCATTGTTCCTACCACTCAAGGCACTTTCCCACTAAAGGTACAGAATTTCATTAGCTGGAAGGACAAATTATCTCACTGGATCTTTTAAAGAAGCTACATGCTCTGTCATAGGTAGGTTTTACACTGACCATATATAGTAGTGTGGATCTCCTCCAGGCTGCAAGATACATAATGCAGTTGGATTTTTGTCACCAGCAATGGCTCAGTTTGCTTGGCATCCAGAGAAGTGCTGGACTCACTCCTTTTCCTGTGCCTGAGTCCTGCAGCCTCCCCTCTCCCATATCCTGGGGTTGCTAAGCAACCTCATGCTAGCAGCAGAGTGAGCAAGAGCTGTCAAACTGACTATTTTTTGTCCTAAAGTAGCAATGTCTCCTGTGAAACAATAGCAACAAAATGTTGTAATTAAGAATTGTTAGATGAAAGTCACAGTTAGGCCTAATCTCACTTCCTTTCCCCATTCCATCATTTGGAGTCTTGCACAACTTCAGAGGACCCAGGAAAGGGTCACACTTGAATAAGTAAAATGAAGCACAGTTTGAAGGCAGCTCTACTTTTCACATTTGCACCTGGTTTGGAAGTGAGGGCACCAGCAAGACCTCCTACACTGTTGAATTTAGCATCTGACAGACCGTAGGAAATTGAAGTCAGTTATACACAGGAGGTTGTTTTGCCAAAGGTAGGAAAATCATAGAATCAGTCAGGGTTGGAAGGGACCACAAGGATCATCTAGTTCCAACCCCCCTGCCATGGGCAGGGACACCTCACACTACATCAGACTGGCCACAGCCTCATCCAGCCTGGCTGCAAACACCTCCAGGGATGGGACCTCAACCACCTCCCTGGACAACCCATTCCAGGCTCTCACCACTCTCATGGGGAAGAACTTCTTCCTTATGTCCAGTCTGAATCTCCCCACTTCCAGCTTTGTTCCATTCCCCCTAGTCCTGTCACTACCTGATAGCCTAAAAAGTCCCTCCCCAGCTTTCTTGTAGCCCCCTTCAGATATTGAAAGGCCACAAGAAGGTCACCTCGGAGCCTTCTCTTCTCCAGACTGAACAGCCCCAACTCTTTCAGTCTGTCCTCATAGGAGAGGTGCTCCAGCCCTCTGATCATCCTGGTGGCTCTTCTCTGGACACGTTCCAGCATGTCCAAGACAGCAAGCCCCTGTCTTGTAATAGGGGCTCTAGAACTGGACACAATACTCCAGGTGGGGTCTCACCAGAGCTGAGTAGAGGGGGAGAATCACCTCCCTTGACCTGCTGGCCACACTTCTCTTGATGCAGCCCAGGCTCTGGTTGGCTTTCTGGGCTGCAAGTGCACACTGACAGCTCATGTTGAGCTTCTCGTCCACCAGCACCCCCAAGTCCCTCTCCTCAGAGCTAAAGTAAGAAAAGACTTAAATTTACCAGACATCTACAATATGTTTTGTATAATGGTTGGCATGTCTAGCTTGTGCCAGCTATGATCCTTCTGAACTGACCTCATGGCATGGCAGAAATAACTCCAGCAGATGTTAGATGGCATTGACACCTGAAATCACTGCACAGGAAGCAGCCTGTCCTCCACATACACTACATTCATACACATACACTCAAGGAATTCAAACTCAATATGATACTCAGCTGTACATTCACATCTAAGTGCGTCTCCTTGAATAGAGAGCCTCAGGTGGGAGAAAACAGCCACCTATATCCCCTTCATCAAAACTAGTCTCTAGAGACCAAGTCTCTAACTTGTGATGGGCTTCTGAACTTTATCTGGCCCTGGAATGCTATGGAGGTTTTATAGATCTTATATAAAGAGGCATCATGGGTAAGACTTACAGTACGTAGTATGTAACTTAGATACATCCCATGGGTCACATATCACAGGAAGGGAAATGAAGAGCATTGCAAGGCTGCATGATTCCCACCTTAACAGAAACTGCTCTCATCACCTTAGGAAGCAGGCTACATCCCACACTTTGGAGACAGGTGAAAAGAAAATAAGAAACTTGGTTGTCACTGTCAACCTAATTCAAGGGAAACATCTTTCCTACCCTCAGATCTCTTGATTGGTGTAACTGGGCTCTGAGATTTGTAGTATTTAGACACTGCTGATTACAGAAGCAGTGACTTTTGCTCCTTTTGCTTGAGATAAACTCTTATGGTAGTCTTTTCAAATTTGTCTTTTCAGAGTACAGTCTCTTCAGCTTTGTCTTTTCAGAGTACAGTCTCTTCAGCTTTGTCTTGTCAGAGTACAGTCTCTTCAGGACTTTCCTGACCACATCTGACATTTCAGTTAGTTACTTGGCCTGGTGATTCATAAGGCAGCCATGTGGGCAGAAGGCCCAAGGCATGACCCTAGTCTTGCAAAGCTGAACCTACAACCACAGACTTTCAGAAAGAGAGGCACAGCCATTACCAATTCTTCTTGAGACACGAGTCTGGAAGGATGTGCACAATAAGCTGGTCTTATCCCTGTATGGCATGCACCCCTTAGGAAAGAAGACATGAAAATATATTCAACTGAAACTCCCCTCATCTCCAGCAGGATTTAATAAAACTCTGTGCCTAATGAACAAATAGATTCACTAGCATGTTCTTGAACCGACACCTCAAGTGTAATTTGCTGCTATCTTGTGGGAGCACAGTCTTTGCTTACTTGTTATATTAAAATAGCTGATAGGTAGTAATGGAAATGTATGCTTGTGATTCTCAGGCTTCATGAATTTGCACCAAGTTTGCATTTGTTATTCATTACTTGTTCTTTATTGGCTTCTTTCTTTGGGGAAAAAAAGGAAAAAAAAAGTAAGCCATGGAAAAGAAACAAAGTTTTGGGGGCTGAAAACACACCAGAGATAATGATGGAAAACAAATAAATACCAAGTGAGATCAGTATTCATCCATAGGTAAATGAGAGAGTGGGAAGGAGTTTTTGAATGATTCACAAACCTGGGGGAAAAAGAGCTTGATTTTTTGAGTTTGTTTTACCCATTTTAATCAGATTTACTGGCTATGCATCATAATGAGGTGGTGTTACCTTTTCTGAGTGCAGAACATGTATTTCTTACAGCCAGGAAGAGTCATTAAAAAAAAAATTTCTTCCTCAAAAATAACCCTCCTTATCTTCTCCACTCCTTATCTGTGTGTGGGCTTATACAATTTTCAAGCTAAACATGTAAGAAGTTCAGGTAATGATAGAGCAAGTGTGCCTTGGGAGGTTTAAATCATGGGAGTCAATAAACAATTGTGGGGTAACATCTGGATGACCAAAAGAATTTCAGCAGCACTAATAGTTACAGAAAATAATTACTCTTCTGCTCTATATGCAGGTCTTTTAATGTCCAAGACACAGGCTTACAGTTTCAATGGCTGGCTGGGTTTGAAACTTCATAAATAAAATCAATCTTGTGTTCAGACTGGAAAACTTAAGAGTTATCACAGTCCTAGATTCTGATAAGATTTAACCTTCACAGTATTAAAAATCCACAGTGTGAGGGTAGGAAACAGAGATGATGCTCATGACACAAAATGGAATAATTTAAACTGATTTCAGCAAAGCTTGCATGATGCCACCATGACTCTTCAACCAGAAGAATTTGCCAAGAATGTCTGGTTCTGAACTGTTGCATCTTCTTCTGTCACTGATGCTAATGCATTAATCTTAAGTATCAATAAGCATTTATGCTAAAAGGACAGTTCTGTTGCTGGACAGCTCTGTAAAGACCTGAACTCTTCAAAATGTCAAAACTCAACAGACTAATGTTTCAGAAGGAGGTGGCACCATCTAGGTTCTTTTTATGGTAGAGTACATTTGACCTTTCCACTTGTGGTTACCTGATCTCTTTGTCAGTGAAGATATGGGCAAGCTTTAGCTTTGAGGCAAGCTGTTGAAGGCAGGGAGCATAAAAATTCACCTGGAGTGTCAGAACAGTGTGAGATGCCCCTGCCCATGGCAGGGGGGTTGGAAATAGGTGATCCTTGTGGTCCCTTCCAACCCTGACTGATTCTATGATTCTATGAACTACCAACGACATTGAGAGGAAACCTCAGCATCACAGTACTGTGAGAGAGGCAGTAATGAGGCATCAAGATCATTAAGAAATACATCTGGAATTGCTTAAGAAAGGTGGTGTTGACAGTACTCCAGGCATATTCATGCAGAATCATAACAAAAAATATTATTTTACTTAGGAGGATTAGATGAAAAATGATTCACAATATACAATGTTACACAATTTAGAATGTTAATGAAAAAAACTGATGATTTTTCATATTAATGAAAAAAAAAAAAAAACCCAAACTAAAACTGATGATTGAATCCTGTATTTTAGCCACAGGAGAAATGAGTTCCCTGGGCTCCTTCCTTTTTCTAACCTCTGGAGTATCTTTCTGTCATATAGAATATGAGAACAGATCTTTCAAAGTGTAAGTCTGGGTGTGCAGTGCCTGTGGATGAATTAAAATAGACTGAATGATAGAGATGATTTAGCAAGCAGTTGATAGGCTTTGCTTTTCTGAGCTTGTTCTTGACAAAATAGACCAAACCCAGGAATAAAAGTGTAAAACCAGATAGAAATGAGAGTATTCTGTTGGCAAGATATATTTGATTCTACAAATTTCTGCCTCAAGGTTCAAAAATGGCCATGCCCATATTTTCCAGCAGTGTAAGTAAACCACCACTAGAGACCACAACATTATGCTTTCCCCCCTGACACTTATGTCCCTCTGTAAAAGAAGACAATTCCAACGATGTTGCCATGCCAAGGTGCTCTTTTGATGTAAGAAAAACACTGGGACACTTGAATGTACTTCATGATGTATCTTATGCTAAAATTTCCTGTCAGTTTGAAGCTGGATAGCCTTGATTGCTTCGTTGCTTCCAGCCATTTCTGAAAGTCTGAAGTCCAGCATATGGTGAGTGACAGAAAGTGTTAAATATGTGTGTCTCTTGGCAAAGTCTTCTTCTGACTTTAAGTGAAAGTGGAAAGAATAGGTGTATAATATATTGATCTACTGATGACTCCAGATGGAAAAGAAAATTTACCCAGGGCTGTTATATGATCCATTTCTCAATGTTCTGTAGTAATTTATCAAATAAAATCTGTGGTAGAAAAAATTTTCTCTCTTCCAAAATGTCATCTTCCCTCTAAAAACCTCTGTGTTGGATCTATGAGTGTCCCTTTAGATATGAATCTTTGACAGGATATATATATATATACACATATATATTTTTTTTTTTGTCTCAGAGAACATATTTTGAAGGGTCAAGATCTCACCTAACAAGAGAGCATTTGTTATCACCTTGAGATGGAAGCAGCCCAGATAGCTGTCATACAAGCTCACCACCAGGATTGCTTTTCAATGTCAAAATGTCTGTCTTTGATTTTGCATACTGCCAAAAGTCTGGAAGTATTCAGAAAGAAGTCTAGTCCCAAGGGGTTTGGGTATGAGACCACTCCCACACATTGTGGAGACAGGACACCCACCACACACTGAACCTGCTGGTGCCTTTTACTTGTGATGAAGTCTGCAGACCTCCAAAAGCTATGTTAAAGCTTGATGGCTTGTTCTAGTCAGCAAGACCTCCAGTAAAGACACAGAGGATTCTCGAGTTCATGGACTACCTGCTCAAGCAAGAATGGGTAAGGAGACCTCAGCTCTAGTGTAGATGACAAATGATTTTGCTGGCATCAGTCAGGTTACAAAGCTCCTCCAAGTCATTGCAGTATATTGCAGTTGGTGAGAGAGGTGTAAAGGCTCTGCATAGGAGAAAAAGGTAAATACTGCTGAGCCACAGACTGAGTTTCAAGGTTAACAGGACACTTAGTTTTAGCTGCTGTCACAATAGATCAGTCACTTCACTCTGTAATCAAAACCAACACTTTCCAGTATGCTTGTTAACTCTTCTAACATGGGAGGCAATTGTTTCTGTAATAGTGCAAAGGTAAGGAATATTCCTTTGTGTATTACAGACATTTACAGCAGCAGCACCACCAGTCCCCTGGAACTGTCAGCTGTACTCTGTGAAGGCAAGACCTGATTTTTTTTGTTTATTTGCTTGTGACACCAATATAGAAGTCTGACTGAATTTAAGTGGGAAAAGGTCAAAAATAAAGACCTGCTTGGTCCATGTGATGACAATAAGAAACCTTATGAATAAACCCTAAAACTGAAAGAGAGGGCTGTATTTTAAAATCTAAATATGTCATATTTAAGTACCTAGAATGATAAGACTAACAAGTTCTTAGACAAAATAGAGGATCTGAAGATAAAAACTCCAGAGGTGTTTCTTCAAGCAGGACTAAAATCCAGCATCCTTGACAACCATATTATACAACGAGAGGTTCATGTTTTGGACCAAGGGGCACAACAGAAAAGAAGAGAAACTCCTTTTAGCACCTTCTCTGCGTAGCTCTGTCCAGTTGTATGCTTTAGTGAATGTCTCCTGATAGAAATTCCCAAGACTTTAATGGGAGGCCAGCATAGAGAGGTGAAATAAGAGGCAAAAGATATTTTCCTAAAGTTACAATAATTATTATTATAAATTTTTTAACTGATTATGACAAATGCAAATATAGCATTCCAGTGACTCCTTTGAACTGTGTCATTGGAAGCATCGTTTTCCCAATGGGAAAAGAGACAGACTGACTATGCTGTATTTAGTCTTTGTTTTGTTTTGTTTTGGTTTTTTTAAGTGAGACTCCTCTAAAGCATGAAGAAAAATCTCATCCCAAAGACTAAGGAACTAACCAAACCTGCACCAAACCAGAAAGATCTGAGGGTATTTTTCATGACAGAAAACTGAGATTT
The DNA here is from genome assembly GCF_027791375.1 of Indicator indicator. Lineage (NCBI taxonomy): Eukaryota > Metazoa > Chordata > Aves > Piciformes > Indicatoridae > Indicator > Indicator indicator. The sequence goes on along the minus strand of NC_072016.1, from coordinate 9,417,954 downwards.
ACCCACAAAAGCAGGAACTCTTCATACTGTTTGGCTCATGACCCATTTTCAGTTCAGGATGTTGTACTGATAGTCATATATTCCACTCATCTATATATATGATTAGCTCTTGAAAAATATTGCAAGAGATGTTAAGGGAATTGGAAGGGAATTATTCTAATGAAGTGGAATTATGGTCTGGACATAAACCCCAACAAAACAACAAAAAGGAAACAGCAAGAACCTCACCACTAGGGGAAAAAAAATCACAGAAGAAAGACACAATTGGGTGACTAAGACTGAAGAAGGAAGAAAGAAAGGGCAATGGTGAAAAAAGGAAGTCCTGATCTGAATTTAATGAAACTGTGTTGCTACATAGCCATGACACAGGAATAAATATGCTTTACATGCCAGTACCTGTAGGGCTATGGACTGCTCACCCCCCTTCATAACTCTGTGTCTGAAACCAGAAAATGAAGAGCTTCAAAGCAGTTTTGCTCTGCAAGCTCATGATTCAGGTGTTCTGAACATCAGTGTGTTTCCCCCTTCCCTCAGGCTGTTTTCTTTGGCAGCTGCTCAGCTTTTCCATTAAGATTTGTGCATTATTGCACAGGCTGCTGATAAGTTGTTACATACAGGGCTGGCTTTGCCAGCTACTGCTTGAACCTGCTGGCAATTTTCTGGTAGGTAGGAATTTATTCTCCAAAGGAGAGAAAAGTCTGTGGTTTATAAATATATCTTTTACAAGTCAGCCTGCAAGAAACTTGAACCAAAAAAAAAACATTTTTCTTCTGTACAAACTCATTCTCCAGTTCTTTTACTTTCTTCACTATTACTAGATGCTTTCCTCAATATAGCTGCATCTGACCCCTCTTAGATGAATGATGTCAGACAATACTTCTCCAAAGCTTTTCATGGCAGTTATAGAGCAGCTCAGATTTCTTTGTTGGACCAGAAATACCAAATTTCCCCAAGCACAAAACACCACTTCTCCTTTAGAGAAAAGTTGTAGAAACTCTACTTGGTTACACAGAGGGAAGGCATAAAGACCAAGATGCAAACTATGAGCAACCCAGTTCAGAGCCTCCAGCTCTGTTAAACATGTGAGACTTGTGCCTCGTGGTGAAACCTCCCATAAACTACCCTTCTAAAAGCTGGCTACTCCCTTCCTCTGGCAGAAACAGTGTGCCCTGCTGTAGACTCTGTATCCCCTGAGATGTAGGAAGAATTACAGGTCTGGGAGATGGCAAAGTGTTGCTCCCTGAGACATGAGCTGGGAGGCAACTACCTCCAAAGCACATGACTCTGAAATAGTGCATCTTTGTTGATCTGTGCCAGTCTGGTTGGAAATTTCATAACAAAGGACTCTCCCAAACTTGTAGTTTTTAGTTCCCTTTGCAACAGCAGATTGTACAAAAAGACATTCAGCCTCCAAGTGAGCCTTGAAGGAAAACTAACCAGAGAAATCTCGGCAAGCTTCGCTCTCTAATCAGCAATCAAACTTTCCAATGAAGCTCTAGAGAGCCTGATTAAAGGCAGATGTGTGCAACAGAAATGAGGGAAAATATATGACTTCTGGGAGAACAGAAATTTTCATGAAAAGCCCTTGACTCTGTAGTAGACCTTCACACAGGGTTAATGGATCTAGGCAGGCAACAAGCTATGGTTTTATGCTGCTTTTTATTAATCACAGGAATTGTGTTGCACTGCAGGATGAGCAGAGGGAATTTGTTCAAGAGCAGCCCTCCCTAGCCACATGGCTCTAAAACTGAACTAGAGGCTTGTGACTGCTTTGAGAGATTTAAGAAGCATTTGTCTTTCTGACATCCAAGAGGTTGCAAGCTAGCCTTTTTTTCAGTTTACAGTATCTCCTTGAAAAAGTGGAGTGTAGAAGAGGAGGATTCTGCCAAGCAAACACACAGTGTGGGAGTGAAACAGTTTTATTCTTCCTAACTGGTAATGCCTGGTGAGTCTCCACCCACTGAAGAGCTGGGGATTGAGGGTGCAGAGATGTTCACTTCAGACTCTTCTGGCAGTCAAGTTTCCAAAGGAAATTAATATTTATCTTCAGCTACTGGAAAAATAAAACATAGAGTGAATGCCTTAATTGGCAGCAATGTGGAACAAAATGTTTGCATTTATGCAAGGAAAGAGCAGTTCACATGCCCACAATGAGAGAAGGTTCAAAAAACATTAGTGAGGGAAAAACCCTGCTCTGAGACTCTCCATTTAGAAACTGTCAGCAGCAGCTTAATATAGTGATTTTCAACTGCTTTGGAATGCACAGGTCCTAACTAAGTGAGGATCCAATGGGGCATGTCACTTCCCCAGCTTGCAGGTACATGTATGACCTGTTATTTCTTCAGGTTCCTAGTAGGGTTGTCTGAGATGTAGCTGCAGATCATAAACAGTTCATAGACTACAGAAAATAACTCTTGCATTTGATTGATCTGCTTATGTGTTCATAGAATCATAGAATCAACCAGGTTGGAAGAGACCTCCAAGATCATCCAGTCCAACCTATCACCCAGCACTAAGCAATCAACCAGACCATGGCACCAAGTGCCTCATCCAGACTCCTCTTGAACGTCTCCAGTGATGGTGACTCCACCACCTCCCTGGGCAGCCCATTCCAATGGGCAATCACTCTCTCTGTGAAGAACTTCCTCCTAACACCCAGCCTATACCTCCCCTGGCACAACTTGAGACTGTGTCCTCTTGTTCTGCTGCTGGTTGCCTGGGAGAAGAGACTGACCCCTACCTGGCTACAACCTCCCCTCAGGTAGTTGTAGACAGCAATGAGGTCACCCCTGAGGCTCCTCTTCTCCAGGCTAAACACCCCCAGCTCCCTCAGCCTCTCCTCATAGGGTTTGTGTTCCAGGCCCCTCACCAGCTTTGTTGCCCTTCTCTGGACAAGTTCCAGTCCCTCAACATCTCTCTTGAATTGAGGAGCCCAGAACTGGACACAATACTCAAGGTGTTTCCACATCAAGAGGTCATTTGAACATGTTTGCAGTATGTTTATCCTTCAAACAGTCCTATGAGGCAGAATGAGACACTTCAGTCCATATTTAAGACCAGATATTTCTGACAGTCATGAATTATTTTCCCATCTTGAGTGTATACTTTTCATGGCTTTGCTCACTAAAATGTGTTTGTCCAAATTGCTTTGCTGTTAAGGGGGAACATGACACAGTTAAGAATTTTTTTTCTCCAAAGAGTTTTTTATTTTAAAATGCAACTTTATTAAAACTGTACTTTTGGCAGAAGACCATTTCAATTAAATTTTAAGCTAAAAATGGGCCAATGTCATCCAAAAAAATGCTTTGACACTCATAAAAGGAAGAAAAAAATGTTCCAATTTGAAGTGCCTTTGTATTTAAACATTAAGCTGATTTTAGTCAAGTCTTTTTTCTTGAAGTCAACATCTAAATGAATATTTTATTATTTTCAGTATGAACCTTTTAAGCAGGCCTTGACAGAACACATTTCAACGTGACCATTTTGGGGCAAGATTAGTGATTTGCATTTTTCAGGTTTAAAGTGGAATTTTCGAACCAGCATTTTTAGTTGGTTGGGTTTGTTTGTTTGGGGTTTTTTTGTTTGTTTGTTTTTTGTTTTGTTTGTTTGTTTGTTTATTCCCCAAGATTAGATTTTCTTTTCCTGACACAATTTTCCCTGCCCTAGTCACTTGGCAGATGATTAAAAAACCAAAAAAGCTTTGCCATTACAAAATTTCTTCTCATGATCAATACAAGATTTTTTATATAGCCTCCACACATCACATCTTTGCAAAACTGAGAATATTTTTACATATTCAGATATGCATTTAAATCCTAGTTCAAGTAGTTTCTTTTTCAAAGCAGAATATTCTTCAGAAAACCTTGAGGAAAAAAGCCACAGTCTCAATGGCAAAGGGTTTTGTGTACAATGGAGTCCAAATTTGCAAATAATCTTAAGAAGATTCAATTCACTATGGATTCAATCAAATACATTGGAAAGATGTCCTTTTCCTTAAGGGTAAAAAGTCCCTAGAAATACTGTGTACAAGCAATAGCTCCGAGAAAAAGTCTTCTTGAAGCTGGAAAGAGGCTATTATGGAAAAGTCCCTAGAAATACTGTGTACAAGCAATAGCTCCTAGAAAAAGTCTTCTTGCAGCTGGAAAGAGGCTGTTGTGGAAAAGTGGTGATCCAGAACACATCTGTGCTGAAGAAAAGTATGTTTTGTTTCCAAGTTTAAACAATGGGGAGAATTTAGGGAAGACACTGGAAATGAGCTCAAGCTGGTTTTGTAAATAATTAAATGATAGTGCTTCAAAATGAATTCTATTCTGCATAACTTAGGCATGTAGTTTACACACTACTTTTTAGTACTCAGTGAACAGTTCTCCTAATGTAAACCCTTTGTATTTCCTGATCACATCAACAGCAGTAGGTGTTGAAGACCTCCTGGGTGATGTTCTCTATTTGAAATGGGTCCTTAGACTTAGGCTATTTCATCTGAAGGCTGTCTCAATGTGTGCTGCCACTAGGCAGAGTGGTTCTAGTGGTTACTGTGATTTTGATAGCCTGTGAACGTGCAACCATAAGATAACCACAACACAGATTTACTGTTCAGGGCTTGAGCAGCGTGTGTGTCAGTGTGAGCTGAAATTCCCCCCACGCCAACAATAACCAGGCTAGCTCAGTCTGGAAGTGAATGAAAGCTGTATTTACAAGCAGATCTACAATCTATGATGAAATCCAATGAATATGTACAAATAGACACAATTCACAACATTTACAAATATATACAATCAATGGAAAAGTACAACCAAGCTCCCTTTGCTTCCCCCCAAAGGGGAGTTTCCCAAGGGGCCTCTCTCCCAGGGGCCACCTCCCAGGGGCCTCTCTCCCAGGGGCAGAAAGCAGTTAGTTAGGTAGAAGCAAAGAGGCTGTTAACTCAGCTGACTGAGGTCAGTGTGTTACCTTCAGCCAGAAGAGAAGAAGAAAACAGCAGCCAGACAGCCCAGCAAGTTGCCCCAACTGCAGACTGCCCCACTTTGTTTTGAATAGGTCTTAAACATTTCTATCTATCCAGTGGAAGTGTTTACAACAATCATTATTTTACTTTCTTACAGCCAATAGTGTCTTATTTACACTCTTTCGCTTTCTCTGCTTGAACCTTGAGAAGAAAAATTAAAGAGACAGTTTCAAACCATCACAGTTTGCAAGGACTATCCTCAGAGCACACCAGCCAGCAGACCATTTCCTGTAGGATTTGTTGAAGCAGAGAAAAAAGTCGTTTGTTGGCTGATATTTATCTGCCATGCAACAGAGCTCCTTCCCTCTAACACTGACACGTGCACCTCCCAACTGTGTTTACACAGCAGCTAATTCCTACTTGCGGCTGCTGCTGTTTGTAAGGAGAACCAAGCGATTGTTCCTCGCAATTCTCTAAAAATAAATGTGCTGCATTTACAAGGGGTTGTTAGAATTCTAAACAGTGCATTTCATGACCATTTGTAATGCAACAGCCTTAGTGAACAGTGCCAAATTTGTCTTAGGATTTCTGAACCCCCGGGTTTTCAGCTCCTCTCTTTCTTTGTGTTGCCTTTATGGAAATAGTAATAATAAGTAATTTTTTATTTAGGAAACTCATTTTTACCCAGCATTTACCCAAAAGATTAGGAATCTTCTATCTAGTCCTCAAGACCTCATTTGGATAAAGAAGACATCAGCCATGACAGAAATTTGAGCAATTTCTACAGCAGGACTTACCTTTATTTATTGATTTTTCTTCACTGCAGTGAGAGTAGACCAGAATGTAACATATTCTGGGTCACAACCAGAACTGGAGAACAGAATTCAGTCAGACATTTAGTATAAATCTTTATTCTTAGGGGAAAAAGAAAAAAAAAAGGCATAAACTTTTTAATTACATAAACAAAAAATTCTTTTTTTCGAAGACTTCTCTAAAAGATATTAGAGTCAAAAGAGGTATCCCTAATAGCAGTCTTTGTATGTTGACTTAGTATGGATCTGTAGGTTAAACTATCCTCCAAGACTCGGCAGGACCTGTAGCAAGGGGCTCCATCTGAGTCTTCCAACTAGCTCTGTGAGAAAGGTTATACACTTTCCAGCATATTTTATGTGAGCTTGCTTTTCACTAGAGCTAAAGCAGCTGAATCCAGTGATCTCAGTTCTGCTTAAAAGGGACACTGGCTGAGAGGAATGAATGGCTGAAAGATATTGATGAACAATGTTGGATGGCACAGTGCTTAACAAAAATGAGTCACGCCTTGGCAGTTTTCAGGGATGACCTGACAAATAATTAGGAAATTAAATTTACTGGAAGAGAATTTGGTGCATAGTCAATTTTTATTTTTCTTTCAAATTCAAGTTTCTTTTCAACACCAGTTAAACTCTTCACCAACAGAACCCTAAAACCTCACAGTTAGACACTCCAGGAACTACACAGCACTCTGGATGATGATCTTTGTCTTATTTTCTATTTGCCTTTCTAGATGTGTGAGGACTAGGACTCACTTATTTGCTACAGGACATCCACCATCTTTTCCAAATTCACTCAGACCCCCAAACTGAAAAAAACTATGAAGAAGAACTTACTATAAAAATCTTTTAAAATACATGCCTCTACTCTTGTGTGCTTTTTCTGACTTTGTTTTCTTGGTTTTGTTTTTTTTTTTCTTCATTTTACTGTGAATTTTGTTTAGAAGGGGTGTAATAGTTTAAGAGATTTGCAGCCATTTACAAAGTAAAATTACACTTGACAAATAAGTTTGCTAAGTAAAGAAATGAAAGTGCTGACATTTGCTAAAAAGAATAAGTTTTACTTTTTAGGTTGCCAGTATTTTTGTTTCAGAATGATGTAATTATTTTTTGGACATATTTAAGCTGAACCATGTAGAAATAGAAAGTTAAATCAGAGTTGAAAACCATGACATAGTTGAAATGAAACATGCCATAGTGGTGCTATATGAAATAAAGCTCTCAGGTTAGCATAAAAGGTGTTTGTCTCACACACATTCTTTTTATTTTAGGTTGTAACAGCGTGAGAGCTGAAATCCCCATCCCACACCATCAATAACCAGGCTAGCTCAGTCTGGAAGCAAATGAAAGCTGTATTTACAAGCAAAACTACAATCTGTGATGAAATGCAATGAATATGTACAAATGCACACTATGCACAACATTAACAAATATGTACAATCAACAGAAAAACACAACCAAGCTCCCTTTGCTTCCCTTGAGGGGCTATGCTTCTTCCCCAAAGGGGCCTCTCCCCAAGGGACCTCCCCCTCCCCAGCCAGAAGGAATCCCCCCCAGACCTCCCTGGCAGAAAGCGGAGAGTCAAGAAGCAGAGAGGCTGTTAGACTTAGCTTGTCAAGGTCAGCGTGTTATCTTCAGCCAGAAAAGAAGCAGCAGGCAGACAGAAGCCCAGCAAGTTGAGACTGCCCAACTCCCCAACCTTGTTTTGAGTGGAGATTCTTAAACATTTCTATATCTCCAATGGAAGTGTTTAGAATAATCATTATTTTGCTTTCTTACACCCAATAGTGATTTATTTACATTCTTTCACTTTCTCTGTTCGACCTTTGTGAAGAAAAATTTAAAAGACAGTCTTAAACCCATCACATAGGCCAACTCTAAGCCATTATTAATGCCCAATTTTCCACATGGATGCCAAATCAAAATGGCAGCTGTTCTGTGCATCAGTTTAATCCAGATAATCCCTATGTTGAATGGGTGAATTTATGGAGAGAAGAAGTTTTAATCCTCACTGGATTTTAGCAGAAAGCATGATAGTGCAGAGGAGAATTGATGCTGAGAATTACCTGTGTCTGCATGGCGTAAAACTCCAGCACAGTAATGAGATTCCACTGCCTGCTGATTTATTGTTGAAGATTATAAAAATCCAAGAAATCATTGACATAAAATGTATATTTTTGATATTTGGTCTGTGTTGGTAATAGAGCTGAAAATGAGGGTCAGGTCAGCACATTTTTTCATGCTACCATACCTATATCCTACCTGTTTGTACTACATAGCTTGGTGAAATTCAGCCAGCCTCCACCTGCTTATCCTGAAAGCTGAAGTACCAGAAGTATCAATGTGTATGAAACACAAATCATCATTAATATTATGCACCTGGCAATCCTAAAAATGGAAACATAAAAAAAAAATTACAGCTAATATAAATTAGTGTGGAGGAAAGATACTCAATAAACAAGTTCTAAGGATGAATATATGGTGGTTTATTTTTTTTTTTTTCAGACTGGAAAGTTTAAATTGATGCCTCTTGGTATGTGTAAAAACAAACATAGAGGAAGGGTTCACAACTTCCCATAGCACAGAAAAGATTTTCATAAACACACAAGTGAAACCACTTACTTATGTAAATATAGTATTGGTTAACATCAAACATATTTAAGATGGTTTTAAAATAAACAACCAGGAGCAGTTAACATTTCATGAGTGATGGAAGAAATACAAGATCATCTGCAAATTTCAGTAGCTCATGAGACAGCCTCCAGAGCTGTCATCCCTTCCATTCATCCTGGTATCACAGTCTTTTCAGTTTTACATATTCATTTTTATATTCTCATGAAATATTTCTTGCCGAGTTTTGTAGTCACATATATAAATAAAGACTTCTCTTAGGAGTTTCTGATTCCATTAAATATAAGATCTTTTTTTCTTTGTGATAGAAATAGACAACTAGAAGTCAAGGATGGGATGGGTGATGGTTTGAACTGTATTTGGGCCATGGCTGTAGCAGTGATTTCTGGAATAAAGGTCAAGACTCCACATGTAGTGCACATGGAATAAAATTGTTATCTTTCCCTTTGCAACTCCTCCACACTCTTCAAAGAGGCCTGAACAGTATTATACAGGAAGTAAATCTATTCCTGGTGAACTGCTCCAGAGGTGACGGTAATTCAGCGGAATGAGGCAGAAAAGTCCTCGGTGTTAACTGAGCTAAAGTGGCTGTAGGAAAAGTTAAACTCGTGATACAGCGGCAGTAGGAACTGCAAAGAGTAATTACTGGAAGGGGAACTCAATTAGCTGGAACAAACAACTGATTGTGCAATTAAGGAAAACCCTGTAAATCATTACAAACCTCTTGTCATACAGCATTTCTCTACAGTCCTGCTGTAGTGGCCCTGCTCTATCAGCTAAGAGTTGAGGCTAAGCTGTAATCATGTTTTCATTGCTGGATTATGAACTGCTAATGATGATCACTTGTGTACCTCTTTTAATTACCTTCAGCAACAATGCACATCTCTAACCCTCTATTTTACTAAAGTTTTGGCATATGAGACAATGCAGGAAGTCATAGAGAATCATACAGCCAGCCATTTACCACATGCAGGCTTACAGATTTACATTTGTACCTGAAGGAAGGCCCAAAGTTCCTTTCTTATCAGATCGTTTAGCCAGAATCCAACAAAAGATTTTATTTTGAGTTTCAGATCCACTCAGACATCATTAGGTGGAGAACCAAATATGTACTTCATCGATTGTAAGGGTTGCTTCTACTTAGAAGAGATAGGGAGGGAAAGAAGAAAAGGTCTGATTTTAGTATTATTCAGAAAGAGAATAACAGAGGTAAAAAAGATATTGGTAGAACAAAGCAGAATAGTGAGAATATGTGAGAAGGAAAGGATGTACAAGCCTAGTTGGCAAGGACTATCTGGAGACAAGATTCCTTGAAACTTGGGCTTCGTGGTGAGCTTGCTTGCAATTGTTTTGCTGAGTTTTTGTGATGAAATTGTTGTGTTGGATTCTTCCTGCAGCTGAGGTTTTCCTTAGTCTAAAATTTGAGCACAATTGGTTGCACTGTTTGTGAGACAGGTAAGAGAGTAATGGAGGGAAATAAAATGTTTTTACTTTGTTTTGTTGTAACATTTATGACTCTCTGAAAATGTTCACCTTTTTAAAAAATCCTGCTGTTGTTCCACTCCGAATTTCCTGAGGGTGTTTTAGTTTGTTTGATTTGTTTTTTGTTTTCCTATCAATCTTTGTATAACATGAGGGCAGCACCTACATAGAAAGTGAATTCCCTCTTGGCAGTTGAGCCAACACTGTCACTTGGAAAAGAAAAGAAGCCCTTTTTCCCAACCTCCTTTCAGCCATACTGAGATTCATAATCAACTTCTTTCTGAAAGCACAGCCACTGATATGTCCTCATGCACTGACTGCTGATAGTAAGAAGTGCCATACTAACTACTATGAAGAAATGTCATCTCTTTGCCCTTTGAACAGTACAGACAGCTGTTTCTTACATTTCCCCTTGTTATATGCATTTTTAAACCATGCTGGCAAAAAAACAATCTCTAAGGGAAATTTTTCTTCTGTGGCCCATCGGTGGCTAGCCTGGGTTTAGAGAATCTATTAAGGAGGCTGATGATTAGTAATCATTCAAGCGACAGTACTTATGCTAGAAACATCTGGCTGAATGTTCTGAACTGGATGCAGACCCACCAGACTGACCCACCATTTGCTGCTGTGCAAATGGCTTTATATTTCAGAGATAGCAGAATCGTTTATCTTCATTAAGCCACAGTTTCTAAAACCAATAATTAATGACAACTAGTCTGGAAATGGCTGGGCAGCAAAAGAGGGACAAAGGGGAAAAAATAAATTCTGAGAAGAGGAAAAGTGGAGGGTGGAGTAAAAGAGACATAGAAATCTTTTCTTCTTTAAAAGCATCTGTGACCCTAACATGAACATTTCAGGGCAGACTGAATTGATGGTATTTTCTGACCAAAGCAAGCAAGACCACTGGATATGTGAAGCCATCTGAGTGTGTACAAGTGGACACAGCTGGCAGAAAGCGAACAGCAGCTTTCCTGGCACCCCAAGCATGGGCAGCACCAATCTGTTGTTGCCTGTCCCTTGCTTTTGTCAATAAACAGCAGAGCCAAAGCTGGGATTTATAATCTACAGGAAGAATGGGAGGTAGCTCTTCTCATGAGATGCCAAAAGAGACTATTTCCTTTCTTCTGAGTATTTCTGTGCATTTAGTTCTAAATTTCAACCCAGCCTTGCTTGTACTGATGACCACTTTCCTGAACTACCTGGAATTAATTTTCCCTTTCCTTGTAAGCAGGGTACTGATTTGCAGATACCTTGGTATTTAGTCTTTTTGAAGAAAGCATACAAAGCAGAGCCATGAGGTAATTGCAACAAGTTTCTCAGAAAGAAAGCTTCAGGGAGAAAAAAATTAACAGCTTCCATCTAAGAAGGAAAAGAATGTGGCAGTGATCTTTAAAACACACTTAAAAATTCAGTGCACTCAAGGAGCAAGGCAGAAGGAAGCCTGGTACCCAACTCCCCTCAGCACCACAGGCTTTCTTTACAGTCTGCCCTAAAATGCTAGAAAGATGATTTGTAAAAGCTGTGTTTTAAGGCAAGAATGAAAGTGTTTTTGTATTATGCTAATTGACCTGAAGACTTGAGAATTAAGCACTAATTTTAAGAAATATTAATGGGAATTGCTGATGTTTGGGTTTCTTTTTTTTTTTTCCCAGTCTATGCAGAAAGAAGTTTTCATCATTTCTAACCAGTAGTCCCAGCACTAAAAATGCACATTCAGGCCCCAGGCCCATTGCTTAACTAATCACTTTATACTACTTTGCAGTCCTTTTGTAAAACAAAGCCTCTGACACTCCTGTTCTGCAAAGAATGGCAGGTGAAATCCCTCTTCTCAAGGCTGTGAATAAGTTTTACCTTTAAAATGAGAAGATTCCTCTATCAGCAAAGCACAGAAAGGTTCTGGAAAATCTTCCAGATGGACTAGTGAGGAGAAAGATCTAACTAATTTAAAATAGCCTTGACAAATTTATAATGAGCTTGAATGAGAGGATAAACCTCAGGTCACAGAGGGCTGGATTTGATCCAAAAAATTTTTTTTCTGGTTTCAAGTGTTAAATGTGCTGCAGGCTGGTTTATTGATGTGAATACCTCTTGTTTTGTTTTTTTTTCAAAAGATGAGCAGTATCCTGCACTTACTGAGCAAAAGTATGTAACAACAGAAGACACAGAAATAAAAACTATGAGGAAGCAAAGAAATGAGATTTGGGCTCCTCTAGAGGTCCCTTTTTTTTTATGTTAATGGTAACATGTGTTGACCAATGATTCACAGGCCACTGGTGGTCTTTAAAGCCATTCTAAATCTCTCACAGCTGCTCAAAGAATCACCCTCCTGTAGCTACAATTCAGCACTAACTGTTCATAACAGAGGAGAAATGTAGAGGGTTGTCAGAGTTCATGCTTCCAAAGGCTTGTAACATGATCATTTCTATTTTACAATTAGGATGAACAGAGATATGTAAAGGACACATAGGAATGAAGCATCCAAATCAAGAAAGGAACCAATTTGTCCACATTACAGTGTTTGATAATGTGTAGGAAGACTGGCAGGCACAGCCATGTTTCTGATTGACAGTTTTTGTTGTTTCTGCTTGGAAGCAGTTACAAGGACATTCATAAGTGAGGTGGACAGAGAAGTGTGGAATATGCAAGATGATTTAGTGCATTAAGGCAAGGTCTGAAATTACAAGCAGCAACAAAAAAGGGGTGACAGAAAAGTAAAACAATAACGAAACCAAACAAGCAACAACAAAAGACCAACACTAAAACAAACCAAAACCAAACTCAACCAAACCCAAAAAACTCAACCAATCAACCAACCAAACCAAGCCAACCAACCATCACCAACAACAAAACAAACAAACAAACAAAGAGACTCTCTTAGCAGGAACTAAACTTCTATCTGGAAGGTTTGTGCATGGTGAGTCCCTTCCAAAGAGATGATTACCCTGCAGTGCCAGAGCCAAGTGTGATCACTCTCAGATGTGTTCATCCAGGCATCCCACTATCATAGGAACATTCCACTCTGCAGGGAGAGGGAAGGTCCCTACCTATGTGCTGAGACTGGGTCATCACCTCCTGCAGTGATTGCAGTCCCTTGGTTTACAACAGTGTATGGATGGAGGCTGATGAGTAGCTCTGGTGTGATCATCTTCCCACATCAGTAAGTACAATAGACTTCACTTAGGACTTTTGGTACCTGATAGGCAGAAACCAGAAGTCCTGTTCAGAGCTATTCCCTCCTATCTGAAGGAAATGGTGCCCTATTTTCAGCCAACTGATACTGCATAAACAAATTGCCTTTATATGTGTGTGTTAACTGCTAGTCATTGTGAGAATCCAATGAAAGCCTCTGGGCACAACCACAGTAACAATAATTTCTTTGATATAAAATGAGGTTGTTATTCATTCCTGGATAAAAATCCAGCACAGTGCTGCAAGCTTCACCCTGTTCTTGTTTCTCCAGCAAGCAGCAAACAGCAGAATCTGGTCATTGATCCTCTGCTTGTTAAGAGCAAAGCACTCACATAATAAGAAGCAGGAAACCTGTGCAAATGCTCTCCATTCCAGGAAGCTATGAAACAGATGGCTTGGTTATAGCATTGCTTCCCTTCTTAATAAAGGGTTTGCTTTAATTCTGTAAGTACAGCTCATCTGTCTCAGCCAAGGGGATCCTAGAGGCTTTGTCAGTTTTGTGTGTCTGTTTGGGGACGAGACAGAAAAGTTGTTTTCTTGCCATGGAAAATAAATGTGCTTCACTACAGCAAAACAAGAAGGAAAAAAAATAAAAAAGGCACATTATAACCAAGGAAACAATGATTTTTCATGCAGGAGAAGCAGCAGAGCATAAAATATGGTGTGCAGAGAAACAGGGCAGGCAGAGCCCCATCTTGTGGCAGAAAGTCCAATTCGTGTTCCTTCGGCTGTGCATAAGTCACCATGTCCCAGTGACAATACCCTGGGACATTGCCCTGTGCAGCTGGCCTTCAAATATTTAAATGCATTGGATTAAAATAAAGATGTCTGTTCTTTGCCAAGCAGCTGACTATAAACAGCTTTCTAAATTGCAAGAATTGTGTAGTTAACTTTTCCCTTTCCCACAGAAAAGAACCCCTTTGTCCTGGGAAGGCAGGGACAGGTTTGAGTCTAGAAAGGATCTGAAGTGACATTGAGCTTTTTCGGTGTTTGTTTGTTCAGTTTGAGAATTTGATGTGGTCTGGGGCAGAAATGTATCAACATGCTGACTGCTGACTACTTTCCTGCTAAAGGTAAGTGCTCCAGATTTCCCTTGCACCTAAGTGCTCCCCATTTCCCTTGCACCCAGTCCAGTTATCAAAGTAGACATTTCTCCAGGTAATTTCATATTCCAGAACACTTCCCCTACTCAGCTAGCTGCAGGCAAACAGAAAACTATCAGTCAGTGACTAGGAATTGCTATTTCAGGATCTTCATGGTCCCATTGCTGCAGGAGTGCAATGTAGAAATCTCTTTTATTTGTGCCCAGGTCACCTCTCCCAGGATTTCCTTCTGTAAATACACCTCAAACCATCTACTGCATATTGAACAGGACAGGAGGAAAGAATTTGCAGCTAAGAATGTATCAGTCAAATCTATTGGACTGTGTAAAAAGCTCAGCACTGCATTCACATTTTTTTTTCCTAGTAAAGATGCAGCTCTTAAAGAGATTTTCATGCATTGCACTGATTCAAATAGCAGTTGAACTGTAAGATGAGAATCAGGTTCCTAAATATTATCAAGTTCTGAAATTTCATGATTGGGAACTTTCCAGACACAAAGATGGATTTGTCTGAGTACAGCTTAGCTCTGGAAGAGTCTGATTTAGGTCTCAAAAAAGATTAGAAATCATTACAAAGTTCCCTCCTGAGCCTTCCTTGCTTTCTCATCTCTGTTAATGCACATTTATGCATGGAGAACATGTTCTCTCATGCCATTCTTTTACCTTTGTATCTAACAATTAAGTAAAGCAAGTACAGAAAAGTTCCAAAGTTTTTACATTTAGTCAAGTCAGATGGTTTGCTGTGAACCTGAGCCAAAACTTACAGATTACCTGAGTTCATCCAGGTGTCCTCAATAAGAAATTCCTTGAAAACAGATTGATGAAGCATCTTGCCTGTTTATCTTTCTAGCTCAGATACAAGTCTGTGGTGGCTCACTTCTGCTTTACTGTGAGCTGAGGGTGCAGTAAAAGGTCAGCCAAAATCCTGCATCTTTCTCATGGAAACCTGCGCTTAGCATGACTGTGGCTATAGGTCACTGGTTAGCAGCCTCTTCACGTTCTCAGTTCAATTCCTTAAGACTGGGGTTTTGCATCACAAAGTTGAATGGTAACTAGCAAATGGGATATGGACCTGTCATGGAAGAAGTACTCCTACATTAGCACATCTAAGCCTAGGAAAAGAATCTTGAATACTTTATGCAGAAATATTTTGTGGAGAATACAGTAGGCATCACATTTATACATAAAAGGTTGTTAAGCATCCACTTCATTATTAATTTTTTTCCCTATTGGATACATATAAAGTATGTGAGACTCTACTACACTTTGCATGCTACAAGCAAGACTTGAGAGAAAGTGGCCTAAGGATCTTCAGGTTGAGCACAAGAGCAAGTGAAAACAAGAAGACTGAATTTATAAACAGAACCAGGAAAAGGATCCAAGTATTTTAGCTTAGAGAGCCATGTTTCATACACTGAGCCTCAGTCACCTCCTTCTCTCTCCTTTAACTTATGTTTTTTTCTTCCCTGTTGAGTGTTCTTTCCCTATCTGCAAAAGATGGTGGCCCCGTAAGAGAAATTGCTTGGAAAAGAAATAAAATCAATAGGTAAAAGCTGTGATTTATGGTGGAAAATGTGACAGAAACACTAGAAGGGCATACACTAGAAGATCATATGACACTGGGGAATCTTTGGATTTATAGGGTGTCTTGCTGAGGTGAAGGGAGTTGGTGATTGAGCATGCTAGAACTTTATTTACTACACAAAGTATTCTGACACTTTCATTCTAGGGAAGTGAGAATCTCTCTCCTAGAAACTTCAAGGAACACGGGTCTTCACTAGGATATAAGCAGAGCACAAATGCCAATAGCATAAGCAGATCCAACATTTCCCAATTGCTGGAAAAAATGTGGACGGAGTTTGATTTTTGTTTAGTATTTTTCAAACTTTCCTATCTTCCATTAACAGACTTTAAAAAAAAATACTTCACAATGATTGTTTTCAAAAGGTCAGAAAGCTGGATTAGTCAGGTTTGTTTTGCTGAGCATCATTTGAAGAGAGTAAACAAAAACTTGAGAAATCCCTAATTGGCAATTAAATAGTTCTTGTGGACATACTTTTTTGGGGTTTTTTTGGTGTTTTTTTTTGTTTGTTTGGTTGGTTGGTTTTTAGTTTTGTTGTTGTTTTTCACTTTTAAAGGGCATTTCTAAAAACAACCAACCATGATACAAGCATCAGTTTGGCTTAACGATGCTATGGGCAAATTTGCTCTTACTGTATTTCAAATGTATTCTTTGACAATCCATTTATCCAATACTCAGTTCTGGCTCCAGCTAAATGATATTCTTTACAAATTATATTATTCACTGTGTTTCCTCACAGCTGTTCTTCATATCTTTCCTTTGCTGATACTCAGTTGTTGGCGTCTACATTTTGTTGTGTTACACAATAAACTTACTTAAGAGCTTTAGCTAAGCAAAGGCTTCTTGCAGTTTGTGGGGGCCAGGTCCTTCATCAGAGAAACATGTCAGAGTGCTGTGAATTCTGGCCCCCAAAGGTAGAGCTGGGAATTGTTGTTAGTAGATGTCAACACCCAAATCTAAATGAGGTATGTTTCATCTTTTACAATAACCAGTCTGCCAGAAAACCATATGGCAGCAGAACTCCTTTATCTTTCCAGGTATCACTTTCTCCTGAATCCCACAACCTTCTCTGTGTACCCTGTAACCTAGAGTATTTTTTCTTTCCTCTTCCTTTGTCCCTCCCCACTTTCTCCTAAAGGCCATTTCTTCTTTCTGCCTGTCTGCATTAATGGCTATGTGACTGAAGACTTTTAATTTATTCACCACAGACCAGCTCCACACCATTCCTTTCTGTAATTCACACTGTATCCTTCCTGCTGTCGAATGACGTTCAGTTCTGTGAAGCTTTCCAAGTCACAAGCTGCTGTGAACTGTGTCATCTTGTATTGGCATCTAGAATCTTTAATAAAGTTGTTCTCAAATAATGTTTCAATAAATGAAATGTACCTGCTGAGATGAGATTCTGCACATCAGCATGATGAGCAATGGCTTTTAATGGATTAGGAGGTACAGACAAAGGGAGGGATAGAGGAGCTTAGAGAGAAAGAAAAAAGAACCTTCCCCCCTCCCTTTTTTTTTTTTTTTTTGCATTCAAATAGTTCAGTTCCCTTTTGTCTGAGATTTCTTCCACATAATTGTCAAATTTAATTATTTAGAATACATATCCAATAATGCACTTAAGACTAATTCCCTGGGAAACTGTCAAACATGTAAAAAGGAGTGGCAAGAAAAACCCTGGAGGGATTTTTGTTGAGCATGACTGCAGTTTAGAAAAAGATCTGTGCACCAATATTAAGGACTTGGGTATTTGCATATGCATGTAGATGTGCACATGGGTTATACATGCATATACATTCATTTGCATACTATAAAAAAGCAGAATTCTTACGGAAAAAAATAAGTGGATGAAAACTGTCCTTTTCTTTAGACAGAAAAAAACGCAGAATATTTCATTTCTCACTCTGTAAATTGATACAGACAACTGATGGGAAGATTAGAGCTGACCTATTTGTGATAAAGATGTGAGATTTGTTTTCTGTATGGACTCATTCTGATACAGAAACTCAGATCCTTACGGGTGCACAGCCACCTGGTTACAAGTGAAAATCAATGGGAAAGAGTTATATTCACCTACTTCAGAATCTGAGCCTGAGCACCTGATCTAAGGCCCATTTGTTGATTTTCATGGTCTTGGGAATGGGTTCTGTCTCAAAGATGCCTCAAATAGAGACGAGGTCAAGGTCTGCTGCTCAGTGAAGGGAAGAAAATGTGTTAAAGCATTAGTGCACTCAGCTCCCTGGCATCTTTCTTGTGTCCCCCAGGAAGTTCTGAGGTTCACAGCTGTGAAAGAGCAGCTGAGCAGTGGGATCAGGCAGTTAATCAGCTAGAGAAGGACAATGTCAGGACTGGAAATAGGTGAGAAGTAGGAAAGTGAGTGCAGGAGAGGTAGTTTAAATCCACAAGTCTAGCCCAACTATTTGCACTGCCCCTCGGTTCATTGTTCATGGCTTAAGACAGATTTACCTTAGAAAGGTGCAGGAAGAACAACACACCAAAGCTGTGCTGAAAAGGGCTGTTAACATATTCTGAATGACAGTAGGGAGAGTCTCTTAGCCAGGGAGAAGTGCTCAGCTGAATGACCTCAGGGAAAAGAGAAGGACCAAAGCAGCAAAGAATGTTCTTCATCTCTGTTCTACTTTCAGAAGGCACAAATAAAACCGCCAGCCACGAGTCCTTCCTGGCTTGTCCCCTCTTCTTAAACTAATAAGATTTTCATCCACCCAAAGCTGTCAAGATGGATGGGAGAAAGAAAAGACTAAAGTAGACATAAATTTCACATCTAAAAACACTCTAAGACTTAAATATGTCTCCACAAGACATGGTGGAGCCTACTTGTTAAGTGTCACACTTAATTTTCCCCTTGATTTTTTTGTTGATTACTGCAGGATGTCAAAGCCTGATTTCATTATCCTTGCTTGTCTTTTCTTTTGACTGTGACTTGGGGGCTGCTCTGGCATGTTTTGTCTGTGCATGTGAATATGCACATGCATGAGGTTGAAGCGTCTGGATTCTGTACATGTTGTTTTATGCAATACATTGACAGAGCCTCAGGCTTTAGGGAGAATAAAGCTGGGAGAATCAGCGTAGATATGAATAGCTTCTGCTAATGGAGGTGATTTGGAGAGCAACCAGAAACTAGATCAGATATGCCTAATTTTTTTGCTACTATAAAGTACTGTGCTCAGGTGTACTCTGAAAACTAGAACTGGGGAGAAGCAATTAATATTATGCTTCCCAGGTGCTAGGCAAGTGTCTCCTGGGTACAATTTCTAATATTCAGAATAAAATTAAAGCCTATGAGAGCTCTACCTCCCAGTATTAAAACTCTTCCACTCTCTAAATATTCCTTGATTTTAACATTTCTCTGAGTGCCTGAGTATGAATGTTAATTCCCATCAAAAGAAACCTTAATAGCACAATAAAGCTACAATGTACTTTTTCTGCTCCAGTTTTGAACTTCAGGGGTGTTCAGTACTGTAGTCTCAGTTCTGAGGTGAGCTGTATGTGGCTTCTACTGAATTACTGCTGATCCTGAAATGTATCATCTGCTGCCATTTCCAGATCTGCTCATTCTCTCTCCTCTGCTTGTGGTATTGTTATAGCATCTCAAGACCTACCATCTATCTCATCAAAAACCCCACTGCAATCCAAATAGGAAATCTTGCTGTTGCAAATGTGACCTCAGTTGTGTTTAGCCACGTGTTTTTATTCTGGCCAGGTCACTTGGTCTCAGACCTGTCAGAGTGTCAGCCTTGAAAGGCAAGTTTCAAAGGGGGAAAGTTTCATTTCTTTTCTCTGGCCTAACGCAGAGACTGAGCATTCCTAAGATACCGCACCAGGGAACAGAGAAAAATACGGTCTACTGTGATGTGAAAATTTTCTTGAAGGGGTTTTGCCTTGACAGAGCAGGTATTGGGTTTGGCCAATATGATGGATTGCCCCAAACTATCCATATCTTACCAGGGAATATGCACAGACATTTCTTCTTACACATATCTTTCAAATCACTCATCCAAGTGTGGACTACAACTGTGGGGCAAGAGCTGAGGTCATGTTGATCTTCCTAAGCTGCTTTTGCTTAGCAAAACACAAGCAGGCAAAATTTAGATCTGTATTGTTTGCTTGACATAAACAAATTACATCGTGGGTCAGATGATAAATAGAAGCTGTCCTATTAGCTTGACAACATATATTGAGTATGTTGGTTTAGAAAAGCAAAACAAAGACATAGTATTTGTGCTCACTTAGAAAGCCTAGGTTGTTTTTTATCATGATGCACAGAGAACTGTGAAGTCAGGTTGCAGTAACCACAAGAGCAAGCAGCACAAATGCTGAGGTAAGCACAACAAAAGTCTTTTGGGTAGCCAGTAAGAATTATACCCTAATGCAGCAGACAATGTGGTTAAAGGATGCTTAGGATGTGAATATGTAAAAGAGCTTCAATAAATTAGGAGAGGCAAGCCTGAGGGGATGGTTGAATGTGGCCACAGTACCACCCTGTATCTGGCAGATTGTGTTCAGATAATGAAGGCATGGAAGTGCTTTGATGTTGGAAATGCAGAAACTTTAACTTTGTTTCTTGATTTCTGCTTAAGCAAGTATGGGACTTTCTCTAATGATGCTTGTGTGGCTGATCAGAAGCAAACCAGGCAGAGATAAGGCATGGCAGTTGTGCTGCTTAATTTCTGTATTATCTGATGTTTGTGATCCAGGTCTTCCAAAACACAGGCTATTGATAGAAAACTAATCGATTCTTTGCTGTCAATGAAGCTAAAGCAGGCTTGCATTCAGTTCCAATCTCCCTTTGAATACTATCATCAGGAGAGAGAGAGACCTTTAATTCTGTCCTAGCCTATACAGTTATTAGCAGAACAATTAACCAAAGTGATCCTGTCTCTGTTGAGCAGTGAAAAGTGTTTTCACTCAGACAGCCTTTCTAAGGGGATTGGCACAAAGGAGAGAAGAGGGACTTCTTGGGGCTAAAAATAGGCTACAGGCAAGCACCATGTAACAAGGGAAAGACTATGAAGTAGAATCCCAAAGCAGAAGTTGCTATTGATAAGAGGAAAGACCCCAAAAAAAAAAAACAACCCAAAACAAAACCAAACCAAAACAAAACCCACCACGAACACCAAAAAAACCCCACACCAAACCCCAAGCCATCAGTGACAGCTGGTGTCCTAGTTTTGAGCCATGAGCTGCCCAGGGCAAAAGGACAGAAAAGAGATTTTACCCCTTCCCAAGGAGTATAAGAAAAATGTTCCACACTGGATTGGAAGTTTAAATGGAAATTCTAATTACAAATATATATACAAAAGGTATGCAGGTGAAAGGAGTGCATTCACAAATTAGGCTCAGTTCTTCATCTGGGTGTATCTGGCTAAAACCTTCCAGAGCCTTCCAAAAACCCTCCACTCCACTCATCCTCAGCAGATCCAAGAGCAGTCAAACTGCCTCCCCCTCCACCAGACGCAGGCCCTTCACAGCCTTCAACAGGTCCAGTGGCCAAGGCCAGGAGGAATCCTCTCCCCCACAACCCATAAAGCTAATGGCACATGCCTCCTGAGATGGAGGGGAGGGAAAATTGGCCGTACCAAGTAACTCTTGATTTCCCTTCACCTACAGCAGCTGGGAAGAAGGAAGAAAAATGCAAAATTAGTGATGGTTTGGTGAGGCAGATTTAGCACCTGCTAGAGACTGGGATTTGGGTGTACATTCCCTGGTACTACATGAATTTAAACACTTCTGAAATAAGTAGTTTGGGTACCTTGAGTTTCACAGAAGGCTGTAGGCAGCTTAACATGAGGTGTTGCCAGCTAGAAACAGCTGTTGCTCTAATTTATACCTCAGGGCCTTTTTGCTGCTCAATGTATGTTGAAATGGAGTGGGCCTGAAGGGAATGTAAATTCATCTTTCTTTTCTGCCCTCGCTTTAGGCAGTTCTGACAGAATGTAGTGCAATACACTGTGCGTTTCCCCAGGATTTTCTTTCTGCTGAACTCCTCTAAATATATTTTTTTATCATTATTATAGCTCATGGTCTGTATTTGACTTCTATTACAACATGTGAGCATGGAATGAAACCCAAGTGGCCTCATAACATCTATGCAGAAGTAGGTAGCTCTCCAGAAAATAAAGGGACAACATTAAATTCAATACTGTTTTTCTCTGTTTCTCACTGAAATGGATGAGATACAAATTGTTTCATAAAGCTGTCTTTAATAGAATCATAGAATCAATCAGGGTTGGAAGGGACCACAAGGATCATCTAGTTCCAATCCCCCTGCCATGGGCAGGAACACCTCACACTACATCAGGCTGGCCAGAGCCTCATCCAGCCTGGCCTTAAACACCTCCAGGGCTGGGGCCTCAACCACCTCCCTGGACAACCCATTCCAGGCTCTCACCACTCTCATGGGGAAGAATTTCTTCCTCACATCCAGTCTGAATCTCCCCACTTCCAGCTTTATTCCATTCCCCCTAGTCCTGTCACTACCTGATAGCCTAAAAAGTCCCTCCCCAGCTTTCTTGTAGCCCCCTTCAGATACTGGAAGGCCACAAGAAGGTCACCTCAGAGCCTTCTCTTCTCCAGACTGAACAGCCCCAACTCTTTCAGTCTGTCCTCATAGGAGAGGTGCTCCAGCCCTCAGATCATCCTGGTGGCCCTTCTCTGGACACCTTCCAGCATGTCCAGATCCCTCTTGTAATAGGGGCTCCAGAACTGGATGCAGTACTCCAGGTGGAGTCTCACCAGAGCTGAGTAGAGGGGGAAAATCACCTCCCTTGACCTGCTGGCCACATTTCTCTTGATGCAGCCCAGGATCTGGTTGGCTTTCTGGGCTGCAAGTGCACACTGACAGCTCATGTTGAGCTTCTTGTCCACCACCACCCCCAAGTCCCCCTCCTCAAGGCTGCTCTCCAACCAGTTACTTCCCAGCCTGTATTTGTGCTTGGGATTGCCTCGACCCAGATGCAGGACCTTGCACTTGGTCTTGTTGAACCTCCTGAGGCTGGCTTGTGCCCACCTCTCCAGCCTGTCCAGGTCCCTCTGGATGGATCCCTTCCCTCCAGCCTGTCTGCTGCACCACACAGCTTGGTGTCATCAGCAAACTTGCTGAGGGTGCACTCAATGACACTGTCCATGGCACCCACAAAGATGTTGATGAGATAGATAATGACTTGTAAGAGCCTGTGGTAGAGACTTGACCTGGGTTTGAAAGGTAACAAGCAACATTTTAAAAGGTGGAAAATCCTTTTTGTTACAAACTAGTGGCTCTATCAATGAATGAAACTTCCTCTCAAATAGATGTGACACTGACAAAATTAGGCCATGCCACTGAACCTTTGGTGTAATTAGGCAATTTTATCCTCTTTATTTCATCTTTCATCGAGACTCCACACTGCATTCTCATTCTGTGTTGACTGTATCATAGTGATTCAGAGTAGTTTTACCTGGCAATCAGTCTCTGCAGTATGCTAGGTTTGTATTGCTGGAATACTCCACTCACAATGCAAAATTCAAAGGCTTTATTAATATTTTGCAGTATTTTTGCATATGTCTCATTATGCATACAACCAGACTCCTGTTTAGCATATGTATCATGAGATGCAAAGGACGTATATTTGTTACAGAAATACAGCTGTATTCAGTGCCTTCCACAAATAGCTAAATATTCTTTATCTCTTTAAAAGATAACTCTTCTGAAAGCTATCAATATATATAAAAACTTCTGGATCTAATATGTATTACTAGTAAAGTTAGTCATAGGAAATGTGATGGAACTAGTCAGTGCACATGAATATTTTTGATTCTACTGAAACTGGGGTACTTTGACTCAGCTTAGGTTCCTTTATAAAGAAGAAATAGTAAGATTCTAAGAATGTGATGAGGTCTCTTTTTAGAAATTTGTTTATTCATTCACTTTTTTTCACTTGATTTTTTTTTTCTTATAGGAAATATTTACTCGAAACAGAAATAGAATATTTGTGTTTTCTTGGACAGAAACATCTCTGAAGACCCCAAACGATCCACCCTTCTTCTGAGGGGAGACCTTCTTGCTCTCTTCAACTACCTGGATAAAGGTTGTAGCAAGGTGAGTGTCAGTGTCAGGCTTTTCTCCCACGTTACAAGTGATGGGACAGGAGGGAATGGCTTCAAATTTCACCAGGGGAGGTTTAGATTGAATGTTAGGAAACATTTCTTCACTGAAAAGGCTGTAAAACACTGGAAGAGGGTGCCCAGGGAAGTGTTGGTGTCACCATCCTGGAGGTGTTTCAAAGATGGGTAGATATGGCACCTAGCGACATGGTTTAGTGGTGGACTTGGCTGTGTTAGATTTATGGTTGGATTCAATGACCTTAAATGTCTTTCCCAACCTAAATTATTCTCTGATCCTTTGTAATCAGGTAGAGATTTTCTGCCTGGAAATTTTCAAAATTTTCAGATGTTCTTCCTATCTGGAATGATGCTAGCCTTTGCAGCTCCAGTTACAATGTCAGCTTTTCTGTCTGCTTGTTTTTTCTTTTTTTCCCCTTCATATAACCATTTGGCTTTTGAACTCTCTATTCTTGGTGATACTGTTCACTGTTTTTCACTCTTCTTGTTTCCATAAGCATACTTAAAAATTCATCCTTTGACTCTTCAGGTTTCTATAGCTTGAAGACCAAGATGATACTGAAAGGCATTTTTTGATGTGATCTAATCAGTTGAAAATGCTTTGTAGAAGCAAAGCCAGTGGACTACACTGATCATGAGATTTGTCTTCTGTGGTTTAAAACTTATAATTTTATCTAACTGCCTTCTCACTCCTGTCAGTATTCCACATCTGACTGTATTCTGCTCATTTGCTGCAAGAGGAAGTTTGAATTTCTCCATCTAATTAACAGTTTTTTAGAATTTAAATCATATTCTGATTTTATAGACTATTTAGAGAAGTTTTAAAGGAAGCAGCCTTCCAGCTAGGGGAAGATGTGCTTCATAGCTCTGTGCTTTTGACTGTTTGTTGTTTCTTATTTTCTTGACAACAATACTATCAATACTGAGTTAAAGGGAATTCCCTGGCTGAACTTGCCTTTTCACATACTTCTTATCTGTCTAAACATTCATCTACCCAGAGCTTAGATTCTGCCTTCAAGTTCTATAGCAGTTGTTTTTATCAGATACTTTAGAGATTTTTTTTTTTTTCCAACAGTCTTCTCTTTCTCTGGTAAAGAAGACTGGTTTTCATGTAAGCTCCATAACAATGTTCATATCTCAGAGTTCATTTGTAGGTAGCCTGGGATGCAAGGCTAAAACCAAAGATGGTGAAAGAAAGAAAGGACTCTTCAATGCAGAGCTAGAGCAGCTGAGTTGCTCCACTGTGAGTTTAATGATAAGTTACACTCCAGATTTCTTACAAAGTCCACTAAAGACATTGGTAACATTATACAGGCTTACAGAATCCTCTTATGTGATTTTGGGTATAGATAACAGCCATAACTTAGGTGCCCTGTGAATTCCTTCACCTTGTGATTATCTTTTCTTGTATGACATGAAATGAAACAGTCATCTTGGTCATCAAAATGGCTGAACATCTGTCAGTCTTACACACTGGGTGCCCTTTTTAACCTTTTGAAAGCCAACAAGCATGCAAGAAGGCCATTTGTACAACCACATGACATTTACTCTGTGCTGAGACTCTCCAGAGATTCACCATGCTGGGTAAGTAATGCACAGTTT
The DNA here is from genome assembly GCF_027791375.1 of Indicator indicator. NCBI lineage: Eukaryota > Metazoa > Chordata > Aves > Piciformes > Indicatoridae > Indicator > Indicator indicator. The sequence continues at coordinate 9,392,500 of NC_072016.1, read as the reverse complement.
CACCCAATATAAAATGATCAAATGGACTATATATATTGGTATACAATAATTTGTTGCTAGCCACACACAGCCTCTGACAGTAAACAGATCTTGGAGGTGTATCATGGAGTCATAGAAAGGACCTTCATAGATTGTAGAGCCCAACCCCCCTGCAAAGCAGGAAGGTCACACAGGAATGTGTCCAGATGGGTTTTGAAGATCCCTAAAGAAGGAGACACAACCTGTCTGGGCAGCCTGTTCCAGTGCTCTGTCACCCTCACAACCCTAATTGCAGGCAACTCTTCGCTGCCTATGCTTTGCTACCTACATATCAAGCAAACTGGACTGTCAATCATTCAGAGACTGAGACTTTAGAAAAGAAACATGACTAAGGCATCTCCCATTGAATTTTAGGGGAGTGTTTTAACACATCACACCCTGAATATTCTGCCAAGCCCTCCTATGCGGAAAAGTGACAGAATAAAACATATGCCTACCGTGCTTGTCAGAGTTCAGCTGCTAAAACAAAGCTTCTCCCATCACTACACAAGCTTTGCTAATGATATTAGTTACCTCAGAATGCAAACATGAATTGCATTAAGAGTATTACTGCCTGTGTCACGTTGTCTCAACACTTTCTGCTCTATCCACCCAGAATATAACAAGAGTCTCTTGAGAGTTTTCATAAATATTTTATTTAAGGCACACAGTCATTACTGAAAAAAAAGTATTCAGAATGAGCACGAATAAATTCATTTTCTTAAGCTACAGCAAATAAATGAAGGAAAGTGTAATGTAACCAACTTGACTCTGTATCACACAGCTTCTTTGCTGATATAAATGGACTTAGCTCTTTTTTATTCAATTGAACAAGACTAATTTATATTTTTGGAGAATCTGACCACATCTCTTTATTGTGCCAAGGTTATCTATGCTGTCAAATGTCATCTACTGCAAAGATCATTTAGTTTGTATGGAAGTCAGCTCAGGGATGACTTGTCAGATCATATTATTCCTGTCTGTTGTGGTAAAATACAATCAGAAATGAAGAAAGCATCTCTCATTCAGAAAGGTGAAAGAGCAATTCAGAAGAGTGGAGACATATTTAAACATCTAGAAGACATAATTTTTCCTAAAACACGTGTTTTGCTGGAATGTGCTTTTTAAAAGAGTGATACATCTTAGTATGTTTTAGTGATAAGTGACATTTTTTTGTTATTTCCCCCTCTCCCAACATTTAAATGGGGGAAAAAATGATTAAAGCCATTATATTTTAAACTCTTACTAAAAAACAGTCCTAGTAGAATTTCACTAATGGGAATTTCACTAATTTCAACATGGATACTTTCATCATTATTCCTTAACCTACAACTTAGATTTCTAACTTTTAACTGTGTATTAATAATAATAATAATAATAATAAATGATTGTATAGATAAGCAGCTCAATGATAAATTTGGAATATTGCAGTCACATGCATAAGTAGTCTTTTCTAATATAGGTACTTTTGACAGAGTAGGTTTAGAGTTCAAATATTCATGAAATAAAGTCAAATTAAGCCCCTGGACAATTTTGCAAGCAAGCTCAAAAATATCAATTATGATACAAAGGAGGTAGGAAAACTGACTTCTTGCTTTCCCTGCCTCTATGTAATGTTTTCAAGAAGGTGTGAAGGTATGTGCTTTGGGGTCATCTGAAGGATACACCTGAGTAGAAAAAACATCCTATCAGGTATATGAATCTTCCATTTTTTGTTTCTTCAACTCCATTATATAGATTCCTGGCCTCACTTGAGTCTCTCTCATGCAAGGGGGAAGGGTCTTTCAAAGTTTCATGAACTCAGCTTCCCACTCAAGGGAAGCTGAAAGTTGAAAGGGAAGTTGAATGATGTTGAAAGACAGCATAGTTTAACTTGAGATATAATTCAATGAGAAAATGAATGGGGAAGTTGTTTACAGTCCATCAAAATTTTATGTGAGAGAGAGTGAGGTTTAAGGTTGAGTGCTGCTTTGTGTCTCTCAGTTGAAGATTTCCTTTGCCCTCTCTTATTTATGTAAGCAACACTGAATTGCTATTATAAACTAGGAGACTATCAGTTAATCCTCATACCAGGACCCAGGCCCACATTTAATATAGTTAAACAGAGATTACTTGCTTGCTTACAAGACAGGCCCTTTCAATTTATTACTTTTCAGTATGTGAGAAATGTCTTTCTTGTTTCAATCCTCTGCAGATAAAATTTTCCCCTGATTCACAAAGAGGAACAACTTGGCTTGGGAAGACAGTAGTTTTTCCTGCTTTCATCTGCTAATTCCAACCACTCTGATGGATCCTCTGCTGCTCACTGCTTGGATGGTGCAGCTGCATGTGTAACTCTACAAGTAAAGGAAGCTAATCTCTCTCTTAATTCACTTAAAAATAATTGCATACAAACAGAACACAGAAAAAATCTCTATGTTTCTGTACCTACAGAAACAATGTTTCTACAGTATCAGAGCCAACACAGGGGACATTTGAAAGGGCCAGATATCTATAGACTTTCCCACTCATGAATCAACCCCCCAGATGGCTTGAGCTCATAATATCAGGTGTGTTAGTACCTCATTCACAAAGATCACAGAATCACAGAATGTTATGGGTTGGAAGGGACCTCAAAAGATCATGTAGTCTGACTCCCCTGCCAGAGCAAGATCACCTAGAGTAGGTGACACAGGAATGTATCCAGGCAGGTTTTGAATGTCCCTGGAGAAGGAGACCCCACAACCTCTCTGGGCAGCCCTTTGTCTACCAGGAAACCTTTTTCTTCTCCAACAAGATTCCGTTTTCCTGAGAAATCAAGGCCTCCGTAAAGAATAAATGTCTATCATCAGAGTGACATTTCCTCTGGTGGGCCCTACTCAATTCAGTTCTTGTCCCTTCTGAAGTCATTCCCAGTAGTACCAACATTCAGACTCTGAAGTCACATCGTTATCAGGACTGAAAGGAAGATGTAAAGAAGCCTCCCACCTACAGAACAGTAGATTTGGTGTTTAAAGGGGGAAGCACACTGAGTTCCAAGCTTTGTAAGCAGGTGAAGACATGGTATTTTCCATCCTTCTGCCTAAGGGGAAAAAAACAAACACGTGGCGCCTGTTTACAGGGCATGAAATAAAAACTTGGCTGTAACATTTCAGGTCAGATGCCTTCTGCTGCTGAGCTTTGAAGAAGTGGTAGAAGAGCAGGGGTATTGTGCTTGTATATGTATCTGAAGGTTATTTTCTTCCATGCTTAAGATTTTATGTAACTGTATTAGCACCTGCTGAATAGAAAACTGAATTCTTCCTGCCACTTGAATGACAAAGCTGCCAAAACAGCGATGAATATTTCTTTCAAGGCTGATAAAGTAATCTCTCAGTGGCGGTCACCACTGAGTCTCTGGGAAACCTTCAAATGCAATTTTCCCTGTGTAGGGTTGTACTTCTTTTGATTTTCAATGAATTGCATCAGTGTGAAACCACCCAAAGAGGACACATAAGGAAAGAAAAAGGCTTAACTGGTGTGTTTCTGATTGACTGTGTAGTTCAATATTGTGCTGTGAGCTGCATTGCCAATTAAGCTCACAGGGACTAGGACAACTTGGGAGGGAAAGTAACTTTTGTTCAACTATATACAGTATAGTTTACAGTAACTGACTGGGATTTGGTCTTCGGCACAGGGGTGACAGAGTGAACCACAGCCCATAGTTAATCTGCATAGTGGTATTTACTTAAGAACAGGTGAGGTTAGAGCTTTTACTCTACTTGATTACCTCACATAGACACTCTAACTTTCATTCTCTCCCAGCACCATATTCACCAGGTCTCAATTTATCTCTTCAGCAAAGGGAGATGGCATTACCAGACACTTCAGAAAGTAGCCCACAGTCACCTTGCATGCATTCCACAGGTGGAAAAGGGGTTTTGGAACATTTTCAGACACGTTTGTTTTGCAGAGAACAATCCTAAAGGTGGACAAGTCCTTTTCTTGCTTGAATATTTGAATTGCTGTTTTATAAGAGAAACAGCATTTTATTCATTAAAATCTAGTGTACAATACTGCTTGATCATCATGTAAAGCCCTAAGATAAAGAAGATTTACTCCTTTTCCTTTTCATTTTGCTTGTTTAGCTCAAGTCCTTTGTGATTTCTTTAATGCAGGGGTTTGCTGCTGAGGGCAATTTGAAATGAGATGCTTGCCACTCTTCCAGCAATGAGGTTACCTTGATGAATCCCTAGCTGTAACCTGTTTGAGTGTTCTGCCCCATTTCTTATTGTTGCAAATAGCAACATTAAAGAGAAAGCGCAGACTGGAAGAGAAGGACAACTTTACAAGTAACCTTGTCAAGAATATCAAAAGTTGTATTACCTCTCTCCCTTCTATGTTACCTTCCAGTATGATCAGTTTCTGATATCTCCCTCTTCGTTTTATTTATTTATTTTTTTAATTGTTTTTCATGTGGTGCATTGAACCACTGAAACACAACGTCAGAAAGACCTGATGCTTAATGTTTGCATGCCTGGTCTCAACTTTTGTCAAGTTTTGTTCCCTCCACCCTGCCTCACGTGGCAGTTTCACTGATCTGCTCTCTGGTCCAAGTGATGACTGATATACCTACCTTTTAGCATATTGTCTGCTTGGCAACCTTGAGGTGAGAGCAGCCTCAGCTCAGCAGCATAGGCTAATGTCCAAATTTGATAATAGTCTAAGAAAATAAAAAAATGTGCCATTTTCCAATGATGTGAGACAAGGTTCTGAGTTTTTCTTTGTGAGTTATGGAATTCCTGTCACCCCTTTTGGGAATTCTTTGTCCCTGGAATCATACTCACTATAATAGAGGCACAAAAGGGATTTTCTCGGCTGGAAGATCTGCTGTCATGCTGAGTATCAGACTGTGGACTTCCCTTTGCAAAGTTACACAGGTGGCAAGAAAGGGGAGATGATTAGGAAGCTCTTTCTCCTTTCTCCTTCTACAGCAGGTAGGTGAAATGTGCTGGGGCATGGTGGGCAGTCAGTTTTTGTTTGGATGAAAGACATGACCGGGAAGCTTTTAGCTGAATTGGTATGGCAAGTAGAAAAGTCAGACTGCAATATTCTGTTTGTTCAGATAACCTTCCATGGTTTTCTGAAGCACTAGAGAGAGCAAAATCCACCTCTGTATATCTAGAGATGGCCTTTTTTTCACATTTCTGTAAACAATGCATATAATTTAGGAGGTGCTTCTACTGCATCCTCTGAAAGGTGTAGCAGCCCTGCAACTATACCATCCTCGTGGTGGCCCGAGGTGCTCAGAAGTTGCTTTATCCATGGCTAAATAAAACATCTGGACTGATCAGCTGGTTAATACAGAGAAACTGCCTCCGCTGAGCCACGGCGCAGTGCAAAAACCACAGCTCTTTGTCTCCCTCAGATGGCTCCTTCGTGTCAGAGCGTACAGCTGGGGGTAACACCCCTGCTCCTTTTCCATCACGGGCAAACCTTTCAGTGACTTCTGTTGTTAGCCTCTGAGTCCGCTGCAGAAACATGTAGGTGAAGAAGTTTAGAGTTGTAACTTTGGAACCAATCCGGGGAAAAGTGGATTTCTATGCTTGGATACTTTAGGACAGGGTGTTTACTTGCGTGAGCTGAGGTGTGATAGAACAGGGGGCTCCAGAGGGCTCCACCCTCCTTATCTGAACCATAGTCACATCACCTAAGGTCTTTCTTCGTTCATAAACTCACCTAGAAAAACCAAGCTATTGATGTAGCTGGGCCATATGAATTTCTACCTCTCTTCTTTAGTGAAAAAAATCATGTGGGATCTGCGATTTTCAGTAGGAGCAAGAATCTGGCTTTTATCTCTCATCAGAGAGATATCCAAGAATACAGATCATCTTTGCATCCTGCTGTGGCACTGGGACCATCCTGCAGTGCAGTGACCTGTCACTGCTGGCACTTGCAGCACCCTTGGGCATTGAGAGTGTTTGGGGCTCCACCACATGACCTTTGCATGTGTGTGATCTAAGATGATCACAGCCTGCAGAAATACAGCCACTGGCAGAAACAGAGTTTTTTCCCCAGCTCTGTCTGTTCTGAAGTAGAGATGGGCAGATCATGAATCAATGCAAAAGGAGAGGCACTGCAAGAACAGCAGAGGACTGTGGGGAATTTCTGGCTAGGTTTCTGACTTGTGCTACAATGTCACATCTTAGGTCAAAGTACTGTCTACACAGGCAGGAAAACATGTATTATCAAAAGACATGTCTGAAAGATGCCTTCAGAAAAAAATGCTGAAAGACAAGAAGCTTTGCCTAGAGATGACCTGCTGTTGCTGTCACCAGCATTCCTGTGTTCTACCCTCCTCCCTGGAGCCCAAGTGCTAGCTGGAGAAGGGAAGAGAGGAGAAAGTAATCGGCTACATCTTAAGGTCACAGCCTAGCTTGACCTCACGCTCTTAAATTCACAGGAATTCCCTGAACCAGCCATGCTGCTGCATCTCTCTGTCAAAATTGATAGGAGTAAATGTCATCATTAACATGTTCCAGCCAGGAAGTCAAGGCAATAAACATGCAAGGTGTCAGAAGAGCCAAGAGGGGAAGCCAGTGCTTATAGGGTCTAAACCTAACACTGACCCATGCACCCATGCGAGCATTGATCCAACAGCTTCTTTCAACAAGGCTCTTGTTCCTGTCACCCACAATTAACAGCAGCTCAGAGGAACTGCCTTGGTGGCTGAAAGCTACAATATTTAGTAGTGCAGAAGAAAGAAGTGTCCAATGTACGATGGGTCATTCATCTGTGCAGTTTGTGGCTATTATTTAAAAGGCAAAAAAGGGAAGTTCAAGGCAAGATGATAAAAGTATATATTTTTTTTTCTCCCATTGGAGAATGCTGATTTGTTATATTCAAGCCACTTCACTGAAACACATTCCTTCTTATTTCAGAACTTGCAAAAGCTTCAAACCTGAAATAAAATGTGAAAATGGGGTCAAAACTTTCTATTTGAGGCACTTAAACAGAAAGATTTGATCTTCCATTCCTTTTGGTTTCTACTTATTTATTTATTACTAGGAAAACATGAAACAAGTCTGCAGGAAAAGTCTAATTCATGACAAAAGGAATATCTCCTACCTCTAGGGTTTTTTTTTTCCTCCATTCTTTAAGTGGAAAGACTTTTTCTATATTTTAAGGTTCACACTAAATTAATTTTAAAAAATTATATATTTCACAACAGCATTCACCTTAATTTGGGCATGAAGTGACAGCTACTGGGGTGGATGTTTTTAGCCCACTTTTAATCAGATTTCAGGACATAGTAAGCTTTTAGTTTTGGTTGGGGTTGGTTTGTTTGTTTGTTTTTTGGTGGTTTGTGGTGTTTTGTTTGGTGGTTTTTCTGGTTGGTTGTTTTTTGGTGGGGTTTTTTGGGTTTGTTTTGGTTGGGATTGGTTTGTTTGTGTTTTGGTTATTTGTGGTGTTTTGTTTAGTGTTTTTTCTGGTTGGTTGTTTTTTTGGTGGGGTTTTTGGGTTTGTTTTGGTTGGGGTTATTTTTTGTTTGGTTGGTTGGGTTTTTTTTGGTGGGGTTGGTTTTGTTTGGGTTTTTTTGTGGGATTTTTATGTTTTTTAAATTTTATTTTCCACATACCTGTGCTAGTTTTCCTATCAGTCCAGTGTCTGGAGCAGTAAGGAAAACTAATATATTTCATGTAGTTAACATAACCATCTGTACAAAGTACAGAGAATGGCAATTGTCCAGAGGACAATGCTGTATAACATTTCTTTAAAAAGAAGTAGTTAATCTCTTCCTTTGCAAGGAAAAAAGATCTCTTTATTTTTCAGAAATGAATCCTTTTGCCCACGACATGCATACCAGCAAAAGGCATCTCAGCACAATATTGAGTTGCAAATCCTGCTTGGGTCATCATGTCATTGATGATTATTTTGTTTGCTTAGAGAAGCAACCCTTTCTTGAGATCTAGGTTTTTAGACTGGCAGTTAGGAGATATTTTCAGACAAGTAAGAGAAGCCAAGCTCAAGAAACAGGGAGTCAAGGCTCCTTTCAAGCAACAGCTTGCTCTTATTAACACTGAGAGCATCACAAATTGGAGGGTTGTTGTGTGATGTTCTGCAGACACAAAGACAGTTGCAGCTAATGTTTTGTCCCCAAGTGACTGGAACAGAAAAGTACCATTTTCTGTGTGTAGCAGCAGTTTTCAAGAACAGCAGTGGAGCACCACAGATCATAAAGCACTTTGCAAACACTAAATCAACAAAACATGCAAGTGGAGACAGTTTCACCCCAGCTTCCTCAGAGCACAAATTAGGGAGCCATAGAGCTCATGTCTAATGTATCTGTAGCTATGTGCTACAGCTCATTAAAGCAATTCTCAGTGAAGTTAGACTTGTTGCTTCTGAATGACAGGATGCCAACAGAAGAACTATGGAAGATCATTTTTAGCCATTAACAAAAGACAACTGATAATTGGCATCGAGTTGCTCTGAGGCCAAGAAGAAGTGAAACATTTTTCTAATGCTGTGGCAGGCTGCCCAGCTAGACTACTGTAATTATTCTTGCACAGGATCAAGAGTGTTCAAGAAGACACAACTGTTGGTGCAGCATAACTGCATCTCAGTCTTCAAAACTGTTTGAGATTAAAATGACTGCATTGTAAGACTGACAGAAATGTCATATTGCAGACAAGTAGAGTAGACAGAGCTAGGTGTACAGGGATAGACCTAGGAGGAATATAGGACAGTGGAGGAGGCTGTCTTAAAACAAGAGCAGAATGAAGTAGAGTTATCCTAGGGAAGCACTATCAAGTCCAAGATCCTCAGCTGGCTGAGCTAGAAACAAGATGCAAGTCTTCTGAGTTAAAAATCTAGTGGTTCATCCCCTAGACCACACTTCTATGTCTAGCTTTGATATCTAAATTCCTTCTGAAATGTAAAAATAATTCTTAAATTACACCTCTTGCCCATAAGCAACACGTGGTCATTTAGAACAGGAATCTGAACACCTGCAGTATGATTTCCTAAACTCTAGGCTAATACACAGGGCAAAAGTGGTACAATGACTTTGGACACACTTTTGAACACATAATTTTTTTGACTATTTAGTTTTGTCTGGAAGCTGATTTCTGTATTCACACTGCTACTCATGGTCAGTATTTAGTATCTGACAAATGCTACAATATGTAAAAGTTGTCATGCTTCAGAACTTAAAAGGAAATGGAAAATATATGGTATGGTGATGAACATCTGGCCTGTTAAGAGTCTCTGTATTTCTTCTTACTTCAGTGCCTTCCTCTAAAAAGAAAAGGCATTTTGTTACTGATCTCTTTTATAAAGAGCACAAGAACTGAAAATTATTAATACCTGAAAATAACTCTATCTTTGCAAAAAAAAAAAAAAAATGAAGACTTTATCCTGTAGATATTTTACTGCTTAGCAATTTACATCTCATTATCTTCTACGATATTAACTTTTATCACACTACATATTGTCCTTACAGTGTTTTCCTTCATACTTAGGTTGACTGCAACATGAAATCTCTCATTTGGTTCAAATTAATTGTGCAACAGTCCAGGGGTTTTGATAAATTAATACTTCAATCCCATCATCTTTGCACCTGAAGAGAATGGAAGAAAGAAAGATGAGAATTTCTTCTTAATGTTTTGCTTTGTAACTGAGAAATAAATAGGTAATTATTTTGCTGAAAGGGTCAATTCTCCTTCAAATGAAGCATGATAGTATAGATAGTTTAGAGGAAAAGGGGACACATTCTGACCTCCTCAGGTAGTTTTATGGGGGCATATTTATCCATGGTACATGGACTGTGTCTCAGTATTTCAGGGTGATTTTCCCTTCACAAGTGTGGCCTCCATCAGTTATGGAACATATTGTTCACTAGAGCAGTAAGACAGAAAGTGACTTCCTTCTCCCCCACTTTGAAAGGAATATTTGGTAGCAGCAGAAACTGCTGAAGTGTTTTTCAAATATATCAGCCTTGAACCTCTGTAGAGAACTCTGCCAAATCTGGCCTACTGCTTATGGGCTTAATCCAGCAGGATACTAAACTCAAAGCTGAAGGTGCTGAGGGTGGACTCACAGGAGCATGCTTTAGTTTCACTGACAATTTGGGCTTTGTAAAAGGAAAAGGCTGTCATAATCCCATTTTCCTAATTTTAAGGACTAGATTCACCTGCTGGAAATCAGAATAGCTCAGCTGATTCAGAATGAGTTTAGCAGATGGTCCCAATGTTTCTTTGAAAGGTTTTGGGGTTTTGTTTTGTTTGTAATTAATATGGGGGTTTTTGCAAGTCTTTCATTTGGTTTGGTGCAGCAAGATGATTTACAGTGCTGCAATCACCACAATCAGCATGGTAATAACATACAAAGAGAGTTTTCTAATTAGCCGTCCTGCTGACCACCTGAAATGTCTTCTACTGATCCTTTTTCACATTTTCATTTTTACAAAGCTGTGTGTACACGTGCATACACAGAGCTGTGGAAGACAGTAATCTGTATGTTGAAAAGTTTCTTTTTTATTTATTTATTTTTTTAATTCTGGAAAACCTATTTTGTATATTAAATAGCAGTTCTAATGCTCACCATTTTCCTCTCATTTTTCATTTTTTTTTTCCCTCTGGTGTTTCAGAGGCAGCATTTAATCAGAATGGAGAACTACAAATTGGCTGCTTTCCCTGTTACATTGTCTGTGAAACCTTAAAAAAAATAATGCACGAGAGAGTTTGTTGTTTTCTTGGTGATTTTTTTTTTCTGTTTGGGTTGGGTTGGGTTGGGTTTTGTCCATTTGTTTGTTCATTTGTTTATTTTCCAGGGGGTGGTATTTGTTTGCTTGTGTGTTTTCACAAAATGTGCAGTTTCTGCACATTCTTTTGCAGATGCAGTGTCAGAGGTGTACAGCCTCATCCCTTATCGCAAGAATAGTGTGGCTTTTCATGAAACCAATGCTTTCCAGGACATGTTAAAAAGTATTTACCTGCAATAATGAACTAACCAGAGCCCTTCAGCAGTCTCTGATAGAAAGACAATCATTATCACAGCTGGATGAACGAAAGCCTGGGCAAACTGGGTTATCACTGTCACACACCTGCATGTTACCTGCTGCATCAGTCAATAGACCAATCTACCACACTTCCAACTTCCCATTTTCAGACTCCTAAGTATTTTCTAACAAAACAGTGATTCCAGCAGAGCAGATGTAATCTTAATGATTTTCCTGGTTTGCTTTAGTTGGTTCCACTAAAGATGCAAAACAAATTTAGTGACAACAGACAAAATGAAGGATCCCTCTGCCAGCTAGATGACATATATCCTCCTCTTCCAGGGCAGACGTTAGAGTGGAAAAACTTGTTTATATTTTAAATGGACCTTGGTAGTAGACTTCAGAAATCTTCAAGGTTTAGTTGCACAGTTTGCAGTTATATCAGTGCTGGGACAGCTTATTCCTTCTCTCCAGACAGGAATAGTGGGTATGGCTTTCATGATCTCTGTGATAAATGAGTGTGTACAAATGCCTAGATTCTATTCAGAGTGGTATTTTCAAATCTAAGGCTTCCTGTTAAAAAGCCAGGCAGCTCATTTTGTCATCTCTGCTTCAACTTCAACAGACGCAGAAAACTCATTTCTCTGTTTGAAGAAATTTAATTTAAAACAAGAAAAAAAGCAATTCCCCTTACAAAAAAAAAGAGGCATTTTGTTAAGCATGAATGTTAAAATGAAACCCAAAGTTAATTCAGGAATGACTACAATTTCTTTCTATAATTTATTTTTACTGCATCGGTTATACGCTGATTGGAGGTACTTCTCAGCAAGTTGCAATGGAAAGAGCACAAAGGACATCACAGGAGTTATAAGGAAAAAATTCACACCTGAGAAAGTTCACAGATATCACTGAACCAAGCTGCTATGGGTTTTCAATTCATGCAGACTCTGGTTTTAACACCCCAGCTTCTCAAAGAGATCCCAAAATGGCATAAATCAGAACATATCCTTTGAAGTTGATGATGGCATTGATAAAATGAGGAGTATTTTAGTCTGTGACATTTCACCAAAAGAGCTCCAGTTAAGCCAAGTTTCACATATTTACACCAGGTGATTGTTTATCTGATATAATCTTTTATTCGACATGAAAATGAGAGGTGGAAAACAGTACACAATTTTGCAAACTGCAAAGCTGCGTTGCTGATTTTACACACTCATGTTGCTGTTGCAGAGCAAAACACATGCAGATATCTTTCTACATAGAATCATAGAATAATAGAATCAGTCAGGGTTGGAAGGGACCACAAGGATTATCTAGTTCCAACTCCCCTGCCATGGGCAGGGACACCCCACACTTGATGAGGCTGGCCAGAGCCATGCACTCATATTTCATATGCTTTCTGAGCTGGAACTCCTTTTTGTCCTCTCATTTTCCTGAATACTGTGGGGCACCCAAACATTTTGATTTGGCCTATTTGCCACCATAGGATGATGTTTTCCTAGTGGAGAAAGCGAGGGTCCTCTCCTTAAGTTTCTGTGAAACAGGAAGCCACAGCATAACCTATTTGTTTTTCTATGTTCAACTTTCAACAAGGACAACAGGGAATAGTTTTTCTATCCAGAAAGATATTCTCTGTATACTTGTGATAGTGATGGAAGCATTTTCAGATTAACAGTATACTGGATAAAGACTCAAAAGACTTAAACATAAGATCTGTTTTTCCAACTGGCTGTTTTCAAGTCACTAAGTGATCATCATTCTGTACATTAAATTTCTTTTTTATCTATTATCACCACATGAACTTAGCTTCAAAGCTGGTTGATGTAGGAATTGTCTCCTAATACAACTATGGCACACACAGAGACCTTCCTACACTGGAGTGTCTTGTCATTTACTAATAGATGGAAATTTTCTATTATGACACTGCCAAAATATCCTAGATATGTTGAACAGGGACATGAGGAAAGGAGGCTTCCAAGACTTATTTAACTGCCTTATACTGAATTGAGCCTAAGCAATGATGATGAAAATTCATCTCTAATACCGATCACAGTTCTTTGCGCTTTCTGTTTGCTTTCTGCTTCCACGTCCTGAATCATCACCATACCTATTCCATAGAACTGTCTAGAACAGTCAAATGCAGGTGGGAAGACAATTTAAAATAATGAGCTAATCACAGTTAATTTTCTTGGTATTTACTGTAATAACATTAATTTTGATTTTGATGAACCTCGCTGTTATTAACGTGAATGTCACAAGTACTTCTATAGCATTTCCACTTGGATTCTGTATTGATTAACTGGACTGTTAATGTAAAGTGTTACTGCAGGAATATACTAGGACATAAAAAAGTGGGGGAGTGGGGTGGGGAGGAAGTAAGATTTCTTAGTCTGTGGGAAGTTATGAAACAAAAGAAACATGAAATGACCTCTCACTGATCACTCAAACACGGTGATGTTTCAGTACCTCGGACAGAGTCACAGCCTAGTAATGGATTCCGTTTAGTAGTCTGCTCCGTGATGATGCATGGCTGGATTACCGTTTGAACTCACCCCTCTTTACATGTAATGGACATAAATTGCATTTATGCTCGTTTTATAGTCCACTTTAGTGCTATCATGGAAAAGAGCCTCAGAATAAATGAAAGCAGACCCACATTTCTTATCCAGTTTTGAAAATATGAACCGACTTGACTTTTTTTTTCCTCCCCCCCCCCTTTTTTTTTTTTAAGGAGTCTGACACTTATGTCTCCCAATAAAAGCATGACAAATCTATCTGAGAGAAACAGTATGTCAAGTTTCTGTAGCATGAAAGCAGGACACCTAATATCTCCTCTGATTTCTGTCCTGTGCCCCTAATCAACCTCTTTATGAATTTTCTATGTTGCAAGCAACGATCTGGGAGCACTATACAATTCACTAACTGTGCCAAATCTGTTATACTTCCCTTTTATGAGCAATTCTATGCTCTGCTAACACAGATTATCCCAGAGAATTTAGATTCCAGGAAAAAATCACCCTTCACCCCCTTTATTTTATATCTTTAAAGCCTGGTCGAAAGGGATAACGATGGATTAGAAGCAGCACTGTGAGCATGAGTTAAAATGTGAGTTATTTGCTAGTACTCCTCTCTCTCAAACTTTTGTATTATCATATGATTCTATACATTTTCATTGACATAATCTAAAATTTCCTCCTATTCCATCTCTGTACTTCAGGAAGTCCCCTTGTCAATCACTCCTTCAAACCCACTGTTCTCATTCTCTGGATCCTCCTGGTGCAATGCTGAAAGCTCCAAAGACATAGTACCACTTTTTATAACCCCATACTATCACTGTAAACATCTCAGCTGCACCCCTTGTTTGCTCCTCACCCCCATAGAATCAGAAAAGTCTTTCTGGCACTGCACAAATCTCCCTGCACAAACTGCTTCTTCATATCTTGAGTCCCTGAGTCATTTCCTCTACAGTCTAACAAGCTCATGCCTTTTCTGCACTTATGTTTCTTCATCTTCTTTTCCTGCCTGTCTCCAAGCTTCATTCTGCTTTTAGAAATAAATAGAAACCAAGGTATGGTGTGATCTTGACAGTCACAACCACCTCATTACAGCTACCTCTGATGGTCAGCATAGATCTCATGTCCTATAAAGCAAATCCTATGCACAGCTGCTCTGTTTCTTAAAGAGAAACTTCTCTTTAAAGTACAATCTGAAGTGCTGATTCAGTGAGACAGGCAGAAGATGGTCCATGTGCCATCCTTGTTCAAAATTGTGTTCTATGAGATATCTTCCTGGAGGGTTTTGGGTCATGCTTTCTCTTGAATGATTTGAAGATGGGTACAAATACACACACGGTTTAAACTCCAGAATAGTCCCTATCACTGATTTTCCATGTGGTTTCTTCTCAGGTTTGGGAAATATCAGCTTTTTTTGCTGTATTCAAACAATGCCACATCTTGTACAGTATGTTTAGTGTCTGTTATGCACTGGTTTCATCACAGTCCTTATGGAAAAGAGTGATGAATGTGTGAGAGAAAGCTATGAAAGCATAATCAGTCTTATGTGCCTCTCCTAACACACCAGCAGTGAGGAATTATAAAGACCCCTCTCCTCAGTCTCAGCCTCTAAGGTCACAGACCTTGTCAGTCAAGCTTGTCATACTCAGGGTTACTAAACATGTTATGATGATGTAACAGATGGCAGGGAGCAAGATGAGAAAGGAATTTGATTATATCCTAAAGAAGCTGTTTTAAAATACAGCAAACACACATCCAAATCTCATTTCACATATCCACCCAGGCCTAAGAGCAAAATACTCTGTAACAGCTCAACAAGAACATTAGTTAAATGTTGCAGACTGCTTTGCCTATCTCTGGTAGAAGCTACCAACTCTGTGCAAAATAATAACAGATTTACAAAAAAAAAGTAGGAGCTGTTGTGTATATTAATTATTAGGGAACAGATGTAATGATGATTTCAACTGCAGTGAGAGACTAGATCAACTGAGCTGATGCTTCACTGTTTGAGAGGGGATTTTATTTAAGAGAAAATAAACTTTCTAGTCATCATGGGCTGTCTTCATCACTTCTTATGATCCTTACAGAGTTTCACACACCAGCTGAGGACATAATTTATGTTGTGCATTTCCTGCAAAAGTAGAAGAGCTAAATCAATTTACAACAGCCAAAAATCTGTCCCTTTTGCCAGGTTGTCCCTCACAATGATGTACAGCAGGCTTTGCATCATTGTCAGCTCATGGTTCTATTATGAACCTTTTTTTCATAACTGTCTTCAGCATAGAATTTAATTGTTTCTTCTATTTTATAAGACACTCCTTTACACCAAATGATTCTCCTTAATAACATTAATACAAGGGGAAAATGTGATAGCAAAAGGCTCTAAATGAGCAGTCAATTTCACCTAAAAGCATACATTGCTTACTCTCAAAGAAATAGTGATTGAAGCCTTGTTCGTGAATCCTTTTGATTTTTCAGTCACTCTTTGGCATTGCTGATTGCAATGAGGTCTCTCGGGATGACTGGTAAACTAAGTCAAAACCAGAGCAATTAGCCAAAAGGTTTCAAAGGTGTCAATACAGGCAGTGCTGGCATGTGAAACCTGAGGTTATCCAGAGACAGCAACCAGCCACTCCAATGGCAGCCCACTGCCTCAGCACCTGACTGTCTCGAAGGCAGTAACATGTCTTTACAGGGGACCAAATAAGATCTGCATAGAGAGATCCTTAAACAAGTAGCTGAGAGTCATCATCTGGAATAAGAAGGAAAATACATTTATTAAGCTTCCTGCTTTCATCTTTCTCACTTTGCTGCCCCATTATCAGCTACCCGAAAATGCCCCTTCTGTCAGCCGATTATGGCTCAAACATTATGTAAAGTGCTGGGGAACAGGCTGAACATAGATGAAAGCTTATTAATGATGAATTTAACTAATTAGTAAGCATGCTTTTTGTACTCTCTGAAAGCCAGACCAGGCATAATTTAGGCTCTAGCTCCTCTTGCTCATATTATATTTCCTCTTTACATTTGCATCGTAGGGTTTCCGAGTCATGGCTGCTTTGTGAAATGTTTGCATAAACACTAATTAAAAAGGATTTATCGAGTTGAGCTCATGATGACTGAGGGATCCTTTCTCCCTTGGCAAGGTTTGAATGTTTGAATAACTCATTAATGCTCCTGTGTTTTTTCTTTAAAACAGGAGACTGAAAAATGAAAGAAAGGGATTTGCTCTGCAGCTTTAGAGGAAAGGGTGCTTCATTTATTTTTAAAGCTGTCTAGAGGGGTTAAGCCTTACTCTGATTTACACCAGAAGACAACTTCTGACCCCTTGCCAAAATAATTCTTCATTTACATTGGCAGGCACCGTTTATTTGCAGAATTTCTTCAATGTAAACTAGAGAAAAAATTATTTGAACAATTGGCCTTTTGAAGGTATATAATTGACACAGTTCTTCTGAATCCATGGGAATCAGGAGTTACCTTAGTTGACTTGGTTGTGATGTAAGTCAGACCACCATATCCTTCAAATTACAGGAAAATGCCACCTGGAATTGAGTTTAAAAAACATCCAGGGCTTAATTTTACTTTTCTTCTGTCAGTATGCAGACTGCCCCTCTAGAGTTATTTGAGGTTTACACTGACCCAGGTGAGATTCCTCTGTCTTCAGAACTGAAGAAGAATAGTGCCCACATAACAGACAAAAGTTGCAAAGTAACTCAATATATCCAAAAATATACACATGCATCTTTAAAATACCTCTTATCAGTGCTAATCTTGGGTGCTTGGCTGGATTATTATCTCATGAAGATTAAAACCCTGAGAGCTTTTAATGCCCACTATGTCTTCCTTTTTTTCTTTCCAAAGTGCTTGCAAGATCCCACTGAGTCAATTACACATAGTATCTCTTAATAATGTCCTCTTTCTGGCACACCATTGTTTTCATTTATGTTTATTTCAAAAGGTTAAATTACACAGGACAGTAGAGATAAATCTATATTATGAATTATAAAAAGTTACCACGTACTCTTGAGAATGTCCAAAATTTTGATGAGGAGGATTTAGAAAAGCTGTGCCCTAGTAAAGTCAGTGCTAGAGAAAGGCAAGGTTGTTAAAGCAGGGTGTATGAACTTTGCTGTTTATAAGTTCATTTTTCCAGCATTGAGAGACTGGTGCCAAACACCCTTGTGCTTGCTGACTCTGATGGTTTAATTTCCTGCAGATATTTACATTACCTAGCAATTGAACTGGTTGCCAAAGAAAGCAGGGGCAAAACTCACAGTGCTTGGGAAACTTTAGCAAAAGTTTAGTTTCACACCATTCAGGACTGATTTAGGAGCTGATCCTCCTTTCAGCAAGGTGATCCTGGGAAAACCCTCCATCTCAGCAATCATCTGAAATTCTGCCACACACATATTGAGGAGTTGGTTGGGAGAGAGATAGTGCTGCTCTGTGGGAATAGTGACAATAACCATTTGTCTACTACTATTAAATGCTGTAATCTTTCTTGATGCTAAAGGGGTGCCACCCTTCTTCTGAATTAAAATTTAGTGAGCATTCTCTTGAACATGTAAGGCTGTAATGAAGACTGGATTGTTCAGGACACCACTGTTACAAATTCCAAATTAAATACTTCCTAAAATACACAAGGGTGTAATCAATGATGTGGCTTCATTTTACTCCTTCTTCTAACCAATTTATCAAATGGTTTGTCCTCTGACTTCAACCTACTCACATTGCTTTGCCATATAAATTAAACCACAGCCAGCAGATAAAACAACACAACCACCAAGAGCCTTACAATAATATTTACTGGCATAGCTGAGGGACTATTCTCTTTCACCTCACATTTTGAGTTTTATCACTGTGAGCCATGAAACTACAGCCACATCTCTCACACCAGAAGTAGTTTCATCTTGTGATGAGTGAAATATTCTTCATATTACATAAACCACCTTATGAGCCTTCCAGATATAAAAGGTAATATAAAAGGTAATAGTAATATGCCCACATAAATATTAAGGGAAAACTGACATTTCTCTTTTATAAAAGTAATATCCATTCATGACATAATATTTTTTAGAATATACAGAAAGATAAAATCTGCACGCTCATATCTACAACATTTCACCTGCAGTTTTCTCACCCTTCTCATTTCCTCCTCTCCTCCCCAGTAAATCATTAAAAGCAATAGGGCTTGTAAACCTTTTATAGTACAGAACTCCCTGGAATGCTTCTGGAAAAAAGGTCAGAAAAGAGAGGTTTGTTCTAAGAGGTAAGCAATGCATGTGAGAAATAAAAGGGAAAAGAAGTGTGCTGAATGTTAGGAGCAGGCAAGCAGCAACCAATGCCAAGCAAAGCAGGTAATGAACTACAAAAGTATGAGGGTTAGCCAGCAAGTTATGCAGGTCATCATTCCTTTATTGTCCTATTTTCTGCTTTCCCAAGGCATGCACCAGCTGAAACTGATGAAGTCTGTGGCCAACCAAAAAACTCCAAACAAGCAAAATAGCCAAAGCAGGGCTTTCCCTGCAATGAGCATAAAGCAAATTTGCCACCTGGTGTAAAATGATGCTGTCTGACATAACTTGGTATTGCCTGTCACTTCAGAGATCACTACTGAAATCACAACAAAATTACTGTCTGGCCCCATTTTCATCCTTCATTAGAATTACCTGGACTTTCATTTTCAGCTTGCTTTTTTGTCAGCAGTGTGTCATGAGGAAGTTGCCTGTAATACGCAGGGTTATGAGACTTAGCTGTAAGCATATGCAAAAACTGGGGTTGATTTCCACACCTGCACAAGGGCTTGAATTAAATAATATAGCTCAAAGCCCTGTGGAGGATGAAGAATCAGTCAAGGCAGTGACGGATTTCTCAGCTGAAGCTGAGAAAGACTGTGTGCTCCCCTAATGACATACCCTGAACTGCAGAGATCAGTGGGACTAAACTGTCCCTGTCCCCTTGGAAATGGCAGTAGGAAAGTGCAGAAGGAGATCAAAGCAGCAGAGAACCAACCAGCTCCTGCTGATGTGCTGCATAGTCACACTCACTGCTATATAAGCCACTATGCCTGAAACAGTGACAATACAGGTTCAGGAGGTGAAAACTCCTTGTATGCCTTGTAGATCGAGTAGCTGCACCCCCTTTACTTTTGAGACTGCTCTGCCATCATCTCCTGAGCACAGGTTGAAGGGCCTTGAGAAAGGAAGGTTAGATTCAGCTCTGAAAGCAGATACGGTGCAGAAAGTAGCTACTAAAATTAAATAGGAGATTCTGTCTCAGTGTTCCTCAGTGACGAAGCCATAAACCTCACTGCTAGGAATGAAGACCCTGAGCTGGACAGTGTCTGACACAGGGTAAGAGTGTGAGGCATTGGAGAGAGTTACTACTGCTGTCCAAGCGTGATACTGACCATTTACATTTCAAAGGAAGATTGCTCATCTTTTACTTTACTTCTTTCTCAGAGGAGAAAGCTACCAGCATGCCCTAACTCTTTCCTTGGCACCTCTAACCTGGGCTTTAGTGTTTCAATATATACCTTGAGCATAGAGCTGTCTCTGGAGCAGTCCCTCTGGTGCTACCAATAACCCAGAATGTCTCAATTCCTGTTGCTTTGCAAATTAACAAGGCTGTTGCAAATTAACAAGGCTATTATACCACCTAAATGACACAGTATGACCACCCTCTCCTCATCCCCTGGGAACTCCTTTGCAAAGAAATCCAAATGATTTTATTTGCACATGTAGTAAAAGTCAGGTCAGTCAGTAATTTCTGACAACCTTGTGAATTTGCTGTATTTTACAAAACCAGCCAAAGTTTATAAATTTCTCTCCCTTGGAACTGATTATTTCTTAGGTTGGATTGCTTTGGGGTTTTTTTTAGGTGTTTTGTTTGTTTGTTTGTTTGCTTGTTTTTCTAATATTTTGTTAAAGGGCAACCTGCCTCTTTAAACACATCTTGTATCCTCCAGATACAGATTCTTTTACACTTAGTTGTGTAACTCTGTTGACTTCTGTCAAATAGCTCATCACAGAACATAAATGATCTTCAGTCCATCTGTTTTGCATTACAATATTTCTTCTTGCCCCTTCAGTGGTGTTCTCTCATTTGACTTCTGTGCTGACTGATGATAATTTATATCAGGGCAGGAATTTCCTGCAATGACTATTGCCCTTTAAAAATCTCCATTTTTCAGTTCCCTAATTGCTCTTAAAAAGAAGCTACCACTAAGCAGCAAAATGGTTGTAAAAAGACTTGGCAATACTAACAGAATCCTATCCACATAAACTCCAATCAAAATCACAAAAAAAATTCACACTGTTCCATTCAGCTATTTCTGGATTGGAACATTTTTATTTTAAAATTGCTTGATTTATATATTTTAATTTCATTTTAAATAAATGTTTTGGAGCGTAGACTTAATGTTTAACTTGATTTTGTTTGCAGACTTTTTCGGCTTTCATAAGAAGTTGCTGCTTCTGTTTTCTTTCAGTAGTTGAATGCAGCTGTGGTTTTATGGTTCTGCTATACTCTTCTCCCACAAAAGAGCCACCAGAATGGAATTATGGCAAAATTATTATTTACATGTCTGACTAGCTGCAAAGAAACCTAGTAAAAGGTTGCCCAGGGGGTTGTGGAGTCTCCTTCTCTGGAGACTTTCCAAACCCACCTGGATGCATTCCTGTGCAGACTACCCTAAGTGATCCTGCTCTGGCAGGGGGGTTGGACCTGATATCTCTTGAGGTCTCTTCCAACCTCTGATATACTGTGATACTGTGAAGGCAAAGATTTTGTAAATGGTTTGAGGTTTATATGAAATATCAATACTCCGTGAATGTCCCACCTCTTTCACTCACTCTTCCAATAAAAATACCCTACATTTTCTCCTTAAAAAATAGACACCAGCATTGTCAGTTATACAAAACACTCTCAAATCTAGAACCTTTTTCTAGTACCCAGTACTGATTTTAAAGTCTCCTTTCTTTCTTTTTTTTTTTTTTTTACCCACCTGGATGCATTCCTGTGCATCCCTTTCTTCTTGCTATATTTCTAATAATAATTAAGTGACTTGGGCTCCTAAACTTGTCTTGGTCTTTCTAAACTTGTGCCCAGCTTAGGTCTGAGAGAAAACTTGAACTAGAACAGTCCTAATAAACACTGCTATTTTTTAAGAAAATTCCTTTTTTTTTAATTTTTTTTTTTTTAGGTTTCATGAAAACTAAAAAATTCATAAATAACCCCCAATATTTGAAGGATGCTAGGAAATCTCTCTCTGTTTTTGTTCTGCTCTAGAGCTGTGTTGCTTCTCCTAGTCTACCTGAAGCAATGGGCTTGTCTGAAAAGTTCAAAAGAAGCAGGAGTCAGACTTCTCAAATACTTCTACAGACATGCTGAAAATCCATCTGATGTAATCTTCCCCATCCTTAATTTAATTAAGCCATACTCATGGAGGAGATTCTCTGAGCTTTGAAAGAAGGAACTTCAGAGACCAAACATCTGATCCTTTCAGAGTTTCTTGATATATGTGAGTTACTGACAGTGAATTAATATTAACCATGAGTAAAAGCTTGAAAATGAACTTTAAAAGCTGCAAATTGGCCCTGTTAATGCTTGATGATCATTTCCAAAATAACAGGTGTCTGGCTGAGATCTTCAGCTGTCTTAAAAGGTGATAAATTATGTTAGTTATTCTTCAGGAGCTGTTGAATTCCCACGTTACCCTCAAAATCATATCTTTTCCTGTTAGCTAATATTTATGGGATGTCAGAACATTTATAAAAGGTGTCATATTGCTGAGTGGCAAACAGCTAAAAATGGCAAAACCCATTACACCAAAAGATGATGGTCTCCAAAAAAAAAAAAAGAAGATCAAGTAATCACAGAAATAATTGTTTACCAAATTTCCCAGTGAACACAACCACATCTGCCTTTTTGCAGTCACTATTTCTGCATGTTCAGTTTTTTCTCTAGTTGATTCTCATCAATTCATCAGTTTGCAAATGAGATCCAATTATTTTATGCTACCCCTTTACAAAAATTAGGCAAACCTCTAACCAAACCTTTACTTATCATTCATTTTCTTGATTTAAATTATTTTTGGAGGAGCCTTATGAGTGAAAATCACATCTTTACCTGTACACAGACTGTTTATATCAAGTGATTAGAGATGACATAAGATCAGTGAGTGTCTTGAAAAGACATTATGCAGGGATTATTCAGGTAAAGAAACATCTACCAGGAAACAAACAAATCCATGAGAACTGTTGATTTGATGTGAGGAAAACACTGTCACTTTACAGTTCAGAAGAAATCTGACTCCATTGATCCTACTCATTTTGTATTTCATAGAAGTGTTACAGCTTGTTGGGATCAATAGTAACAACTCATATTCTACCAGTCACAACTGCTAGTCCAAGAAGTCCTTCATCACAGGCAATCATGTTTTTCTTCAAAGCCCATGCATTATACAAACATCTGAAGTATAAATAAAACCTATTGCCAAAGTCATCACAGTGTAAAAATATCAGCCATTTGCAAATGGTCCCAACATTAAAAAGAAAAGAATGAAAGCATAAAACATAGAAATGTTTAGATTGCCCTTTGGAATGGGCTGCCCAGGGAGGTGGTGGAGTCACCATCACTGGAAATGTTCAAGAGAAGACTGGATGAGGCACTTAGTGCCATGGTCTAGTTGATTGGATAGGACTGGGTGATCCATTGGACTGGATGGTCTTGGAGGTCTCTTCCAACCTGGTTGATTCTGTGATTCTATGAAATGTCAGAAATATCCCTTTCTCAACAATGATTAGATAGATTATACTATGGTCCCTGACTGATGGCTAAACAGCTGATAAGGCTTTTTGATGGTGTGACTATGCCTAGCTCTTCCTCCTGTGTTTCATTAGCAATAACAAAGATGATTTCAAGGGGCTTAATCATGTTACATTTCAGGACTTCTTCAGAAAGAAGTTGGGAAATTAACCCACATCAGCCATATAAACTAGGCTTCCAAATGTACTATTAATGAAACAAACCACTTGGTTTCTGGGGAAGAAGTCTTGGGGCAATCTAAATCACATTTAGAAAATCTCTTTCACAATCCTATTGTCTCTCAGGCACAGATGAATGATAGCTTGAGTCATCTTCTTTGGAAGGAATTTTGATAACAGCTAATTCTTACTCCTCTGCAGTAATGACATCCCACTGGTATGTTGGTCTGCAGGGACAGATTCCTCAGCTGTGGGGGTTTGGCATCATCACATTTAAAGCAGGCACAAATGTTCCCAAAGAGTATGCCCCAATATCCAGTTTGCTAGCAAACAACAGAAATCTTGCAGAGCCACTGCCACAGAGGAGAGCACTCCTACTTAAAAGATCTTTTGTTCCTTCACCTAAAATGCATTTATCCAAAACTTAGCAACTACTGGAATAATTTTGAGTGACCATATGTCTAGACACACTGGGCCTGGTTAGGTCAGTCTAGGCCTTTTTACAAGGAGATTTCTTAATTCTCTGAGGTCTGTCCTCTAGTTCCTGGCTAGTATCAGCTGAGCACTTCTCCAATTCCATCCCTCCAGAGTTCTTTTGGAAGAGGCTGCTTTTTACTCTATATGTCTCAAAGTAACAGATTTATTCCTGGAAAATCATAGATGCCTGCCCTTCCAGAAGAATCATGCTTGCAGACTTCCACTATTGGATAGTTTTAGTTTAAATAAATATTCTTCCTTTTCTTGTATCAGCTGTCATTTCCAATTGTATTGAAACCACTGAAAATTGTCCTAACATTTTTAATATATGCAGATTTATTTCTTAAAAACCAATATGTTATTGGAATATGTCCTTCTAACTGGTAGATTTTACACACTGATTGAATGATATCTTTTCTAGTTTTCATGGATAATTCACTGTCAGTTCAATTGGCTAAAGTAGAAGGTGCTTTTAGATCAATGCAAATATATCATAGGCATGAAAACTAAATGGAGGTGCTCCTGGGTTGAATCCTCTAACTACCTCTCTATTGAGATAATCTTGTCTGGAAAGATACCAAGATTTTCAAAGAGCTTCCAGAACTAGAGAATCTATCACTTGCCTTCATGTTTTCTATGAATGGCTACTCAGGTTTGAGTACTCAGAATCTTTGTCCAACTGCCAGCTCTCAGTTCTCGTTAGACTTTTGGGGATAGATTAAAGAGCCCTTTAGGACCTGGTATTTTCTCCCTACAAAGATATTTACACAGACAATGCACAATAGTGACCTCCCAACTTGGGGTGTGCATTTAAAAGTTTTACTACTTAATTACTGAAGACAACAAGCCAGGGATTTAATTGACTCAAGTGACCTTGTCATGGATCAGAGGCAGTGGTAGTACAGCTGAAAATAGAAGCAAGCCTTCTGGGCTCTGCTTATGTTCACTGATCATAAGCTATCTGCCAGATAATATTCACAGTTTGCTGGAGTACACAATCACCAGTGTGTTGCATGAGACTAATATATTGTGGCAACTAATGGAAGGTAGTTTCAGGGGGATGGGGAATTCAACTCAAATGAAACTTCAAAGGCAGTTTGGCCATTCTGCATAGAATCCCTCCACTGCAACGACTTCTGTTGTGATCTTGGGCATGTCACTTAAAGTTTCTGTGTTCTATCAGAAAATATAGCCCTGACTGCTCAGTGTGGTGAAAAAAAAAGTAGTATGAGACACTCTGAATATCTTCAGTGCAAGGGAGGTGAAATAGCCTATGCAAGTCAAATTCGTGTTATCTAGCTAGATCAGCTAGGCCTATTATCTAGCTAGGTCTCTTATGCCAGGCAACCAGTGACAGAACGAGAGGACACAGTCTCAAGCTGCACCAGGGGAAGTTTAGGCTGGAGGTGAGGAGAAAGTTCTTCACAGAAAGAGTAATTGGCCAGTAGAATGTGCTGCCCAGGGAGGTGGTGGAGTCACTGTCCCTGGAGGTGTTCAAAAATAGATTGGATGTGGCACTTGGAGCCATGGTTTAGTTGTCAGCTGGTGTTGGGTGATAGGTTGGACTTGATGATCTCTGAGGTCTTTTCCAACCTGGTCGATTCTGTGATTCTGTGATCAAGTGCCATTGCTCTGAGTATTTGCATGACAAAGTCTGGGCAGCCGAAAGTGACTCCACTTTTAACTAAAAATAAGTGTTTCAATCCTTATGTCAAGAACGTGTGAACCATAACGACTTAAAATCTAAAGCAATATTAATAGGTACAGGGTTTTACTTTCATTTGCTTTTTGCCTCTGAATCATTTTTTGATTCAGTCTGAGCAATTTTTTGGTTCAGTCCCTAAGTACCAGTCCCTAAGTAAAAAAAAAAACTGAAGCTTGTCCATAAGCAACAATTGATTTTCAATTGCCTCACTGCTGAGGGTCTGATTGAAGTAAAGCCTTGCAAGGACACATCAACTAGGGGGTTTTAAATGTTTCATTTAGTTTATGCATAGAGGTTCTGTTAGCATTTAAACATTTGTCAAATAAATCCAATAGATTTTTGGATTTTATTTTCAGACTGGTTTTGGTTCACTCATTTTCTCTGAGCTTAGATAGCATCATCTTCAAATTCATGTCCTCATGCACAGGGCAGATGGTTCTGAAAGTGGGCATTAAAAGCATATAAAAAGCAGACCATGTATTTTAAACAATAAATATATTCTTATTAATCAGAGATGTATCTATGTTGACAGACTCAGTCTGGGATACTCTGCTAAGCAAAGTTTTCTGGTTGATATGTTTCTGTTAGGTTTTTTTGTAAAAGTGACAAAAAGTGTCTTATATGCCTATAACATACACAAATGCTCTGTCTTAAGTCAGCTCTTTATTATTTTTCTGAATATCCTATGCTTTTCTAGCCTAACAAGCCCTGTGCTGTATTATATAACTGCTCAAGCATGCCTCTTTAATGGACAAGATTTATTTCAAATGATGACTTCCTGGAGTAAAACAGCTTTAAACAAGCTCTGATGCAACAGCTGTTTCTAAATTTCAGCTGAATTGGGTCTCACACTCCACAGCACTGTGTTGCCAGGCATGAAGGGGTGACTGCTTTCTCTGTTAAGAGCTGTGTCTAGTACCTTCACATACACTTGTATATCTGAGATCATATTTTAGACAAAAATATTGAGTAACAGCTTCCCTTTTTCTTGTTTGGACCTACACCTACATGGAATGAGGACATTTTGCTTTTTAAGAGAGTTTAGATACTGCTTATTTTGTGGCAGTGTCAGCTCAGCCTTTCTCTCTGTGGCTTCAGAAGCCTGCCCTCTGGGCATGCCTCAATTAGAGCTGTGCATTAGAGCAGACTTCTGTGCATTTGCAAATTGGTCATGTTAGATAAGAATTATGAAGCACACTAGGTACTGGATCAACTAGTTATCTTAAAATAACCGTAAGGAAATCTCCGTGGAGCAGGGCACCCCACCATCTGTGTCCCAGCATGGGCTGAATGCTCTCTGCTGGGAAGCATCAAGGGCTTTTCTTCCAGGAACTGGAAAGGGCTTTACAAATGATAATTTGCTGCAGATCACAACGATCGCTAGGACAAAGCCAGGTATTAACGTTCCTATTCTGACCTCTGAGGAATGGGAGCAAAATCATAAACTTGATACTGGCTGTATTAAGAACAGAAGCAGGAGTGTCCCCTGTTGTAGGATATATCAAATCGAGAAGATTGCTCAGCTCTGAGTTGATGGCTCTGAGGATGTTTGTTCTTCGCAAAGTGAAATGCATATGTTGCAAGAAATAAAACATTTCCCTGTTTGCACGGTGTGACTCAGATACATTACTGGAGAAGCACAGCTCAATGAAGTATCTCACACCCATGCCAGTGCAAAACCTCAGAGGTAGTATGTTTTAGTTTGCATCTGTGACAGGAAGAAAAAGGATCTTCTGTCTACTAGCAGTCCCCAGTGGGTATCTAATAATTCAGAAAGCTATAGTAGTGTAAGCATACATTTGGAATCCAAATAAATGTATTTTTTTTGCCATAGGTGCAAGCAGACTTTTATCACCTTTACCTGCAGTAACACAGCCAGCTGGTAGCACAGCTTTTGATTCCTACACTGGTGCTGTAATGAGAGGCATGTACTAATTGCAAGTATGCAACAGAGGTAAGGAAGGATTTACATCAATAATTCTACTGTTTAAAGTTGTCATTAGGTCAATTGGGTAACAGCTAACACAATTTTCCTGTTACTAATTTGTCTTCAACTGACTCTCAGGACTCATGTCTGTTTGGAATGAGATATTCCTCCTAAAGATTTGTGTACTTTTTAGTTCTTTGTTGGTTTTTTCTTTTTGTTTTGTTTTGTTTTGAATTAAAGATGTTTGACTTTTGATTTAAAAGGACATACTCACATGCTGGTCTTGACAACCTTGTTAGCTGTATCTAAACTGGAAGATGATCAAAGCTGAAGGAGTCCATGAGTTGTACCTGTCCTGTGCCGCACACACAGACGTGCATCAGAGCTGAACAGGAACTGACCTGAAACATAGCATTGCTGTTGTGATATTTTCCCTCTGATCTAATTTCCATTCATTCTGTGATCAAACAGATGAAGACATCTTGTTTGATGTTAAGAAACCCATTTAAAGGGGAAAAAAAAAGTAGAAAATATCTTGCAATTTTAAAATTAATCTTTGTCATGGTTAGAAAGCTGTGATGAGCTACAGGCTTGTAACTTCAGTAGCACCAGAGAGGAATTACAAACCCTCCTTATTTTCAAAACCCCCATATTTTCACCCATGGGCATTTATGTTTCCTCAAAGCACTATTAATAAAGAAAGGGTAAAAACAAGAACTTTTTTCATAAAGTGCTCTTGTGATTTTAAAAGCTGTTCCAGTATGGAAACTAGGAAATGTAATAGCTATTAATTTGTTCAGATATTCTCTTAATTATTTCCATTATGAATATATATATATATATATATAGCATAGCATATATATATATATGGTTTTGTTAGTTGGTTGGTTTCAAGTTTTTTATGGTGGTAAGGAGAAGGAAGAGCAATAATATATGCAGTTTTTGTCACTCATGATTCTTCTTCTGTCATCTTGCAGCTGAAAGCAGAGAAAAAGAGATAAAGGAGGTACAGAGACAGCATTGAGAGAAAAAAATTGTTCCTTGGAAGTTTTCAATCTAGGAAAAAAGGCTATTTGCAGGGTGAGGTGGGGGGAAAGTCCTAAAAATGTTAAATGAGTACTTCACAATTTGACATTTCAGATTTTTATGTCTATTGCTGTAGGGTAAACACTCAATATATAATGCTTTGGAAACTTTTGTCAAGCATAAATCTTAAATTAGTAAGATAAAAAGGTCATGTGTAGATTTAAATAGAAGTGTTAGAGACCATTGAAATGGTGATGATTTGATTTTTAGGTTATAATAGCACTGTGACCTACACATGAAAAATTAAGAACAGAGATTTATTATCAGTCTTTGACTACACAAAGGTTATAACTTGCTTTGTGAAGATGGAGGTCAGAGTTAAGGCAGTTTGTAGGTTATTAAATTAAGAAAACAATCACTATGAGGTCAATATAAGAGATTTTTCAGCTTGGGACTGTATAGAAAAAAGGAAGAATGAGTATCGAAGTAGATGAAAAACAGCAAAAAAAAAAAAAATAAATACAGTAGGAAAGAAATATGAGAAAGCAGTATGAGGACAGACTGAGGGATGTGAACACTTCTGTTCCTGGATGCAGTCATTGCTTTGCTTGGTGATCACACCCTGGAGGTTCTCAAAAAACTGGAGTTGGTTAGCTTCAGAAATGTGATTATCAGTAATGGAAAAGCATTAAGACAGCAGCACGTGTAATGAAGGAAGCCCAGATGGTGAAATTAATTAGGGAAACATGAATTATTAATTAGGGACACATGAACATGAGGAATTTATGGAAGCTTCATAGTCAAGATCATAGGACAGAACCAAGCATGGCAGATTTCTGCTGAAGGGTATTTTGTGGCCAGCTGTGGTTTGCTCTGTTACTCTTCAGGAACCAGTTTTTCTTTTAGAGGTGAAACTCTCTTCAGAGTTGGTATTAGTAGCCTACATCTACCAGCACTGCTCAGATGTACTGAAGGTCCCATTTTCTTCAAGTAGCAAGATGTAGGCAGTTCCAATCATACATACATCACAGTTGATACATAAGCATGCATTAAATGCAAGGCAGCAGAAAGGACTTGATTGCTTTCTATGTATAGCAGGATGTCAGTTGTCAATATTAGATCCCTGGAACATGGGGAGAAGTTAGATGTTAGTTTCCTAAAGTTCAGCAAGACTTTTCTTTGAATTACCCTTTAGCAGTGTTGGTGATTTTCCTGGAGTGTGATCATAGAACATGATTTATTAAGAAACTTGTTCTTGACGCATATGGAAAGTATCTGAGAAAAGTGACATGCTCTAATATGAATACAGAGCTTTTCTCATTCTGCAGTTAAAATCATAATAAGCCCCAGGCCAGCTCTGTCTCAATTCAGAATGATAACCAAAGTCTTCTCATGGCAAATGACACCCCATTAATGCACTCTATTATATACTTTCCAGGGGGTGGAAGGGGGATTTACAGCTACAGATGTTCATGGATTAAAAGGATATCCATCCTTTTAAGTACCTTGTGTTTACAGGGTCTTCTGGAATCACTTCTGAAATATAGTGATTTCCCACATTTGTTTGTTGCACGTCTTACTCTCCTTCTGAAAAACCCCATGCAAATAGATGAACTTCACTGTGAACTTTAAGTGAAGAGTAAATATTTCTCCACAATCAGAAACAAAGATTTTGGGAGAGAAGCTAATGATCTTGGGAAAAAAAATCAATCATTTCAATTTAGTTTCAACATGCACCACCTTTATTGTATATTGATTTTCTACCTTCACAATCAGCTTCACACCAGAAACTGTGATAGGATGGTGACCCATCTCCTTGCTTTCCTACTATCAGCTTTTACAAAAATCCATGCTCTGCCACATCACTGAAACAAATATTGTAAACACATGCTTACTAGAGAAACTTTCAAAAAATAAAAGCCTTAATGTTTTATTTCCAGGAAATATTTGTCTTTAGAGCACTCTGCTTTATCTGTATGGTGAATACGTTAGTGGCAGTGTTAAACTTCTTGGTCAAAGGGTTGATTCATGTTACTAGTTGAGAGGCATCCCTGCCCAGAGGTTGGAGTAGATGATCTCAAAGGTCCTTTCAACTCTCAGCCATTCTATGATTCTATGATTTTGGAGTACAACAAAGTGACAGAAAATACAGTGCTTCTTATTCCTGAGAAACTCGCAGGGCTGGAACTGAAAGTGCCAGTGAATGAATTCTGCTCTGCTGAAAAGCTGAAAGCTAATCAGAGAATCATAGAATTAGCCAGGTTGGAAGAGACCTCCAAGATCATCCAGTCCAACCTATCACCCAGCACTATCCAGTCAACTAGACCATGGCACTAAGTGCCTCATCCAGGCTTTTCTTGAACTTCTCCAGGGATGGTGACTCCACCACCTCCCTGGGCAGCCCATTCCAATCCTATACCTCCCCTGGCACAACTTGAGACTGTGTCCTCTTGTTCTGGTGCTGGTTGCCTGGGGGAAGAGACCAACCCCCACCTGGCTACAACCTCCCTTCAGGTAGTTGTAGACAGCAATGAGGTCACCCCTGAGCCTCCTCCAGGCTAAACACCCCCAGCTCCCTCAGCCTCTCCTCACAGGGTTTGTGTTCCAGACCCCTCCCCAGCTTCGTTGCCCTTCTCTGGACACGTTCCAGTCCCTCAACATCTCTCTTGAATTGAGGAGCCCAGAACTGGACACAGTACTCAAGGTGTGACCTAACCAGTGCTGAGTACAGGGGAAGAATAACCTCCCTTGTCCTGATGGCCACACTGATACAGGCCAGGATGCCAAACAGTTCTTTGGGATCATTAGTATTAATAATTTCATTCAGTGTTTTGATATTTTAAATGGGAAAATTTACACCTATTGGATAATTTGTTTAGCCTTTCCTCACCTGAGGGTATTCATTACTAAAACACATTTCTTAATTAAATTGGAAACTAAGAAAACCTCTTTTACATAGCAAGTAAGAGTTTGGGTTGTGAATCGAGCTTTACCTAAAAGCCAGTACGGGACCTGAATTTGCCCTGTCAATCATTTCAAGAGATGCAAACCAAATTTTGAAGTAATTCTGAGTTAATGACAGCAGTCCTTGCTGTCTTGTAGATTTAGTCTAATCAAAACAAATTCTCTACCAAGGAAGGCATGGATAAACCAAGCATGGTGAGAAGTCACCAGCTCAAGAGAAATGCTATCTCAAAAGCTGAGATTTTAGTAGAATACTCAAACACTGCAGGCTGCAAGAGTCAAACTTCTACCTCCATAAGGACAAAAGGAGGAGTCTGCTTTACATTGGAGTAAGTTTTAAAAGCTGTAAGTTGTAATTTAAAAAAAAAAAAAAAAGCAGTATATATTTTACGTCCACTTTAAAAAAAGTAACTTCATTATCAGTATTTTGTGATCAGAGACAATGTAGAAAGGGAAGCTATTTATAAACAGTCAATAAGAATACAAGCAGAAAAGAATTTTAAGTAAGGTGCTGACCAGTAATGTACCTGGAGGGATGCAAAGATTCTCCTTGAAGTCAATATGACTGCTATTGAGTTGTGCCTTGAACTGAGAAGTCAAAGCTAAGATGTGTGAATAGGAATTGTGCAGGGTGCCTCCAGTTACGTGGGACAACTAAAATTTGCTTTTTGATGTCCAGAGCAAAGGACATAGCAAAAGCTTTGGTCTCAGTCAAGTTATATCAATCACATGAATCTGTCCACAAAAATTAACTTTGTTATCAGCTATCAACCATTTCTCTCATCTGCAGTGCACAGATATAAGATTAGATCATATTCTCTTTACATTCTCTTTACATTTACACCTACTATACACCAATATTTTTCATGATATGGCCTATGGGTAGAGTAAAAATTGAAAGTGCAGCTCGGTTTGAGACACCCCTTCCTGGGGACACAATGTCTGAATGACTAATTCCTAAGTTGCTAATAAACCTGCTGTGTTCATAATCACTTGCCAGGCTTTAGCAGTATTTTGGAATGGTAACCACAATAAAACCCCAAGAAACACTAACCAAACACGACAAAAACCCCACCAGCCAAACAAAAATCCCCAACAAATACTCCTACAGCAAGCATTTCAATGCAGAAACAGTGAATCTGTGCTTCATTTCTGCAGGACTTGGCTAAAAAGATTTGTTGATGTCATGCCAAAAACCAGATAATCCATTCATTATTTATTGCTTTTTAACGCAGTGAGAGGTTTCCATCAGCTACATAATAAAATTGCTAAATCAATGTACATGTGAGACTTTGGCAAAGTTTTACTTGCTTTATGCTCTTAGTAAATTTTACCACAGTTTGCCCAAGCTCAGTGTTTTCCTCCTAAATGTTCATGACAGAGGTTACTCATATTCTAAGAGGCTTGTGCCTTGTAAGTCACTTCTTTATGGGGGTGCTATATAGTCTGCTCAAAGTCTCCAAGAATCTTTCTTCTAACCAGAGGAGCAATGCTTTGGGAGTCAGGTTAGTTTTCTGCCATTATTCCTCTCCTATTATAATGCCTTTGGAGCATTAAAAGTCAGATGAAGAAGAAAGACAACACTTATCCAAAATTACTGACTTTAAAGATATTTGTACTTTAGGGACATGTAACACGATTGCTGAAAGCTGAGACTGGCAACATTAACTCCTCCAAAGGTGGATGATTAAAATAAATGTGGCCATAAATAACCTCCATATGAGAGCATGACAGGATTAGAAAAAGAATCAGAATTAAGATGTGCCCACAAAGAAAACTTGGTCTTTCAACCCTCATTTCTCAGAATATGAAAGCAGAAATTGTTCAAGTAC
This sequence comes from Indicator indicator, assembly GCF_027791375.1. Classification (NCBI taxonomy): domain Eukaryota; kingdom Metazoa; phylum Chordata; class Aves; order Piciformes; family Indicatoridae; genus Indicator; species Indicator indicator. Next base: position 9,359,089 of record NC_072016.1, on the reverse strand, counting down.
ATTAATAAAGCACCATGAATTTTAAGTAGTGAAAAACCCAGAAAACCAGATAGTTTCTATTTATTATGTTCACCTAATACATTTGTGTACACAGACATACATAAAGATGAACAGACATTAAATGTATAGAAATTGGGTAAAACACACTAAATAGACAACAACAGACAGATTTTATGTCTGATGGGAAGATCTTTCCCTGTAGCTCTGAATTAGTTTAAGTTTGTTAGAGCATAAGCACCCAATATATTTTCAGGGTGAGAATGGTGAATGAAGGATGGAAAGAAAATTTGCAAACATGAAAAAAATGAAATTAAGCTGACCAAAAGGGAATTAAAGTGTGTGGTAAGCTTCAACCTTTCTGTCCTATCAAGCATAAAAAACACACTTGCCCCTGGCCTCTCTATTTGTGAGGCAGACACTTGTGCTGCTGCAGATTTTAGAAGCATTACAGCCTGGGGTAAAATCTTCTAGAAGGATGAACAATTACTGAGCAATTGTCTTTGACGTTTGCCAGCCAGCCAGATTTGCTTTCAGCAGTATATTCAGGGATCTCTAGCATACCTGTGCGTGTTTCTAGCTCTTCAGCTTTACAGTTTTCCTTTTAGCAGCTGGATTTCTCTCATTTGAATTTCATCGTAATTAGACTGCAAGATTTTGGCAACTCTGTCCATTCCTGTTACTGCAAATGGCTCTTAATGTATTGCAGAAGCCTGTCCAAATCAAGGAAAAGAGTATTTCTTTTATTTTCTTTACTGGAAAATTTTACAGGCTTCTACATAATCTTAAAACTGCCTCAACTAGTAGATCACTCCTACTCTTTTAGCCTGAAATCCACTGGTCAGCTTTGTTCTTTGGGAAGCTTTGTTGAACATTTGGGCAGGAAATTAGCTTGATCACTGTAAAGTGTTCACTTTTTGGAGAAAAATCATAATGTGAATGGCTTTAATATGGCCATTCCTTCGTATACCATTTGGTATAGCTGAAAATTAGAATCCAGGTGGTGATTGATGATCCATAACAATGACCAAGGTGTAGTAGCAGCATCTTCTGTTGGCTTTGGATCAAACTTGTGTCAAAATTCTCTTTGGACACTGAAAAAATTTTCAGGTGGATAGGCATACAGTGTAGCAACAATATGGCAATAGGAAGCCACTTAGGACGTGTCTTTGATTATTTATCAGAGAAAGTTTTTTCCTGAGGATGGGTCTGTTTCTCAAAATAAAAAAATGTTAGTTGATTGAATGAGAATCTAAACACTGTTATGTGGCCTTTGATTAAAAAAACTGAGAACACCTGAAAGGAAAACCAGACAAAAAACCCAATAGCTTTGAGCCATTTTTCTCCTCAGTCAAGAATGAGCCTAAGCTTCTTTTCGACATGAATGCAAGTGGTAGCCAAAAAAAAAAAAAACAACAACTCTTTTGCATTATTTATTACATTCCATATAAGTCTTTAATGTTATTTTAATTTTGTAAAACAATCACCTTGCATTTGCCCAAGCAAATGTGTAATAATATCCCAGAGGTTATGCCTTTTGCTTAGTAAACATTTCAGCCTGAATCAGTCTGTTGGCTGCTTTATCCTAACCAAGATTCCAGTTCTCTTCCCCCTTAAAACCCTGCCTCATTAACCTGCCACATTTGCATGTGAGGGAACTAATCAATTCTTGAAGATCATTATAAGATTCATATTTTCATGACAGATCATTCAGATCTAGCTGCAGTAAGTGGGAACACAAGCAACCAACCTCAGAGTACCCACGAGGGAGACTGGTTTGGAACAGCTGTAACTCAATTATTAAAAAAATAAAATTTAATGGATATAGAAACATAAAACCCACAAAGGCAAGAGTTTCTTTATGCATAAACAAACATTGGCAGCCTCAACAATAATGAATGGCCTTCCATGCCCAATGTGTTCTGTTGAACAGGTGGTATTTCATACGCAGACTTCTTCAATAGGATAATTTTCTTGATAAAGAAAAAAGATATTATCTTAACAAATAACTGCTACTTCCATGTATAACTGGCTTAGCAGGCTCAGCAGCAGGGGTGAAATCCTGGCATTATCAATGCAATACACATTTACTCAGTATAGTGTATGAAGAAGGCTGTCATGAGCTGCATTAAGGAAAGCATCTGAGTGGACAGCTTCTTCTGTTCCCAAGTAGGTGTTCAGTCTAGTCAATAATCTAATGTAGTGATGCAGATGGCCCAGTCTTCATCCAGGAACACTGCTGAAATTAGAACATGGAGCAACTTTTTAAAATGAGTTATATTGTAGCACCATCTCTAAGTCCAAACTAAAATTTAGAAAGGTTTTCTTGACAAACTTACAAAAAGAGTAACTCTCTTTCCTAGACAGTTTGCTCTCTGAACATGCAGGAAAAAGGATGAGAAAAAAATATTTGGTGTGTTCTGCAGGTGCAAGAAATATGTGAAAACCTGAAGACCTGAGGACTTGCTGATCTTGTCACGTATGATCAGAACACTCTTCTTACTGACTATGCTAAGTGATGTATTATGATTGAAATGATTATATCAGATGCAGACCTAAGACTCAAAAGTTTTGCAGAACTCTGCTTAGACCTGAAATGGTAAGCAGTTTAACCAAAATAAACGACTCATCTATTTGTTTCCAAGTCTCATATGCCTCAAACCATCATGCTAAGATGAGAGTTCTCCTCTTGTGCATATTGACTTTATACAAATACACATTCTGAAAAAGACTATTAAGAGAAAGCAATCTTTTCATCTCATGGTGTTTTTCTCTCTGCTCTCTGACAAGCAGTTAACATCATCTTTGAAAAGCTCAGTGATCCCCCAAACACTTAGATAATCCCACGAGCTAGTTGCAAACAGCCATATGGTCCTCCCACTCTGGTAGCTGGCTTTCATAAAGGTCTTGGAAGTCTATCAGCCAGCACTCAGTGCTCCTGATGCAAGAGTCCCATCTCCTTTAATATTTCCCCTGTCACAACACCATCCACCCACTGAGCTCTGTTTGAAAGATCTTTCATTGTGGAAAAATTGGAGTTGGCAACCTGAACAGTTGCTAATAAAACTGCTTGGATGGACATGCCAGAATAACCAGTTGCTTCTGTTATCCATCACTGAACTCATTGGTTTTAGTTAATTTTCTGCATTGAAACTGCTGATGAAAATCCAGCAGTTGCCAGGAAGCAAAGTTTAGGAGCTTTATGCCATTTTATGCCATTTAAAACAAGAGAAAACTTGGCCAGGACCATGTAGTACGAAGCCTCAAGACATTGCACAGGGCTGCGCCATGTATGTGCCAAAGCAGCAGTTTTTTTCACTCTGCATTTCTGTATTTGCAGAAGAGGAACATGGAGAAACACCTATCTCCAAGGGTGTCAGGAGGAATGGTGATTCACTTTGGCATAAATAGGTAGAATAAAATCAGAGATTGTTCATTAGTACAAGACCCACCTGGATACATCCCTGTGTATCTGGTATAGGTGATCCTGCTCTGGCAGGGGTGTTGGACTAGATGATCTTTCGAGGTCCCTTTTAGCTTCTGTGATTCTGTGAGGTTTTTTGTTGTTTGTTTTTTTTTTTTTTTTATTTTGGACTGGCACAGAAAGCAGGTAAAAAAAATGTGGAGGGAATTTTTAGGGTTCATCAGGAATAAGTGTTAACTTCTAAAAAGAAGACACTAGTTTTGCTTTCCTTACTATTAATGAAGTGAGTGTGCTTTACTTTATCTTTGATGTTACCTTTACAGAACAAATGCTTTATGGGACAGAGGAAAAAAAAAAAGTTCTATTAAGTAAACTTCATTTTGCTTCTAAGCAAATGTAAAAAGGGAAGGTAGACTTTTGCTTGCTTTGCTCCTCTTTACACTGTGGATATCATGAAAATGGAAAACTCTTCTACCAAATGAAGTGTAATTGTCCAGTGTTACATTTTGCTAGGAAAGAAAACAGCAGATTTTTCCATTCACTTACATATCATTCATTCTTTCCACACATGATATGTGTGCATGTGTGTAGAGATTTTTCCTTTTAGTTTTGTCCTCAATCAGGTAAAGGGATACAGCTTCTGCCTTTCACCCAGCATTGCATATTAACTAACATGACTTGTACTGTTAGGATGGAGGACAACTTCATCACTTGTTTTACCAATGCTATGACAGCAGCTGGTATACTATAGTTGCAAAGGCACAAAGGTCATTTCCCAACAGAGCAGTTAGCAACAGCCAATTCTCTTCCAGTTCCCTTTGTTTTCATTAGACCACAGATGACCTCCCTGAGCCACCAAATCAATACCTCCGGCTCCACACCAAACAGGATGTTTATGCCCAGCACAGGTCTACAAGCTTATCACCAAATTTAAGCTAGAAAGTCTAATTACTTCATCTCTGAGGCCAATGTTTAGATTAGAGACTGGCTCATTTTTACTCTACAGGATGTTCTCACAGCTGTTTCCCCCTTCACAATCTGTTTCACCTCAGAACAAGAGAAGTGCAAGGCTAGCCAGTGTGCATGCTGAATTACACATCCAAATTGCTTATGCTTAAACCCCTAAAAAAATCTGAACGGCTTAATTAAGCCAGAAGCTGTACAATGCTTGTTTTAAATCCTAACTTCCAGATTTCTTTCTCTTTGAATGAGCCACCAGTGGAACAGTAAGTCCAGAGCACAACTAAGAGGACATGATAACATCTCACTTTCCCATTTAAACTATCTCCTCAGACATTGCTTGGGGAAATACCTTGACATAGCAGACACTAGGAAGGATAAAAGAAATACAAGTGTATACTCCTCATGTGTGTGTGTGGGGGGGGTGGGTAGAAAAAACAGGCTTTAGCTAGTCTATGGTCCCCCCCAGGTCTTACTACCTTGCTCAGAAGAATGGTGAAGTAGAGGTCCTTCTTGCTAGAGAGGTAATGTCTGTTTTTAAAGAAAGAATGTGAGGTCTTGGTTTCAGAACAAAGTTGCAAGTTAGAAACGCCAGGCATCATATTTGTAATTAAGATTTTTCATTATTTTTCTCAGAGTAGAAATAATTATTTTTGTTTTATTTCTTTCTGTCCACATAGAAGAATGTAACTGTCCTGTGCCAGTGCACGTTCTGGAACTGATCATCCTGAAATGAGAAACATGTTTTTGTTGGGTTCAAAGACATGATTTTGCATACTAATGTAAACATTTGTTCTTTACAATAGGTCTACTATGTGCTGTGTTTTGTTGGCTGTTCAGATTTGGTGAAAGGTGGGGAAGGAAGGTAAAATTGTTCAACATTCTCACAGAAATAAAGATATATATATATATATATTCAGAATTTTCATTTTGTGGCTATAAATCCCTCTCTCTTAATACTTCTGTATAATACAAAAGACCCCCCAAACAAACAAGCAAACAAAAACCACCACCAAAACAAACACACAAAACCCCAAACCAAACCAAAATTCAAGAGTTTTTTATTATTTATATCACACATCGCACACTTATGTGTGTTCATAATACTCATACATGAGTTGCAAAATTTATTGTGTGACAGTGGCAGCTGTAACTAACATGAGAGTGTGAGTTCCATCTTGCTGTGCTTAGCAGTTGTAATAAAGAAGTCCTAACATATATCTGACTGTCTTGGCATCAGATGTGAAGGTTGCCTCATTCCCCAGAAGTTTCAGAGAAAGAAAGTGAGACCAAGAAGTCAGCACTAGGATTGGCTAAGATCAGAGTGAGTGTCTTAGCTGGATCTAAGCCTGAAGAGTGCCCACTCCCCAACATATGCCTAGTGTTACTGAAGACAATTTCTTCCTCTCCTTTCCTAGCTTTAACCATTTTTCACAAAGCTGTTTTCTTACAAGAGGACAACAATCTTAGTTAGGGTCAGAAAAAAAAAAAAGTGAAGATGCCTGTGTTGTCTGTAGGACCTGGTATCAGGGGATATAGGATGGGATGGGACGTGTTGGAGATTAGTCATGAAAGCAAAAAGTAGGAGAAAAAGAGACAGAAAGTCCTTGATGGAGATTCTATCACAGTCTAAGCACTGAAACTCAACAGTTGGTTGGCCTTTTTCCTAATTTGGATTTCTTTTTAACCATTGGTTCAACCCAAAAGTAGTTTATTAGAGAACTCAGAACATGCTCTTGGGTTTTAAGCCTGTCTGTAGTGATTAACTAGGACATCAGAGTTAGGGCCAGAACGGGAAGCCTCTGGTGGCCACCTGAATCTGGCTCTCTTATCCCATTCAGATGTTAATGGAAGGCACAGGACACTAATTGCACTCTTATATCACTTAGCAAATCAAAATGCCTTGTGACAACATGAATACCCCATAGTATTAGTGACTTTCTGAAATGTCTCATTAGATTTTCACAGCTGTGTAAATTAAGCAGGGTTGGGTCTAGAAGAAGTGGACGTGGCTGATTGCCCGTAACTACAAGAGCAAGGCTGGAATGTGACTTCTTCTTTGAAGCCATTTTGCTGGTTTCCAGAGCCATCCTATCCAGGTCAGACAGAAACATGCATGCATGCACTGAACATGCCCATGTGGGAGGAATTTAGGGAAGAAGTAAACCCTTATAACCTGGTTGTCCTGCATGTGATGCATAATGGCACTCAGGATGATCTGCTCCATCACTTTTCCTGACACCAAGGTAAGACTGACAAGTCTGCAGTTTCCTGGGTCTTCTTTGCAGCTCTTCTTGTAGATGGGTGGCTATGAGCTGCCATAAACAGGAATACCTTATGAATGTGTGTATCCTACCTCAACTCATGTAATCATGTGTGTTTCATCTTAAATTCACAAGTTCAGTCCCCTGCTAATGCTGCATCATCACAGTAAGGGAAAACACAATGGGGTTTTGCCCACATAGGCTTGTGCTACTCTGCAGCAGGGACTATATTCTAATAAGAATAGCTACAGCAGTCCTGATAGCCATGTGTTGCACAGCATCCCTGTGTTTACTCTTCTATCATTGCCTTGGTATATACTCTAGAATCAGGCTCTCCTTCCCTCTTACAGAAAGTGTCTGACATGAACAGCATGGTGAATTACTCGGTGTCAGTAGGGAGACGTTTTTCATAACTCTCCATTTAGTAATCGAGGGCTCAGCAACTTTGGAGATAAATAATTACTGGGTTGGGGGATTATTGATGTTCTCCTACCAAGGAGGCAAGCAGCTCAACAAGGTAAATGGTCCTGGGCCTTGGCTGTTCTGCTAAAGATAGAAGAGAAATGTCTGAAGAAAAATGGGAGTGTCCTGCTGAAAATGGCTACCATAGCAGCAAGTCATCATGAGAGATGAGCCCTTTCCTCTTGTCAACAAAATGGATGGGGCAGGAGGATGGGTTTAAAAGGAAATCTGCACCACAGGGTGAAAAATTTTCCTGTTGAGACACCCAATTAACAGAGGTGACTGAATCATTTAACATATTTTAAACATGGATCCTCTGTTTCCCTTTTAAAAGAGTTGACAGGTAATTAACTACAAAACCACTCCTCGTTTTCTATCAATGTAGATTATGACATGGCAAAGTTCTCATTTTAAATTAGGAAATAGATGTAGATGTGAGGTCACAAAGTGCAGATCTAGACCTACACACTCAATTCACCTGCTCAGGCAGGACTTTGGCTTGAAAGATAAATCTGAATGTTGGCATCTTCTTATAAATGCAGAAAAAAAGCTGTGAATTGCAAGTTAGTAGCTGAACAGAGCTCTGTATGTGAATGGATCCATCTGCCAGGGGAGGGCTGGTTTTATTTGAAGATCAGAACAGATGTAAATACATATAAATATTCTAAATTTTAACATTTCATTTTAAAGTTAACATTAATAGAAACAAAAAAATAAATCATAATACAAATATTAAAAGTGTCACAGCTCTGAAATTTTATCTCCTGAACATGCATGTTCAAATTTGAGTTCAAAAAGTGTTGTGGGTTTAAGACTGGATGTCTTTACCACAGAGAGAGGCCCTTCAGGGGTACCAGAGAAGTGCAGTGAGGTGGACACTGGCAAATTGTAATGTTTGTTATTTCATTCCCATGATCCAGTACAGGTTAGGGGCTGTCCTGTTGGAAAGCAGCTCTATGGAGAAAGATGTTGGAGTCTTACTGGACAGCAAGTTCTCCATGGGACAACAGTGTGCCCTTGTGGCCAAGAGAGCCAATGGGATCCTGGGATGTACCAAGAAAAGTGTGTCTAGCAGGGACACTAGGGAAGTTCTCCCCCTCTACTCTGTTCTGGTGAGACCACACCTGCAATACTGTGTCAAAGTTTGGGCTCCCCAATTCAAGAAATACAGAGAACTGCTGGAGAGAATCCAACAGAGAGCCACAAGGATGATTAGGGGACTTGAGCATCTCCCCTATGATGAGAGACTGAGAGCCCTGGGGCTGTTTAGTCTCAAGAAGAGAAGACTGAGAGGGGATCTGATCAATGTCTATAAATATCTGGGAGGTGGGTGTCAAGTGGAGAGGACCAATCTCTTTTCAGTGGTGCACACTAATAAGACATGAAACAATAGGTGCAAGCTTGAACATAGATTTCCCCTCAACATGAGGAGAAACTTCTTTTCATTGAGGGTAACTGAGCACTGGACCAGACTGCCCAGGTGGGTTGTGGAGTCTCCTTCTCTGGAGACTTTCCAAACCCACCTGGATGAGTTCCTGTGTGGACTACCCTAAGTGATCCTGCTCTGGCAGGGGGGTTGGACCTGATGATCTCTGGAGGTCCCTTCCAGCCCTTGATATACTGTGATACTGTGATACTATGATCCTACATCTAGTCCCCTACATAAACAGGCATAATTGTCTGTTCTGTCCTTTGTCTCCCTCTCTGCTGCCAGCATGCACAGAGCTGTTATCTATCTGGTATTCTGAGGGAAGCTTTTGACCTTGAGCAGCCTGGATAATTTTGGCTATGCAATTTTGGACTAGTGGGGTTGGAAGCAGGGAGGTATGGGGGAGGCATTGAGGTTTTGCCCTGGCTGGGGGAAAGGTTTTGGAAGGTTCTGGCCTAGTGAGGTTTTGGTAAGCCAAGGATGTAGAACTGGTCTCAGGCTGAATATGAATTTGTGTGTATATGGTTGTGAATAGTATTTCCACTTACCTTTCCATTTCTGCATGTGGAGCATTTTTATTTCACTCCTTTGGGGAGTGGTAAAAATAAATGTTCTGTCTGCTCAACCCAAGACAGAAATTCTGAGTCTTTTCACTGACATCAACTTGGGTTTGTATTTAAGAATATGCCTTAAAAACTCCCAAGACCGAAGTCTTGTCTAGCATCCAGTGAGATTTTCACATCTCCATACATTAAGCCAGAAAATTCATGGAAAGGTCAGCACAGCAGTCTCCTGTGAGCTGTGAAGCTGCTGTGAAACCTAGGAGGTGTCTGAGCCAAGTATGGAAAACATTAGCTTAAATAAAAGACAATTTCATAAACCAGGAAGATCCCATATTGGTTTTCTAAATAACTTTTTTTTTTTTTTGCAAAGTTGGAGCAGAATGTCTCATATATCTGTCAAGACTGAATAATGAGAGGAATGCCCCAGATATCTGCCAGAACTGAACACTATATCTTATTTTTTTTTGTCAGAAACTTTGATTCCTTGAAACAGCTGAGCTGTCTCAGTGCTTTGATTTGCCAGATTTAGCTATCTTTTGCTGGTAGAGGCATGGGAATCTCTACCACTTCAGCAACTGATTCAGAAAAGTACATTTAGTACATAACAGTAATGGCTTTATTGGCAGGCTTTTTAATTATTATTATTATGCAGAGCAGCACTCCAGGAAAAAGCTTATCCATAAAGCTTATTTCTCTAATAACTGTGTGCTATGGACAAAAAATCCTAATCTTCTGCTGGACTAACATTTGCAAAATGCCATCTAGAAAACCTGGTGCAGCATCAGTGCAATGATGGTGTCCCTCTTTCTGGGAACAGCAGGTATTAAGACATCTGCTTCTCTACTACTGCACTGTCAAGCAGCTGAAAATCCTGGCTATGTGACCTTGTGTTTTAATTTTATCTCAATAAAACTTTGAAACTTTTGCCCCACTCTAAATTCTTTGGTCAAAACTAAAGCCAGCAGCTGCCCTTTAGTACCGTAGACCTTTAAGCACATCAGTTAAGAAGGGGAGCTTTCCACACAGTGTAAAATGTGAAGTATGAGGATAAATGCTAGAGGGAATGGTGTCTTGAGGACCAGCATCATAATGGCACAATGCTTTATCCAGTTGCTTTGATTTTTGCTATGAAAGTGCAAAGTGCAGCAAAAATATCTTTGCAGAAGTGTGTTCTAGTCTGAACGCTGTAGAGCTGCACTGGAGAGTAGGCTGTACTGGGGAATTTTTCCTTTGCTAAACAGAATGGAATCAGATTTTGGTAGGGTCAGTACCTATAATATAAAAGTCCAAGTTGTCACTCACCTCATACAGCATCAGCTCATACAGCTAAGCTCTTAACCTTATGTGCACCATAACTGTGACATGACGTGTACTCTTTCACACATGCATAGGAGAGTGTTTCTAGTACCTTAAACAACTAGATCAGAACCATCTGTTGCAGAAAAGTGAAGTGAGATCCAGGTGGTAGATTGAGCTAACAGAAGTTTAGGCTAGGACTAAATTACTGGTCTTTACAGTGAGAGGGGTTAAGCAGTAGATGAATTGAGAGAAAATACAGCAGCTTTCCCAGTAACGTGAAATCCTAACTAAGTGCCTAGGAAATGCTAGAACTGGAATCGACAAAGGGTTTCCCAAATACAATTGAAATGCCCATTTTACATATAGTAACTATAACAGTCCTTTATGGTTTTAAGCCACACAAATGTTCAAGAGGAATCTTGCCTCAAGCCCTAGTTCAGCAGAGGACTGCCCTTCAAACTACATACTTCACCATGAGAATGACCCATGCAGAGCCCTCTTTCACCCCAGCTACTGTGTTGCTGTTGCTTCATTCAAAGCACCAATTCTGCTCACTCTGTCCCAGGTAGAGTACAAGGCATTTAGAAATGCCTGATGTTCAGTTGGGTTCCAGTGTCCAGTTTCCAAAAGCCTATCAAATAGTTGCAGGCTAAATTAACTTGCTACTTACAATAAAGGAAATAAAGGAATAAATACTTCCAAAAAAAACTCTTCACACTAGTAGCTGACTCTGTTTATCTGCTAATTACTCTCTCACAATGATTTTTTTTCCCTTTGCCATTCGAGGAAAAGTCAGATTCTGGCCCAATAGGTCTGTAGCAACAAATCCTGGAGCAGACAATTCCTGAAAACTGGAAAGAACGCCCCAGCCTGACAATATCACTTCTCATCTCTGTCAATACAGTTTAAAGGCAGCTTGGTCTTTCTCACTCTCCCCATGGTTGTTAATTGTTATGATTTGTTACAAGTTGCTTCAGAAAACCAAGTTTTCTAGATAAATGTGTATGGGTAAACTGCAACATATTCTGAAAGGCACTAGGCAGAAATAAAGGCAGTGAAAGGTCTGTGTTTGACTCCCTGGTTTAGAAATCTTTTGGCTTGCAAACTTACAATCAGCTCCCTGTAAGTTTTTACTCTGGTCAAAATTTCTCTCCAAAGTCTATCATGCAGAAGAATATTTGACATGAGCAAGAGGGTTTCTGCTCACCTGTGAGGATTTTATTCTGCACAGAATGAAAAAAACAAACCCAGCTCCCCATGCAATAACTAGCAATATAAATAAAACAGAATAGAATACAAAGTCAGGAATTCTAATCATTTCAAAACTTTGTATTGGTCAGGTCCTGAAGCTGAATAATCTGTGAATAATGCCTTACAGCAAAGCAAAATTTTGGATCTGAACCATCCTGAACTCAAGGTCTCCCCTAAAAGAGGATGTGAATTTTGGCACTCTTTAGGGTGATATATTAAGTCTTTCTGTGGTAGGAGAGGATCCATGAATGCAGTCATCCCTTCCTGACAGCTGCAGGTAATGGGACTCTTCCAGTAAAACATTTTTCATCTTCATCTGGCTTCTATTTTGGTCCCAGCTGTGCTACTGCAACTGCTGTAATAAAAAGCATATAGATTGGGGGAAGATTTTTATTCCATAATATTGTATTCCAACCCCAGTCTTGAGCATTATTATTTGAAGTGGTATCTATCTGCAGCCTTGACATTCACTTTATGACAGCACTGCAAGCTACCACCCATCAGCTGACTGCAGGTACCTTAACTTACCCCTAGGGTGACATAAAATGCAGTAGTGTCATGAAGGTTGTTTATATTTTTAAGAGTTTAGCTGCACTGTAATGTGTTTGTTTGCTGATGCTCTGCTGAGGATAACATGAAAGTAAGGTTATGTCACAGCAACCAAACTTCATCACAGCAAACCACTTCAGAATCCGGTTTTGACCATTGACAGAAACAGGGTACTGCGCTGGAGGTGCCTTTGGTTTGGATAATTTGCACACAGAGAGGAGTCATGTCATGTCACTTTGGCTAAATCACAGATGCATACCCTAACAGAGAAAGGAATTAAGAGCACATGTGTAAGGAAATATTTACTGGGAAAGGGGAAAATGTAAAGATATAATGTTTAAAGTTGCTAACTATCTTCTGCTCCAGATCTCTCTGCTCTAGCTCAACCCTGGACCTGAGATCTTCACTTAACACTTCACATTTGCAATACTGCTACAGACAGCACTGCACTGCTTTCTCAGTCCTGCAGGTTGGGCACAGGATTAATTGTGTGCAAACAGATGGGTTAGAGATTTGTTGGGCTTCAGCAAGACTGCTATTGCTATTCTATAACAGCATCAGTTAAACAATCATTAAGGCAAATGACTGTGTTCTAGAGAGTAAGAAGGGGAAGACATTCATTTAACACCCATAAAGAAAAATCTTTCTCCATCATGCCCTGCACCTCCCTCTATATTCTAATTGCTAAACTTACTACAAAAATTTTTTTGGCCTCTCTAGGGCCTTCACTGATCTACATGCTCAGCAGACTCTGATTTGAAACTCTCTGAAAGGTGCCAAGTCTAAGTCTCCAGCTAAATCTCTTGTATTTCTGAGGTCTCATCACCTCAAATGTTTAGGTGCAAGCACTCAGGACACTTATTACACAAATATCTGATTTATGTTATGCAAGAATGATATGGGAATACAGACTCTTTGCCCTGTGCATGATACAGTTACCTGAAGTAAGGATCCAGGTTAGCTGAAGAATTTTCACCATATTTCATAAATGCATGCCATGGCTGGTGTTTAAAAGTCTTCAACTTTGCCTTTCCAGATGCTTCAACTTTTGCATTACCAGATGCTCTAGTAATCCCAGGCTGAAAAGTCTGGCTGAGATACTCATCCTGCCTCCACCTCTTCATGTTTATATTCATTCCCCATAATTCTGAAAATCCACCAACATTCATCCAAAGAAGAGAAAACAAACCCTGAAATCCCACTCTGCAATTCTATCACCTAACAAGGTCACATTTTCTGGGCATTTCCAACAATCGTGGTCCAATTTTTGGCATTCAGAAAACATTGTTCCTCTTATTTCTTATCCAATTCTCTTCTAGAACATTTGCATTAAGCAGCCAAGAGGAATTCTTGATTCTGGGGCTACATACATGCAAACTGTAATCACTGAGAATTTACAAGTATGCCACAAATGACAGCTGGAGACAGTTTCAGCTCTTTCATAATCTGCACACTGGGGTGAAACCAACTCAACCTTCAGCATTCCTGTCAGTGAACTGGCAGAACTTGTGGATTTGGGATTTTGGACAACATTGACTTTGAAAACTACTTCTTAACTAGTTGTATTAACAGAATGGGTAGATATGTCTTTTTTAAAGCATGAAAGAGCTCACTTTTAGCTCAATTACTAGCATATAATACAGAGGTACAAGCTTGTTCCAGGCAGGGGAAAAGTATTAAGGAGGAGAAGCAGGCAGACACTGAGAGTCCTGGTCACTCATGGAGTGGTTCAATGGACATCTCCAAGGTGATGGCAGAGTTGTGGTTTGCATGATCTCTGCTTTCTGGGGAGGTGTATGGAGCTGCAGCGTGAAGTTAAGGTAAGAAACACTATGCTGCACTTGAGTGCTCATTTCTATTTGAGGAGGAGAGAGGGAAAGAGAGAAATATAGGGTTTATGTTATGTGTTAGATTTAGAAATTCCATAATGAGAATGAGCCATTATCAAATTCCAGAAGGGTTAAGATAGCCCAAAACACCTGCTTTTCTTGGTCAGCAATTAATTCAATAAGGAAAAAAAAGCCTTGGTGCAACACTCTGTTCCATATTCTGCCATGGAAACTGTTGACATTTCTTATGTAGCAACAAGCAAAATGTTAATTTGAGTCTCATTCCAGTTTTAAGAAGTCTTGGGTTTTTAAGAAAACTTTTGCTAACTCCCTGGCTCAACATGAGGGGTTTGTTGTTTTTTTTTTTTTTTTTTTGGTTGGTTGGTTGGTTTGGGTTTTTTTTTTACACTCTTGTACACTGAAACCTCATAAAAATGCTGGCATTTCAGAGGAAATTTAGCTCACTGGGGGTGCATTTCATCTTTCTATTATTTCATCTCACCACCTCCTTACTGGATTCCATCTGCTGCACTCTGTCTCCCTTTTTTTTCCTTACCGTCGTCATAGTTTGCTCCAATTTTCATCCATGTGCTGATCATTAGATGATTTTGCTTTTGCTTAGCCAAAAAAACCAATTGCAATGACCCCAACATCCCAGAAGTCAAACCATCAAAATAAGTTTGGAATGAAAACAATATTGACTGCCAGCAGTTCTGTAATTCCTAACAATCATCTCTGGCCTCTTCTCTCCTAATGATAGCTGAATAAACCATTTGACTTCACTTTTCCAATATATGTGGAGGCCTTCACCATCCTTCATAGCTCTCAAATTCCAGGCAATTAGGACTTGATTAAATCCTATAATCACTCAGGTCTCCTAAGCCAAGTAATGGCTTCTTGGAGAAGCCAAGTAATTTTGCAGCTTCTCCCATTCCCTCCCTCTCCATTCTGGTCCATGTACATTGCTGGCTCTAAAAATGGGTTTAATTAAAATGTACTTGACATCCACAAGAGTTAAGGAGATAACTCTAGACCTTTAACACAGAAGTTATATTTTTATTAGAAATTTAGCTAGTGAGAAGTATATATATATACTTATATGTAGAATTCTGTTTATATTTGCATTCATATTTGCAGTTATATTTGCATTCATAAATACACTGTGCTGGTAGACATATATATGAATGTAATACAAATCTGCAGGTCTCCACTTTGTGTTAGTTCACTTCTCCACACTGGCTTTATTCATGCAAACTAATATCCCTGTGAAACAACAAAAAAAGAAAAAAAAAGAAAAACAAACAACAACAACAACAACAACAAAAAAAACCCAGACAACCCAAACTGACTAGGAAACCTGACCCAAATGTGTCCCATGCCTACAAAAGTCTGCCCCAAACTGCACCTTCTAAACTGTTACTTGAGATTTCCCACACCTTCAGGACACATGCTTTATAAAAGGCTGAGTAAGTGAGTGTACATGTCCCTAAACTGCCAGCTCCCTACAGACTTTTCACTCTGCTTCTGTGACATCTTGAACTTTTGTCCTCAGGTTTCCTTTCTTTCTTTTCTAAATCTATTTCTACTTTCAATTCATCCTGCATTATTGTGACAGCACTCTTAATAGATAACTGTATTTTTTTCTCTCTTTACACCATTTCTGTTTCTAGATTTCTTTTATCCTTCTATGCAATGTCAACACACAATATAAGGGTGTTACAAGCTCAGATCCTCAAATAATAACCTTATGCAATGGTTACCGTGGGATGCAGAGGATCTGTGTCTTTGTCATGGCCAGCTACAATTTCCATAGCCTAAAGGAAGAGCAGCATTTGTCCATCATCTTCAAAACCTTTGTCGGTGGCTACCACCATGACTGTTGATTGTGCCCTGGTCTTGCCCAGGTTGAGGGAAAAACAGCTTGATTATCCTACATACTCTGCTCAGGTAAGAAAGACACAGAGTTTGGATCTGTTCTGAGCTGCTGAAAGTGAATGCACAGGGGAGAGTTGGACACTGGCAGCCTCTGAGATCTCAAATGGAAAAAGTCCTTAATTGGTGCAGACCTTTTTGCCTGCAGTGGCAACAGGATAATTTCGAGGGGACAGAAAGGCTACACCAATCCTCACAAAAGAGTGATGTTTTTTTACTGTTGCATCAAATTGGAGAAAAACTAATTCTGCCTATTTTCTAGTGTCATGCCCACATAAACAGTGAACTTGGTCCCCATTAATCCCAGAACATCCTTTGTTAAGCAAAGCCCAAAGAACCCAGCTGTGCCCCATGTTTACCCTGCAGAACAGCTGTGATCTTCTCTGCTCTGCTCCTGAGAGCTCCCTAATGCTGAAATGTGCTCATATAGTGCTAGCCCTGCAGAAAGTGAATATGAGAGTGAGCAGTACTTAGTGAGCAGACTACAGGCTGTCAGCCTACAGGCAGGGGTATCCATCTAGAAATCAGAGGAACAGCACTTTCAGCCATGAGAGCAGGTCATTTTGCAGTCAGGTTCCATTTATAAATTGGTCATAAAGAGCTGACAAATAACAGAGGAAGGTCTTAATAAATGATTGTACTTTAGTAATAAGATTAAGCAATCATGACATGGTAACATTTGTACCAAATATTAATTGAATCTCTAACATGTTCATAAGAATATGTATTATAAATGGGATAGACTTAAAGGCATTTGATATTAAACAACACCTGGTAAATCACATGGTGCTCCTCATTTCTCCAGTAGATATTACTGGTTTATTCTGTCAGGAATACACAGCAAGGTCAGGGAAAAGTTGAAGAAATTCCTTTGTCTGTCCTGTGCTGTAAGGGATAAAAGTTTTTCTGGCTTATCACAGGATCACAGGACATTAGAGTTTGGAAGAAACCTCTGAAGATCATCGAGTCCAACCCCCCTGCTAGAGCAAGACTATAGAAGCTAGCACAAGTCACACAGGAATGAATCCAGATGGGTCTTAAAAGTCTCCAGAGAAGGAGACTCCACAATCTCTTTGGGGAGCCTGTTCCAGTGCTCTGTGACCCTCACAGTGAAGAAGTTCCTCCTCATGTTGAGGTGGAACCTCCTGTGCTGTAGTTTCTATCCATTACCCCTTGTCCTATCACAGGGTACAACTGAGCAGAGCCTGTCTCTCCCTCTTGACCCCCAGCCCTCAGATATTTATAAACATTTATTAAATCCCCTCTCAGTCTTCTCTTCTCCAGACTAAAAAGCCCCAGGGCTCTCCGCCTCTCCTCAGAGGGCATATGATCCAGTCCCTTCATCATCCTGGTGTTTTCTGCTGGTATCCAGGGAGGAAATTCATTCTTGGAGAGCTTTTGTGTCGTTGTTGTTAAAACTTCTTATTTTGATCTGAAAAGCACAGATTTTCCCACCAACCAAAATGATACTTATGGAAAGGTTTCATTGTAACAGTCACCATTGTGCTTTGTTTTATGAAGAACTGATGGGTTTGTTCTTTTTGCATGGAGGCAAAGCAAGCCACGAACTGCAGTTGTGCACTGTGGAAGATTTATGGAAAATAAAGTTATTTTTAAAATTCCCTTCTTTCACCACCACTTCCCCATTCCCACCATATCTGCCCCTTTTCCACCCTACCCCCCCCACCCACCTCATTTTTCTCCTCAAATCCCAGAGCACCTGGGCTCTGTTGGAGTCTCCTCCCACCCCAGGTGTGGCCACTTTGCCCTCCCCACCCACTTCCCTTTTTAATCCCCACCAGGAAAGGCAGAAGCCTCAAGCTGAGCCCATCTGGGCTGAGGATCCTCCTCTCATCACTGGTGAGTCCCTGTGGAGCACACTGGGTGATGGTGATGGGAGCTGGAATCAAAGGCCGGGGGGCCTAGTGGCCCCCTGGCTAGGTAGGATTACTTTTGATTACATTTTTATTCTAAGTTGCCACTCATGTATGTATGCAAAATTCATAAAGATATATGGTCTCCTCTACAGAAGGTCAGAAGCAGCTTTAATCTCAGCAACAGCTGCAGTAAGAGTAAGTGTGAGAATAAGAAGTGCCACTCTACTTACTTTCCTGTAGTTTCTTCCTTATGTTGGTGTTGTACCAGCAAAACAGAAGCCTGTGCTGTCATGACTTGGGACATATCAAATATCTTCCTAGAGACAATAAATTCCTACTGAATAAATCTTATGAGGAGCAACTGAGGGAGCTGGGGCTGTTTGGTTTGGAAACCACCTTCAAGAAGATCAGCAATCATCTAATTGCAACTCCAAAGGCTGAGAAGCTACTAAAACTCCTGCTTCCTTAATGAAATACTGTCCTGAATGACTTGAAAATGTTCATATTTGCAAATACTTAGGGTGGATATGAGATAACCAGTCATTTCTAGGCATATACTGTAGAACATTTCAATAGAGTTACTCATTACTACAAACATCAATTCACTCAACAGAAGTTCTTGCTGTGTTTAAGGCTGAAAAGATGGTACCTGGCACCCTGCTTCCCACTGCATGCAGGCAGCAGCAGCAACTGCAGGGCAAGTCAGCTGAAGGAAAATTTGTGCAGTGAAGCAAGAATCAGGCAGGACTGCAAAAGGGAAAATCAGATCCTGCACTTCCTGCTGTAGTTTATATCCATTACCCCTTGTTCTATGTCAAGGTGCAACTGAGCAGAGCCTGTCCCTCCCTCTTGACCCCCAGCCCTCAGATATATATAAACATTTATTAAATTCCCTCTTAGTCTTCTCTTCTCCAGACTAAAAAGTCCCAGGGCTCTCAGCCTCTCCTCATAAGGCAGTGCTCCAGTCCCTCAATCATCCTGGTAGCCCTCTGTGGGACTCTCTCAAGTAGATCCCTGTCCCTACTGAACTGGGGAGCCCCAAACTCGATGCAGTATTCCAGGTGTGGTCTTACCAGGACAGAGATGAAACTATGTAAATGGGCTAGCTCCATTTCTATTTGAAATCCCAGGAGCTGCACTCTTGGCTGTGTTGTGTTACCATTGACCTTTCACAGAATGAAATAATCAGTCATCCTTTTTTAAGATGTTGTGTGAATCTGAGGATACCTATTTGTGCATGTGGATGTGATACTGCCCTCTTAGCTCATCAGTAGTGTTCTTGGCAGTGCCAGCAATTTGCAGGTCTTATCCTAAAGTACACCACCAATGAGTATCTTCTCTGAAAGAGCTCATTCCTTGCTGACTTCTTGCAGTCTTTTTTGAGCACTTGTTAGACTCCAACAATGAGCAGCTTCCACTGCAAGCATGGACAAATGCTCCAAACTAAGCACATACATACACCTACATTTCAAGCCAGAGAATCAGATTGCAAATATACAGGTTTTAAAGTAATTTCATTGTAACCCTTGATTTTGTTTTCTTTTTTAATTTTTATTTATTAGATAAACAAGTCAGGACTGACACTACTTAGAAGCAGGGCACAGAGAACACTTTGAACTGGGCCTGCAGCAGGTGAGGCAAACCAGGATCTGAATATGTGAATGAAGGTCTGGAGATGGAGAGAAATTGCGGGAAGCTCATTATTCACATCCTTCAGTTTAGTGAACCTCATAGTTAATTGTAAAATTTAATTCTTGACTAGCAAGGAAGAGTAAATGTGTCAACATATGGTGCCAGATGTTATTCCAGGGGGGTAAAAAAATAAAGTTGAACAGAACTGGAGCTTTCTGTTACTTCTCCAAATATGTGATTCTTTTCTTCTGAACATTTAATTAATTTGGACAATAATTTAGTTGTTGTTTTGTTTTTTGTCTGCACCTTGAGGCAGTTTGGTTTTCCAATAGTTATTATCTCATGAGTGAAGTGTGGTCTAACAAGCAGACATGTCTTTTTGAGTCACTGGAAACAGAGGTCAAATTTTCTGCTTTCCTACAGACCACTTGTCTTTCTGTGACACCTAAGATACCAATTTTCCAAGGTGAATTGACACCAAGATCTTGAAGTGCGGGGCAAAGCAAGGATCTTGTTTGGATGCAGCATTAAGAGGGACAGCACCTCTGAGAAAAAAAAAAAATAAAACCAAAACATTTCAGGGAGAAACTCTACTGCTCTTCTTATTACAGGAAGAATCAGAATGCCATATTGAGGACAATATAATATTTCTTCTTTTATTTTTGTTAAGTAACAACTAAAATGGAAGGGTAAAAATGTAAAAGAAGATGCAAGCTTGATTTTCACCATGACAGAGGACTATGGGATGATTCTTTCAATATAAGGTCAATTAAAACCAACCCCTGGGTAAGAACTATAAGCAGGTCTATTAACTAAAACAATCCTCTGCCTTGGGATCAGATCATGTATTTGTTCCTTCTTTTTTTTTTTTTTTTTTTTTTTTGGGTTCTGGTTACTATGATGCTTTACAGTCCTGAAACAAAGCTGTGAAAACTTGATCTAAAGCCAATTGCTCTGAGGTTAAAAAAAGAAAAAAAAAAATCACCTTTTTCTTTGACACACAATAAATATCTCTGAAAAGACATAGGGAAGGATGACAAAAGAAAAACATCAGTAATTGCTGCTTTGGAAAGGAAAGCTCCAGGGACAACTGGCTTAATTATGCTAAATACCATATCAATCTTAACAGAAGAGAAACTGTAATCCTAAAAATACAATCAGTGAGATACCAGGGAGATTCCTGGGTTTATTGCAATTGTTATGGTCACTCATCACATGGTATCATTATGAAGGGATCACCTTGCTTAGAGAGAAAGCTTAACTAATTCAGATCCTTTCAAATGGTCAGGTAGGTGTCAGCAGGCATGGCTTGTGCTGACTGCCACATGAGATAATGAGACTACTCCTGAAGCTTGTTGTGCAAAAATCTCCTAGAGGAGAGCCAGAGCCAAACTTTTGCTAAACTTCAAGAAAGCTGTGCAACCCCTCTTGAGGAACAGTGCTTATACACAAATCATAAATTGAGAATTCTTATGAAGACTGGAGACATGTTTTTCTTGAAAGGGTTATCTCTCAGGTATCTTGTAAAGAAGGAAATGAAGGAAATACCTGTGAGCAGATGCTCCATGAAGTTTTAACATCCAGCTGATTTGTTCCTCTTTCTTTCACCTTTCAGAAAAAAACCCCAAACTTACTGCTTCCCATCAGCTCTAATTTGGTCATGTTACAGGCTACAGCACAATTTTAGGAAAAAATGGTTTATGTTTATAGCTTCGTAGTCTACTTTGGGAAGCAGCACAAGTCAGTTATAATGGAAGGTCACCAGGGAGTGTGGGGATGAATGGGTAGGTGTTTGGATATGCTCTTATTCTCTCAATACGTTTCAGATGAGATGCTGAGCAGAAGCTTCCTGGCTCCTTTTCCATGAAGCCCACTTTTCCTAGATCTGTTTTTGGTGATGGATATCTTTCCCAAAGCAAAGTCAAGCCATGGCTTTATTTTGAAACTTGAGTGTTTTCAAAATTCAAGTCCCACCTGGGTATGCAAACTTGGCATTTAAACTGCAGCATTGGAGTATGCATTGGAAGACTCCATGTTCAAGTTTATAAAATGTACCTCCACATCACAATGATGACAATGTCGTGTGAATTAAAATTTAATGTAGAATTTTCTGAACAGTTACTGTTCTGTTTGCTCTCTTGCTCCATCTAGTTGAATAAATTTTGTGTGAATCAAAAGCTAAAGCGTTGGGGTTTCTTTTTAACAAATATGCTATTTATTTATGCATAATAAACTCTAATGACCACATTCTCGTTTTAATAGTGAGGGCTGATGCTTTAAAAAATGTAAAGGGATTTCTTAAAATGACAAATTTTGAAGTTAATGACATTTTTGTTAAAAAAGAAACAATGAAAATATGTTAGAATGTGGGTTGGATGGGGCCTTGAACAACCTGGTCTAGTTGGGAGGTGTCCCTCTTCATGGCAGGGAGGCTGGTTTGGGTGTCACTGAGGTTTCTTCCAGCATAGGCTGTTCTGTGGTTGATCCCATGATTCCATGATTCTGTGAATGAGAAATATATTGAGATGGGCTGAAACTGTCCTAAGTTCTGCATAAGTTAAGGCATACTTTTTATTTTCTTGAAATGGCTCTTTATTGAATACATAATTCTGAGAAAAAACAGGAGACACTGGATCATATTTCAGAAAAGCACATTTTCCACAATCCAGACTCAGAGGTTAACTAAATAGATTATTTTAAACCCTGAGCTATTGCATGGGTCTGTGGAGAAGATGCAAATCATAAATGCATACTTTAATTTCAGTGGTTTATTCTATATAATTTTTTTTCCCCAAGTAACTTGATATTCAACTGCTGAATTTGAGCCATTTGAGACAGCCAAATACAATTGTCCTACCCTGTCATGTAGGATGGGGCAGGGCAGGAAGCATCAAAAAGTAGTTTTTATCTCCAGCCATAGGAAAGACTCTTTTCTGACTGCTGATGCTCATATAACATCCTGAAGGATGGTCCCAGGTTATTTGATCCAAGGTACTGAAAAATCATGATGATTTAATGAAATTGTTCAGAACATCAATAAATCTAGCCATACATTTCTCATTAAATGGTAATCTAATCACCTGATAGCTACAGACACCTCTCTACCATTTGAAGTAATATATCTAAATCTTCAGCTGCTTCTTATCTAGTTAAATCAAATCTCCACTTGCAAAAGGCCTCTGACTGACATGCCGAGGACCAGATGGAGAGAAGAATATGGTTACTGGAGTTTATTGTACATAAATGAAGAACATTTTTGTTACAAAGCAAGGCTTTTGCACCCCACCATAATAATGTTCTGCCTGTAATGAATTTCTTGAAATTCCATGATAGGAAGTGTCACTGAAATGAAGAAAAGATATGACACATTGGGTTGTGACAGGGTATGGCAGGCCTTCTGATTTGTCTTCAGCTACCTTTTATTTTTTTTTTTTTTATAATAGACTTTTTGTTATAATAGAACAAAATTAAGAGATTAAAATTTACCCCTCTAGGAAAAGACAAAAAGAAAAAAAAAAAAAAAAAGAACATGCCTACTTAAGGAATGATTTATCTGGATGGATTAAAGCTGATGCCTTGGAGAATCTAACTAGCAGACAGCTGTATATGAGTATGAGACAGAGAAAGAATTCAGTGGGAAATTAGACTGGCCAGGGCAATCTCTACTGGAGAGACTTGGGGAATACCAGAGAAGCTAGTATTTAACTGCTAGGCTGATTGTACAATGGAATAAAAAGTATTGGACTGTATGGTGTTATATGCAAAACCAAATAATTACAGAGGTTAGTGCCAGTCTGCTTCCAAAGTTCTTCCAGGTCAAATCTTCCCAAACAATAATTCTGAGCTCTGTGTTCCCATGATGGAACAGGGTTGTTTAGCCTGGAGAAGAAGAGGCTCAGGGGAGACCTTATTGCTCTCTACAGCTACCTGAAAGGAGGTTGTAGACAGATGGGGTTGGTCTCTTCTCCCAGGCAACCAGTGGCAAAACGAAGATGACACAGTCTAAAGCTGCACCAGGGGAAGTTCTTCACAGAAAGAACAATTGGCCAGTGGAATGTGCTGTCCAGGGAGGTGGTGGAGCTGTCCCTGGAGGTGTTAAAAAAAAAAAGATTGGATGTGGCTCTTGGTGCCATGGTTTAGTTGTCAGGTGGTGTTAGGTATTAGGTAATAGGTTGGACTTGATGATCTCTGAGGTCTGGTTGATTCTGTGATTCCATGAAAACATTTTTCCACAATGTTTCACCCACTTTGCAAAAAAGCAAGGTAACCCTATGCTAAGAAAAGTACAATTGCAGAGGAAAGCTTAGTACAAGAAAAGAAAAAAAGAAAGACAAAAACAAACGACAAACCCAACCCAAACAAACAACCAAAACTAAAAATCAACAACTAGAAACACACACAAAAAGGGTGGGGGAAAAAAAATAGAAAGAAAAATTTGTAATCCTTCAGGATCCTACTGCCTGCAAATATTTTATGACATTGGGTTAGCAAATGTGCATATGGCACACACATATTGCTTGGGGATTCAGGTGTGCATTTGATTTTCAGTATCATCTGGTAAGGGGAGAGACTGGTGACTGACAAGCCAGTAAAGCTGAGTAGGAGGGCAGAAGAGACATTTGGCAAGCTGGTCAGAACTGACTTAATTCCCTGAAATGAAGGCATGAGTTCTGCACAGGATATGCTGCTGGGCTCAACCTGGCTTAAGAATCAGCTGTGATTATATTGAACCAGGCTATCACCAGACCAGCTCTGAAGGGGATCAGGGTGAAGAAGTGCTTGTACAGCCATAGTGACTGAGCTGTGCAAGGGTCCTCGAGGTGCTGGAAAGGCAGATTTGCCAGGTAGAGTCCATAGATTTGTCTCTCTTTGTACATACTGTAGAAGACAGAATGTAGTAGTGGAAACTGAGGTCAGTGGGGGTGAGAACACAGAGCTCGTCTGGCATAGTATTAATAATATTACCTTTGTGAAGAAACTGTATGTAGGTTTAAAAAAACCTGTGAAAACTCTTCAGCTTTCATATATGCCAGCAAGCAAAATGGATTTTGAAGCAGTATTTTTGAAATCTTGGATTTCAAGTCTCAGGAACTGCATGTTCTAATCATGCCTGTCCTGTTTGGATCCATTTCATCTGCATACCTGTGTACAAAGCAAGACAAAGGAAAACCTTGGTGCAGTTCACAGCAGCCTTTTGAGCAACAGAAAAATACACTAAGTTTTTGAGTACTGTCCATTTTGAGCTTTTGTCCATTGAGTGCTCTGAGCCTAGTTAAGTTAGATCTGCAGAGCCTGTAGTCCTACACAGGATACACATAAAGAGGAAACATCTTTGTTTCCTATGGTACAATGGCAATAAGTTCAAAGTATGTTTCACTTAAAAAAGGAGAATATTTGCAGAAAACAACACCTCTAAGAGAATACTCTCTGCAGACTCCACTTTTCATATACAGATGTAAGCTGTGTTAATGTGCTGACCCAAACACCCTCATAAATTGAGACTGTGTGAAAGGCACTGCATGTAATTATCTGAAGCAGCTAGGACATTTATTACGATAATTAAAGTCAATTACTTTTATGACAGGATCAAAAAAAAATAAACACCACCTCTGACACTTCCCTTGTTTTCCTATCTCTTGCACAATACAATACTGCATCTCACCACCCTCCTGCTAGATTCCAAAGTCAGGGACATCTTAATTCACTTGGATAGTTGCAGTCCACATGACTACTTCACTCATAGGCAGTAGATGGATATGTTCCTTAAAATGTTGATAAAGCTCCTGACTTGGCTTCCTTTTAAAAATGAGTAGTTTGTTGTTGTCAGAACACCTCTGGATAATGAAGGACATGGTTTGAATTATTGCTAAGAAATTACTAGCTCATAAGCAATGCTAGACACATCCAAATGTCCTCAGAAATGGGATGTTATTATGACTGAGTGAACAATACGAGGCTGAGAATATCTTATGCTATTCATTTCTGACTAAAAGTCTGATCTGTTTGGTGCTGGAGTAGAACAGCAGTCTATTAAAATAATCCCAAACTACTTTTCCTCTTGGGATTATACTCAGGGCTCAATTAAGAGATCAGCAAAGTCATTGACAATGTTTAGAAAGTTTGATTTTCAAACTTCTGCTGAAATGTGCTTCAGTATTAAAGCAAAAGTTGTTACATTTAAGTCAAACAAAGTACCTTAGGGAAATAGAATGATGTAATTTGGTACCAGCTGTCCTGTTCAACATCAGCTGTCTTTTTCTCTATTTTTTCTTGGCTTCTCTTTGCAACAGAAATGGTAGTTATCTCCTCCACAACAAAGCCTCTTCCAGGGTTCATGCCCAAGGTCAAAGGTCTTTTGTGCTCTGGGCTGAGCCTGCACCATCTGAGAAAAATTCCCTCTCTGATATTGCTTGTATGTTAACAAAGATATATATAGATAGATAGATAGATATATAAAAGCAAAAAGCAAAAGTAAGCCTTAGATTTGATTCACTCTTAAGTAGGAGAAACTGAATTACAAGAGAGCTATAATAAAGTAATGTTTATGGAAAAGTTCACCCATTACAATGGGATGAAGCCTAAGAAAACTAATGGCTGTTCTTGAAGCTCTCAAAAGTAATTCAGAATTGTCAGAACCAGTAGGATACTCAGCAAATACTTTCAGTTTTTAATGGCATGCGTATTTCAGGGAGAAATAAAGCAAAATCTGTGCAGTACAGTAAATGGGAGCATTTCACGGGACACCTCAGTCAAACACCTTCGGCCCCAGTTTTCTGGGACATCCAGCTTCCGTAGTGCAAGTGAGAATTTCCTGCACAGTACCACAGAAGTGTCTGGGCTCTCCTGGAAATCAAATGACACATCTCTAGGAGCATTGGAGCCCTGGCAGAATGAAAAATATGCTTTTCCATAAGCTCAGCATAGGAAGGAGGAGGTGCATATCTGCCTACCTTGGTGTGGTTGCACATTATTAGGGCACAAGAGTGAGGACCTTGCAGAGGGTTGTATTGATGTGGAGGCTGCAGCAAGAATCCTCAGCCACAGGACATGAACAAGGGCTTGAACTGAGATGTAACACAGTATCACAGTACATTAGAGGTTGGAAGGGACCTCAAGAGATCGACTCCAAACCCCCTGCCAAAGCAGGATCACCTAGGGTGGTCCACACAAGAATGCATCCAGAATGGTTCTAGTCTCCAGAGAAGGAGACTCCACAACCTCTCTGGGCAGCCTGTTCCAGTGCTCTGTCACCCTCACTGTAAAGAAGTTTCTCCTCATGTTGGGGTGAAATCTTTTGTGTTCCAGCTTGAACCTATTGTTTCTTGTCTTATTAGTGCACACCACTGAAAAGAGATTGGCCCTCTCCACTTGACACCCACCCCTCAGATATTTATAGACATTGATCAGATCCCCTCTCAGTCTTCTCTTCTCAAGACTGAATAGCCCCAGGGCTCTCAGTCTCTCTTCATAGGGGAGAGGTTCAAGTCCCCTAATCATCCTCATGGTACATCTTAGTATTGAGTATATGGAGACCCTTCTTCTCCAGAGGATGGGCTGCAATTTTATTCTTTTTAACAACGTATGCAACCATATTGACAAGGCCTGGGATCCTGGTGTAGACACCACCAGGAATGTGTGCAACTTGTGTGAGGCCTAAGTGTTACCCAGCAGAAACTCCAGTGGGTTCTTCATGCTGCACTGCTAATGTCCAGAGTTAACTAGCACTTATCCTCCTACAGGTTACTCTATGGCATTAGTGATGCCTTAATGCGCTTTACCTTGTGGGACATTTCACAGACAGAAATGAACATACTGTGATGGACAGAGACCCTTAAAATTCCCTCTGATCCAGGCCATGAGTATCCATGCAAGCTATGCTGAAAATAAAAATAATTGGGGAAAAGTCAGTATGAAATGCAGTAATTGGCATTAGGTGATGCAACATTCTCTTCTTCCCTTAACTGATTTTTTTTTCCTGCTCATACCCTGTTAGTCTTTTTGGTCCCATTATATTTCATACTGGGGTGTCTTAATTTGAATCTGTCCTTCCCTGAAACTCTCCAGCCTTTCTTAGGAAGAACTCTGTGTATTAAACTCTACTTTGATTAAAGATCAATCATTTTTAAAAATAATAGGACATTAGCTAAATATATCTGTGTCTCTAGCAGTAATGCAAGTCTGTTGTAAAAAGTACTCAAACATTGATCAATGAATTTAATCATTTATACAGAAAGTGGCATGAAGAATGAAATTAGCTCATTAGAAATAAGTCTGTGAAAGTAAATATTTAACCTGGTAAAGTTTCCTGGGAAAACTGAAGATCTTAAAGATGAAAAAGGTAATAAAATATATTTCACCCTAATTGCAATGCTGGTTTTGTTGCTGCTGTTTTTACTCTTATAAAGCTGTTTTATTCCAACAAATACACACAGGGAAAGCTACAGTTAAAAAGTGTTGTTCGTTTCATCATTGTAAACTTGTAAGCTACTAAGAACAAAACTGGTTTGGCTCCCAGGTGTCAAATATTTTCAGTCAGTCACAATAAAATAGTGAAAACCTCTCCCTTTTCATACTGACCCTTCCATGTTTATCACTGCTCTCAGGAACAGCTAGCTCAGGCTCAGCACTTCAGGCAGTTAGCTATGGCTACATGGCAACCACTCTAATACATATAACTATCTGTCTGGGGAATTCTCCTTCATACTTGCATGCTTTATTCCAGAGTAAATGAAAAATTAAGCAAGTTAATTAGGGTAAAAATAAAATGCAAAAATTAAATAAAAAGAAAATAACGTTTCTGTTGTTACTTGCTGCAAAGCCACAAAACAACAAATTGTATGCCAAGGAGAAAAGAGAACCTGAATCTTCCATCTTCACTCACATGGTGACTGGGACTTCTGTTATTTCAATGAGCTGAGCCAAAGAGAATGTGCTAAGGGAAGAGTATTTGCATTTACAAAATGTTTTCCAGGTGTCAAGATTATAGAGAGAGAAGTCATGAGTGATGCTTTGCAGTGCTAGGTTGTTAGCAGGACCTGATGGTCTCAAAGATCTCTTCCAACCACAATAATTCTGTGATGCTATGATTCTACGATTTTGTGAAACTTTGTTAGGCTACTACCATCCCTATGCAGACAATATTTCACCTACACTCTCATTCCAGAGGAATGTGGTAGAGTTTTGCTGTTTCTCAGGCATGTTCTTTTTATCTCTTGCTTATCACATTCAGGTTTAACACTTCTGTGGTTCTATGGAGCACAACGTTCAACACTGAATGGCACATTGATTCCTGGTCAAAATGCAGTTGTTAGAGAAATTAAATCCTTCCTGAAGAATTTGCTAGAGCACAGCAAGTTTATTATTTACAGTTGCAGTTTGATAGTAAAAGCATCATGAGTTCAGATATTTAGCCAGTGGCATTGCTACCATTATACCCTATCATAAAAAAAGAGGACATCTGACCCATTACTGTCTTTGGACTCCTTGTTCCAATCTGCTTACAGTAGATATCTATGGGGTTTAAAATGAAGCCTATTAGGAATTATTTTGAATACAACTAGATCTTAAGACAATTGTAGTGTCCTAGTGGATTTTAATGAGAGTTTAATCCCTTTCCATTTACAGGATTAGTACTTAGGTAGGGCACTTATGACAAAAAGAATTGACTAAATAGGGAGTTGGCAATAACAGGCTTTTGAACTGCATCAAATGTTTACACATGTCCATAGTGAGCTCTATCTTTAGACTTTTGAACTGTCTTACCCCCCAGGACAGCAGTGGGTTTAATGGTTCATAAAAAAAAAAAAAACAAAATAAAAATTGTAGGTTGATAACTCAATCTTAGACATCAAAAATGGGAAGAGACTACAGATGGCACTCCATAACTTGCTGTGGTTCCAGTGCTGTAAGAAAATGTGGTAATGACATCAGAAACTTGATTTTCTACTTAGGAAATGACCAGTTGGTCGTTGTCTTCATAAGTATTTTCATATGCAGTGGATCACTTTATCATTCACTCCAGAGGAAGACATTCACAATAGAGGAAATGCAATTCAGAACTTCAATGCTAAAGATAGAAAGAAGTTTTCCAAGTAGTGTGGAAACAAAGATTTTTAGGGGACATGTAAGTAGGGGATCTGACATGTTTTGAAGGCGTTTTCCCTTCTTCAGCACAGAGTGGGTTGTACATCCTCTGTGCAAAGAGAAACGTTTCCCCTCAAAGATTCATCTCCCCTGGATTGAGGGTCAAGATACTCTTCACTGAAGAGCAAGGCTTCTGAACCTGCTGCAGATCTGAATAGTGAACAATCTGTATGAACTGCTAGAAGGTCTTTCTGATAAGAAATTGAATGAACCAAAGTCAGACTTGAAAAACAGTTGAAAGAGAGATAAAACTTAACTTCTCACATTTTAAAGGGGGAAAAAAAAAACCCAAACTGCAGGGAAGCCAGGCAGGAGACATGCAATTAGCTGGCTGGCATTTATGCAGGATCCTGGGGTGAATGTCCTTTGCAGGCTCTCTGCCAGTACTGCACAAGTTATTTCTCTTTGAAAGGCTTCATGTTCACAGGGGCTGAGAGTTCTACTTATTTATTTATCTGATTATTTATTTTTAACCGTTTTTATGCAGTTAAGTAATGATGATGATGAAATGCCAAGAAACAAGACCAAAGGCACTTTAGATCATTACTATTTTTTTTTCCCCAAAACTGTTCTGGCATTTGGCACCTAGAGCAGCTCAACACATATCAAAGGTTAAAGAAAACAATAGCCTGGGCACTGTAGAAAATGATAAGAAACAAGTAGCAGGGAGGTAGAGAGCACTGTCTGAACTTGATGTTATTTCCAAAGGTTAGGAGACAATGAATATTTCTCATTTTTTTAAATGTCAGTT
Organism: Indicator indicator; assembly: GCF_027791375.1. NCBI lineage: Eukaryota > Metazoa > Chordata > Aves > Piciformes > Indicatoridae > Indicator > Indicator indicator. The sequence goes on along the minus strand of NC_072016.1, from coordinate 9,328,727 downwards.
TAATCTGAAAGACACTGAACCTCAAATAACATTTCAAACTAATGCAGAACTTCCAAACCCAAGGTAGTTGCTGATCTAGCAGCCAGGGATTTCATCTTGAACTGACTGCTACTTTCAGTACCTGTGTTTCTTTGCAATGTAAATACATGTATTGAAAGAAGGAAAAAAAAGGATAGGAAGGGGAAAAGGAATACAGATTCAAGGACAGCTGCTGAGTCCTTGGCAATGGTGAAACCAACTTGCTGAGATTTAAAGGATATACAACTATCTGTCTGAATCTTCTGTGATCTTTCCTCACCCAACACAGAGGCTGCTACAGTAAAGGTTTTGTGATTTTTTGCTAGGAAATCAGCCACTTTAAAAGCTGAAGGGTCTTGCTCAAGACTCAGGAAATCCACAGTACTTCTAAGGAACCCAAATTTGAGTATTTTATGTTGGAAATTTCCTCTAAATGTTTTTCCTATACCATCATCAGCGACTGCATAACTTCTTAGATACCTTTAAACTTAACTGTCTTAAAACACAGTAACGCACTTCAGGTTTTGCTGCTTATGAATCAGAGGCTGACAAATTACAGGATAGATAATTTTCTGCTTGGACATTCTCCTGTTTCTTTTTTCTTTTTGCTTTTGAAGACCAACTTCTTGTTTACAGTGGCTGCTGTACATTTTCTGGCCCGAGTATAACTTTGTGTGCATTATGTTGGCATTAGTATTAGTTTGACTGCTTCATTAAATCTGTTTTCATTTCAACCCATGGATCTTCCTTCCTTTTCCTGATTTGCCTTCTGTGCTGTGGAAGGATCATTGGGGGATAGAGCAACTGCTAGAGTTTATCCCTAGATATAGTATAAGCAGCAGTACTCAGGTAGGCAAATATTACTACATGTATATCCAACTATTCCTGCTCTGGGGACAGAGATATAGGCATGGCACAGTAATGGATCAGCTGATACCTCTTTCAAGAAATAGTAATAACAGCACTCTGATAGCAGAGTTCAAAGTACTCACCATGCCACTGCATGCTCTAGAGACCTGTTTAGGATTTAAAGGCTCCTTTATAAGCTTCCTTTGCAGAGCTGTCATCTGATTAAGCCAATATTTTCTTTTATTTTTAAAGATCCAAATCGCTGCAAACAGACTAACTTCTAATAATTAACTCTGCCTGTAACTTAATTGTGGGAAAGACTTTGTGATCTCAGCAAATTTAATATCAAATCACTTGTTTACAACAATTAGCTGGCTGCTGAGAATGGTAAATAACATGCTGTCCATACAGTTCTAGTGGTAATTGCTTATTTTGAATATAATCTACAAATTAATGCTTTCCAGTAGGGAATCCAGGATTCACAGCAGCCTTCTTGTGGTGATCTTTTCCTTTTCCACAAGGTAAAATGGCCTTTATACAATAACTACTACAACAGTTTCACCAAATTGATTCTGCTACTTTTTATGCCAATATCGTGATGAAAGGAGCTATTTTGTTTTAGGGGTGTGGGGAAAGGTAAGGAAGAAAGATTCCAAAGATAAGGGAGATGCATAATGTATTGGTAGAACTTTGATGTATAACTGCTGCAAACTCATTTGAACAATTTTCTTTCTTTCTGTATTAATTTAACTGCTTGGGAATTGTTGGATCAGCAGCTTTTTAAAAGGCCCCATCTTTATCCACAAATTGATGCTGTAAGAAGAGTAGCAGTGCAAGGTTCTGTGCATAGAATCATGGAATCAACCAGGTTGGAAGAGACCTCCAAGATCATCCAGTCCATCTGATCACCCAGCGCTATCCAATCAACCAGACCATGGCACCAAGTGCCTCATCCAGGCTTCTCTTGGACATCTCCAGGGATGGTGACTCCACCACCTCCCTGGGCAGCCCATTCCAATGGGCAATCACTCTCTGTGTGAAGAACTTCCTCCTAACACCCAGCCTATACCTCCCCTGGCACAACTTGAGACTGTGTCCCCTCGTTCTGCTGCTGGTTGCCTGGGGGAAGAGACCAACCCTCACCTGGCTACAACCTCCCTTCAGGTAGTTGTAGACAGCAATGAGGTCACCCCTGAGCCTCCTCTTCTCCAGGCTAAACACCCCAAGCTCCCTCAGCCTCTCCTCACAGGGTTTGTGTTACAGACCCCTCCCCAGCTTCATTGCCCTTCTCTGGACACATTCCAGTACCTCAACATCTCTTTTGAATTGAGGAGCCCAGAACTGGACACAGTACTCAAGGTGTGGCCTGACCAGTGCTGAGTACAGGGGAAGAATAACCTCCCTTGTCCTGCTGGCTACACTATTCCTGGTCCAGGCCAGGATGCCATTGGCTCTCCTGGCCACCTGGGCACACTGCTGGCTCATGTTCAGCCTACTATCAACCAGTACCCCCAGGTCACTTTCCACCTGGCTGCTCTCCAGCCACTCTGTCCCCAGCCTGTAGTGCTGCATGGGGTTGTTGTGGCCAAAGTGCATAGCCCTGCACTTAGCCTTGTTAAATCTCAACCCATTGGCCTCTGCCCACCCATCCAGCCTGTCCAGGTCCCTCTGCAGGGCCCTTCTACCATCCAACAGATTAACACCTGCTCCTAACTTGGTATCATCTGCAAACTTACTGATGATGGACCCAATTCCCTCATCCAGATCATCAATAAAGATATTGAACAGGATGGGGCCCAGCACTGATCCCTGGGGGATCAGTACAAACCATTATAATTCAGTGTGGTCCAGGCTTGTGAAGGGCTGGAGCACATGACCTATGAGGAGGATGAGGTAGCTGGGATCATTCAATCTGGAGGAAAGGAAGCTGATGTGAGACCTTATGGCTCTCTACAACTATCTGAAAGGAGATTGGAGAGAGGAGGGGTCAGCACCTTCTCTCTGGTGGCACGTGACAGGATTAGAGGAAATGGTTTCAAACTGCACCATGGGAAGTTTAGGTTGGATATTAGGAAATATTTTTTCACTGAAAGGGACATTGCAATGGGCTGCTCAGGGAGAGTGTGTTTAAATGGCATGTGGACAGGGTGCTTAGGGATGTGGTTTAGCACTGACCTCACAGTGATGGGTTGAAAGTTGGACTAGATGTTCTTTGAGGTCTTTTCCAACCAAAGAGATTCTGTGAAGTCTTGAACAAGAGGTGGAAATCATCTCTTGCCATATTCCCAGAGAATGATCTGCATAATAAATGTGGCAAGTGAAGATGGCAGTTTTTGAAGTATGCACTCCCTCAGCAGGAAATACGTTGTTATTCCAGATCCAAAACTTTGTATAAATTTTGTGAAAGTCCTCACCTCTTCAGGTATCCTGTGCTGGATTTAGAATAAAAATTTGAAATGTAAATTAACTTTCTCTTGTATCTTCTTTAGGGCTTTGAAGGTGAATATTCTTCTGTGTTCACATGCTTAGGAGTATTGTTTTAGAACTGTGCATCCCTGAAAAGAAATCCTGATAATCCCCCTTGATCAGAGATGGAAGTGATACACTAAAACCCTTTGAGAAGTAGAACGAGTATAAGATCATCCAAACACACACCTTTCCCTCTTTCCCTCCTCCTGCATTTTAAGTAGTGTAAAAAAAAAAGTGACTTACATGTCCTTTTATTAGTTGGCAAGCCAAAAAAACACTTCTGTGCTGTGAAAATGTTGGGTTTTTTTTCCAAAGACATTTTCTCATAAAGACTGTATGTATTATTTTAAAGTAATTGGTGGTCTTCCAAGGATCATTTGGAGAACACTGTGCAAGAATAAATTAATATTTGTCAAATCTGAATACCAGCAGCATGATCAAAGTTCCATAGTATGAGGATGAATCATATTGTCTTCCACTGAAGCTTGGAAGTTATCCTCAGCACCTCTTTCTTAGGCACAACATCCTACCTATACAGTTTATGGGAACCTATCTAGATTCATTCAGAGTTAATCATGGCTTAAATGAGGAGTAATTGATTCTTTTACACTTGGCACCATCTTTATTCCCAACTATTCAGGAAAGCTGATGCATCAGTTTTGGGCAGTCTTGAAGAACACAGGCCATCAGCAAACCACAAACAAAATAGGAGAGCTCTTATAGGTGAAAAAAATCAGATTTTCTTGTGTCCCTTAAGTGTGACCTGACTTTTATGATCAAGAATTCAATTATAAAATATAGCTTGTGACAAAAGGAAATTAAATCCATGAGTCGTTGAATCATTTGCCTTCAGATTACCTATGCAGGAGAAGTACACACTACCAGAGAGCACTAGCTATCACCAAATAGATCTCATGATGGGATTTTAAAGAAAAATGAACCTACACTGTCAGTAGATAATACAACACATTGTGTAACACATGCTACAGCTCACTGTAGAAGACAAAAGCACTGCTGGAATGACTGCCCAGGGAGGTGGTGGAGTCACCATCACTGGAGGTCTTTAAGAAAAGATTGAATGTGGCACCTGGTGGCATGGTTTAGCTGATGTTGTGGTGTTAGGTCATAAGCTGGACTTCATGATCTCAGAGGTCTTTCCCAGCCTCAATAATTCTGTGATTCTGTGATTTTTTAAGAGGTAGGAAATATCTCCTCTGGACCTTGGGGTCTGAAGAGCTGCCTACCTACCTGACATGGAACAACAATGTGCTCTTGTGGCCAAGAGAGCCAATGGGATCCTGGGATGCATCAAGAAAGGTGTGTCCAGCAGGTTTAGGGAGGTTCTTCTACCTCTCTACTCTGCCCTGGGGAGACCACACCTGGAGTACTGTGTCCAGTTTTGGGCTCCCCAGTTCGAGAGAGACAGAGACCTGCTGGAGAAAATCCAATGGAGAGCCACAAGGATGATTAGGGGACTTGAGCATCTCCCCTGTGAAGAGAGACTGAGAGCCCTGGGGCTGTTTAGTCTTGAGAAGAGAAGGCTGAGAGGGGATCTGATCAGTGTCTATAAATATCTGAGGGGTGGGTGTCAAGTGGAAGGGGCCAGGCTCTTTTTGGTGGTTCACAGTGATAGGACAAGGAGCAATGGGTTCAAACTTGAACCACCAAAGATTTCACCTCAACATGAGGAGAAACTTCTTTCCAGTGAGGGTGACAGAGCACTGGAACAGGCTGCCCAGGGGAGTTGTGGAGTCTCCTTCTCTGAAGACTTTCCAAACCCACCTGCATGCATTCCTGTGCAGACTACCCTAAGTGATCCTGCTCTGGCAGGGGGGTTGGACCTGATGATCTCTGGAGGTCCCTTCCAACCTCTGATATATTATGATACTGTGACATGACTAGCTTAGACTCTGATCAGCTCTTTAGCCATGTTTGTGTTTTGCTTCCTATGAGAAGCATGTTTGCTAAGGAGTACTTTATTTACACTGTACAGCAAGATACTATGCATAACAAGAATTGGATATGCTTGGCACACATTAATTTGTGAACATGCTGTCTGTGCAGAATATAACTAAAAATCTACACTGTTGTATTTATACCAAATTAAAAGCCAGCTTCTATTTATTCCTTGAGCTGAATACTGACACCTTCCCAGGGTAAACCCACTCAGCTATAAATTATGAAAGGTACATTAGGAATGAGTTAAAGCATTATGCCAGCACTGCAAAAACTTTATTTGGAGTGAATTATCAAGATGTCTTCTGCACCTAGTTTATTAGATATGTATCGATGACAAATGTGTGCTGCCAATAGACTTACAAATGAATCCAGCCTGCAAATTCTTTCTTATCTCTATGGAGATTAGCATATCTCATCAATACTTTATCCATGTATATGTACATGCTCATTAATAACTGCCAGGAAAAGAATTATGCTGCCTTTTTGTACAGAGAAAATACTCCTGGAATTTGGTAGGGTTCTATCAAGTGTTTGTCAGGACTCTATAAAGCATTTCCTGCTCCTCTTCATGTAGACCAAACTCAGTGGCTAAAAGGATATCCAGCAATGTTGCTGATAGCTTGCTTCTGTGTAAGAATGCAAAGGGAGCAACTGTTTGTTCCTCTTTTTTTTTGTTTTAAACACATCCCCTTCATGTCATAGGTGCTATTTTTAAAAGCAAACTTCTTCTCAAAATACATTTTTCCCTGGTTAGATAAGCCACAGCTCGCTTTAAAGATCATGCCAAGAAGACTGGGATTCCAAAGCATTCATGTTTTAGTGAGCTGAGTTTTCAAGGGCTGCTTCAGTCACAGTGGGGAGGTTTTGATGTGCCAGTACTCACATATGTATTATTTGGGTTTATTTCCAGCAGATGCTCAGAAGTTGCTCTCTTTTGTTGTCCTAGCCAAGACCTGAAATGAGAGGTAGCTCCTGTCTCCAAATCCTACAGGCAATGGTCAAAACAAACCTGAAATAAACGCTTAAGCCACATGAAAAGTTGTAGTCCCCCATGAAAGATAAGAAGAAGCATTTTATGGAACCAGCAAAGAACTGTTTTTCCCCTTTGGAGGTTTACTTACTAGTGAGAGGTCTTTGGAGTATTACTTGTTTTTCATCCATGCCCAAAAGCTCAAGTCTTCAGATAAGGTGACTGGATACAAAGCTTTTAGGAAAAGGTGTGTCTGTGTTTTTCCTCAGGAATGCCTTTGAAAATATCCTTTTATTACTGGTGTCTTATGCTCACAAGTCTCCATTGTGTTGCTTTGCCTTCAACTAGGGTTAGATATTAGTATTTATTATTATTTCCTTGGGACAGATTTGATGTCACTTTAACACTATTTCCGACATCTCAGTTTATATTAGATTCTTTCAAAACTGTTAATAAGGGTAGATAAAGTTATTTCAGAAGGAAAATTATCCCTGGCATGCTATTTCTTTCTCTGTACCTCTTGGATGAGCTACTAACTCCTTCTTTCATTGCCTACCCATAATATTATTATAAAACCTGGTCACCTCCAAAGAAAAAGGATTAGAACAGTCTAAGCCTTCATTGAACAATATTTTTTTTTTGCAGAACAGATGACAAAAATGATGTTTATAGGGGCTTCTGATTTTTCAGCTTTCAAGTTATTTTATGCAGACCAGAAGCAGGACACTCAAAAGCCACTCATGAGCAGATTTCATTCCTGCTTAGACCTAGGGAGAAAAAATGCTTATAAAAAGAAAAAAAACCCCAAACCTTAGTTAGTGGAATTTTGTCAAATTCCAAAAATACACAACTAGCTCATATACCCCAGATTCCTTGTTGGAGGTATCTCCATGGACTGCTTGCACCTCTGCTTGAAATTACTAATCTTGACTCTCATTGCCTTGTTTTAGAAGGACATATAGCCAAAATGAAGTAGTGACTCACTACAGCTAATATTGCAAAGGTTCTCCATGTCTCCTTTTCTGATGTTATACAAACTCAGATGAGCTGTCTGGCCAGAGATAATATGTGAAGTATGAATGTAGACAGTCTAGATGAACATTTACACATCTGAGAAACAAAAAAGCAAACTTTCATACACTTCCATTAATTCCCTTACAAAATATTGGCATGAGAAAAAGCAAGTCTAGTGTGGTTATCCAGTAACAACAGAAGAAAGAAATGTATTCAGAGACACAATGGGAAGTCCCTGGGTTGTACTGTCTTCCTACATGTATAAGGGAAGTTTGGCTAGAGGACTTCCTAAGGAGCAACAATGAGGTGATTGTTGTGACAGCTTTATAGCCATTCTATACAACTGTTCCTGATTTGCAGCCTAAGTGCAATATAGTCCCAGTGCTGTGCAATACATGGCTGGTAGACTTTGTAGGTAGATTTTTATTCCTGTACTATGCATAAAACTGAGAAGTCATTGTTGAATGCAAGAAAGCGCTGCATCTGAATGTTAAATAACTAACCCCCACCTCCCATATTTGAATCTACTGTCATATGGCAGGAAGGTAGGCACAGTTATCTTTTGCCCTCCTATTCTACATGTTGCATTCATGTGGAAAGAGGTAATCTGCATTCCAGGTGGTTTACAAAGTTCGAGACTGGCAGATGAAACAGAGGCAAAGAGGGCACTTAAAGGAGAAGACAAACTTGTGTTTATATACAACCACTGAAAAGTAGACATTGATATTTGAAATTCTAGAGACTGACTTTAAAAGGAACTGAAATTCAACATAGCAGCACGCTTCATTAATGAAGAAACTTGTGTCACTGTTAGCAACGTGCAAAATTCCTAGAAGTGTCAACCTGTGTATGTATGAAACGAGTTCTAACTTCAGATATTAAAACACATGTATATTTTCATCTATTTATCATATTTCATCATCAGATTTCCCTGGTATGCCATTAGTCCTTTCATTGTTACCTCAGAAGCATACACTCTCCTGCTCTGTTTGCATCAGAATAAGAAAAAAAGATAGAAGAAAAGAACTTTTAGCAGAACTACTGCTTAAAGTTGCCCTCTGCTACAACCTATATGAGTGCACAAGCAGATATTTGTTGTTCTTGTACTCATCATTACTACAGATAGCTAATTTAAAGTTAGCAATACAACCTGGATCCGAGTACCAAGAAGAATGAGATGTAAAAATGTCAATAAATAAAGCCAAAAGACCAACTGACTGTGTCACTCTAGTAAATTACAGTCTTCCCAGAGAGAAATACCTGATTTCAAAGTAAGGAGATTATTATCCTCAAGCCTAAGGATGCTCAAAGATACCCATAGCATTTCCATCTCCTATGGAAAAACCATAACCTCTTCAGAAGGTAGATTACACAATGCCAATTAGGAGACTGGAAAATTTCCAGGTCTGTTGCAATTGTGTCAGACTTAAGACCAATAGCCCTATGTATTTTGTATGACTACATCACACACTGAAGATGGTCCTTTTTGGCAATTTGCATGGTTCCTTTCCCTCACAGTGGATGGCCACCACTCTTTTCCTTTAGTAAAGGAAGCTATGTCATTCAGTATATTTGCAGCTCTAAGTCTGGTTTCTTGAGAGGACTGCAATTTTATCCTGTTCATCAAACACTGTCAGCACCTTAATTTCCCTGGAGTTTGACACAAGTAGCAGCAGGCAGGCAATGAAAGTTTTGATTCATTAAAGTCATTAGCATTTTTTTGAGTTTCTGTCGAGCCTGAGCAATTACTAATCGAAGCAGGATGACTGTTCTTGACCAAAATTCTCCTGAAATACTGATATGGAGAACAAACCAATCTCATGGATTCTGTTGCTGCTACACTACACACAAATAGCATTCTCTGTCCATTTATTGAAATTATTCCTATAATTACTTGTGGAAAGTTGTGTGTGAGACACATGTTTTGAGGCTGGTTTAAGAAGCATGCCCAGGTTAAAACACCTCTTCATTTGAATGAAGAAAGAAAGAAAGAAAAAAAAACATAGAATCATAGAATCAAGCAGGTTGGAAGAGACCTCCAAGATCATCCAGTCCAACCTATCACCCAGCCCTATTCAATCAACTAGACCATGGCACTAAGTGCCTCATTCAGTCTTCTCTTGAACATCTCTAGAGACGACGACTCCACCACCTCCCTGGGCAGCCCATTCCAAAGGGCAATCACTCTCCCTGTGAAGGACTTCCTCCTAATATCCTCCTAATATTTATACCTCCCCTGGCACAACTTGAGACTTTAGTCCCCTCATTCTGCTACTGGTTGCCTGGGAGAAGAGACCAACCCCCACCTGGCTACAACCTTCCTTCAGGTAGTTGTAGAGAGCAATGAGGTCACCCCTGAGCCTCCTCTTCTCCAGGCTAAACACCTCCAGCTCCCTCAGCCTCTCCTCATAGGAGACAAACAAACAAACAAAAAAACCCACCCAAAGCAAAAACAATAGAGAGCCAAATTCAGATAAACAGTAAACAGACTGAATATAGGTTTTGGAAAGTTGGATTTAAATGTATGAATCCATTTAAAACTTGCTCCTAGAAGAAAGAATATACTTTTTTGAATTTTTTTTTTTGTTGTCGTTGTTGTTGGTTTTGTTTCTCCTGAGCAAGAGACAAACATTTCTGAATTTGGATAGGTAAAATCCCCCTATCTTTGTCATGTCTTGCAGGCTGTGTAAATAACTAGTAGGTGTGAATTTGCTTCTTTAGGAAAGGGTCTAGCATATCTCACCGCCCCTTGAAAACGTATTGAAAAGTATAGCACCACTCACACAGCTCTTAATCATGCAAAGAATTTTGGCTTTATGTGGATTACCTTCTTACATGAAGATTTCAGGATGAAGGCCTTTTAATTCTGGTAGATTTTAGGGCACAATATGATCTGTTATATCAGACTGATATGTAGCCTTTCACTTAAGCCAAGTTCAGTGATGGAAATCCTACCCAACTACCCTTGAGAGCATCATACATAGTCCTTATTGTTCTTCTTCTAACCAAAGTATTTCCTAATGTTAAATTGACATTTTTCCCTGTAACCTATCTGTCTTGTTCTGCTCTTGATGACTCAAAAGAATAATTGTTCCCTATTCTCTTGGTATTATCCCTTTATGTATGTATAGACAGTTATGTCTCCTCTAAATGCTAGATTGTCAATTGTCTTTATCACCCTTGCAATTTCAATTTCCTAAGTCTTTAATAATTTGTCTACTTTTCCCCTCTGGACTACCCTCCATGTGTTTGCAAGGTCCCTAGTAATCACACGTGTATAAAAGAACAGCCCTGACACATTTTTCTATCGAGTGATGGCTACAAGATGGAAACTTCCTTCAGCGAGTGTTTTATACACATTCTTCTTACAGGCCTGTGCAAAATAGGAGCAACACAAAAGAAATGTGTTGAACAGATTTATTGGCTTTTTTTCTCTTGTTCAACAGAGGTACTATGACAATGTCCAGGCAAGACAGCTCAGGCTCACAAGCCCTTTTGTTGCAAAATATCTAAAACGAAGCTTTACAGCAGGCAAGAAAGGAGTGACTCCCTCCCACTTAAAAAAAAAAAAAATACTGCATTAAAGAAGCAATTCTGTTCTGTATTGATATGATTTATGATCAAATTTATAAGCCAGAAATATGATACATTATGAATATGATTTATTAGATATTAAAATTTATTTTTCCATGCTAATTTGATTCAGATTCATTTGCCTGGTCCATGATAGGTTGATTACACAGGATAGGACATTAATGAACAGTGGAATAACAGTCTAGAAAAATCAGAAACTTTGGAATACAGAGAAACAAACTGGAAACTCTTACAATGCAAAAACAAGCAACTCTGCCATCTCAGGAGGTAGGAGAGATCCTCCTGGCCTTGCTGTGGAGCGAAGCTACAGAGAAACAGTCTGTGAACTTTAGAAATAACCAAGTGTGTCAGTGTGAGAACTGAAATCCTCCCCCACCGACAAGAGCCAGGCTAGCTCAGTCTGGAAAGCAAATGGAAGCTGGATTTACAAGCAGATCTACAATCTATGATGAAATGCAATGAATATGTACAAATATACACAATTCACAACATTTACAAATATATACAATCAACAGAAAAGCACAACCAAGATCCCTTTGCTTCCCCTGAGGGGACCTCCCAAGGGGCCTTCCCCCTCAGACCCCCCTGGCAGAAGGCAGAGAGTTAAGAAGCAGAGAGGCTGTTAACTTAGCTTGCCAAGGTCAGTGTGTTATCTTCAGCCAGAAGAGAAGAAGCAGCAGCATCAGCCAGACAGCCCAGCAAGTTGCCCCAACTGCCCAACTTTGTTTTGAGTAGTGGTTCTTAAACATTTCTATCTCTCCAATGGAAGTGTTTAGAACAATCATTATTTTGCTTTCTTACACCCAACAGAGACTTATTTACACTCTTTCACTTTCTCTGCTTGAACTTTGAGAAGAAAAATTAAAGAGACAGCTTTAAACCATCACACCAAGTAAATTAGTTTTAGTTACTCATGAACCGCTGAGCTTCTAGTCACCAAACTTTGCTAAATGAAGAGGTGCAAGGAGCTGTAACTTGTAGACCAAAGGGCAGGGATAATCCAAAAGAAATCCCAAACTGGGGGAGGTGAGGGAGAGAAAAATAGAGCATGCTGCTGCAGTGTGGCTCGGAGCTAAACACGCTGCTATGAGGACAATAGCAAGCAATCACCCTGAAATCAGGCACCAAGTGGGTGCTTGTCACTGTCTGGAATCCTGTTAACCAACAGAAGTGTGGGCTTTAGAATCATACCCTATAAATTCCCTTTTTGAAAACTGAAGGGCCCAGTGGCAGATTACCTTTTCAAATATCACCCATCAGTTCAAAGTGCTGTATGGCAGGCAAACTGTACATGCCTTCTTGACTAGCCTCTGACACGTGCAATTGTCTATGTGAAAGGTGAGGCACAAGGTCCAGCTTCCATCCCCCCCCCAGGCAGCCTCAACGGCACCTACCTGTTGGCTCCTCAACCTTGACCTGGACCACTGCAACAGGGAGGGAGGAGAAAGGGCAGTGGCCAAACAGTTTAGCTGGCTCAGTAATGCCACTTCCAGGACACGTATGTGGGTGGGTTAACTACGAGTTTTAGTGCCACTCTTTTCCACTTATGAAGTTCAAAATCTTTAGATGAGGTTTTCACAGATGAAAAGTCAAACTAGATGCATTAACCGACACAAATGAGTTAAACCACTCGTGTTGTATTCCATGATCAGACCATAATGCAAGGCAGAGGGATTTCCAGTGTTAAGTGTTACTATTTTAACAATACTCTCACTATTTTCTCTAAAATAATTCTAATCCTAGGAAGACATTAAAATCTAACATCTCCCCAGTTTGAAATATAAGTATTTATCTGCCACACAATTAAGGAAAAAAGGATTTTTTTCCCTGAATTGTTAGTGGTTTATCTATTGAACAAAATTTGTAAAGTGATGTATATCTACAAGCTGTTCTTTAATTTCAGTGAACCATGCACTAACAGCTCATTCCAAGGATTAGTAACCACCACCTCTCTGAGGCAAAGTTATGCCAGCATGAAAATATCCTGATGTATTCCTTGCATTCTTATACCAGATCTCAGAACATGTTTTCTACCTTTCACAAGTCAGGTTTCAGTCCAAATGCTATGGGATCCTAAGTACTCCAGAATCATCTTTGACTATGTTAGGAAGTTAACCATTTGGAGGAAACCTTTTTGAAGAATCCTTCTATCAGAGGCACCTGAAGCATTTAATAAACAACTAACCAGGACACAAAAACCTATTTGAAAACATTTTGTTTTTTTTTTCCCCCTGTGCTTCTCCCCTCAACTCCCCAACACCCTGATTTGCATTTTGATTTCTTTGTGCTTTGTGTTATAAGCAATGATTGCCCACCACAAAGATTGCTTCCACTAGTTGTTTGGGTTTTTTTTTTTTGCATTTGATGTTACAGCAAGAAGAATTTTTAGCAGAATATATCAAGGTCTACCGACTCTTTGAGCATTCTCCTGAATATGTACACCAAACTTCTCAAACCTTATTTCAGTGTGCATTCAAGGAGAGTATCAGTGTTTACTGATGACATGTTTTAATATTTCCCTTTCTGTTACCACCCCACAGGGGCTAACTCTTTTCCATGTGCAATATGTCAAAGGCTGGGTGCAACTCTCCCTACTTTAGGCTGTCCAAAATAGCCTTCATAAGCTGTTTGTAGTCAGATTTTGTATCCCTATCTTAGTCCCAAGAGAGAAGAATTGCTTACAAGGAGAAAAAGCTGCTATCTGGTTGTGGAACTTGCAGGGAAGGTAAACTGAAAGTCCACCTCCACCTCCAAAGTCGTGTAGCGATGACATTATGTCATACCTCAGACAGGAGGGCTGAGCATATTGTTCATGGGATTTCAGATTCCCAAAGGCCTTGAAAAGCAGTGTTTTGCCACATGCAAGGAAGGACAGCTAATCTCATGCTCCTGTTCAGCTACAGTGATCACTGCTATTGTAGTACATAGATATCAGAATAACATAACGAGGGGTGTGGGGGTGTGTGTGACTGAAGCACAGAAGATGAATAACACTTGCCAAAACACACAGCTTCTCTAGTCCCTGTTGGACAGTGAATTCAGTAATCACACACAGAATGATCTGCAAAGCTATAAATCAACAGAAGTTATATTCTGTTAAAAGAAAGTGAGAGATTTGCCTTCCAGCCACAAGGAAATAATGGAGGTTGTCTGTACAATTTGCTTTGTGTTTTATAAAAGACATTTGATGATATAAATAATACATTTGCAGCATTCTGAAACTGGCCAATGTTCACAGTTATTGCAATAGGCTGTGGCAGGACATTAAACATGGTTTAGCAAACTGCAGTAGTGCAGCGGGATATAGCATTAAGGAACTTGGTCCCTAGCTAGTTTTGCTCATCATAGCTCTATTAACATCACTGGAACTGCTGCCACTTTTACCAGCTGAGACTCATACCCATGCAGATATTTCCAATGTGTTTTTCAGAGTAAATAGTCAATGAAATTGACACTAATAATTGAGAAAAGTGTTGGGAAAAATACCAGCTGTGACAACTGACATTTACACTCATACAGCAGTAGTAAAAAATATCTACCAGTTAACGTTGTAAATTCTTAGATGAGACTACCAGAGAAGATATTTCCCCCAAATAGCTGTGAATTGGCTATGCTTTATAATTGCTTTACCTTTAACTTTTTCCTCCTCACAAGGTTTGCAGAGATTCCAGTACCAACCTTCCACCTACATGGCAGCCAGAGCTGAGAAAGTATCTGCATGTACACCAGAGTTCTTCTGCAGATCTGAATGATTGCTATTTGAATGTTCAAAGATCCTTGCTGTGTCTCAAACCATAAGAAAAATCTAGGTGATTTTTTTTTTTTTTTAACACACAGCCCTCAATTACATGGCAGTGTTTCTACCACAAAAGACTCCAAGCAAAGAATGTGAAGGCAATATCCAATGATATAGCTGATTCTGTCAGAGCCAAAATATATCCCAAATATCTTAAAGTAAAATACCTTAAGAAACTAGATTTCATTATCTGTACTCTACTTACTAAGTCAAGCTTTCCAACAGTCAATGCATACCAAAATAAAGTACTAAAGAAACCCAACCCAATCCAACCAACCAAACAAAAAAGAGGAATATGGGCCATGTCTTTATTTTGGCAAGGTGCTCTGGCAGAATTAGAAAAGAATTGTTAAAATAACAGTAGAAATTACAAACCTTGCCAAAGACATAATTGCTCTTTACAATTCACTGAAAGAAGCTTGGAGTGAGGTTGGGGTTGGTCTCTTTTCCCTAGTATCATGTGACAGAAGGAGAGGAAAAGGCCTGAAATTGTGCCAGGGGAGGTTTAGGTAGGAGATTAGGAAAAATTTCTTTGCTGCCAGAGTGGTCAGGAATTAGAACAGGCTGCCCAGGGAGGTGGTGGAGTCACCATCCCTGGAGGTGTTCAAGAAACATGTGACCATGGTACTTTGGGACATGGTTTAGTGTTGGGTTGATGGTTGGATTTGATGATCTTAGAGGTCTTTTCCAACTGGAACAATTCCATGATTCTATTCTATGGCTGCTCCTTGGGTGAGAGTGTTTCTTTGGGAATGTGTGTATATTTCTTTATTGCAAGCACGACAATAAATCATTTCACACTGAATTCATTTAGACATTTGTGCAATAGCTCATTAACAAGACACTTTATCAGAGGCAAAGAAATTAATATTTTTAGCACATTAGATTGATAATAGCACTTCACATCTGCAATAGCCTCTTTTCTGCCAGAATCTTCAAATAACAATCTGCAAATATTTATTAAGCCTTACAACACGTGTGGGAGGAAGGTACAGCATTTGATATTCCTTCAGGCTAATCCAGTACAGATAATTCCTGTTCCCCGGTGACTGCTTGCTGAGGATGCTTAGGCTACTATTGCTAAGCAAGATACAGGTGTAGTTTGTCTTGCTGTCCGTACAAAATCACTTGCCTCTATTACACAAGGCTGTGGATTTGTGTTTATCTGTCTTCACAGTATCCCAGTATATCAGAGGCTGGAAGGGACCTCAAGAGATCATCAGGTCCAATCCCCCTGCCAGAGCAGGATCACTTAGGGTAGTCCACACAGGAATGCATCCTGGTGAGTTTTGAAAGTCTCCAGAGAGGGAAACTCTACAACCCCACTGAGGAGCCTGTTCCAGGGCTTTGTCACCCTCACTGGAAAGAAGTTTCTCCTCATGTTGAGGTGAAATCTTTGGTGGTTCAAGTTTGAACCCATTGCTCCTTGTCCTATCACTGTGAACCACCAAAAAGAGCCTGGCCCCTTCCACTTGACACCCACTCCTCAGGTATTTATAGACATTGATCAGATCCCCTCTCAGTTTTCTCTTCTCAAGAATAAACAGCCCCAGAGATCTCAGTCTCTCTTCATAGGGGAGATGCTCAAGTCCCCTAATCATCCTTGTGGCTCTCCATTGGATTCTCTCCGGCAGGTCTCTGTCTCTCTTGAACTGGGGAGCCCAAAACTGGACACAGTATTCCAGGCGTGGTCTCCCCAGGGCAGAGTAGAGAGGTAGAAGAACTTCCTTAGCTCTGCTGGACACACCTTTCTTGATGCATCCCAGGACCCCATCGGCTCTCTTGGCCACAAGAGCACATTGTTGTTCTGCCCTCCCATTCCATCACATAATCTGGTCACAAGCAATCCAGCACTGCCAAGTAGCCTAAGTGTGATAGAGATATCTTGCCTCATTACATTTCTCTCACAAGTGAAATTTTGTCTGTGAAGAAATCATGAAAACAGAGACTCTGATTACATGGACATCTGTGAAACCTTAGCACAAGAGAAGCTCTGGAAATGTTTGGGTTCATAGACTTGTGGAATGGTGGGGTTGGAAGGGACGTCTGGGAATCATCTAGTCCAACTCTCTGGGTATACCTGGAGTGGGTTGCACAGGAACATGTCCTGGGGAATTTTGAAAGTCTCCAGAGAAGGAAACTCCACAGTCTCTCTGGGCAGCCTCGTTCAGTGCTACAGCACCCTCCAAGTATTTTGGGAACTGGGAGGCTGGTTGCTTCAGGTTTATCTAGTTAAAGCTGTTTGTACTTGGCTGCAACTGAGGGAGGAATGAAAGGAAGGGGTAAGAAAGCTTGGTAGGTACAAAGGTTCTTGAAAGTCTATGTTGGGAGCAAGATTTATGCATGTTAGGGTATTGAGGTTCTAAAGTAATGGAGATAAATAAAGATAAAGTAGTGGATTTGATAGGTAAGAAATGTTTATGAAGAGAGTTCTATGTTTTCATGCAATGTCAGAGGACTGTTTGATCACTTACTGTTCTTTGCAAGCTTGTGTTGCAATTCACTTCAGAGATTTATGAGCAGTCTTACTATCAGTGTTCAGTACTGCTAAATCTTTGAAAACAGATGGATTATCTTCAGAATCAAGGCCACAAAGAAGTGCACAGTGAGGTCACTTATGCATCCTCAGCTATAGTTCAAAGAAGCTCCGCTAATTTCCTCTTAAAAGGGGTTTAGTTATAATGAATCTTGACAAAGAAGTCTTGAGTGCTATTTCTATTTGCCTTGCTCTAAGACACATCTGGAACTTGAGGTTCATTCCCCACTTTGCACACTTTGTACCTAAGTTTCCTGTGTAGACAATGGAGGAAACAACGTGTTTCACTCAGAACCAGCTCACAGGTGCCTGGTCCTTGCTGCATCCAAAGCCCATATTTCAGGCTGCTGCATTTCAAGCAGTAAGAAAAGTTCATGCACAGCAGTGTGTTGACTGGACTATTTTCTTTCTTCAGAATAGCCAGCTGGGCACAGACATAATATAAGTGCAGGCTAACTTCCTAAGATGTGGGTATGCTTGCAACAACTCAGCTTGAAATGGAAGCCTTTTTTTCTGGTGTAGAAATGGTCACTTAATGCTATTGCAATAAGAATATTTGCTAGGTGAGATGCATTCTTTTGAATGCTGATTTAATTGAGTTCTCTGCTAATTCTCCTTTTGCAAATTTTCAGCAGGCAAGCATACAAAAAAATTGGGAAGAGCTAAAAACAAACAAACAAAAACCAATTATGGACTTAAAGAAACAAAAGTCACTACATTCCTATCATAACAACTGATGCTGCAGAAGAGTTAAAAGGTAACTAGAAAAGGTTGTAAGAAAATAGCATTAATATGCAATCCCTCATATGTTCTCCAGGATACTCAGAGTTGATACCACACCCATTGCACTTGAAACATGATTTCCTGTTCCACAACCTGTTATATTTTTTATAATGCAAGAACCAACAAACCCTAAAATGCTCCTTTATGCCACCATGCAAGCTACTGTAATGTTCACCTTGACTTCTTAAGATATCCTGAAACTAAACCTCCTTTCCTAACTATCTGCTTAACCTTGTAACAGTGAGAGAGCTTGGAGGGAAGAGCAGGCTGATGGGGTGCTAGCTGAGAAGGAAAGATCCCTGTGATAGCAAGAACCTACCAATTTATAAGTGATGCTGGTCATTTCTAGCACTGAAGCAATGCATTTCTGTAGTAGTTTATTGCTACCTGTACCTATACAACCTTTCTATTATCACAGTTCTAGGTGGATGCTCTCAGTAAGGTGAACCACGGTCTTCTGCGTGAAAGAGCCACCTCCTAGTGTCTTTGGAAGGAGTAATCTTACATTGTTACCTGAAGCTACGTGCTGCTCAAAGAAAGCTTATGCTTTCTGTGGCTTAAGGAAGACCTTCTGTGGTGCTCATGTATTTTCCACTGTATTTCCCACCTGCTGTCTCTTCTGTGACATTTGGATTGCAAACCCTTGGGGAAAAGAACCCACTCTGTTTCTGGGTGTTTGCACCAGCTAGTGCAAGGGAATCTAGTCTTTAATTAATAGTCACAGGTAATACAGAAACATAGGTATATAAAAAACTTGGACTCTTTCCTTTTTGGATATGTCCCTGAAATGACCTAGCAATGGTATCTGATGACTTTGGAACAATAATTATATGTAAATATATTCATTTTTGGACATGAACAAAAGTGAATGATTTGTTGTGTGAATGGAGGGGCTGAGATACTCTTTGTAGAAATGCACAATGAAAGAGAAAGATTGATGTGTCCCAAAATCCCCCTTCCACTAAACAACAAAGCAAGACCCCCAGAGCTTTTTCAAATCATTTTTTTCTCCATTTACGTTGTGAAGATTCTACTGGGTTTTTTTCCCTTTCCCATTTTTTTTCTTTTCCTTTTTTTTTCCCCCATCGATTTTCTTCTGCTAAAATAGTGAGAGAAGATTTGGCTGTTGTCTTCAGTATCTGTTTCTAGTATAAACTCATTTTATAAGCTCTCAACTTAAGAGCTGTTTCTTTGAAAGTTTAACATGCTATATATTCCACTTTCTTTGAAAATCTAGCTGCAGGTATTAACGCATGATGTGCAGAGTCTATTGTGGGTGGGAAAATGAAATTTTTAGTCTTTTTTAGGCTGTAGAAAAGAATCATTTCATCAACAGAAATCTGGTTTGGTTTTAGACTGAGAGAGGGTGGAGGAGGAAGAAAAAGCAAACCTCCACAAAAATTTCTGATTTTATTCTGAAGATAAAACCCCAAGGTTATCAAAGAGACTGACTGAAGAGGAGAGATGCATTTTATCACTCCATCTGCCCTGAAGCAAATTCACAACTTCCCTGAGAAACTCTCAGATTCAGATGCTTGTCCCTGTGATCTGTTTTTCTGAGCGGTGGTGCCAGAAGGCAGAGATTGTTTGGGTCACTTGGAAGAGCAAAGTTCTGGTATAAAATGTAGATTTCCATGTCTACAGTTACATTGCATTTTTAATATCCTAGAATGCAAATCTTTATTGTTTAGCTTGTCAGACAAAGTTAGAAGCTTTTTCCCAGGGCTCTCAGTCTCTCTTCACAGGGGAGATGCTCAAGTCCCCTAAGCATTCTCATGGCTCTCCATTGGATTCTCTCCAGCAGGTCTCTGTTTCTCTTGAACTGGGGAGACCAAAACTGGACACAGTATTCCAGGTGTGGTCTCCCCAGGGCAGAGTAGAGAGGTAGAAGAACTTCCCTAGCCCTGCTGGACACACCTTTCTTGATACATCCCAGAATCCCATTGGCTCTCTTGGCCACATGAGCACATTGTTGTTCCATGGAGAACTTGCTGTCCACCAGCACTCCAAGGTCTTTCTCTGTGGAGCTGCTTTCCAGCAGGGCAATCCCTAACCTGTCCTGCTGCCTGTTGTTATTCTTCCCCAGATGTAGGACCCTGCACTTGTACTTATTGAACTTCCTGAGGTTTGCCTGCACCCAGCTCTCAGCCTGTCCGGGTCACACTGGATGGCTGCACAACCTGATGGGGTGTCAGCCAACCCCCCCCAGCTTTGTATCATCAGGAACTTGCTGAGGGTACTCTCAATTCCCTCATCCAGGTCGTTGATAAAGATATTGAACAAAACTGGACCCAGTGCTGATCCCTGGGGAACATCACTGGCCACAGGCCTCCAAGTTGACTCTGTGCCATTGATGACAACCCTCTGAACTCTGTTGTGAAGCCAGTTTGCAATCCACCTCACTGAGCAGCCATCTATGCCACACCTCCTGAGCTTTTCTATGAGGATGTTATGGGAGACTGTATCAAAAGCTTTCCTGAAGTCAAGATATATGACATCCACTGCTCTTCCCTCATCTACCCACTTGGTCATAACTTCATAGAAGGCTATCAGATTAGTCAGGCAGGATGTCCCCTTGGTAAATCCGTGTTGGCTACTCCTGATAACTTTCTTGTCTTCCATGCTGTTAGAGATGACCTCCAGAATGAGCTGCTCCATCATCTTTCTAGGGATGGAAGTGAAGCTGACTGGTCTGTAGTTGCCTGGATCCTCCTTCTTGCCTTTTTTGAAGACGGGAGGGACATTTGTTTTCTTCCAGTCATCAGGCACCTCTCCTGTTCTCCAGGACTTTTCAGACATGATGGAGAGTTCAAGGACCTGTCATCCCTGCTGATTATTTGTGTCACATGGGCCAGACTGGTAATCTTATTTTGAAGTCTGATTTTACAAACTGGAGTTTAGGATATTGCATTCATGGTCTTTACCTGGCTGGTAGGTTTGCTGGTATGTAGCTTCTACAGGGTTTTCTCTGGGGAAAGTCCTGCTGTAAAGCACAACCTAAAGCACTTCAAAAGTAGACACCAACAAGCTCTGTGTCAAAAAAAGAAAAAAAAACAAAACCAAACAACTGACACTACACAGTAAATTGCTAAGGAAAATGCACCCTCATTCTAATAGTTGTTTCAGTCATTTTCCTGGTATGTTCTAAGAAAAATATTTAATTTCATGTGTTTTAGGGCTGTGTGGGGTGCCATTCAGTGGATGTGGTAGCTGAAACTGCTGTTATTTTCTCAAAAGCCTTTTAAACATTGCTTGCTGCATGCAGTACACTTGCTGCTTTGACTGATCTGCTAGAACTGTGTCAGCTGCTTTTATGCCTCTTTTGATTATTCCACTCAAGCCTTCTCAGTCCCAGGAAAAAACTTGTCCCTTGATTCCATGTGTGTGAAAGGGTAAAACCCTAACCAGATCTTGACATCACCATAGCTCATGTCAGAAAAAATATTACAGCCTGTATTGACTTATGTGACAAAAAGAGACTAAACTGCAAGGTTCAAACAAATGATTTATTTGAGTTTTCCTTGCAGGTTTAACTACAGTGGCCAAGCAAACAACTAATTTGACCTTCACTCACAGATTTAATGTGCCACTATCATAGGTTTTCCATGCAAACAATAGAAGAAGGTACTCTACAACTTAAAAGCAACCTAAAAAGCACTCAAAATGCTATATGTATGTTCATTGCCTGAGAAGAAAAATATAACCCGTGCTAAACATTTGCTTACCTCCTCGGGCAAGGGTTCTTAATCCCAGCAAAGAGCCTTTGGATGGTGTTCTGACCAGAAGGGAAGGGTTTCTGCACAGGTAAGGTGTAGCCTTTGAGAGGAGAATCCCAATTTCTAACACAAAGCTTGTATCTCCTGATTTATGTGACTGTGGGCAAGACTATGCCTGAGTGGATTATAGCATCTGGAATGTTTATCTCTGGCAGTGTAATGGAGTTTCCTCTTATCTCTCTTTTATACATGGGCAGCTTTCACTTGTGAGCTTTTCTCTCTACTTCTCTTGTGCTGATCTTATGATTGTCTAGATATGCAGGGTTGTTGGCTGAAACTGACACTGAAACCCTGCAGCTTCTCTTTATCTTACTTTCTCAGGCAACTGAGTGGTGAGACTCAGGACATATTATTTGTTGAGAGATCTCAAGACTCAGCTCAGGTTTCAGTTGTCTGAATGATGCAGTGATGCCCTGTTTGGTCTGTGGCTTACAGACAACTTGAGGTTGAGCTCTTCTCCATAGCTCCTCCTATGTTTTCTCTGCATAGGCAGGGCCTCAAAGCACTCAAGACTGGGTCATTTTTATGATCCCCCTGTGAATGGCCTGCATGCACTAGAATCATAGAATCAGTCAGGGTTGGAAGGGACCACAAGGATCATTTAGTTCCAACCCCCCTGCCATGGACAGGGACACCTCACACTAGACCAGGCTGGCCACAGCCTCATCCAGCCTGGCCTTAAACACCTCCAGGGGCCTCAACCACTTCCCTGGACAACCCATTCCAGGCTCTCACCACTCTCATGGGGAAGAGCTTCTTCCTCACCTCCACCCTGAATCTCCCCACTTCCAGCTTTATTCCATTCCCCCTAGTCCTGTCACTACCTGATAGCCTAAAAAGTCCCTCCCCAGCTTTCTTGGAGGTCCCCTTCAGATACTGGAAGGCCACAAGAAGGTCACCTCAGAGCCTTCTTTTCTCCAGACTGAACAGCCCCAACTCTTTCAGTCTCTCCTCATAGGAGAGGTGCTCCAGCCCTCTGATCATCCTGGTGGCCCTTCTCTGGACACCTTCCAGCATGTCCAGATCCCTCTTGTAATAGGGGCTCCAGAACTGGACACAATACTCCAGGTGGGGTCTCACCAGAGCTGAGTAGAGGGGGAGAATCACCTCCCTTGACCTGCTGGCCACACTTCTCTTGATGCAGCCCAGGATGTGATTGGCTTTTTGGGCTGCAAGTGCACACTGCTGGTTCATGTTGAGCTTCTCATCCACCAGCACCCCCAAGTCCCTCTCCTCAGGGCTGCTTTCCAGCCAGTCACTGCCCAGCCTGTATTTGTGCTCGGGATTGCCTCGACCCAGATGCAGGACCTTGCACTCTGTCTTGTTGAACCTCATCAGGTTGGCTTGTGCCCACCTCTCCAGCCTGTCAAGGTCCCTCTGGATGGCATCCCGACATTATTAAAACTTTAAAACTATAAGGCAGAAAACCCATACAGTTTGCAGGTACAATCCCACACTGAAGTCTAAGTTGCAATTGTGATTAAATCCTCCAGAATGAATGGAAAGGGTAGCAACCTACTAAAGACAATGATGATAAAATTCTGTAGAAACATTATCATAGTACTATGATAAAATAAGCTGCTTTGGAAAAAGCCCACAATATTTCTTAATGCTTCTTACAGGAACCACACACCCAGTAGTGATGCAATTGTTTATAGCACCTTGTTGAACTTTATTTAACATTATTAGTGGCTACCTCATTACTTTCATGTTTAATTCACTTGTCATTTTTACTTAGCTTAGAAAATCACATGGACTAAACAAAGAAGACTGATTTTCTTTTCCAGACAATGATCTATGCAGTCATGAGCTGTGTTTCTGTTATTCAGCTGTTTGCTGGGTGACTTTGACATGGCAGCTTCCTATTCTGCTTATGGGTGCAGAGCTGTACTGCCACATTACACTCAGATCAACAAATGTTGTTATCATACCACAGGATTAGTCATAAGAAATATTCATGACTGCTTATTACTTTGTAGATTTGTAAGCTGCAAATTTTGCAGGGTTGGGTTAACTTTTATTGCCAGAGTCTCTTACATGGTGATGTAAGAGACACACAGAGTTGCATCTCAAAAACTGTTGGGCTTTGGCAGTGTCTGGCCACTTGCTGGGTGGCCAGATGGCTGCTGCTGTGCTGATGAATCCACATGTTGTCCAATTTGAGAGCTGCTGCCTCAAACCTACTCTTGCTTTTAACAGTCCTGACAAATTTTTCACAATTGCATGCTTGGTGTGATTCCTGACTGGACTTGTTAACCCACCCTCAAGCAAGACATTCAGTGGTCTGCTCTTTTGTCACGGTGTTTTTAAGAGCTGTAGCTCTGAACTCCCTCTTTATTCTGCTAACTGCAGAAAAAGCAGACCGAAGGAAATTGTCCACACCTTAGTCTATAGATTAGATATAAACCAGGATGTCTTTTGAGTTTGTATACAATGTGAAAATGCAATTTCAAGTTTAGGGCATGGGGATTGAAAATAATGGTTTGTCTTGTACATTTATTACATGTAGCTTATCCTCCACAAAAAGAGCCTATGTATCTTTGAAGTGTACTTTGTACTACGAATACAAGTTTTTGACTATGAGCACCATTTGTAAGCACCAAGTACCTTCACATCCAGAGCTTAATTTACAACATTCAGAAGAAGAACTGCTCCACAAGGTTTAAATGGATTCTGGTTGTTAAAGCTGAAGGTAGTAGGGAGGATGGAAGAGCCAAATATAAAATATGCCACAAAGAATAACCTTCTGGCTTTAGCCACTTTGCCCCTCCCTGGTCCTTCTCTCCTATGCTTCACTGAGCCTATCTGGAAATCTGGGTCAGTTAGTGGTATGTGATCAAAAGGTAGATTTTGCTCAGGTATGGGGAGATAGGAAGAGCTCCTGCTGAATAGGCTTGACTTGTTTTGGACTGTCTGTGCCCCATCCTGTCTTTATTGCATGCATAATTCCCCGACTTGACTGATGAGTACTGTCCCAAGGCCAGCCCCTGCTGCTTTCAGCCAAAAACCATTGCACAAATGAAGTCAGTAAGACTATGATGGGCTGTATTTACTCCAGCAGTTCCTCTTACCTGCCTGTAGGAAAAGCTGCAGCAGTTAATTTTTAGCATTTTTAGGGAAGCAGGGTCAAATCTGTATTTGGTATTCCCTGTTGTGGTGCTGTGTATTTACATCACACGAGTGGTTTGGAATTTGTTTAATGAAGCTGTCCCACAAACCTTTCCTTCCATAGCTGCAAGCTTTGCTAGGAAACCACACTTTTCACCTCCAGTGCTTGACAGTGCTGGTTCTTGCTTTTCTGATAGGACAGGGAGAAGAGGGAGATTGCAGACACTTAAAAAAAAAATAGTTTGAAATTCCCAAAGAGGGTGCTTTTAATGACATTCCTTGCCAAGGATAAGAAGACTCCAAAATCAAAGTTTTCTAGCCATCCATGTCTTCTCAATAGCAAACTATAACCACTTTAATTCTTCCCTGAGCATTGATTAGATGTGGCATAAACTGCAGTGACAGCCTCCTGCCTCGGAAACGCTAGCAGAAAGAACAATCTTAAAATTCACATAGAATTTGTCTCTAGGACTCTGCAAGATGAGCTGGAAAGAGGGTGGCATTCCACACACTTAACAATATGCAAAGCTAACACAGCTGTTTCTAAGCAGAAATACAGACCAAACTTCAAAAAAGATTTTTATATCTAGGTTTTAGTACCCCAAGTGACTCCCAATTAGGCCTGGAAATAGGTGACCAGATGTTTCATTTGCAAATGCTGGAAGCTGCTGGCTGCTGGAAATGTTGAAAATATGCACTGATATAATTTGAGAACTGTTTCTTCATTCACTTTTACCTGCCAATGCTTGTGGTGTTTTGGTTTGGTTTGGGGTATTTTTGGTTTGGTTTGGTTTTGTTCTTGGGTTGGGTTTTGTTTTTTTTTCTTTTCATAGGCTTTGTTTATCATTACCTCCATGACAGCTGGGACTTAAACTAGTGCAGAAAACTCTGAAATAAAGTTGTCACATGAATGCTGATTTTCAGTGTAGCAAAGTAAATGAATTTTCTACGCATCTTTTTTCAAAAGACAAAAAGTGTTTTTAAATACTCATTTAAGAGGGAAGCTAAACATTACTGAGAAAATAAATTGCTTGCTTCACAATTCAGCTTCAAGACTGGGATGCAATTAAAGTTTAGATTTTAGTATTTGGAGCAGATTAGCCATTTAAATTAATGGGAGCTGGGAAGTCTCTGACTAAATTTTTAAGTTTTGGAAATCTATATTTTGTTTCTTTACATTTTTAAAATTCTGGAGTGGTGAGCTCTGGAAAATGGTTCCTTAGGTGGGATGAAGAAATGTAACAGCCATTAATATATATCCTCCCCAGCAAGTTTTGGGAATGCTTTAGGGAATATATTGTTTGTACTGTAAAGAAGACCACTCCCTGGTTCACATTTGCAGAGTACAAGTAAGGTCAAGCAGATTACTATTCACTAAGCAGAATAAAATGTGCAGTTAAATAAATAAAATCAGTAAGTGAGTTTTTATACTGACTGCATAAGCAACATGAAGTTGATTTATGTAATACAGGAATCATGCTTAGCCAGATCAGCATTTGTCATATGTGATTTCCCTCTCAGTTGCCTGCATCAGGGAAAAAAGCTGTCCATTGTGGCTGCTTTTTTTCCAAGGGTTCAGCAATGCACTTTGAAAGCTGTTACATCAAGGACCTAAGGAGAGAGAGAACTGCAGGATGATGCCAGTAGAACAATCAGCTAAGCTTTCCTGACATTTGGGTTCATGAGCTTTTCATAGTTTTTGAGGCTGAGAGAGGTAGCGAGAAATACAAAGTACATTCCCCACAAAGGCTACTGATAATGATGGCAAGCTTGGACTGTCCATGTTCTAGAGGTTTGGTAACATTTTGCTGATGTTAGTTTAGTTTTTTCAGACAGGCTCAGCCTGGGATCAGAGGGGGTCTGTGCTGCACAACCAGAACATGATGGGCTGCACCCTGTGAGAGCAGCTCTGCCACTGCTCGTTGCTCTATGTGCAGTGTCTCTGGGAAAAGAGTGATGAGAGAGAAAGAATTTCAGAGACAACCTCAGTTTTTTTTCTTTTTGTTGTTGTTGTTCTTTTTTGTTCAGATAAAAATTTTTGTCATAGTCAATAGCCAGCTTGTGCTGTTTTAAATTCTGTGCCTTGAGTTAAAGTCAATTTTAGTGAAAGAGGAGGAGAATGCAGACTCTTTAAAATATTCTGTTCTGAGCCCAAATCTTCTAGAAGATCAATTTCTGAAGGGAATAAATTTCTGAAGTGAAGTCTCCTTCTCAGGATGCTCTCAAGTCTTGTCTGGACACATTCCTGCGTGACCTGCCCTAGGTGATCCTGCTTTGGTAGTGAGGTTGGACTCAATGATCTCCAGAGGTCCCTTCCAATCCCTACCACTCTATAGGTCTATGCTAAATTTGTCTGCAATTATTGTACTACATGGAAATGTCACATTTCTATAGACTTCTCCTTTATAGACCAAAAAAAAAAAATATTTGTCTTGACCATCATTATGTTAAAACAAATGTACAAGAACTGGAGTTTTTCCCATGGTCCCTCACAAGGTAGGGGACAAAACGCAGGACTGTAAGCTTAAACAGTAATCAACTTAACAGATACCTGAAGGAAATATGCTGAGCCAATTATCAGCAGCTTCCTTTCAGTGAAAAGAACATGCCTTTAATATTGAAGGCAAACTGACCATGTGTACTGGAAGCATGAAAATGCTCCCTATTTTAGCTGAACAGAGCTGAGTATGTTTTCTACTGATGTAAGTAAATTCCACTCCTGATTAGGTAAGAATCAAAATAAGAAATCATTATGTTGGAAGTGAATGGAGGTCAGGACTGGGTTAGAAGTGGATCAAAAGTATTGGCTAAACACTGGAAAATGCAGAGTTTTCAGATCAGAGAAACATTCAGGTTGGAAAAGACCCTCACGATCATCGGGTCCAACCAATAACCCTACTCTATGAAGTTCACCTCTAAAATATTCCAGATATTCCAGTTAGATGCAGAATGAAAATGAATGTCAATCTCCTTAATAAAAAATAAAATTAAAAAAAAAGAAATTAAAAATGATAGAGTCCTAAAATCATAGAATGGTTCAAGCCAGAAGGGACCTCCAAAGGTCATCTCATCTGACCTCCCTGCAGTCAGCAGGGACATCCCCAAGTAGACCAGGTTGCCCAGGGTCTTGTTGAGCCTCACCTTGAATATCTCCAGGGAAGGAGCCTCAACCACCTCCCTGGGCAACCTGTTCCAGTGTTCCACCACCCTCATAGTGAAGGACTTCTTCCTGATCTCTGCCTCGATATGAAAAGGTTGTCTGGTGCTAGGTCACTCCTGAGAGGTGAGAGGTTTTAGAGTCACTAAGGTTGCATGTGCCTAAAATTTGAGGACTCCCTTAGCCTGGTTTAGGCAAGCCTGTATACATGCATAATTTGTTACATAGTCAATTCCATGTTGTTTGTTAAGCAGAAAATCCCACTAAGTTCTGAGAACAAAAGCTCTTTCAAGGGATCAATGCTTTTTGCTTTGAATACCAAGGCTTCAGTGCTTTAAGTAACAGCAGGGGGACGTTATTCTACAGCAGTGCTTTTATGCTCCTGACAAGTACATGTTTTTGATAATGCCTGAAATACCAGTTTAGCTGCCTTTGGTGGTGTGTCTTCCTGTGCAAGATATCATGACTGCAGCTGCGTTTCAGCTCCAGACTGGGCTGGGTTCTGACTGACAAGGTGTGGGAAGGAGAGCAAGTGCTTCCGTTAGCTGGTGACAGAGCAGGACTGCTACAGACCTGGGGCTGGCCCACAGAGAACTGAACCACTGAAACCTTTTTCCCAGATATTTTCTCTTGGGTTTTTCTGTCTTCTTCTTTTTTTTTTTTTTTTTTTTCCATAGAATCACAGAACAGAATCCAGAGGAAGGCCACAGAGATGATCAGAGGGTGGAGCACCTCTACTATGAAGACAGACTGAAAGAATTGGGACTGTTGAGCCTGGTGAAGGCTCTGGGGAGACCTTATAGCTACATTTCAGTATCTGAAGGGGACCTGCAGGAAGGCTGGGGAAGGACTGTTTAGAAGGGCTTGTAGCAATAGGATGTGGGGCAATAGTTTTAAACTGGAGCATGGTAGATTTTGGTTGGACATAAGCTCTTTATACTGAGAGTAGTAAAATACTAGCAGATTGCCCCAGGGATGTTGTCGAAGCCCTGTGCCTGGAGACAGTCAAGATCAGACTAGATGTGGCTCTGGGAAGCCTAATCTAGTTGGAGGGGTCCCTCCACTGCGGGGTAGTTGGATAAGATGACCTTTGAGGGTCCCTTCCAACCTGATGCAATCTGTGAATCTGTAATTGGCTTCCCCTTGAGGCAAGGTGGAGACAGGGCAAGAGCTGTAACACCTTCCCAGAGCCCCAGGAGGCAGCTGGGTGTTCAAGAGGCAGAAAGCCTATTTCAGGACCAGGTAATAATTTCAATATCACAAGATTTGGACACATTTGGGGAAGCATTTTGACAATTTATTCCTTGCTCTTTTCCTGGGGTGATGCAGAGACTTGCATTCTCCTTAGTCATGGTGGATTTCAGCTCAGTTCATCACCAAGACAAATAGCAAAAAAATGACAGTTTGCAGACCTCTTTAGCATCCAAATCACTTTTTTTTTGAGAATAAACCCTGCTGATGTTTCTTCCACAAATAAAAATAATTTTTAAAAAATGGAAGCGAATAAATGGGAAAGTTTTGAGAAATACTCTTTGATCTTTCAACCAATTCTCCATAGACCTTTATGTTCCCAAGTCAGACTGTGGCTGCTAAATAACTCCT
This sequence comes from Indicator indicator, assembly GCF_027791375.1. Lineage (NCBI taxonomy): Eukaryota > Metazoa > Chordata > Aves > Piciformes > Indicatoridae > Indicator > Indicator indicator. The sequence continues at coordinate 9,299,096 of NC_072016.1, read as the reverse complement.
GTGTTGTGCCAAGGAGAGTTTTTCTTTTCTCATAACTGTTGCTGCCATTTCACAGGAAAAGGCTTTTGAAATGGTAAGACTTTGATATCAATGATTATGAGGGAGAAAGGTTCTGTTTTGTCTTTTTTGGTGTTTCCTGGATTCATGCTGCTACAGGAGCTAGCATGTTCTTTACAAATGTACTGTAGTGATCAGAACTCTGTTTGCACCATGGAATGTAGTAAGAAGATGTTATTGAGGTAATTAAAAGGGGGGAAAAATGTCCCTTACTAGTATTATATTTAGCACACCAGTTACTCTCTTTTTAGCAGACTAATTACTGTCTTTTTAAACTGCAATTCTAGGGCAAGGAAAAAGCAATAGGGAGCTTTTCTTAATAAGCTACACAATACTAATTGCAAAGTGTATCTCTAGCTAGACATATTTATATTTTATGACATTTGTTCTGAAAAAAATGCAATTAATTGGTAAAATGTTTATTGTTCTTTTCTTCCACTTTGTGTACACATAATTCCCATTATCATTAATTGATACATATTTATATTCAGTAAAGAGGAGGCTCTCAAGAGAAGTAATATGATTTCTTCGGTTTTCATTGAACTTTAAGGTGTGGGGCTTTTTAATAAGGTAGATACATTTGCATGTGTCACCAAGCCGCTGTAACTGACTCATGTCTCACCACTGTACTCTCAGATAACTGTTTCCAAAATTGCTGAAAATAAGACTTTTGTCTCGAATGGCTGAGAAGGAAGAAGCTAGGAGAGTACCAAAGTCGTTATCAGCTCAGATGAGGTCCTCAGCCTTGCTCAGAAAAGGGCAGCAGGTATTAAATACAACCTTTTCATATTCAGTGAATAGTGAAGGAGCACATTCCCACTTTCTTTAGAAGTTCCCATTTTCTTTATTTGCCCTGGCACTGCTTCCCTCCTGTTCAGGGCAAATACAGGGAGGCAGACTACCACGGCTCTCAGCAGCTCTGTTCAACTCCTGTTTTGCTCAAATGTGAAAGCAGCCCTCCTGCCAGCTGAAAGTGGTGAGAAGGTGATGAGCAGAGTCCACTATCACTGAATGCTTCCTACCTACCCTGGAAATACCTGTGTCCATCTTTGCTCAGAACATATGCCAATGATTTCCTCTCCTTAAACACCTGGTTCTCTTCTCAAACTCTCTTCCAAGTTGCTTCTAATTATTTTTTTTTTAATTTCTATTTTTTTACGTAATCTAATCTTTTGGAATGAAGATATTTTCAGGAGGTTAATCTTCAAGCTTAGCACAAAACAGTTTATCAATTAATACAAAAGGACTCAACTGTGTCAAATGTTGCTTCCTTAAGATCTTAGCCTACACTTCTGCCTGGGTTGCTGTCTGTAAAACTAAAATCCTATAGCACCTTTGCTCAAAGTGAGCTAAGGCTTAGATATGTCCTTCAGTCCTTGCTTGTCCACTCTGCTGTTCAAAATAACTTCAGCATATTGGAAAGATGTATTATCTGTTGGCAGTCCCATGTCCCTGCCTCAGAGAGCAAGAAAGCTGCCAAGCATCATGATTCGGTACTTTGCTTTTCTGCTTTTCACTTTACATCTCCAGCACTTTCCTGCTGGGTAAAAGGAGAACTGTATATGTGACCTCTCTCTTGTAGTGTTGTAGGTTTTTTACTTTCCAGTTCCAAATCTATCAAACCTACATGCAATGCTTTTTGTATAGAGATACTTCCCTGTCCTTCCTCTCATCCTTGTTCTTGCATGTCGCTTCTCCCTTCTCAAAGGCAATTTGCAAGTGCCTGCTAGCAGGAGTGCATAAAAAAGACTGTTTGTGAAAATACATTTTCCTGGAGTGGCTGCTGAGCTTCACCATCTTTCTCTGCTGTTGCCCTCATTTGGCTTTGTATCCAGAATGACAGCTATGGTCTCCCTTACAAAAAAATGAGAGTTTTCTAACATTCTTTCCAGGGTTTTGTTGTTGTTGTTGGGTTTTTGTTTTGTTTTGTTAGTGGTTTTTTTTCTCTTTGGGAAAAAGTAGATAGAAAAAGACTGGGCATTTGAAAAATAAATGTAAGTTGGTGAGCTGTCAGTGGTAGGTCTGCTACCTACATGTGTAAGCCAGGAACCATTCATAGAAATGCTGTTTCTCCCCTTTATGACTTGCTTTCATATTCAGTTTCCATTGTTAACTTTCAAGCCCTTTTGGCTGTAGGAAGAGAGAACATTTTTCCTGCTGATCTAATGCTGGCACAGTAGAGACTGCTCCATGTAGCACTGCAAGCCCCTGCAGTATACACCAGCCAATCTGTCTTCCTACCTTTGGGATACATACATAGGGGACTTGAGCATCTCCCCTATGAAGAGAGATCCCTGGGGCTGTTTAGTCTTGAGAAGAGAAGACTGAGAGGGGATTTGATATTTGAGGGGTGGGTGTCAAGTGGATGGGGCCAGGCTCTTTTTGGTGGTTCACAGTGATAAGACAAGGAACAATGGGTTCAAACTTGAACATAGAAGATTTCACCTCAAGCTGAGAACCTTCTCATGCTTAAGGAGAAACTTCTTTACAGTGAGGGTGACAGAGCCCTGGAACAGGCTGCCCAGGGGGGTTGTGGAGTCTCCTTCTCTGGAGACTTTCCAAACCCACCTGGATGCATTCCTGTGCAGACTACCCTAAGTGATTCTGCTCTGGCAGGGGGGTTGGACCTGATGATCTCTTGAGGTCCATCCCTTCCAACCTCTAATATACTGTGACACTGTGATTTTCTCATTTTTTATCAGATTTCTTTTAACACATGTTTCTAAACACATGCATTTTGTAGAATAAGTTGCAAAGGTATCCTCATTTGGTTTAGTTTGTTGTTTTTTTTTTTAAAGGAAAAGGTAAATTTCTCCATCTAGGTGTAGCTGCTGTCATCTTGCAACAGGACAAATCTTCATGATCCTAAGTGCTACCTTCTCCAAGTGGAAATGAGGACTAAATGGTCTCTTTTGTAAGAGTTAAAATAGATTCACCATTAAAAAAAAGAGAGAAGTGGGCTGTTAAATTTATTCTCCTGTTTTGCTCATAGATTTTCCTTTTTCTGTCTGTTTGAAGTTTTATTTATTTTTTTTTACTTTTAAAATGCTAGAAATAATCTCTAGCATTTCCACTCGCAATGCCAGATCAAAGCAAAAGGGACATGTATTTTTACAGTTTTAACATGTCATGTCCTTTTTTTCGTTTTTGTTTTTGTTTTTTCTTTCTCAGAGGTTAAAAATTTGTTGCTAAAAACAACAACCAGAAATATGAAAGCTAGAAATGATTGGATCCCTTTCTGCCAATAATTATATTTCAAGAATGTGCTGCTTGAATCTTGAAACTCTGTGGGTGTGAGTTCATGATTTCAAGAGAGATTTTTGCCAGTGAGATTTGAGAGGCCAAGCTGCCTATCAGGAGATTTTTCCAATTGTAAAAATTTTTAGTGCTTTTAACATGCAAATTGACATAATTGACTCTCATGAAAATATTTGAATGAGCTTGAAAGAAAACTGTTCCATCATGGGACAAGAGAAAGCAGACATCTCTAAACTGTTGTGATATGGACTATCTGAAGCTTTTCATGAATGTGTCCATCTTACTGTGTCCAGTTCTGGGCTCCTCAATTTAAGAAGGATATTGAGATACTTGAATGTGTCCAGAGAAGGGCAACAAGGCTGTGAAGAGGTCTCAAGCACAAGGCCTAGGAGGAGAGGCTGAGGGAGCTGGGGGTGTTTAGTCTGGAGAAGAGGAGGCTCAGGGGAGACCTCATTGCTGTCTACAACTACCTGAAGGGAGGTTGTAGCCAGGTGGGGGTTGGTCTCTTCTCCCAGGCAACCTGCATCAGAACAACAGGACAGAGTCTCAAGCTGTGCCAGGGGAAGTTTAGACTGGAGGTGAGGAGAAAGTTCTTCCCAGAAAGAATGATCTGCCCTTGGAATGTGCTGCCCAGGGAGGTGGTGGAATCACCATCCCTGGAAGTGTTCAAAAAAGGATTGGACGTAGCACTTGAAGCCATGGTTTAGTTAGTCATGAGGTGCTGGGTGATAGGTTGGACTTGATGATCTCTCTGAGGTCTTTTCCAACTTTGTTGATTCTATGATTCTACGATTCTAAATATTTTTGCTCTCCTTAACATTTCCAGAATGCTGTTTGTGCTATTTTGCACAGATGTACTTGAGGTAAGTTGGCAGAGTCTCAGTGCAGTAAAAGAAAGAAATAAGGCTGAGTGAAACCCAGGCTGTTTAAGATGAAGTATATTTTGTTTACTAATTAATGAGCATCATAAAACACCTACAAAACAGCCTGTGAAAGGTAAATGGATTTATGCTTGAGTCAAAAATTGAAAGACAGCTTACCTCAGTAGAGAAAGTCTCTCTCTTAATATATAACTAATCTTTCAAAAAGTGCTTGAAGGATTTTTCATAAGAAAAAAAGAAAATTGCTGAGATTTGAATTGCAAATATTTGCTGCAACTATTGTTTTCCCAAAAATATATGTTAAGGTGCCTTCAGATCTTGACTGCTCCTATTTATTTCCAGGTATGACATATCAGCCTACTCCTCCCCCTACCAAATCTAAACAATTCAAGCCTTGTTGTTTTGTATTTTTTTTTTTCTTCACAAAACCTGTGTGTTTAGCTGTTTTAGGCTACTGAGAAAAGAAAAACCCCAAGGGGTGTGGTTGCTGAAACTCAAACAATTATAAATTATCTCACAGTAGCCAGTGAGAAAAGGTAACTGTAAAACATGTGGTGTGGAGTCGTATGGGGTTGGAGTTGGGGCTCATGATTGACAGGTGGGGTTATTTGGATATGTGGTGGTCTCGGGGCATTGGGTTAGGCATATGTTTTACGGTACTTGAGGCGGGGCGGAGGCGGGTGGGGGGACAGAGGGGAGGGGAGGGAGGGGAGGGGAGGGGGGGGGGGCGAGGGGAGGGGAGGGGGAGGGGAGGGGCGGGGAGGGGAGGGGCGAGGAGGGGAGGGGAGGGGAGGGGAGGGGAGGGGAGAGGCGGGGAGGGGAGGGGAGGGGAGAGGCGGGGAGGGGAGGGGAGGGGCGGGGAGGGGAGGGGAGGGGAGGGGCGGGGAGGGGAGGGGAGGGGCGGGGAGGGGAGGGGCGGGGAGGGGTGGGAGGGGAGGGGAGGGGAGGGGCGGGGAGGGGAGGGGAGGGGAGGGGAGGGGGAGGGGAGGGGCGGGGAGGGGAGGGGAGGGGAGGGGCGGGGAGGGGCGGGGCGGGGAGGGGAGGGGAGGGGGAGGGGGGCGGGGGGCAGGGGGGAGCGGGGAGGGCGAGAGACGGAAGCGAGAGAGCGAGAGCCGCGAGCCGATCGAGCCGCGACGCGACGCGAGCGATGCGCAGAGCCGAGCCGCGACGCATGCGCCGAGCCGAGCCTCGCCGCAGCGACCGAGAGCGCGACTGCGCTCGCGCCGCACGCTGCTCCGTGCTCACGATCCTCTCTCCTCTCCTCACTCCCTCCCCTATCCGCTCCACCTCCCCTCCCTCCCCTCCCCTCCCCTCCACTCCCCTCCCCTCCCCTCACCTCCCCTCCCCTCCCCTCCCCCTCCCCTCCCCTCCCTCACCTCCTCTTCTCCCTCCCCTCCCCTCACCTCCTCTTCTCCCCTCCCCTCCCCTCACCTCCTCTTCTCTCCTCCCCTCCCCTCCCCTCCCCTCCCCTCCTCTTCTCTCCTCCCCTCCCCTCCTCTCCTCTCCTCTCCTCTCCTCTCCTCTCCTCTCCTCTCCTCTCCTCTCCTCTCCTCTCCTCTCCTCTCCTCTCCTCTCCTCTCCTCTCCTCTCCTCTCCTCTCCTCTCCTCTCCTCTCCTCTCCTCTCCTCTCCTCTCCTCTCCTCTCCTCTCCTCTCCTCTCCTCTCCTCTCCTCTCCTCTCCTCTCCTCTCCTCTCCTCTCCTCTCCTCTCCTCTCCTCTCCTCTCCTCTCCTCTCCTCTCCTCTCCTCTCCTCTCCTCTCCTCTCCTCTCCTCTCCTCTCCTCTCCTCTCCTCTTTTTTCTTGCTTTGCTTTGCTTTTGCCAGTGGGATAGCTATGGCTGATATTTAGTCCTATCTGAACTCAGCAATTTCAGTCCTGTTATATTCAAGGGATCTCATCTTTATTTTTGTCATAAATTAATAAGTTAATTTAATAATGGCAACCAGACTATATGACATGGGAACTGAAGTGAGCTTGATACATCCAATTTTGTCAACGTCAATGGCCAGTCATGAAACATGTGAGAGATACTAATTTAACTAAGCCTTTACTGGGGATTGATTTTCTGTGTTATTTTATCTCAGTAGTATCCATGTAAATAAACAGTGATTGAGATTTTAATGGTCTGTTACTCTGGATGTGTCATTTTAGCTCACTAGCATCTATGTAAATAAACAGTGATTTGTTACCCTGAATTACAAGGCTCACTGAGGTAGCAACCAGTATTCCAGAGGAGGAATGGGGATTTGGACACTCAGGGCAGTGACCTTCAGCTGTGTCCTCATTAGTATTTTGGGTTGGAGCAGAAAGGTGTTTTGGTGAAGTGACTGCTCCACCTTGGAGGCAATATTCAACCACTATGTCAGCAGGGCCCAACAGCAGTTTCTAATCCACCTAGAAGCCAGTAACCACCAAATCTTACTAAACCTGCATCCCTAGGAGAGAAGGGAAGGTACCCAAGGAAATATGGGTTTTGTGAAGAAAAAAGAATGAATACTGATCTGCAAGGTAGAGAGCAGGTATGGTATCAGTGAGGGCTGGATTTATTTCACAGGGTAAGTTTATGTGATGAGCCTGGTGCTAATGCCTTCCCACCACTTGGCCATTTACAGCTTTTGTGACACCAAACCTTCATTTATCATACTGAAGATTAAGTCTCCAAACCCTTCAGATAGTGAGCAAAGGAAGAGGTGAAAATTTGTCAGCAGTTTAAGCATTTGCTCAGTGTTAATATCAGGAGCAATAAAGGCTCTCTCATTTGCATTGCAACCTTAATCCAGCTTCCCAGCCCATACAGTAATGATGCTTTTTTTTATAACTGAGTCTATTTAAATCATGAAGTTAAAACCAGAGCAGCTGTGCATTTACTCTATAGCAAGATATGTTTCACAATGCAAATATTCCTGCAATCAAACAGGCAGCAGTGACTTTCTGTATAACCAGACTTTATTTTTCTTTTTTTTAGTATATTGAGAAAGTGTCATTTTAATGCATTATTTTCTTCTACTCTTAATTTTTCGAGACACTGAAAAGTCTGTTACCCAGGTCTGGCAGAAATGGATGTGGGTGTTAAATAAAATCCTGTTCTCAGCAACAGTGCAGCAGCTTTCAGACTCTGCTCCTTTCAGCATACTACACCTGAGGCAGCTGTGCCCTAATCCAGTGAAAAGAGAGTATGTGCTCAGATGCCTCACAGATCTTCTACCCCACTGCTAATTTTCCATTAAAGGTAGCAATACAGCTACTTCTCAGCATGCAGTGATTTTCAGACCTATTTGACCTAAATTGGTATTTATTTAAGGAAGATGAAATCTACTGGCAATTTGTCTTCTGAGTATAATTGGTATCCCAGCTACTGAGTTGGAATAGCTTTAGTTGTTATTTTTTTATCTAGTGTTCTCAGGATCCAAATTAGATGGCTAATAGACTGGTCAAAATAACAGAAAATTGTTCATAGCTGCTTAATAAGATTAAAACTCAGTATATTTAAATCAAAATAAGCAATTGGAAAGTTATTTAAATATAATTGGCTGTTATATGTGAAAAGCACAACCTCCTCATTTATAGAGAGAGGAGATCTAGAATAGCTTCATTGTACAAGTATTACTTTATGATAGTATCTGCACACCCAATTGTAATTTCTCAGGTACAAGACCTCTGATATTTTGAGACACATTCGCTGTCATTAGCAACATATTAGAAGAATTGAAGCCTGGTACTAAAGTCCCTGTTTGTTGTTTTTTAATATTATTATTATTGTTGCTTTGCAAACGCAAGCATGCTGTTAATGTTAATTCTGTAAGCTCATGTTTTAAGAAATTTTAGTTTATTTCTAATTACCTTATTTCCAACTCTATCTCTGCCTGCCAAAGTTCATACTTTTCTTTGTTCAAGTCAGCTAACAAGAATATTTTTCTCTTTAAGCTGTTCAAATCTTTCAGTGTTTCAAATATATATATGAAGTCACTGATAATGGAAATTCTAGATTTCTACCATGGATAGTAACCAGACTATAGCTGTTTGCTTGGCAAAAGGACGTGGAATTAAGAGAACTGATGTTAACAATCAAACACCAACAGTTAAAAACATTCTCATTAGGAACTGAAAATGATTGACTGAGTGATGGAGCTACCAAGTGTTTACTGGAACGTGTGAAGGTTTATTAACACTGGCACAGGGATGGTCTTATTTGTCTAGACACTTAGAAGATCCATTGTGTCTGGACTGTGATTTGCAGGAACCTTTCCTCTTTGTAAAGAGTATTTTGTTCTAAGTGATAGACATGGCCCCAAGTGCACTGCAATATTGGCCTGGAGCATCAATTGGCTTTGACAGAAAGCTTCTAGTCACAAATAACAGGGTAAAACTACTGCCTTTTTAGAATTCCCTTTGAGATAGTGTTTGGAATGGGGTCTCAGAAAACTGCTGCCTCCTTTGTTCCTTATGAAACATTGCTTTTCTGATAGAATCATTTCAAATCCTTTTTTTTTTTTTTTTTTTTTTTTTTTTAAGGGGTGTCTGGGATTGCAAAATCTGGAAGAAAGGGAATGTGTACACCCCAGGGAAAAGCTTTTCCTAAATTATTGCAGAACACTTTGTATCCTGGGCATAGATGTTTCTACACCTGTTTTGTTTTGTTTTGTTTTTTCACAAGGTCATAAAATGTTTAATAAATGCAGAAAAAGTCCAAACACCCTTGCTCTTTGTCATTCTTCTGCCTTGCTTTAAATTCTGCATGCATCCTCTCACTAGTCTGTACCAGAAAATGACTGCTTTCAAAACTTCTGGACACTGAAATACTACAAACATATATGTCTGCTTGTTATGTCAGTATTTAATGCTGGTACTCTGTTCTAAGCCAGACAGAAGGGCAAGTGCTTTCCACCTTAAATATAGTATCCATGATTGATGAATATATTGCCAGTGCCTATTAAAATAAAGTCATAGTTTCATAGCAATTTTGTCACAAACTAGTACAGCTCATTTGTCAGTAAACCTTTGACTGTGGGAAGCTATAGCACAGGTTTTAGCCCAGTCTGCACACAGCTTAAGGGAGACTGTCCAGTAATAAAGGCATGCAGCCAAAAATCTAGGATGTGTGCCCTGAAATAAGACACAATTCCACTTTGCAATCAGCATGGAGATACATGGCAATACTAGTATAACTATATTTAAATATACATAGGCAATTTTCCTGTCATCACTGAAGCACTTTTAGAGCTATGGAATACCCATCACTCACTCACCTTACCTTTTGTTGTACTCAGGTGGGACAAACATGGAGGAGATTTTACTATTGCATTGATTTGTAGAACAAACACACACACCACACACACACAAACCCTACCCTTAGATGATTTAACAGATAAATTTATTTGATGAAAAGAGGTGATCTACTTAAGTGTTTGTTGGTTTGGTTTGGTTTTTTTTTTTGTTTTTTTTTTTTTTTTGGGGTAATCTCCCAGAAACAGAAGTGGAAGGTGGTGATTATTTGTTGGATTTATTAATTTGGTTTTGTTTCTGGAAGTTTCTTTTTAAATGAAAGGGAACAGCATTTTCTCTTGAACACCAAGCCAAGTTCCAGGAAATGGGATGTTTTATGGCAGGTTCTCCTTCCCCACAGAAGTGGTCCCTTCCATTCACTGGAAACATTTTCTGCTGCTGTATTTTAGCCAGCTCTGCTCACCAGTTTTCCCATCATGTAGAGATGGGAGAGTGACAGTGGAGAGACTTCAGCAAGCTTTGGAGAGGCCTTACCTTAGGCTGAGTTTCCTTTGCTGTAAAAAAAGCTGGAAGCATTCAGGAAAGATCATCAGGGAGATTTTTTAAAGGCCCGCTTCATTACAGCCTCCATTCTTTGATTGTCACCCGGTAACACATTGTGCTTTTGCAATTTTGCTGTCAAAATGGATGGTGGTTTATGGATAGCATATCTCATGGAAATAGATTGCATAGCTCACTGTAAAAGCAGTTAGTCAACAAAATGCACTTTGGCACTTGGTGTAGAGGCTGCAGTTATTTGACTGGTGGCCAGCCTAGGTAGCTCTTGGGAGCCATAAATAGTATTTAGAGGTTGCTGTAAAAGCTTTTTAATTTGTTACACCAGAGTTCATTTACATTGTACACCGTATGTCATGGCAAAAGCACCCTCTCTTTGTAGAACATTATGTGCAACACAATATGTTATGAACACTACTTTTTAATGGCCTCCAGAGTAGCTGTGGATAGACTTTTCAAAGATGGATTTGTTACATGCCTGAAATCTGAGGTCACTTCATTATAGCTAATGAAACAAGCCAAAAATTCAATCTGCATTTCAGATGAGAAGATGGCCCACCAGCAACTTAATCTCAGTAATGTGAAGTCACTCATCACAGACTAATGCAGGAGTTGTTGCTGTGATCAGAGAACAACTCTTGTGGAAGCAGAGGGAAAAGACCTGCTTTTTGAAGGGAGGAATTCTCTGGATGAACCTAAACCTGATGTTGTGCACCTGACATGAAGCAAGACAAGTGTAACTCCAGAGCCATACTGGGGGGAGATTACAAGCATGTATAAGGCAATTAGCTGTTGTCCAAGGCTGCATGAATGTACTGTATAATCTGTCACTTAAGTTCAAGAAGCTGAGATGTAGGGAGAAGGGCAGAGAGTGACAAAGAATGGACTGCATGTTTTCAGGAGAAGATGAAAGGAGTTTAGCTGGTTTAGCCTGCAAATTGAAGGCTGAGAGGAGATAGGATTACTCCAAATAAATGCATCCGAGAGGATTAAGCTTGAGGGAAGCAGGGAGAACTACATAAATTGAAGGACAATGATTGTAGGGAAAAAAAAAAAAAAAAAGGTCAGGCACTATACATTAGCAATCGTGGTCTGGTAATAAAATAATTACTAACCATTAGAGCAATAATTTCCACACCACCTCTTCCTACTACCCCATGGAAGCTGAATGTGAATGAGATGGTAAATCTGAGTATGAACTAACCTGATAAAGCACAGGTGGCATAGTGATGGGCAGTACCTGAAACAACAGGGAATCTGAAATAATCCTTTCATTTACAGTCCAAACACAGACAATTTTTCTGCTTCTTTTGCAAAGGAAATTCCAGGGCAGTGACTCTGCACTACTTAAGATTTCTTTTACCCATCTGCTTCATCTCAGGACAACCAAGGAAAAAGGGAGTTACAGACATTTGATCTCAGTTGTGGGTTGTTTTGGTTTTTTTTTTTTCAAAGATTTTACATTGGTTTACATGTTTGCTACTCTACATCTCCTACATTCCTAAATCTTCCTGTCTGTCTTTTCAGAGTTGAGTAGGATACAGCAAAGTGAAGGCTTTTTCTACTTGTCTTAGTGCCTTCTTATGGCTAGAGGTGGTGCTGCATATGACCCATTCTCTGTTGCAGAGTGCATGTTAAGTCATTACAGCTTTGGGTTTGGATGTTTCTGGGGAAAAAAAAGAAAAAAAAAGCTTACTAGTTGGTGGAATGAGGATTTGTACCACAATGCCTTTCAAGGACTGATTGTACCTTCAAAAGCAGACATGGCTCTGATCATCCCTGTACCTTAAACAACTAATGCTTGTAAAACTTCCCTCACTGCAGAAAAGGCTTTTGTTGAAGTGCAAGGACTCCCTCCAGGGATGTGTGGCTCTCTTCTTCCAAGGCAAGAGAAGTAATTAACTGCCATGATCTCTCACCCATGCTGTGCTTCTCAAAACACTGGGAAGGAGCTTGTTAGATGCACATAACTTATGTTGCTCATTCCATGTTAAAAACGTCAATTGTTAAATCCACCTTTTCAAGCTGGGGCTGGAGCCAGAGGAGTGAGTCAGTCATGTGGAGCAGGTGTGGCTTCCTGATTTCATTAATTTAGGAAATTGCAGCACTTCTTCAACAGCATCAATCTCTTCAGTGTCTTATGCAGTAAGTCCCTGGTTTATAAATCTTATTGCTGGGGCAGCTTGATGATGTTTTAAAACTTTTTCACTTTCCCTTCTGCACGCTGACTCTCTCCCACTGCCCACTGGACTAATCAAGTCCAATTTCTCTTATAATCAGCTTTTGGAGACGTGATGAAATTTAAATGCCAAAAGCTGGCAAGGAATTATGGTTGTCTCCAACTTTACTCTGTGATTCTTTTCCTCTCCAAAGCCCCCGTTGCTGCAGCACTGCAAGCGGGATCAGTTCTAATGAGATTTTGATTGTGTAAGGAGGGAAAATGCAATTTGTAAAAGTAAACACATAATTATGGGAAGAATATGAGTGTTAGGCTGATTAACAGCAGTGAAAAGAAAATGTTGTGGTCCAATTTGGAAAAAGGGGAATGGTCTCTCCAGGTGCTTAGTGCAGTTAGATCAGGGTTACCAGATAACTACCTCTGTTTTCATACAGGACACAGGAACTTTAAACCTTGGGTTCTCTAAAAAGTTTATCATTCCTCAGAATCCACAGGCATGCAGACTTTTGATAAACCTTTATCCCTCCAAAATACTGGCAAAATCCTGAAATACTGTACTTAACCAAACTTCTTGCATCTGTAAATTAGAGTTCTGATCTAGAAACCCCATGGAGTCAACAGCTGAAATCTAGCTGTTAACTCAAAGGATTTGTGTATGCACAACCTAAACGTGGGTTTGTGTATGCTACATCAATTTAAAAGGAAAGTATCATTTTCTGTGAAACTTTTTGAAGATTTTCGTGCCTGGGAACTCCAGATTGCTCTACAAATGTGTTAATTCTATCAGGTTTGTAATTTTTTACTACTAGTGTTTAATTTTAGACTTTTTTCTTAGAATTTTTGTGAAGCTTGCTAATCTCCTGTGTGAGTTTTAGACCATTTTCAGAGCTATGCCTACATGATCTGTGTGCCTGGAATCAGGCACATCTGGTGCATAAATACAATGGCTGAATTTATTTGGACAAATTTAAAAATAATAAAAAGCCAATTTATATATGGGACATTGTTTATAGCTTAAAGAACTCTTTCAGTGGCATCTTTTCCAGCATTATTATTTTGCCTCCTCTAGGATTATTTTCTTGTCTCCTCTAGGATTATTTTCTCATGCAGAATTTAACATTTATCTATGTTCTGCTTAATGGTGAATCTTGCAACCTCTCTGAAAACACACAGGTATAATCAGAGGAGCTTCATTTTGATAAACCAAGTAACAGGCCTGGGAATATTTTGATCTGTCTGATTAGCTATTTCCAGAATAAATAAATGAGAAGGATTTAACTGTCAGCTGTCTGTGCTAAGTGTCTCATTTCCAAGCTGGAGATTTCAGAGGTAATCACTATGTTCAGAAGTCCACAGACCTGATTACTACAAGAAGCACTCTGCCATTTTCATGGATTAAATTCTATATTCATTCATAGATTCATAGAATGGTTTAGGTTGGAAGGGACTTTAAGGATCATCCAGTTCCAACCCTCCCTGCCATGGGCAGGGACACTTCACACTAGATCAGGTTGCTCAGAGCCACATCCAACCTCTATGGAGAGTGCATTCACCACCTGCCTGGACAACGTGTTCCAGTGTCTCACCACCCTCACTGTAAAGAATTTCTTTCTAATATCCAGTCTAAATGTCAAGCTTAAAGCCATTCCCTCTCATCCTGTCACTGCAAGCCTTTATATAAAGTCCCTTCCTGCCTGCCTTGTAGTCCCCCTTCGGGTACTGGAAGGCTGCTATAAGGCCTCCCTGGTGCCTTCTTTTTTCTCCAGGCTGAACAACTCTTGCAGCCTGTCCCACTAGGGAAGCTGCTTCAGCCTTTGGGTTATCTTCATGGCCCTCCTCTGGAGCCACTCCAGCAGTTTATTGTCCCTTTTATACTGGGGCACCAGAACTGGACATGCTACCCCAGGCAGGGTCTCACAAGAGGAGTGTAGAGGGGGAGAATCACCTCCCTCATTCTGCTAGTCACAATTCTTTTGATGCATCCCAGGATATGGTTGGCCCTCTGGGCTGCAAGTGCACATTGCCAGCTCATGTTGAGTTTTTCATCAGCTGATACCTTCAAGTTCTTCTCCTTGAGCCTGCTCTCAAGCCACTCCTCACCCAGCCTGTATTTGTGCTTGGAATTGCACCAAGCCAGGCACAGGACCCTGTATTTGGCCTTGTTGAAGTTCCTGATGTTGGTTTGGGCCCACCTCTCAAGCCTGTCCATATACCTCTGAATGACATCCCTTCCCTCCAGTGTGTCAACTGGACCACAAAGCTTGGTGTCATCTGCAAACATGTCGAGGGTGCACCCAATCACAGAATCAGAGAATCACAGAATCTTAGGGGCTGGAAGGGACCTTGAAAAGATCATCCAGTCCAACCACCCTGCCAGAGCAGGATCACCTAAAATGGGTCACACAGGAACGCACCAGGAAGGTTTTGAATGTCTCCAGTGAAGGAGACTCCACCAACCTTTCTGGACAGCCTGTTACAGTGTTCTGCCACCCTCACAGTGAAAGTTTGTCTTTATGTTTATATGGAACCTTCTATGCTCCAGCTTGCACCTCTTGCCCCTTGTCCTGTCATTGCACATCACTGAGAATAACCTGGCTCCACCCTCCCAACGCTCATCCTTCACATTTTGATAAACATCAATGAGGTCACCTCTCAGTCTTCAAGCTAAAGAGACTCAGCTCCCTCAGCCTTTCCTCATAAGAGATATTCCACTCCATTTGTGGCTCTGAGCTGGATTCTTTCAAGCAGTACCCTGTCCTTCTGGAACTGAGAAGCCCAGATATGGACACAATATTGTCCCTATTGATGGCAAAGATGTTAAACAGCACTGGTCCTCATAATGACCCCTGAGGGATGCCACTTGTCAGTGGTCTCCATCTGGACATTTAGCTCTTGACTGCAACATTCTGAGTGCAGCCCTCCTGCCAATTCTTTGTCCATTGAGACGGGCTGCAGTGGTCCCACTGACAGGCAGTGGATTGTGTGTTATGAAGCCATAGAAAAGCTTCCACTGACTCCATCAGCTTTGCTTACCACTGGGGGCTGATCCAGGCAATGGGGAGTAGCGTGGCTCAGTGAACTGCACCATTCCAGTGAGGAATAACAAATCCTCTCAGATGCTTGATCAGCTAATGTTCCACTCAGGGGTGATTTCAGAAATGGAGGCCAAGGCCTTTCACAGGCAATATGACAGGAAGAGGGATAATGTAATGTGGCAGATTCTGCATGGAGGGGAATTGGGGTCATTTGGTATGACCATGTATAATGCAACCTTATGCCACAATTAAGATGCTGGATGGAAGCTATTGAGAAGGATTAGCTACTGATCCATACATTTTATGTTTCTGTTTTTTTAAGATAAATCCTCATGCTAGAGGGCTTTCTTCTGGTCTGTTATTTTTAATGTTTGCTTATTTATTTATATTAAGCCCCTTTAAAGCTTTAATTTCCTTTATTTTCTTTGTAGATGTCTATTTTTTAATGTCTTTATCTCTATTTAGTTGAAAAGAAGGATTTCTAGATGGTGGTCTGCCTTTAGAAGCTAGCTGATAAAGCAGGGCAGAGATATACAGAACTGAACTATAATGGCAGCACTATACCCAAGGAGAAGCATGTTGTTCATTTTCAGTTGAAATCTAATTTTTCAAGTATATGGAGGTGATAGTGTGTGCTTTCTTTTTAAACAGTGAAATTCCCCATTAAAAAGGGGCACTCCTGCTGAAATATTCGTTGCTCAGAAAACCCACTTTTCTATCAGTAGACAGCTATGACTGAAAAAATGCCACCAATCAGATTCTGGAGAGGGAACTCTGCAGAAAAAGTTGTGGACTGAAGGCCAGAGCAGACATGAGCATTCAGACCCCTGTTAGAAGTTAGCTTTGGCAGAGGAGGCAGGAGACAGGCAAAACTGGGTTACATTCATTAATTCAATTAATTTCTGTCACTGATTATTTCAAAGCTTCAGGCTGGTGCTTAGGAACAAAAGATTGGGTAATGATCTATTTCAAAAGTGTCCCAGTGAAAACAAAGCAATCAATTAGTATTAAAGGTAGACTTTTCATCTGATGTAGCAAGAAGAAAAAATGCAAAAGCACTAATCCCTGGGAGCACCTCTCTTAAAGTTTAAGGTGTGCTTGAAACTGATCTGGGGTTTCCTATCTCAAGAAGAACCATCCTGCTTCTTTCTTTTTGCTTTTCTGCTCTGTTTTCTTGCTCTCAGAAAGTCTTCCAGCTGATTTCAACATTGGTCAACTTTATCAATTTTATACTTGTTTGGTCCTTTGCGATTCCCTGAGAATTGTGAAGAGACTGAGAAGGTCTTTGAAGACCATCTTTGAACTATTCAGAAGACAGTTATTCAGGACATTTGACCTGGAGATGATCTTCCTCTCTTTAAAACAAACAAAAAAAACCCAAACAAAAACAAAACAAAACAAAACAAAAAAAAAAAAAAAACAAAAAAAAGAAGAAGAAGAAGAAGAAAAGAAACACAGGAGTTACGTGAATCAGTTCTTGAGGGCTGTGTCAGATCACTGCCAATTTCCCAGAAGAGTTGATAATTACTGCTCTCCTAGGTAGGGTTGGATCTGAGGCCCATCCACTTCACAGATGAAAACAATACACAGTACCCCCTTATTCATGGACAATTTGCCTGTAAGGGAATTAAAAGTTTTCCTGTATTCTGGTATATGTTTTGTTTTCAGGGGTTGTGTAGCTATGATTAGGCAATTTCACCATCTAGGGAAGAGCCCTTCTTTTAACTTAGCTGAAACAAGGTCTCGGAATATAAACAAGCCTCTTCCACTGGGAAAAACCACTATCAGAACCAAAACTGTAATAAATAATCTCATATATATCACATAGACTTCATCAAGAACAAGAAATGGAGCAAAAATGCCAGATTTTTGAATTAAAAATAGCTAAATAAAATAATGTCTGTTGAATGCATTTTTATCTCTCAGTGTCTCCAGTTCAGAAAACACAACATCATTCATATTTATGAAGAATGATTTGTACCAATTCATAATTACCTCGTGTAAAATTAATATTCTCAGTGTATAAGTAGAGGAAAATATTCAAAAGGCAAAATGAAATGGCCACAATAAAAACATTGGTAATAGATGCACACAAGACAGTGGCACCCACTTGAACACCCTGGTGCTGTTCAGAAAAGGGAGCCTGGTCTTGTCTCCTATTTGACCCTCATCCCATGCTCCAATGGGCTTTAATCTGAAGTCTTGATCTAAATTATTTTCCCATGTACAAATGTTCAAGGTTCAGCAGTACCCAGAACAAGCCTTTTCCTTTTCCTGGATCCATCTTAAATTCCTTTGGCATACATATTTCTCTCAGCAAGTTCTTGAGCTCACTTTGTCCATGCTGAGAGCTTCTGGATCTGAAGAAAGGGCAATTTTTAAAATAACCAAGCAGGTACACTTCAGTTTTTTACATCTACTCTTCTTCCTGCCTTTAGTGTAATACCTGTGTGTGTCCATGACCACTGTTTCCAGGCACTGCAGTTATTAATAGTGCTTTCCAACAGACTTACTCATTTCTCTACCTTGGCTATTATGGGCAGTCACTGACCTTTAACAGATGAAAACCTGAGGCAGTGCTAAATGAACTTGCTCCTCGCAGTCAAAGCAAATTCAGAAAAAAAAAAAAATTGTTGTGTTGAGCCTTAACTGATGTTTTTAATGACAAATTTACTTTTTTAAATTGTTGGGGTTTTTTTTAATTATTATTATTATTGCACCAAACAGCACCAATGAGAGAAATGTGTTGGTTTTGAGCTATTAACACTTTGGAGTTTGTGTTTTTTTTAACTAATTTGTTGAGGTTTATCACAATATCACAGTATATCAGAGGTTGGAAGGGACCTCAAGAGATCATCAGGTCCAACCCCCCTGCCAGAGCAGTTTATAAAGTTAGTTTTGTCTCACCTCCATCCAAGTCATGAAGTTGGCCCTAGAGAGATGTGCAATGATATGGAACTCTGGATTAGCTTTGTAATTTGAGGACATGCATGGAGTGGTGTGTGTGTGCTGTAATAACAAATGCCTCCAAGTGTGGGTTGTTGTACAGTAGGGTCTGCAAGGAGATGAATTTATGAGCATGATCCAGCTGGGATGAAGGTCATCAGCAAACAATGTGCCAGGGTAACTTTCTCTGGAGATGAAGTGAATTCACAGCATTCTTTTGAGGCAGAAATACAACTCTTTACTCCTACCATTCTTGGCAAAATTAAAAATTGGGGGGTGGATGAGGAGTGAAGAGCACTCTTCAGCAATGAATTTGTTTGAATGTCTAAGGACCTCGATTTTTAGATGATTTTTTATGTGTACCTTAAAACATCCCAGCGTATGAAAGCACACTTCAGACAACTGAAGGCAGATGGCCCCAGAAGGAAGATCCATAAAAATCAGTAGGGACCATTGGAAAGCTCAGGCCACTTGACTGAGAATAGTTGAATCAGAGTCTAGGTGGGAATGGAAATGGAGATTCCCAGTTTTCAGTGACAGTAAAATGACAGTAGGTGGAAGTTTATCTGGCCAGAAGGTTTTACAGTCAGAACAGAGGAAATGCTTGCAGAGGACTTTGTTTTTCAGAATCATCATGAGGCTCTGAGGTGGGCATAGTCTGAATGAGCTCTTCAAGATTGTTCCTAGCATTTAAACCTACTTGGTTTTTCAACTCTTATAACTATGAATTTAAGCCTGTGTTCCAGACACTATCCTCCTAGACCATTGCATGCCAAGGCAATCTGCTTAGTATTTTTCTTCTGGGAGATGCCCTTGCCCTCAGTTGGCAAACAAGGTATTATTCCCCAGCCAGGACAGTGGGTGTCCTGAGAATCTGGATGTCTGCTGTTGGGTGTATTTAATTCATTTTTAAGGAGTTGCCTGTCTGCTGATTCCTCCTTTGAAAGAAGCAAGATGCATGCAATGTGCCGTCTCCAAATGATTTTTAGTATCAGGCAATCTAAGGTAAAAATAAACAAGGCATTAATTTCATCTTAATGCAATGACTATTTGAACAGTTACTATATTTAGGAGTACAAAAAAAAAAAAAAAGAAAAGACAAATGTTTTATAAATACCTAAGCAATAGATTATCTCCAGGAGGTTTGCTGTCTGGTTCATCCATTTGAAACCATAACAGGATATTTTTATCTTGATTTTCCTCTATACAGTCTCCAGAGAAGAGGCTTTTGCTGTGGTGGTAACCCTATTTTCCATTTCTCTGGGATTCCATTCCAATCAAATTTCTCCCTTGTATGTTGACAGAAAAATAACCAAAAAACCTTTATTTAATGAAAATGCAAAGCTCAAGGACTGATGCTGTAATTTAATGGACTATAAATGGGTAACTGATTCACAATAAATGCAGTGCTGTACACTACATTAGTAGGGCTTAGATCTCCTGTAGCTGGGCAGGAGGTTTTTCAGAAGAAAATGAAGGAAGAAAATGTTGATTGGTTACAGTTGTTAATGAATACAGATGAATTTTGGGACCTTTTCCCTGGAAAAGTTTTTCTCAGCTCCAAGGAGGGAAGAGTATTTTGAAATGGAATCTAGATCAGTAGAAACACACTACAGTGTTTTTTCTCACCAGTCCTGTAGCAGCCTGAGGTTTTATTTCCTACTATTGTGGCTGTGGGTCATATCTTATACTTTTAGTTATTCCAGACCAATTCTACTAGAAATTTTCACGCTCTTTGAATAAATATTTGTTCAATGGATTCCTTCAACCTTAAGACAGCAACTGGGCATTCACTTTCTGTCTTTATATGAAAGAAAACAGCAACAACATCTCTTCGAAGGAGGAGGAATTCAGATATCCGAGCTTTGGTCATCTGGTGAAAATGCATTTTTCTTCCACAGATTGAGAAGCACCCCAAGAACACATTTAGAGTACGAGCCTGAGCTGTTTGCTGAACTCCCTGGCTGCTAGAGGTGCCTTTATCTCCAGAGACTAAAGGCAGCTTTGATTAACCTGCTCTGTTCAGTTCCTAAAGTCAGATGGATTCAATCTTCCTTTTACAGAGCACCTACTGTGGGAGAGCAGGAGGCTCGAGCTACAGAGAGAGTTTGAAATCTAATTTTCTTGTTTAAAGAGACAGGCCCATTGATATTAGTAGGAGCAGGGCACTTAGATATCTCTGGATCTTCAAATTTTCTGGTTAGTGCTAATATCAGGACAAATGATCATCTTCTGTCCCCTCGGATTTTTGTTAATTTACGAACTGCCTTTATCGTGTGAATATAAATTCATGGTGGAAATATATGTTCCTTATTATTTCTTTTTCTCATTGAAGTGCTAAAAATCACTAGGCTGCCTATTTTGTCTGACTTCTACTGATATTAGTAGATTGTTAGATTAGTAGATTACTGATTGTAGGTGCTGTCATAGCTTGCTAACCCTCTTTCAGCCTGTGTTTCTCTCTGGACCTCCTCATGTCTCTCCTCATTGGGAATCCACAAGCCATCAGGACCCCTCCTGCCTTGTAGGGTCTTGTGCATGGCTATACACAGCCAGTACACCTGCATCAGCACAGCAAAGCTGTCTGGGATTATTATTTCAGGCATTGCTTCCCCTGCTGTATTAATTTTAATGTAGACCTTGCATCGAAGGCCCTGGAGCTGTCCTAAAAATCCTTGTTTTGTACAATCATTCATTCAGATGTTTGTTGTTTCTCTTTTTCAGGGATAGTGATGTCAGTTATCAGGTTAGGTAAGTAAATTGCTACCACCTCTCCAGAAATATTGGATTCTTAAGGACAGAATTGGGCTACTCTTACTATTTACAAGGAAAATGTGGCAACTCTGACTCTTGAGTACTTAATGAGACAAGAGAAAGTCTGTTTCCAAGATAATGTGCTCCCCTACCAAGCACAACTGTTGCTAGTGGAAAGTAAGGAGTGGATTTCCTAACACAAGGGAAGGAAGAGATGTGCTTTAAAAATATTATTTAATTTAGAGTGGATAGAGATTTTAGTAGAAAATGCCCTTGGGTAATCAGTTTATTTCGATAAAATGAGTACATTGGGGGTTTGTGTCAACACAAAACAGCAATGTAAATAATGTGATTTAAAGAGAAATGTAAATTGACTACCCATTTTACACAGGGAGATGGTTTTGTATAACAGGGGGGAAAAAAAACATTTGGAAATTATAAAAATAAGGTATTGTTACTTTTTTTTTTTTTTAATGCTGCCTTGAAAATAATCAGAACTGCTTCTAAAACATCTTGTCAGGAGGAAAGCTGAATGTTTGTGGGCTTTTTTTTTTTTTTTTTCTTATATAATCAGTAATGGAAGTTTCTGTGTTATACTCTAACTGAAGTTTCTCTAACTGAAGTTTCTCTGTGTTATACTCTAACTTGAGACAACTTTTCTAAATGGCATGAAAAATAAGACTAGAAATTTTTGGGTGGTGCAAAAACTATGTTAAGATATTGTGAATTTTACTTCACACTCATTATAGTCAGAAAGCTTTTTCTTTCCTCTCATCACCTAGTAAGCTGTTCTAATCTTTTTTCCTTCTGTTTTAGACTGTTTCAAACCACAATTATGTAGGTAACACACACAGGAGATGTGAGGCAGCCCAAAACCCAGGCTCAAACTTTGCAGCTGTGTTTGCAGTGCTTAAAACAATAGACCTTGCACTAAACACTCAAAATGTTGGAAATATTGTGATTTCAAAGGAATCTTACCCCTATTTTTCCTTGAAGTCAGCTTCACTTGGAATTCTGCCTCTTCTTTCGATCCTTTCAGTGCCCAGTGTTGAGAAACTCAGTGTAGCATCTCCGTTTTGGTTAAACCTTCCTGCTAAGGTGGCTGCTGATTTTAAATAGCTGATGCAACATAAATCACCAGGGAAAAGAATACTTTAAAAAAATGAGACTGTATCAGCATCTATCACTGAATTAGCAGCCAGCCCCAGCTCCCTGAGCCAGATCAATCAAACTGTTATCAGGTTCCCACGATACCATTCTACAGCATTCAGTTTCTGTTATATCCTGCACTGGCTCTTTCCTTACCTTTGTACTAATCCCCAAATGTTTAGCAACCCAAAACCTCTGGAACCATCTACCCAGAACAGAGAGGGACACCACCAGCATCAGGTCTGCTTTTCAATGGTTCAGACAATCAGTGCTGTCTTGTTTCACTGCATGTGATTTGGCTTGAAAAAAGAGATAGTCTTACATCCCAGGCAGTCACTACTGCTAAAGGCATCATGGGTTGATTGGTCATGGATTTGTGACTATCCTGTCCATTCCCATTCTCCAAACACTTATGTGGGAGTGGGGCCATGTCACATCTGGCTGATGCAGGGAATATGCAATAAACCAAACCATTTCCCTTGCAGATGACAGATGGGATTGGAAGAAGAGGGACTGGTGAATATCACAAAGAACTCTCCATGAATATCCTTGCATTTTATTGATTCTAGTACAGCTTGAAGCAGAGGGAAGGCTGTTCCTGGAATCCTTACAGAAGCAATATGGAGGGAACAAGATATTTTCACCCTAAAAAAAAAAAAAATGTTTTAAGTCTCACAAATAGAGATAGTTGAACAGTTTCTTGAAGGAATTTAAAGATGATAGAAAACACTCAGTGTCCTTGGGCTGCCATCTAGATAACCAGACATAGAAGGGAAGGAATTCTTAGGTGGCACATCCATTTTCTTGATAAGCAGGAAGAGAGGATCTCCAGAGTGTGGACTGATGCTGATGTGAGGCAAGTGAATAATTAGAAGTACTGATCCTGTACCTCATCAGAGTATCAATGCATGTTTTCGTGGTATTAAAGTACATTTATATCAGCTAGGAGTTGGACTCTATGTGTCAGCAGTGAGTGGAGAATGTGACTCCAGTCCTCAGAAAGCTAATACCATGGCATGGTGGCTTAGGCACCTCTGTCTTGACATGCAAAAAATGCTTCCTCTCTGCACCATCAAAGTGATGCGCTGTTAAGGTGGCAAAGCATTGCACTCATCCTTTTCCCTTGTTGATTTTTGCTCCTCTTTAGCTCCTGTTTGGCCATCTGGGATTCTATTTTTTTTTTCCAAGAACTGAGTCACACTGAATAATTGGGGTGCAGCTGCCACTTTTGCAGTCCCAAGGACCTCTGCAACCTGCTTGAGATTTTGAGATCAAGCTGGAAAAGAAGGCCATCAAGTGGATTTCTTCTCTAATCTGACAGAAAATCAAAGTGGAAGATTTCACCCCACTGGAAGGTGGTAAGTCACCATGGATTTAATAAAATAAATATTTATGTCCATGAACTGAATCTTGCTTGAGTTTCACAGTTCTGGTGGTGGTCTGCTTGTCTTTTGCAAGGAAGGATGAAAAGCATGAGCTCTGCTCCTCCAGAGACAGAAAATCTCTTTTATTGATAGATCTGGGAGCAGTTTTTTGTTTATTTTCACAATGAATTCAGCTGGGTTCTGCAGAAGAAGCAATTCCTCCTCTCCTCTCACCCAAAGGCTGGAGCTCAAAGCTGATGACTGAGGGTTGCAGCCTCACCCTCAGGAAATATAGTTCGAGTTCAACATGCATTTGCTCCTCTGCAGATTGCTGGAATGAGAGAACTCTGACTAAGAAAGCTGCCTGCAGCTTTATAGAAAGTTTAATGTTGAATGAAATGGGATTTAAATGGGGGAAAGCTGGTGTTGCTGGAATATCTTCCGTTGTACATCCAGTACAATAGAATCATCTTCTCTTGTTGCCTTCTCTGCAACAGGATGATTAAGACTACCTAGAGATGCTATACTGAAATTACATCAGATCTCAAACTGAAGAAATTCTGTTCACGTGTATGTTATCTCCTAGCAGAGGAACACTGTCACCAAGACAAAAAGAAGTATAAAGTTTGGAGGGAAGGCTGACATGTAATGAAGAGGCTACAACTCCTGTTTGCATTCTGTGTATGTCTTGCCAGTTAACATGGCTGCAATTAAATCCACAGCAAATGGACCTTGGGTCTCAGCTAATGCAACAGTTCTTGAAGTTTTAGCAGTTCAGCTCTATCTGAACAAATGCAGGCTCAAACCATATGAATCATCACTGAGCTTTTAAAAAGCAGCTTTATTTAAAAAAAAATGAAAGGTAAATGACTTCAGATGGCAAACTGCATCAGGAGAGCTAAATAAGGGGAAAATATTGTTACAGTGACAGTAATATTAGCTGCCACAAACAAAATCAGTCAATAAAAGCACTTTGGAAAGTTAAAAAGCCAAATGAATGAATAAGCCTCTCCCTAAATTCAATATTCTCTTGTATAAAATATTAGCACTCGGAATAAAATCACCTCCTGAGTATAGTATTTTTTTTTTCTGTTTTATCAGCAGTCTCTCTCTTCTACCTAGTAAATTCATTTATTTGTTCAAAACTGCAGTGTGTTGCCAGCACTTTCCAATACAAATATATAAGATAATGCAGTCTTCATCCACCCTAAATCTCTCATTCCACAGGTTATTGATTTAGCCATGCTGCCGTCAAGACAAACAGCCAGATTGCCTGCTTTTTTTCTGACTCAAGTGACCAAAGTTTCTCTGGCTTGATGAAACCTACTTCTGATAATGAGGGCACTGGGGACAGTGCTTACATGTGGCGAAGCATGGAGACTGTGTTGAGCCACTTGCCACCATCCTAGCAGCTCATAATTTAAGTAATGATCTGATGCTGGCTCAGTCTGAGCTTCCCCCTTCTGCAGGGGGAAGAAATAGACTGTAGCCTAAAGGACTTTATCTCTAAGAATAACAGAGGCAGGGAAGAGCTCTTCACCAGCAAATCTACCCAAACTTGCCTTTTTCTCAGGGCTGAGGTAATGAACTTGAACAATGTGTTGGGTAATTCTCAGCAATATGAGTAATGAAAAACACCCTAGAGAGGGGAATGCTTACATGGGTCCTGTATTTCTGTTAGGAACACAGAAATCCCATCTAAATTACCAGTGCTTTAGAGAGTCAACATTATCCACATGAAGATGAAAATTTTCTGTCATACCAACATGGAGTGATGTGTGGGAGCCTCTCATGCTGGTAATGACTGTCCAGGACTGAGAGCCAGCCAATTCATCTCCTTCTTGGAGTAAAGTCTCATAAGTTTCATCCTCTTTAAGTCTTCATCTGCAGGAGATTGTGAGATCCGTATTTTCATGCACTTTTGAATGTACTTGGATCAAAAAGGCTCACTCTGCACTTTCTGTCTGCAAGATGCACTTGAATTTGAAGCTAAATTTGACCTCATCGATTGGAAAATTTAGACCTCACCTCCAGATAAGAAGGCAGGTCAGTGATCCAAGTTTCCTCACTTGGAGGGAGGGTTTCTGTGGCTCTGTGTCAGAATCATGGAATGCCAGGTTGGAAAGGACCTCAAGGATATTCTGATCAAACCTTTCTTGGCAAAAGTACAGTTTAGGCAAGATTCAAAGAGGGCACCCAAATCTCAGTAACAGAGACTGTGGCTACTTCTGCAGGGCATCTTCCTTTTGTGGGCACACAAACTCTACTTATGTTGTGCAGCCAGCCTCTCTTGCTGCTTACCAACTGGTGTACTAAGCCTTTGACTTACAAACTCTCTAAGAGTCACCCAAAATTATCACAAATGAGCAGCAAGAAGTAAGAGCATAACAGTTCCTAGCTGGCAGCTGTGGTTGTGGTTTGCCTCTTCTGGAAGCAAACAGTATCACAGCATCATGGTAGATTAAAGGTTGGAAGGGACCTCAAGAGATCATCAAGTCCAACCCCTAAGCCAAAGCAGGAGCATTTAGGGTAGTCTCCACAGGAATGCATCCAGGTGGGTTTGGAAAGTCTCCAGAGAAGGAGACTCCACAACCTCTCTGGGCTGCCTGAACGTTTAAATAATAATTGCAATATGTTCCAGGTTCAGGAAGGAAAAGGGGGGAGAGAAAAGATCAAGGCACTTAGCTTTTCCTTCTCAGTGT
The DNA here is from genome assembly GCF_027791375.1 of Indicator indicator. Taxonomy (NCBI): domain Eukaryota; kingdom Metazoa; phylum Chordata; class Aves; order Piciformes; family Indicatoridae; genus Indicator; species Indicator indicator. Next base: position 9,272,993 of record NC_072016.1, on the reverse strand, counting down.
GACCTGTTTCATACCCATTGCAGGACAGCATTCAAACAAAGCCACATAGTACAGGTTGACTATTGACAGTAGAAGGAGCAGCAGCTAGTCTTTGGGCATATGCCAAATGCCCTCATGACCAAGTCCTTCCCAAGGAGATACCTTACTTTCCCTTTGTTTATCAGCCTGTCTCCACTCCTAGACCCACATCATCCCACTCCTGCGGCAACCCAGCAAACAAAAGAGAACTGCTTGTAGCTCACTTCCAACTTCCAGGTAGTATCAAATTAGATGGGTTTTCATTTGTTTATTTTCCCTGACAAGGACATCTGTTTACTAGAACTCATCTCCAGCTCTAGTGAACATCAAAAGGGATGTTTGTGAGACTGCAGCTGGATTTAGATGACACAAAGCCCTTCAAGTGACTGTTTTAATATTTTTTTAAATTATTTTTTGCATCCTCAATCACCAAGCAGAGGTGGGTTAATTCTAAATGTCTTTCCAGCTTTTTCAAATTAATTTAATGTCACTATTCAAATTTGTTTTTCAGGATCACTTTTGGGGTTAAGTGTGGCATTCATTGGTTAAAAAAAAAAATCAGAAAAACACATCTATCCCAAAATACATGCATGTATTTTTTTTTTTCTTTAATAAAAGTAGGTATCTAGAGAGCTGGGGGGGAAGGAAGTAAATTGGGCAATCATTCTTCGTTATTATTCCCCTCCTAATATCAACCAGAATACACTTAATCTCAGGAAGATCTGATTTAGAAGTACTGTGTTTTCCTGTTGTATGCCTATATGACTGTTTATTTAGTTGTGAGTTGATTGATTAGGAAATAAGTGCTTTTCAAGCTGACAGTATAAATAATGAAACTTTATTAGTGATATATGTGACACATTTAACAATGCTAATTTTCTGTACTGCCCTGCCTAATGCACTTGCCTTTTTCAGCAAGCTGTAAACAATAGAAGGTTTGAGGGAAATTGCTAATTCGGTGTTTTTTTTTTTTTTTAAAGGCAAGGGAAATGAATCTAGAATTTAGAAATATTTCCAGAGTGCCACCTAGTGGGGGAAAAAAAATCAAGCCACAAGAAAACTGAATTCAAATGCATCTCTTAATACAAAGCACTGTCTCCTCATTTTCCTCTGCAGCTAAACACAGGCAGCTACTAATGGCTTATATGCAGTTTAAGGATAATTGCAAAGCTTCCTTTCCTTTCCTTTCCTTTCCTTTCCTTTCCTTTCCTTTCCTTTCCTTTCCTTTCCTTTCCTTTCCTTTCCTTTCCTTTCCTTTCCTTTCCTTTCCTTTCCTTTCCTTTCCTTTCCTTTCCTTTCCTTTCCTTTCCTTTCCTTTCCTTTCCTTTCCTTTCCTTTCCTTTCCTTTCCTTTCCTTTCCTTTCCTTTCCTTTCCTTTCCCTTTCCCTTTCCCTTTCCTTCCCCTTTCCCTTTCCTTCCCCTTCCCCTTTCCTTCCCCTTCCCCTTTCCTTCCCCTTCCCCTTTCCCTTCCCCTTCCCCTTTCCTTTCCCTTCCCCTTTCCCTTCCCCTTCCCCTTTCCCTTTCCTTCCCCTTCCCCTTTCCCTTTCCTTCCCCTTCCCCTTTCCCTTTCCCTTTCCCTTTCCCTTCCCCTTTCCCTTTCCCTTTCCCTTTCCCTTTCCCTTTCCCTTTCCCTTTCCCTTTCCCTTTCCCTTTCTATTTCCTGTATAAAAATATATATTTATGGTAGAAATAAATAAAATCAATGCCTGTCTGCCTTCCTTCTTTGCTTTTAGTTTTTGGAAAAAATAGCCAATGTCTGGCCTGAGCCCAAAGTTAAGATTTGATTTAATTGTTTTGTGCTCTCACACCTCAAAAGCTTTGTCATTAAATATTAATTTCATTTTCACATTTTAATTATCATGGAATCATAGAATCAGTCAGGGTTGGAAGGGACCACAAGGATCATCCAGTTCCAACCCCCCTGCCTTGGGCAGGGACACCTCACACTACATCAGGCTGGCCAGAGCCTCATCCAGCCTGGCTGCAAGCACCTCCAGGGATGGGGCCCCAACCACCTCCCTGGACAACCCATTCCAGGCTCTCACCACTCTCATGGGGAGGAACTTCTTCCTCACATCCAGTCTCAATCTCCCCACTTCCAGCTTTGTTCCATTCCCCCTAGTCCTGTCACTACCTGATAGCCTAAAAAGTCCCTCCCCAGCTTTCTTGTAGCCCACTTCAGATACTGGAAGGCCACAAGAAGGTCACCTTGGAGCCTTCTCTTCTCCAGACTGAACAGCCCCAACTCTCTCAGTCTCTCCCCATAAGAGAGGAGCTCCAGCCCTCTGCTCATCCTGGTGGCCCTTCTCTGCACACCTTCCAGCATGTCCAGATCCCTCTTGTAATAGGGGCTCCAGAACTGGAAGCAGTACTCCAGGTAAATTAAAATATAGACCTTTACATTTAAAATGGTTTTATAGGGAGGTTGAAGGTTATTATTATGAAAAAGGCTTTAAAACAAAAGACTTTCAAAAAAATCTGGTTCATGCTTTGTTTCTTCAAGGTGTGGTTTTATCACAGGTGGTGCTTGGTGCCTTTTAGAAAAGCCACACCACTTGTGGTCACCTATCACAGTAGACTCAATGTTGTCCTTTATGCAGGTTTCTGCTACCATTTAAGATGTCATTACACAGGTAATCTTGAGGGAACCCAAAAAACCCAAAACAGTCCTGCTGTCTCTGCAGATGTTGATTTTGCAAGCATGGCTCTAGGTTTAATGGGGGAAATATCAGGAATTCATCAAATTCTGCTTGCTTGAAGGTGCCTGGGAGGTGAGTAAGGCTTGGCTGAGGCAGGCTGGCATGGCTAAAGGGGAGGGGAAGCAGGCAGACTGGCCTGGGCATACAAATGTTCTTGCATCTGTCTACCTGTCCACTGTGAATAAATTCGATATAACATTTCATAACCCAGGCAGCTCTCCGTTGTTGTGCGAGATGCCAGACTTTTACAAGCAAGCCTCACAAATCTGGCAGCCAGAATAAACCAGGGGTTGCAACCTCTGCTGCTCTTAGTGCTGAGGGTATGAAGCAAGGTTATCACTGGGCAATGCTGAAGATGCCTTTCTGAGGAGGGTGCCTCTCTAGACAGTTGCAGTGTCTGCCTTCTGTGATTGCTGTCTCCTGAGAGTGGAGTCAGCTGATCTTAACCTCTTCTCCTACACATTATGAGGAATTTCTGTCAAAGGATGTTGGTACTTGTGTTGGGAGTGTCCCCTGCCTTCATTAGTCTGGTAAAGATTTTACAGCAATATGAATTCTGAGATGTGCATTTTGTACCAAATACTTCTTGGGTAGGTGTGTTTGGTTTTCCAGTCAAAAGCTGGGAAATCAAATCTAGTTACCTTTCATTTCTATCTGCTTCTTCATTAAGGTTCCTCAAATTTCTCTTCTAACTGTGTTTATCTAACTGATATCTAACTGATATTATTATGTCAGAGAAGAGCTATAGTTACATTAACAGAGACTGGCTTTAGGATTTAGAGAGAGTTTTTTTTTATCTATAATGAAAGTAATATCTACATTGTGGAGGCTAAATTATTATGTCTGTTTCATACACAACACTAGCAAGATTACTCATCTCAAGATGAGATAACAAGAGGGGAATGATGAGAAAATCATAACGGGAAAAGCAGTGTGAGACTGAGACAGGTATATGATTTTTTTATTTCCTCAGAATTGTGCATAAGCTGTGAAGGAGAAGCTCCTTACAATAGCACCAGTAAGCAATTAGCAGGGAAAAGGAGTAGAGATGACATGGTGTGAAGTACTGCTTTCTGTCCACTTTAATCCACGTTCTGCTTTTGCCTTTCTTGAGTAAAACAAACTGTAAGATGATGTAGAGATCACCCTTGCAGCCTGAATGTCTGCAAAGACATGTTTGCCAGCGTGGAGAATTCTCTTTCTAAATGGGCTTATAAATTCTTGCTGGCTGTAGGGAAAGAGAAACAGGGGTGGAAAGGGAAGGAGCAGAAAGGAGGCAGTAGGGTACTTTGGTGCTAGGGCAGTCTGTATTTTCTATTGGGGTCAAAAAAGTAGATTGAGTGTTACCTTCACTAAAGTATATTATCAGCTTTAAAGATAAGAGCTCTTAAATTCTTCTTAAAGAATATATTAATATTCTGCTTTAAGGTGTAGTGTAGGAAACATGTTTCTTTAGTGGTATTATTTTCTGTAAAGAGGTGTTCTAGCATATTACTCTCTATATTTCTCAGTACTGTGTAGAATGGGTTTGAGGTGTGTGCAACTGTAATCTGGAAGAAAAGAAAGGGATAGGAATGGAAGCCAAGGATGATGCAGGCCTGTATCTGTGAGATAATAACTCCAGGAGTTCATTTAAACAATAAGGATCACAGTCACAGGTTGGACCCTGCTTCCATAACTGCATGTAGATAACTGTATGGGGGCACCATAAATAATTTCCATGTCAAAAGCACAGCCCCTGGACACAGTGCCAATTGGTAAAGTGTTTGTTTGTTTTTTTTCTATCTCACTTCTGCCTTCCCCAATGAGGTTGATTCACTCTGCTGCAGTTTCAAACAGATGCATTAGATCCTTCTAGTTGTAATTTTGACTTAGTGACAAACAGCTCTTCAAACTCTGGAAGATCCTCAGAGTAACTGATATTTTTTTTCTATAGAAAGAAAACATCTGAAATCATGTCTGGAGATGTCTTCAGTTGATTAGTTGTGGATATTTTTAGTCCCTTTGAGCCTAGTTTAATTTCACTTGTGGGAACCATTTATACAGCAGCACACGCATGCTCTTGATTTATTTTTCTTGAGCTAATATCTCTAAAATATTTTTGTAACTGTTTAAAATATGTGACCCCCACAAAATGTGTATGTGAATACAGAGCGATAAAAAGGTTTCTCCATCATTTTTGTACCTTAAACTAACGAAGCAGGACAGAAGACACTTTCTATTCCATCAGGAATTCTTACCTTTCTCTTTTGACTCATTGGTCACTCTTAGTGCACCTATAGAATCATGGAATCAGTCAGGGTTGGAAGGGACCACAAGGATCATCCAGTTCCAACCCCCCTGACATGGGCAGGGACACCTCACACTACATCAGGCTGGCCAGAGCCTCATCCAACCTGGCTTCAAACACCTCCAGGGCTGGGGCCTCAACCACCTCCCTGGACAACCCATTCCAGGCTCTCACCACTCTCATGGGGAAGAACTTCTTCCTCACGTCCAGCCTGAGAGAGAACCTCTGTGTTATCTCGCTAACTGTCAAGCCTGGGAACTCACTTGCAGCTCTCAACATTTTGCTTCTCATCCTGTGTTTTCTAACATCCTATTTTCACTGGCCTTATCATTTTTTTGCCCTTTTTTCATACTAAGATGCTCACATCATATTTAAGAATCTGTTGCTAACTGCAATTTTTCATAGTTTTCATTGACGAGTGATGAGTTCAGGCCAAAATATTGGGAAGTTAATTAAAGTCTTCCCTTAGATTTGCATCTAGATTTCCCAGTGTCTATGCTATGTATTCATTTCAGTGGACATTTGGATCAATCCCCTCAGAATGCATTCTAAGATCAGCCAAAAGTGGAAACAAGGTACCGTGGAAACAAAAGGATCAAACTTAAGCAATAGACAAGCAACTTCTTGCCACAGGCTGATTTGGTTGACTTTCATACAAACACAAACATGAGAAAGGTGTTGGTGTAAGAATTGTATCGTTTTAATTACTCTAACATGTGTAAGAAAATTATTCTGGTAAATATTTAATTAGCAACTGTAATAAAATCTTGATTCCAAAGTCTCCATTAATCCATATTACTCTGTAATTTTTTCACTTTTAATAATTCAGCCAAATCTTTTGGTGGCCATCTCCCCTTCTAGTTACCTGAGGATGGGGGAAGGAAAAAAAAGCACAGTAGAAAGATTTCTATTTTTTCCTTCTCTGTGCCATCTATCCAGTTTCAGTTAATTACATATGACTTCATAACCTCTGGTTTTATTTTGGTTTTTAGATAGCAACATAAACTATACTGCTGACCTTCAAGAAAGAAAACCTTCTTCCACATTTCTAAGCCTCCAAAATGACTGCTCATTACATGAGCTAATTAGTACAAAATAATATTTCTGAGTGTATGCAAAAGAATCCAAACCTCTTTTCATGGGGGGAGAAAAAAGCAGCCTTATTTCAGGGAGAGGTTGCCCTGTTTTGGTGAAGCTAGAAACTTGAAAGAAAAGGCAAAGCAACAGCTAGATAAAAATGAGGATATAGAGCAGGTTAGACATCAAAAAAAAAAATCTTGTTCCTTTGCCTTTTAACTTGTAAATATGATTATAAAACAAGGCTAACAAGATTGTGTCCTTACACAAATATTTCCAGTAATAAATAGATATATTTTTCTTTAAAGCAGCTGAAGTTAAAGCAGTGCTTTGACCACATATGCTGACCACTTACCATTATTTGTAATTTCAGAGTATATGTTTAATCTTGTAATATTTTCAGTATGCTTATGGCCTCCAATTTATTTTCTTCCAGAAACTCATAGTACAGGGTGGCTCTAAGAGTTCCTCAGGGGCAAGTGTGTCATTGTATGGTGATAAACACACAATGATTTAAATCTAAGTTAATACTGAGCTAAGCACTTGGAAAATTTGTATTCATTTTGATCTTCCAAAATGTGTTATAAATGGCTAGTGATAATTCCTTTGCATTTAGTTTCCTTGGAAGTACTCAGCTTGTTCTTTAACTGCTTTTAGTACTGAAGAAATCTGTGTGTAGTAAAGTAGAAGCATCATAAAAAGGGAAATAAAGACATTAACTATACCAAAGTCTAACTGGCAGAATTTTGTCACAGTGTCTTGGTCATCAAACCAGTGAACATTGTAGTTAATACCCAATGTAGCAGCTAATTTCTGCCACATGGTATTTGTCTGAGAAATAAGCCTAGGACTGAGCCAGCCAGCATTGCACAGTTTCACTAACTTTGCAGCTCTATTAGTTTGAAGTCAGGAGTTCAGACATGGTTTTGATAAGCTTATGATTCTGTGCTGCACTGCCTGTCCTGGGAAGCTGTTCAGTTTTTCTATATTTAACAGATGAAAATGTCTCCAGAGTTCATCAAACATATACTCAAGACATCACAGGCTGCAGCTGGCAGCTGTGAGCTCTGCAGTTCAAGGTGAATGGGACTAATTAGTAAGTATATAGGGTTATCAGCATATGCAACACCCACGGTTTGGAGCACAGGAGGAAAATGAATTAGTAGTCAAGAGAAGGAGGACTCTTCTCCAGCTGCCTTCCAGCTCTGCTATGACTCTCTTGTCCCCATCTACCCACAGGCTTCCAGAGTGCTGGAGAGAGCTCCTGCAGACACAGCTGTGAGCATCATGGGAGCCTTTCAGGGTTGGTTGGCATGGAGGAGAGCCAGCTCACCCCCACAGGAGGTCAGACTCTGGCTCTGCTTTGTCCCAGCCAGTGCAGACACTGTGAAAGCCCAGTAATGCTCCAAAAAACACTCAGCAGCCTTCAGTTGTGGGAACTACCCTAATGCCAGTAAAACTAGCAGAGAGCAGCAGACTGCTAATGAGCAACCTCTCTTCTGGTGTCAGCAGAAGCTGAGGGTAGAAGAGAAGATAGCTTTGGAAATTGCTGTAGCACTTGAGTTGAATAATAACCAGAGAATGATACTTATTAAAGTGGGAAGGAGCAAGATTAATGTGTATTTTACCAAGAGATAACATTTTTGCCATTACTATTAAGTATCTAGAAGTCCCTAATTCAAAATACAGATAACTTACTGTAAATCTTTCCACTGACTGCCATATCTTCAGTAACTCTTGGCTGAAGATTTAACAGCTGCAGGAAAAATTCAGTTCAATGTACATAGAATCACAACTTTCACAAACATTTTGCTCTTTCCAGCAGCCATTCTTTCAGGACTCAGAACCACATTTTTTGCATAGAAATCCCATCTGTCTAATTTGGAGTTATCCAAGATAAGCCTGGAGAATAAGATTAAAAGCCAGATTTGATGAGTTTGGGTCTTAACTTCCTTGTCATTTGGCTACCACAGACCTTGATCCTTTAGATGGAGTTTAGTCTGCCAGCCCATATTCCTAGTAAATCTTTCAATTGGTAACTCTTATGTTCACAGAGATCTCAAAAGTAATTTTTGTCAGAGACTTTTGGAAATGTAAGTCACACAAACTCATCTGTGGTTCAATAGCTTTGCTCTCCCCTATAAATGAGCTTTTCATTCTTACCCAGCTAATTCTCCATTGCATTTCTCCTAGTGCAATATACTACCCTTAGTTTGCAGTCAGGCATTTGCAAGGAATGTGAAGGAAGATGAGAGCTTCAAGCATCACAGTAGTAGCATAAGAAGGAACAAATCACACAAATATCAAAGCAGTAGTAAGTCTAACTCAAAGTGTATTATGATTACCTAGAAATATTCAGGGAACATGTGTGGAAACAAAGCCAAGCACCAGGTTCTGCACTCGATTAAAACAACCGCATGCAATCCTACAGGTTTTGGGGGAGAGTGGCTAGAAAGCTGCCAAGTAAGAGAAGGACCTGGGGGTGCTGATCACCCACTGGTTGAACTTGAGCTAGTAGTGTACTTAAGTGGCCAAAGAAGCCAAAGCATCCTGGTCTGTATCAGCAAAAGTGTGACAAGAAGGAGTAGGGCAGGGATTGTGCCCCTGTACTCAGCACTGCTGAGACCACATCTTGAATACTGTGTTCAGTTTTGGGATCCTCGCTACAAGAAAGGCATTGAGGTCTTGGAGCGGGTCTAGAGAAGTTCAGCAAAGCTGGTAAAGGGCCTGGAGAACAGGGCTTGTGAGGAATGATTGAGGATTTTTAGCCTGGAGAAAAGGAAGCCTGGGGGAGACTTTATCACTCTCTACAACTACCTGAAAGGAGGTTGAAGCAAGGTGGATGTTGGTCTCTTCTCCCTAGTAACAAGTGATGGGATGATAGGGAATGTCTCAAGCTGAACCAGAAGAGGTTCATATTGTATATTAGAAGAAACACCTCCACTGAAAGGGTTCTTGAACACTGCAATAAGGCTCCCCAGGGAGATGGTTGAATCAGTGTTCCTGGAGGTGTTTAAAACATGCATAGATGCTGTGTTAAGAGACATGGTTTAGTACCAGACTAGGTAAAGTTTGACAATGGTTGGGCTCAGTGATCTTAAAGGTCTTTCCAACCAAAACTATTCTATGACTCCATGGAAAATCATAAGCTGAGTTTCTGTGGGTTTGGAGTAAAGTGACACTGTCTTACATTCAGCAAAAAATAATGAGTAATGAGTACAGCTATACATTGCTTCAGGAATTATTTCAGGTTTTACCATCAATCACAGAGACAGTTCTGCTCTCTTAGACTTTCATAAGTCAGGAGTAGAAGTTCTGCTTCTTACAGGATTGATCTCAGAGATGAGACTACAAAGGCTTAATGGTATTGACTCAGATGCATCCATATAAACTTGAATCTTCAGGTCTTAGAGAAGGACTGCACTGATGTGAAGTACACTGGATTCTACTCACCTAAATATTGATCTCTGAAAAGAACCACACTTACATTCTTATGGTGCTAGGACACATATGCACACCTGATTTGTGGAGCAGCTGTAGTCTATCATGAAAGATGAAAAGGGAAAAAAAAAGGTCAAAATTGGTTTCACATTATCTCAATGAGCCCATATCAGAATAGGTAGTTCTGGGTCATGAGAGTCCTATTCACTTGTGGCTGTGAGCAGTGCAAGGTAGTATACAGAGATGAAGGGTATTGAGGTCTCCATCACTCTGTGGGGGCTTAAAAGTGTCCAAGTCTGCTGAGGCTTATGGGAATCCTGATGGATTGACCACTAAGCCATAAAGGTTTTCCCCATGGACCTTATATCTCACTTGTGGTCACACTCAAAAGTACCAGAAGATCTGTCTTTCTTGGGGCCAAATCTTAACTTTTCTAACATTTCTGTGCCATTTGGGATTTTCACTTTTCTTGACTGTTTGTCTGACAAAACAATTTCTGCATTCATAGTATAAACATATGTAGGTGCTGCTCTCCTGCAGAAGCATGTTTTTTTGCTGGTTTTGGCTGAGATAGAGTGAATTTTCTTCCTAGTAGCTTGTACATAGCTGTGTTTTGGATTCAGTGTGAGAAAAAAGTTAACACACTGATGGTTTAGTTGTTGCTAAGCAGTGCTTATTCTAAGTTAAGGATTTTTCAGTGCAAGTATCACAGTATCCCAGTATATCACAGGTTGGAATGGACCTCAAGAGATCATCAGGTCCAACCCCCCTGCCAGAGCAGGATCACTTAGGGGAGTCTGCACAGGAATGCATCCAGGTGGGTTTGGAAAGTCTCCAGAGGAGTTTCCACAACCCCCCTGGGCAGTCTGTTCCAGTGCTCTGTCACCCTCACTGGAAAGAAGTTTCTCCTCATGTTGAGGTGAAATCTTCTATGTTCAAGTTTGAACCCATTGTTCCTTGTCTTATCACTGTGAACCACCAAGAGGAGCCTGGCCCCCTCCACTTGACACCCACCTCTCAGATATTTATAGACATTGATCAGATCCCCTCTCAGTCTTCTCTTCTCCAGACTAAACAGCCCCAGGGCTCTCAGTCTCTTTTCATAGGGGTGATGCTCAAGTCCCCTAATCATCCTTGTGGCTCTCTGTTGGATTCTCTCCGGCAGGTCTCTGTCTCTCTTGAACTGGGGAGCCCAAAACTGGACACAGTATTCCAGGTGTGGTCTCACCAGGGCAGAGTAGAGAGGTAGAACAACTTTCCTAGACCTCCTGGACACACCTTGATACATCCCAGGACACCATCATCTCTCTTGGCCACAAGAGCACATTGTTGTTTCATGGAGAACTTGCTGTCCACCAGCACTCCAAGGTCTTTCTCTGTGGAGCTGCTTTCCAGCAGGGCAGCCCCTAACCTGTCCTGGTGCCTGTTGTTATTTCTCCCCAGATGTAGGACCCTGCACTTGTCCTTACTAAACTTCATGAGGTTTGCCTGCTCCCAGCTCTCCAGGCTATCAAGGTCATGTTGGATGGGTGCACATCCTGACAGGGTGTCAGCCAACCCCCCCAGTTGATGTAGATGCCCAAGAAGCTGGGAGGGAGCATGGCCATGACAGCTAACCTGAACTAGCCAAAGGGATATTTCATATCATAGAACATCATGCTCTGTGTAAACTGGGTGTAGTTTGCTGGGAGGAGCAGATTGCCACTGGTGAGCAATTGCATTTAGCATCACTTGTCTTTTATTGGGTTTTATTTCTTTCTCTTCTTTTTATTTTTTGCTATTTTTTTAATTATAATTATTATTATTACATTTAATTTCAGTTATTAAACTGTTCTTACCTCAACCTGTGAATTTTACTGGTTTGCTTTGCTTTGCTTTGCTTTGCTTTGCTTTGCTTTGCTTTGCTTTGCTTTGCTTTGCTTTGTTTTTTTTTCCTCCTGATTTCACATCCCACTGGACTGACTCAGTGGCTCTGTGGTGCTCAGTTGCCAGCTGGGGTTAAAATAGGACTCATGAATGGACTCCAGGTAAAGCCACTCCATTCTTTGTGGGATGGATGTGGCCTTGATCTTGAGGGGAGGATGACTTTTACTCCAGTTGATGCTATTCCAACTTTGTCCTACTGAGATTTAATTAGCTGTGCAGAAATGCAAGCAGTGAAACTGTGAGCCTGAGATGGTTGCTAGATAAACCTTTGGGACACTGGGATGCGATAACTGGAATGGCCCAGTGACATTACAGCAATTTTCTGTGTTAGAAAAACACAGCCATAGCATTCTGAACTTACAACACTGAGCTGTTCTTTGGAATGTCTCTCTAGTTAACACCAAAGTGCAAAGTGGTGTTAGCCATGATAATAAGATGGCAAATACTGATGGAAATTTGATTGCAAATGAGCGATTTGTGTAACAAATAGGAATTAGATACCCGAATGTGTTAACCAAATAAGAATCAGGAAACACTGGGGAAATTAATGTGTAAAGTAGACAAAATAAAGCATTCAAGGCATGCTGATTCCTGGAAGTTTCTTTTTCTTTCCCAGTTGTCAGCTTATATGATCAAAGTTATAAGGAAGGGAAAAGAGAGCCTACTTCTTTTGCATCAACTTTGCTCGCAGAAAATAGGTTTTAAGTTATTTAGAAATAAGTTGTGTTTGAATTTCCAGAATAAGCCTGTGGTTCTTGTAACCACCTCAGACAGATCCATTAATTTAGGCATTAGCAAACATCAATTCCACAGCTCTAGCTGCTTCCACAATCTTTACAGCTACATCACCCAACCTAGATAAAACTTTGCTGTTACATCTGAGCACCTGGGAAACTCCTCAAGAAACCCAGTGGGTTTGGTTAGAGATTTCATTACCTGAATATTGCCTTAGATAACTGCCTTGTTTACTAGCTTTGTCCTGTTTCTGCTATGACTATTTTCAACCCTCTGAAGTATCTTTTCTCATGCTGTTATTTGTAACTTCAAACAGCAGAATGCTGTCAGCTTGGTAGCTAAGCAAAGGCAATGTACTACTTCAGTAAGCGTTGAACAAACGCTTGAAATGAGACTCTGACCTCCCCAAACCAGCTGCAATATCACAGAATCATAGAATCATAGGATCAACATGGTTGGAAAAGACCTCAAGAGATCATCAAGTCCAACCTATGAAGGCAGAAAGGAAATCCTACTTTTGTGATGCTGGTTACTGGGTTAATTGCATGAATACCTCACTGCACATAGGAAACCTATGGCAAGGCTGCCATTGCATGTAAACCTGAGTCCCATTCCAAGATTTTATCTCATTTTCCATCATGCATCTCATATTGTCTTTCATCAAGGCTCTTTGTTACTTAAAGAAAAGCTGGGAGGAGTTTACTTAAGGAAAACCTTAAGGTTTAATTTGTAGTTTCCCATTCTTTTCTTGCTTTCCTTTTACTTAATAGTAGATAAAAATTGTTTTAGAGACCCTTAATGAATCCAGTATTTTATATAGTGCTGTAATTACTTTGAAGTAAATGTCTAAAAACACAGCCAGTCTGTCTTTTACATGGTTTAAAGGCAGGCAGAGCACTTATTTCTCCAGTAAATCTTCTCCTCTAAGGGAAACTGATTTAAAAACAGGAAGAGGTGGGAGGGAAGAAAAAAAGAAAAAAGAAAAAAAGAGACCATGGATATTCTTACAGGTTGTATAAAAAATCTTATCATAAAAATAATTGCATTTTCAGCTAATCAAAATTGTGTTTAGGAGTACTGGGGCTGCAGGGATTACACATTCAGAATTAGTTTATAAGAGCAGTGTGCCTGCATCTTTCAAAGAGGTCAGGATGTATGATTCAGTACAACAGATTCTTCTTTTCTGAGCATGTTTAGACTGAGATTTTAGATTGTTTTATGAGATAACCCAGAACTTTCCCTCCACACCTCTCTCCATTCACTGGTAGTACTCAGGACATAGGGGGGAAGTTAGTGGATAAACAGTAAAATTAATTTAATTCCATGTGATATTTGTCAGATGGTGATCAGTAATTATATAACCCAAATTTTGCACTGACTAATTTAATTTATTTTTTTTAAATCATAAAAATCATAGAATCATAGAATCAATCAGGGTTGGAAGGGACCACAAGGCTCTAGAGTCAGAATGTTCTAGAGGATAGAATGATACCCTCCCATGAGAGTGGTGAGGCCCTGGAATAGGTTGCCCAGGGAGGTGGTTGAGGCCCCATCCCTGGAGGTGTTTAAGGCCAGGCTGGATGAGGCTGTGGCCAGCCTGAGCTATTGTGAGGTGTCCCTGCCCGTGGCAGGGGGGTTGGAACTAGATGATCCTTGTGGTCCCTTCCAACCCTGACTGATTCTATGATTCAAAGCAGCCAAAAAAAAATCTAAGAATCTTCACTGAGAGTTACTTTCTGTCTTCCTGAGGACAAAGAGATTATTCCAAAGGAAAGGCAAAAAGTTCATTGACAACCTCTGTACTGTGTGATAGAAAAGCACCAAGGTTCTAGGCAAGGCAAAATCATGAGACCTATCCACCTTGTTGTATTTAGCTCCCTTGGCACTTGCAAAGCAGTGTCAGGACAGTCCAACAGAAAGGAGCTCTTGTGTTGTTCTCTGGGCCCATTTAGCCTTCAGAATCATGTTGCCACAGGATTTTGCATGCCAGTAGCTCTGCAGTTACTTGTTCATTGGTATTCCTCAGAGATGAAAGCATAGCATATGCTGATCAGAACTTCATTTGTTGTCTGATAGTTTAACAGCAATGATAATCCAAGCTTAGGCAGGCATTACAATGGAAATCCTCCAAATGAAACACAGAGATTAGTGATTCCTCAGCAGATAACAGCCTTGGTGCCATTTTATGCCACTGTTAAAGTGAAACTTTCTGTATAAGGGGAAACCTACACTGAATGCAGTGTTGCTACTTGTTCCCCTCAAGAGTAAGCTTTGCTGACAGTTCACTCAGTCAGAAATGTACATTTTGAATGATAAGAGTTAATTTTATCTTTGTCATCATCACCTTCAAATTATCTTCCTTAAGCAGTCTTCCAGGATTTGTGTTTTGATAGTCTGAAGGGCTTTGGAGGTTTTGTCCTTTGAGCTTTCTTGCTGTGCTGAGCAGTGTTTCAAAGAGGTTGGAATACCTAATAATTGAATTGGAGAGTCCCCTTTCATGTGGTGTTAGACTGTGAAGCACATTTTTCTTCAGAGCCAATGTAATTTAGCAGAATTTGAACATCTGTTCTCTGGACAGTTAGCTAGTACAAGAAGATAAAATTCATATTTTGCCCTACCTTTCATGTGAGGCAAAATATGAGAGCAGTGAAAAACAGGGTGAGCATCCTCTAACTGTTCTGCCCACACTACTGTGAGAACTGTAGAAATGCTCTGAGTTCTGCATGAACTATCTAGCCAGTAGGATAACTCCAGCTGAGATCAGTGCTTTTTGGAGCCACGTTTTCCCATGACCTGCAAAGGAATGAACAAAAAAGCCTGAAAGAATGATCCTTCTTTTTTTTTTCTCCATCATGGATAAGGCAAACGTCTCTGGAATCTCTCTGGAATCAAAGAACTGAAGACTAAATACATAAAGCTATGTGAGGACAAGAGACTCCTTCTGCAGCCTCTGAAGTGTCTGCAGGGTGCTGCTTTGACACGTCATGTGATGCTGGTATGTTTGGAAGCATGTGAGGAGGAAGAGGTGCAAACAGGGCTCTGTTCTGCTGAATTGCAGCTTCAGGAACACATTCCCTGACAGAGCTGTTCCAGTCTCTCTGTGGCTGCTTAGTGGATCTGTTGATCTACTGGAACATGGAGCCCCAGAGCCCCAAAGTGGAAATAGAAACAAGCCAACATTCAGGTCATCTTGGGGAAAATTAGTTGTGACCCTCTTCTTTAACACATAAAAACTTCCAGGTCTTGTTCTTGTGGTTTTGTTTGTTTGGGGTTTTGTTTGCTTGGTTGGGCTTCTTTGCTTGTTTTGTTTTGTTTTGTTTTGTTTTGTTTTGTTTTTATTTGTGATGCAGAGGGACAGCATCAGACCTCAAAGACCTGCTTCATGCAGCTGAGCTTAAGGAAGTATCTGCATGAGGGTAGCTGCCTCTTTACTGGTTTTCAATATACATTTAATCAAAGTGGGTGGCAGGGAATTAAAAGATTGTCTGTCCCAGCTTTAATCTTCCAAATCCTCTCCCATGGTATGAAGGATTTTATAGTGAACATTCATGAGTCACCTTATTCACACTGCACTTTTACTTGCTTGTAAAAATACAAGCCATGTTTATTACTAATTAATTAGCTATGACTTTATTATACAGAGCTAGGTGAAATTTACTAGCAGTCCAAAAGTGTATCTTGTAGATAATTATTTAATAACTATTTTCTGTAGCAAAACTTGGCTTGAAATGAGTTTCAAGTGCCTTTACTTGAGGTGGGGAGCAGGCAGAAATGGAAAGGCATAATATTCTCTTTGAGTGTTCTGGTCTCAAGATAGCTTTTAAAACAGTGGGGAAATAGTAGAGAATAGCAAAGAGTAAAAAAATTGTAGAAGTATTAAAAAGCTCTGTTCTTTTTTGCTGTATGGACTGATTCACAGGCTTTACAAGATGATAGTAGGAATGCTGAATGCTCTTCATTTTCTTTCTTTCTTTAAAGAAGAGATGATTTCCTTTTGTTATGAGTTGACTAACATATAGAGCTTACAAGCCTATTTCTCTTAAGTGGAAGTACTGATGATACCAGTCAAATAGCTTTTAGATATTTCTTTTGTTATTAACCTGAGTTCAGTATGTGTGGAAAAATAATGGTAGGCAATTTCCTTGTTGCAGAAATCTCCCTTTGTATGATTCTAGTGAGCTCTGTGCCACATGAAGCATCCTCACTGTAACTTTCTTCCTCACAGCTCCTTCTCTATTATCCAACCTGTTTCTGAGACATTACCTGAACTATGTATTTCAGCCCACCCACATAACCAGCTGCAAAAGCAATTTAAGATTATCAAATCCAACCCTAATCCAACTGCCAAGACCACTAAGCTGTATCCTAAAATGCCACATGGGATGGTGACTCCACCATCTCTGTGGGCAGTCTGTTCCAATCCCTCACCACTATCAGTAAAGAAATTTTTCCTGATATCCAATCCAAACCTCTTCTGGCACAACTAAAGCCCATTTCCTCTTCCCCTGTCACTAGTTACTTGGGAGAAGAGACCAACACCAGCCTTACTACAACCTCCTTTCAGGTAGCTGTAGAGGGCAATAAGATCTCCCCATAGCCTTTGCTGGAAAAGATCTGATGGAGAGTCCAATGGAGAGTTACAAGGATGATTGCAGAACATGAACATCTCTCCTGTGAAGAAATACTGAGAGACCTGGGGTTGTTTAGTCTTGAGAAGAGAAGGCTGAGCAGGGATCTTATCAATGCCTATAAATATCTAAGGGGTGGGTGTCAGGATGAAGGTGATGGGCTCATTTCGGTGGTGCCCAGTGACAGGACAAAGAACAATGGGTGCAAGCTAGAACACAGGAGGTTCCACCTCAACATGAGGAGACACTTCTCGTGAGGGTGATGGAGCACTGGAACAGGCTGCCTGGAGAGGTTGTGGAGTCTTCTTCTCTGGACTTTCAAAACCTATCTTGATGCATTCCAGTGTGGCCTGCCCTAGGTGATCCTGCTTGGGCAGGGAGCTTGTACTTGATGATCTTTGGCAGTCCCTTCCAATCCACAACGTTCTGTGATTCTCCAGTTTAAACAATCCCATTTCATATGACATGCCCTCCAAGCTTCTCACCAGCCTCATTGCTCTACTCTGGACTGAAAGCAAAAGCTTACTCAATTCCTTGATTAATTAGTAGGATCTTTGATTCTCCAGCTGCTACTTGTGTAGATGTAAATGGCTCTTATTATGGGCTAAAAAGCATTCATTGCATTTAGTGCTTTCCACCATAAAATGTTTTGTATGTTATTGGCTCTCCTACCTCTGAAAAGCATGGTTATAGATTTGAAAATATTATTCCCGTCACTGAATATGAAAAAGTTGGCTTGAAGGGTGGTACCAGGGTGCCACAAATCTCTGCAGCATAGTTTTGTGAAGTTCAATTTTTTGTACTAATGAATGGAACTGAATGAATCAATGAAACAACAGGGTCTTTTTTGATAATGGTTATCTAATCTTTGATCAAAGGTTAGATCAATCTATTTGATCAAAGAATAATGTTAAACATGATGAGGCATGATCATGATGGATATAGGGTGGGTTTCATATGGCAATAGAATGTCTGCACTGTTTTCTTCTGAAAAGTCTTTTTGCTGATGGTACCACTGGAGTTTTGTTCTTATATATTTTAGTTGCTGCATCTCTAAATTTGCTGATCTGTCATATAATTTTGGAGGCAAACTAAAAATTTACAATTCTTACAGAAAGCAATGCTTTTCCTGGGGAATGGGGGAGGAGGTGGAGAAGGCACAGCAGCTCTTATGACAAATTTCAAATTCAAGAAGAACTTGCTTTGACCTGCATGTTCTTAGTGTAGTTTAAGAGCCTTGGAAGGAAGAGGCCTTTCTGAAAACTAAACACCATGGTTAGCTGAAATGCTGGCCCCGGTTAGCACAGTCCATTCTCACAAGCACCCCCTCACACACAGATGGGAGAAAAAGTAACACAGAAAAATAACCTCTGGGTTGAGATAAAGAGTTTACTGCACAATTATCTTAGGCTTTTTGCAGAAAAGTGCAGCAAGATGCAGCAGCAGCAGAGGCCAGTGACAAAAGTTCCCCCCACCCAAGCACGCAGAAGCCAGTCCAGTGGAAAAGACCAGCAGCCCAAACCTCAGAAACTGAAAGCATCAACCAGAACATGACGACTCTCATTTTACAATCTGATCTTCAATCCACATGCTACTTTGCTCCAGCCAGCACTTTGAAGGTGGCAGCAGATTCAACTCAACCCATGACAAATGCCTTGAGTTTTCACATTCTTAAGTAGAAGTACACTGCAACACTTTTCTCAAGCCTCAGTCAAAGGATACCACTTATTATTCTCTCTTTATCCAGTAAGATGAATCTGGATCATTTTAGGAGTGGAAAAGATACTTTTAGTTTCACATTATCTGTCATTTGTATCCCCTTCCTTGTACCTGAATCAATGAGTAATCTGAAAATTAAAACACTGGACCTGTCTGAATGATTTGTATACAACAGCTTTGATGAAATACAAAGAGAAGATGGTGTGGAAACAGTCAGCTCAGGAAATCCTGAACAGCAGCTGCATCTAACTGGTTCAGCTGGCTCTGCCTTTGTCATAGGTTAGCACTAGAACTGATCCCTGGAAGTTCTTCACCTTTCATAGCATGTATTTAACCTTAATACACATGATTAGATTGCCAAAGACAGGTTGATAGGCAGAGACTGAACAGCAGAACAAAAGGAGATTCCATTCCACAGGCACAGTTTCACCCACTACCTGCTCCCCAATATATATTGCATTTGTTACTAGCAACCTTTAGGTCACAAACCATCTAAAAGGGGCAGAGATATGAATTAATCCTGGGATTGCAGCTGTAGCACTTTAATATTGCAAATCACAAATCTTCCAGATGATGGAAGAGCTTCTACCGCAAAGTGGCTTAAAGATATGAGTTTTAAAATCTGATAATGTATTCAAAGTCTCTTTTAATTTGTTTCTACCTAGTATAAAGTGGATGAGAGGATAGTGTTTGTTTTCAGTTTAATTTTCTACAGGTCAAGCAAGCTCAAAACACTTCAGTAAAAGTTTTTATTTTTAAAGAGGACGATGTTAATTTCTTTAATCATGTATCTCAAGGAATAATTGCTTTGAGGGGGGAAAAAAACCCAAAACACCAAAAAGTCTCCAATTCACAAAGGTGATAGAAGAGTTGACTAGATTGTGGCAACTTTAGCTGATGTCAGTTTGGCTCAGTCATACAATTCAAACAATTTTATAAGTAACAAAGTAGGAAAATACATTGCAAAAGCTTTAGGAAGACAGAGAAGGGAAAAAGAAATATTAGGCAGAAGAGATTGCAGTGACATTTCTGTGTTTAACCGGAAAACTTCTCAGGATATCACTGAAGTCTCCTGTACTAAAAATGTATTTGAATTTGTGTAATCCCATTTTATCTATGAGTTTACTACTCTTGTTGCTCTTTGTCAGCTTGTCATTCATCAGTTCAGCTTAGGTCTGAGTTTAGGACACCTGATGCTAGGTGATGTCTCTCTTCCTTGTTATTTTGACAAAGAGCATGGAGATGTGTGGTGGCAGGTAGTAGCTACCATCCTTTCATGGATCAGAAGCTCTGCCACTATGGGGTGTTGATTAGCTTTGCTTCAAAGACAAGAGCACAGATGTTCATGTTTGCAGCTGTGTGGATCATCTAGAGAGGTTTTAGGTAAAAACCTGCATGGAAGAAGCCACAACACATTTGTATCTTTTTGTATTGGTCCTACAAAATCCTATAACTGGAATATACAATCTGGAGTGGAGTTTATTGGCAATTCACCCATAAATAAAGTACTTACAGAGTGGAACCTCACATGCAGACTATATTGTGCCATGTGGCAACAGTGAGTGCATTTTTTTCCCAAGCTTCTGCTGAATTCTCTGGAAGACTTGTAGCTATTTTTTTTTTTAATTAAAATACAGCCTGAGCTGTTTTAAAATACTGTCTAGAAAAGACTGGATATATGTGTATGGTACAGGCTACTTTCTAGTCTCTGTTCTTTGCTGGAAATCGAGGTGATAACTTGCAGCATTTAATACTGGAGCTTTTTCTATGCCTTGTCCAAGATGGTGACAGTACACATTAACATATGGCTAAAGATGTAAGAAGTAAATGTTCTGCCTTGATTTTGCTAAAATTTAAAATGGTAATAAAAAAGGAGGCTGTGATTCTTCTTGTGTATGGGACCTAGACTGAATTTATGCAATAGGAAAGCACTATCAGTGTCTGGAGGTGAACATACTTCTCAGTTTTTCTTCCTTCCTGTGGGCTTCCATAGTGTCCTCCTTTTGTACAAGAATATATTCACCTCTGAGGCTGACTGATGGGGATAAAAAAAGAGTAGAGGTTACAGAGCTGCTGATATCACAATGGCTGGAAATATGTACACAGCTTTGATATGTTTCATATCAAGTCAAATCCCATCTTTGGACTGCAGTGATCACTGCAACAAAAAGAAGGAATATATTTCTCTAAAACAAATGGAGTTGACAGGGGGAAGAATTTATTCAGAGATATATGCAATTAGTGGTCAGTAGGGCTGTAGGGGACTGTGGCATTGTTATATTCTCTGACGAAGGCAGTCGATGTGTCTTGGTGTGATGGATTCAAGGGACAAGGATAATTCAATGACACTTCACTTTGCTGCAAGAGGTTTTAAAGATCCTAGCTGAAATCTGGCATGATTGCTGATCTGCTTTGTTACAGGGAGGGAATAGAAAGGAGTGCTCAATCTGGTATTCTTTATTGTGGGTAATTTCAAAATATGGAAAAAAAATGATTTAGTGGTGGTAAAAACAAATGATGTGGGTAGACTGCTGCTACTGCTATTGTAAGTCTCATTCCCATTTAATTTCCAAAAGACTCACATTCCCTTTGTGTTTTGTTTTCCTTCTTCTCTAAGCTTTAACACACCATTTGTCTTGGGGTCCAGTTCTATAAAGATCTAGAAGAATGATCATGCATGTAGAATTTCCCTTATCATGGTTCAAATATAGCAATTCACAAGATGCATTCCCAAAAGAGAACACACAGATGGGACACATCGAGATGCATTTAAAATAAATACAGGGCAAAATTCTTTTGCATAAAGGAGAAGGGAAATAAATCATGTAATGACAGATTTCAGGTGTTATTAGATTTCTACAGACTGCAGCTGGTTTTGGTTTGTTTTTCCCAATCATTACTTTTCTGTGAATCCAAGAAACAATTATGAGACAGAATTTCTGCAGCTAGAGATCACCTTCTGTTAACTTCTGTTAAGTGTACAGGTGCTAACAGTGATGGCAATAAAGAATTTTACTTCTCTCTGGGGAGTTTAATTTCCCTATTTATTTATTTTGCAAGGAATTTGTATTGTAGTGGCTTCATTACAAATCCAGGCCTGTTTGAACAGTCCATGCTGATTAAATTAAACACTGAGAAACCTGTTAGCATAACTGGCATACATTAGTTCTGAGACTGCTTTGGCCTTAGGAACCTGGACAAGTCTTCTTTGAGGTGATTTGTTGGTCTAGTAGATTAAATCTTGCCATCTGTAAAGCTGATTTTAGAAAAGATTAAATCTGTTCACAGACTAATGAGGTTGAAGAATTATGGCCAATCTTAAAACCAGGTCAGAAATGAACCTCTGGCCCCCTTTAAAAACTCTCCTTGCAGAGCAGTTGTAGAAATGTGAAAATACTCTTTGTTACCTCCTATGCTGGGTTTTATTACCATTTACCACCATCAAGTGGTAGAAACCTTTTTATTTATTTATTATTCTTTGTTAGGAGAGATTCATTCATGATGTCCTTAATACATTTATCCGTCATTAAGCAAAGTGTAGTGACTGGCATATATTCTTTAATCTCTGCCATTTTACATGTCCATTTGTATTCACCATTTTGTTGAATTCAGCCCAGTCATGACTGGGCAATGTAGGTCTGGGGAAAGGAGGACTAACACTTCCCTGAAGTCATCACAGAAGTATGCAATTGTTAGGACTTTTGAAAGCCAAACTGTTCCCCTGAGTAGGCTCTTTGAGAATGACTTGGCAATCATCAGCTTCCAGAGCTAACTGAAACCAACATTTCAAGGCTTTCTGTGATTATTGCTCAGGCAATGGAGGATAGATGTGGTTTCTGCATGATTCTTGCTCGTATATACCAAGCTTGAGGATGAATGTTAACATTTTGCTTGCTGAGGTTAAATCCTGTCTCTGCAAGAGGGTGGAGTTGCACTCCAGAAATTGTACATTTCAGCCTCTGAGACATGTTTGCAAGCTTGCAGCCTGGCATAATGGATTTGGTCAGTGAGGAATCGACAGGCATTTCTCCAGCAGAATTTGTTTTAAAAACACACTTCTCTTCTTACTGTCCTTAACACACATGGGCAGCCCATCCTCAGTTAGATCAAAATCATTGTCTGTAACTGAGGCCAATTTTTATTTTCCTTTCCCTTTTTATTTTTTTTTTCCTTTTTTTCTCTTCTTTCTCAGGAGTTACTACCTGGCAGCCTGCCTATGCTCCCTTGTGCTCTGGGTTGAAGTTCAAGAGAGCCCTAGAGCTACTTAGCTGAATTAATGACATCTAATATGACCTATTAATTTGAGGGAAAGGGGAATTTTCCAAGATGATGTATACCAAGCAAGCTCTATTCTTTAACTGCCCCACTGTTATCTTAATTAAGTGATTATAACAGCCAGGTTTAAAAAAAGAAAAGAAAAGAAAGAAAAAAGGAAAAAATATTACCCCATTACTGTAACTTAAAGTTTATTCCTTCTTTATATCCCTTTTACTAGGAAATGCTCAAGAACTTTCCTATTACTGACCTTGTAGGCTCATAATGTGGAACTTATCATGACTCAAGGGGAAAAGTGTAAGCAGTGAGACAAGGAAGGAAATGGCTGAGTCCTGTTTTAGCAGGTTCTTCTCTGTGTGACATGGTGACATTGTACATTTTCAATGTGTCAGGTTATGCACTGGAGAAGGGTGTCAGGCTGTCAATCTTGATGTCCTCCAGAAATGCCATGCTTTTTAAAATGTAGGGGGCGGGGGGGGAGAAGCGAGAAGAATAACTGAGAGGTTTAAAATATGTGACATTCAATGCAATGGCAGTGGATGATTAGGAAGTCAAGATTTCAATAGAAATCAAGGTATCAGCTTCAGGAAAATATAAATCTATCATGGGAATGCTGATCTGGAGTCTTTGCAAAGGGACGAGTGACAGTCTGATGGTCTTGCTCAGATAATATCACTGGCAAGATATTCCACCTCTACTGCTAAAGGAGGAGTGCAGCACCTACAACATCAACCTGTCTTCAAATCCATGTATAAATCACCCCATGCCAACATCAGGTGAAAGGCTTGTAACTGTTGCCTTTGGGAGACTGGGACATGGTGGGGGGGGGGGCATGGTAGTGTTGTTTTTCTTCAGTCACTTTTTCTCTCTAAACAGAAGAGGGTTTAAAGACCTCAAGTGACTCCTGTGGGCAGGGGGTTTTATTGCTTTTTTTTTTTTTTTTTTAATTCATTTGAGGCCCTTTATGTCAGGCTTCCACTTTGGGAGCTGTAAAACAAGTGCTGAAATGTGTTAGTTGAAGATACTGTACCAGACTCACTTCTCAGAGCAAGCAGCCTATTAGCAGTTTATGTGATAGCAATCTCAAGATGCAAAGCTTTTGTAGACTTCCAAGTTTCCTCCTGGCCTGTATCCAGCACTCACTAAAGCAAGGAGATTCTTTCAAAAAGACTGCTCCTAAATAACCTCATCACAGAAAAAAAGTCAAAATGCCAGCAACGGAAAAAGAATATCTCTGAATGGTATCTTTTACCACCGTCTATACTCTGTCTCATCTTATTCCATCTATGAATAAGAAATATCTTTGTCCTCAGAAAAATGGATATCACTGCCTCATGGTTTGAGATTGATTACACAGTGCCTTTACAACCTGAAGAATTAATCCTTCAGAGCTTGTTGTCACAATGTGTTATAAATATTCTACATGTGTTTCGTGAAGATGTTTGTCTATGGCACCTTTGGAAATGCTCAATGTGCAGCATTAACTCAGTGTTGCACTTGGTTGTATAGGATTCTTAATTCAACAGTGCAAAAATCGCCATCTTGGAGTACAGGCCACCTGATTTAACTGCTTACCTGAGGCAATGGATGATTTCACTAGCTTCCCCAGATATTCTCCAAGAACATATTGACCTAGTACATGCATGAAAGATCTAGTCCTGAGATGCAGTTAGGATGTGAGAGGTCTTCAAATGTCAACACTGAGGATGGTTGACTGATATATGCTGGTGGTAGCACAAATCATTCTTTTCAGCCTTCCATGTGTTTCATGTCTTACTGCATATTTAGTACTTGAGCTAAGCTACCCCACAGCTACCAGTGCTGGAGTGCTCTTTCTTCCTGGTGCAGTAGTTCTGTTGCATGACTGTTGCTCAACAGTACTGACCCCAGCTATCTAACATACATAAAAGAGGGCTATTTGGTATATGTATTCATTTGCATGACAATTTGTAGAGCTGAAAATGAGACAGTCACTTCCATGGGAAAAAATATTTGCTAATATTTTTCAGTCAAATCTAAGGAATTCTTTTTCTTCTTAAGTGATAAATCTTTCATTTGCTGTACTAAGAGGTTTATCATATCTACTCAATGGACCTGTGGAAATCATGGAGTAGAATCATAGAATGCACTGGGCTGGAAGGGACCTTTAAATCATCTAGTCCAACCCCACTGCAGTAAGCAAGGACATGTTCAACTAGATCAGGTTGCTCAGAGATCCATCAAGCCTGACCTTGAATGTCTCCAGGGATGGGGCGTCCAGCACCTCTTTGGGGAAGCTGTTCCAGTGTTCTACCACAGTCATGGTAAAAAACATCTTAATGTCCAATCTAAATCTACCCATTGATAGCTTAAAACCATTGTCTCTTGTCCAAGTGCTCTTTCTCTCTCTCTTCTTTCCTCTCCTTTTTTTTCCCCATTTTCCCTGTGCTCCAGCCCATTACTGAGCTTTCATTGGCTCTGATATACCTAACTCATCAGCCCTCTGGTGTTGGTTTGCTTTAATTATACCCCAAGGGACTTTTTGCCTCTTAGTACAACCTCCCCTGCTGCCCAGGGTTGGCTCAGGATATCAGGTTGGGACAGTGGCCCTCCTCTGGACACACTCCAGCAGGTCCATGTCCTTCTTGTGTAGAGGGCCCCAGAGCTGGACATAGTACTCCAGGTGAGGTCTTACCAGAGCAGAATCACCTCTCTGGATCTGCTGGCCACGCTTCTTTTGATGCAGCCCAGGATGCAATTTGCCTTCTGGGCTGCAAATGCACATTGTTGGCTCATGTCGAGCTTCTTGTCCACTAGTGCCCCCAATTCTATTTCTGCAGCCTGTATTGAAAACGAGGATTGTCCTGACAATACAACCAAATAACACGGGTAGAGAGCAGGCACATGACTGAGCACAGCATCTCGCATAGCAGGTGTGAAGGTGTGATGGTTTAAAACTGTCTTTTTAATTTTTCTTTGCAAAGTTCAAGCAGAGAAAGCTAAAGAATGTAAATAAGTCACTATTGGGTGTAAGAAAGCAAAATAATGATTGTTCTAAACACTTCCATTGGAGAGATAGAAATGTTTAAGAACCACTACTCAAAACAAAGTTGGGGCAGTTGGAGTGTGAGTTCGCAGCTTGCTGGGCTGTCTGGCTGCTGCTGCTGCTTCTTTTCTGGCTGAAGATAATGCACTGACCTTGGCAAGCTAAGACTAACAGCCTCCCTGCTTCTTAACTCTCTGCCTTCTGCCAGGGGGGTCTGAGGGCTAGGCCCCCTGGGAGGTCTCCTCTTTGGGGAAGCAAAGGGAGCTTGGTTGTGCTTTTCTGTTGATTGTATATATTTGTAAATGTTGTGAATTGTGTATATTTGTACATATTCATTGCATTTCATCATAGATTGTAGATTTGCTTGTAAACACAGCTTGCATTTGCTTCCAGACTGAGCTAGCCTGGCTCTTGTCAGTGGGGGGGATTTCAGCTCTCACACTGTTACAGAATGTGACTCTTCACTTTTGTATTATCCACGTTTTCTGTATCTTTTTGTTTTAGATATTCCAACAAGGCATTGAAGTAGTTCTGGTGAACTGTCTTTTCATCTGTCTATCTACACTTTCTGACTCTCATTACAGTGATATTTGATGATCAGACCTGACTTAAAAGCTCCCTGCTATTGGAAGAAATATTGCCTTGGCTCAGAGGTTTCATTATAGGCTCCCACAGAGCTGGAACACCTCTCCTATGAGGACAGGCTGAAAGAGTTGGCCCTGCTTGGCCTGGAGAAAAGAAGGCTCCAGGGAGATCTTAAAGCAGCCATCCAGTACTTAAAGGGAACTCACAGGAAACATGGGGAGGTACTTTTTTACAAAGACTTGTAGTAACAGGACAAGGGATAATTGCTTTAAACTGAGAGAGGATAGATTTAGACAATGTATAAGGAAGAGGTTGCTCCTTGTGTGGGTGTTGAGGCACTGGAACAGGTTGCCCAGAGAAGCTGTGGATTCCCCCTCCTTGGAAGTATTCAAGGACAGGCTGGATGCAACTACAAGCAGCCTGGTCTAGTGGAAAGTATCCCTGTCAATGGCAGGGCAGTTAAAACTAAATACTCTTTAAGGTCCCCTCCAACCCAAAATATTCTAGCACTCTTTGATTCTGTGACTGCAGATTCCTAATTTTTGTAAAGAGAGCAGAGCTAGGGAATTAGATCCACAGAGTCCCACCAAAGCTCCATGTCAGTCAGGTTGTCAGATTCAAGCATGAGAAAGATGTCCCTGCTCACGGCAGGGGGGTTGGAACTAGATGATCCGTGTGGTCCCTTCCAACCCTGACTGATTCTATGATTCTAAGATTGCTAAAACCACAAAGCTCTGCAGCTGTCAGGTGAGCTCATTGTATGACAATGTTGAGGCTTCTATATTTGTTATTTTCCTATCATTACTGGATTAAAAAGAAAAAAAGGTAATAATAATTAAAACACCCCCAATACTTTATAAACTAAAATTGTAAAAAAAAAAAAAAAATACCAAACCAAAACCCCAACAAACAAATAACAACAAAACCAACCAACCCACCCCAAAGAAATGACTGATAGGAAACTCTAAACTCTACACTATATATCCAAAAAGCTTTACTGACCTGCCTCTACTCTCCCTTCTCTTTTTTTCAATCATATCACGTAAAATATAATAAGGAAAATTAAATTCAGCAGAATGCTCTTTTGATAGGGCCATCAAATTATTTCACGTTAAAGCTGCTGATGCAGGACGGCTTGAAATTTGTTTGACTTTCCTCCTCAACACACAACCATTCATTCACATGCTTATCCAAAATGCAGTCTGGGAAAAATCTAGCTGATTTTGCAAAGGGTTATTGTGTTCTGCAATAGGAGATGATTCCTTCAAGGAAAGTGGGTTTGCTGGTGGATATTTTTCTCCTTTTCTAAATGGTGCTACTCAGAATGTGCAGGAAGAACTCGTCTGCACATTCCCAACATTTATGAAGACCTAACATTTATCATCAGTGGTAGACCTCAGCGTGGATCTGTGTGTCATTTCCTTGGAGAAACAAAGCAAAGAGTGATCTGAGGGAACTTGTGAGAAGTAGAGGCAAAAACCATTAACAGGTCAGGCCTTTTATGCCTACAGGTGAATTATCTCTAGTGTGAGGTGTCCCTGCCCATGGCAGGGGGATTGAAACTAGATGATCCTTGTGGTCCCTTCCAACCCTGACTGATTCTATGATTCTATGATCTCAGAGGTACAGCTCCTTGCCCCAAGACTGAGGGACATTTCTGCTAATCCTCTGTGTCACAAGGGCTCCAGAGTGAGCAGCAGAATGTGAATCTTTCCACCTTCTGTTTACCAGTGCAGCAAACATTCATATCATGCAGATTTTCCTTAGGAAGTCTCCAATATGCACAATCTCCTCAGATTCAGTAGGGGAAAGATATTTCTTCATGGCAGGGAGTAATAAGATACATTTCCCACCACCAGACATGTATAGCTAGCTATGGTCAGTAATATCTTTTCTGATGCACCCAAGAATTATTATGTGCTGTATCTTTTTTGCCAGCTCCATGGGCTGAGAGTAACAACAATAAAAAACATGACTAATGGTGTTTTGGTTCACAGCTTTTTGGGCTCATCTGCATAATTAGGTTGACCACCTTCTTTTTTTTTTCTTTTTTTTTTTTTTTTTACCTTTTAAAAATAAATCTTTAACTTTCCCCAGACTTAACCAATTTTATGTCTGAGGCACTATGTATTCAGTGTATGCTGCTGAGTGCTCAGCAGAGAGGAGTGGCAGTGTGTGTCTGTGAAAGGCTACAGTGTCATTTATGTGATGGCTCCTGTTGCTCTCTTTTTGTATCTTCTGATGACATATAACACACATGAAAAATCCTGGGGAGCAATTAAGCTACTCCTTTAAATAATACAGGGAGTGCTTGTGTATCTTATTTAAATCTTCGATGTGCAAAGTAAAGAGACAACTTAATGGTTACTGTGTAGTTTTAACATAAAGCTGAATTAATAAAGCACTCCCTAATCTGTGATTTTAAAGAGAATTGCACTTGGCTGTTAACAAAGTAAAATATACTTTAACCTAGCTTCCTGTGGTAGAAATCATATTTTGATGGCAATCCAATATATGAGGAAATTTTGCTTCTTTTACTTGGATTTATTTTGAGGGCAGCTAATGAATTTTCTTTCCCACTGATCAGAACATTCAGATTAAACAAAGGGAATTCCAGAATTTTGAAATTGCTTCCAAAAGAATTCTTTTTTTTTTTTTTTTTCCCCATTCAGTCTGACTGTGAAAATCAAAAGATCATTTTATTGTTGCAGATCTAACCTAGGCTACTGGTTGCTATTGCTAAGGTAATCAGGAATCTTTCTCAACTAAGGCTGATATGATCAGCAGCATATGTTAAGAGCCTCCATACAGAGTAATAGGTCCTGCAAGATGTCTTAGAAGGAAGCTCTGACCTTGCCTCTTTCACTTTACTTTAGAAAAGTTTTAAAATACACACTTCCCTATACATCAAGCCATTCAATAAATATGACTTAATTCACACAGGCCTGAGCTTTGGAACATGTTAAATAAAAGTTACTGTGTACAAAGGGTTAGAATGAATAAAAACAAAACAAAACAAAACAAAAAAAAAATTAAGGTCTACCATGAATGCTGGGTACTTTGCCACCTTTGGTTTGTTCTGCTGATCCTGGGGACAAACAGGGGGTTGGTCTTTTCAGACCAGAAGTGTCTGGTCAAGAATAATAAAGATTAGAAATGACAAGATTAGCCAAACTCTATGCCAGTTATAAGGAGTCATGCAGTTGTACCTAAATTCCACCCTTTTTTCCAATAGCCAGCCTGATGTTAAAGCTTTAAAAGAAATCTATTCTAGAGAAAGGCTGAAGAAATACCTCCTTTGCCTTCTGTGGATCTCAGTTTTTGTCCAAACCATTTCTCATACATCACATGTAGTTTTCAAGTGTTTTATCACAAACAAAATCTAGGCATTATTCCAGGCTGGTATAAATTCTGAAATGCCTCCTCTTTAGTCAAGGGCTCTGTCTCCTGAATCTCCCACTCCCCATCTCTTCAGAGGGAAAACTGCTCCTCTGATAAGCCTTCTACAGGCTGGGTTAGAGCAGGAGGACAGGCAGAGCTGGGGCAGGTCCCCCCAGGAGCATATATCCTGCACCACTTCAGCAGCCACTGGTCTGAGTATCCTGCTGAGAAATAAGTAACATCTCTTGAGACCTCAAGGGAACTTCAATATTACATGTGGAATGTGCTGTACCACCAGATACCTGAAGTCCATGGTCCTTGAGCACCAGGCAATAGCACTGGACAAGTATTTTCTGCACCTTAGTCTTGAAGGACTAAACAAGGTGGTCCCACTGAAGAAAGGGTGAAGCAAGGAAAGTATACAGAGAGACATAATTAATCCCACCAGTGCTTAGAATGCTGCCTTTAGAGGGGATTAGAAAAAATGGAGGCTCTGCCTTCCTCCTCTTTTTAAAAATCTCTGCCCTCCTTCACATAACAGCATTTTCTCCATTTTCCTCTGTTGCTTCTCTTCTGCTTGGGTGCTGGTGTATTTGAAAGTTAATGGGATGTTGGGTCTGAAAGAGAGGAGAGTGAGGAAAAAGAAGAAAGGAAACGGGGGGTGGGGGGAATCCAGAGACAGATTTTGAAATCCAAATCCTGTTCTCAGACTGATTTTTCTCTTTGTTTGCTCAGCTGCTTTTCACAGCCACCTTACTGGCACAGGCAAATCTGAACAGCTTGCAGAACAAAATGACAGGAAGATGGAAGGATAATATGTGTTTAAATATGAGTGACCAACCTCTTTCTTGGCACTCTCAGCATAGGGAAAGCTTGTTATATACTGCCTCCTTTAATCATTTCAGACAGGGCTTTTCCTCCTACCTATCTATCAAGAGGAGAGAGGATCTTCCTCCAATTGCTGGTTGGAGTGACAGGCAGGTGAATTATTAATATTGTTTGCCACTGACTTTCCTTGTTATTTTTATTTGTTAAGTTCCCAGCCAATGTGACCAGTGTGTGGGGGGGTTAAGTCTGCTGAAAGCCTGACCCACTCAGTCACATGAAAACTGTGTGTGATTGCCAAATGTATTTGAATTTGAGAGATTCTTAAAAAAAAAAAAAAAAAAGCATGGAAAAAAGGAGACACTTTGAAACCTAGAGCCCAGCAAAACAGAGAGGAGCTGGAGCAAAGCTGATGATACATAACCTCCATTTAATGAACTCACTTGCAAGAAATTCATTCTACTGTCTCCTTAGGATGCTGACATCTGTCAAAGTAAAAATCATACATCTTTAATAAAACCAGACCTTTGTTACAGCTATCATCTGAAATGCTTGAAATGTAAGCACATCAAGGATTCAGATAAAGAGGAAAATGGCTCTGCCTTTAGTAGGACATTATGTCTAGCTTCCTGATGAAGGAGGTGGTTTATTTCCTGGGGCAGGTTTTGCTCTGTGTGCATGCATGAGTGTATGTGTGGATATACCAGCTGAATCAAGACAAAAATATCACAGAATCACAGAATTAACCAGGTTGGAAAAGACCTTCAAGATCGTCAAGTCCAACCTACCACCCAACACCATCTAATCAACTAGACCATGGCACTAAGTGCCTCATCCAGGCTTATTTTAAACACTTCCAGGGACAGTGACTCCACCACCTCCCTGGGAAGCGCATTCCAATGGCCAATCAGTCTTCCTGTGAAGAATTTCTTCCTAACATCCAGCCTAAACCTTCCCTGGCATATCCTATATGAAAAGCTGGAATGCTGGACTGCAAGTCAAGAACCACTTGCTGAAGGCTGCACAAGAAAACCTAATTTTGCTCCTTTCAGACCAACATGAAGGTAGACTTTTTTTCTTATTATTTAGTATTGGAGCCAGTTAAAATTGTAAACTTTTTATTTCCATGCCAATTTTCTGGAGTAAGAGACACTTTAACCTCCATTTTACTGAAAAGAAATTGAGGCATGGGGAAATTGTTCACAAATTAATTTTTTTAAAGAAATGAAGCTACCCATTTTGTGTGCTCATGCACTCAGAGGTGGATTCAGGCTGCCTACCTATAAATCACATCTGAGGCCCTGGACTTAGATAGAGATGAAGTTTGCTAATCAGCATGAAAGTGCTCCAAGGGGCTGACTGGTTTTGTTGTGAACTAAATCATCCTCCATCTGTCCCAGGGGAATCTCCAGCTCCTTTGCACAGGAATTAGGTTAATTGTGCAAAAGAACTCAAGTGATTTTCCCAGAAGTTCCACTGCTGTTTCCTATTTAAGTGGTTGCTTAAATTAAGAGTGAGTAATTGCATGTGCCTGGGAAGGGGGAGGCATTTTTTCACATTGGTTGAGGTCACTTCCCTGGAGATATTCAAGGTAAGGCTCAACAAGACCATGGGCAGCCTGGTCTAGTTGAGGATGTCCCTGCTAACTGTGGGGAGGTCAGACTAGATGACCTTTGGAGGTCCCTTCCAGCCTTGATCATTCTATGATTCTATGATTCTTTTTTAAATCAGATTAAACAATTTGCCTCCTTCCCCAGAAAGATCAGTTTGAGGTAGATGTCCAACCTTAACTTTCAGCCTAAAGCACTGAACAGAGGTTGTCTTACCTCTGTCTACACTAAGGCAAATATTTCAGATAAAAGCATCAGCCAGCTTTAACAGTCATCTCTATTTAGAAAAGCACTTAAGAAGGTGAATGTTAAGTGTATGCTTATGTAACTTGCTGAATGGGGCACAGTGTGCTATAAAAGGCATGTGTATTAGTTGTGTGAAGTGGGTAATAACAATAATGAATGTTTACATAGCCTTCTACACTTTCAAAGGGATGTAGAAGCTGTAAGTATAGAGCATCAGAGGCAGAAGGAGATACAGAAATGTAGGGTTGTATATTTAAGCTTCCTTTTTTTAGACTGGCCAAGTCCTACCTTCGTTACAAAACTGAACTCAGTAAATGCAATCAAGCTGGATTTACTAGCTAGGCAGGAAGAGTAATTCAGCCCAGGGTTTGGTAATGTTGGCAAAGAGCTGTTTTGAAAAGGAAAGCCTCCTATCTCTTATTACCAGTTATTTCCATTTTCCTATTTACTTACTTTAGAAAATATTGCTTTGCCATGACGGTGTTCTGAGCTCTAAAATAGATAAATCAAGTCAGCCAAACATAGCATTCCTGGCCTTGGAAAGTGATTTGCACAAATCCACAGATGAAAAAAAAAAAATATGGAAGCAAAAGAGAGAGAATAATAATAAAAAAAAAAACAACAGAGATTTTAAGGATATAGACAGGTAAATTAGCTCTCCTCTGGTGAAGTGACTGTATGCTCCAAACCTTAGAATCAGTATTCATTTAACCTCTTTCAAAAAAAAACCCCAACAAACGTTAAGCTCACTGGTGTGTGATGAAGAGGCACAGGAAAGAATGTTTGGCAGGATGCCAGGCAACATCAGAGAAGGTTTAGGGAGACAAAATTGGAAATTAAAGGGAGAAGTTTTCTTTGGGAAAGTATCTCATCCATGGGTCCTGTTTCATGGGCATTGTAAACAGGAGCCTGGGAGCAGCTTCACTGAGACAGACCCTGGGAGGTTCATAAATTGCTTCTCAGTCTGGATGGATGCTGTGACTGATTCTCCTCATCGAAATTAAATGAAGCAGCTCACAAATCTACTGCTGGACAGGGCTGGAGGTAGGATATGGAGTGGATGGACCAGTCAAGTTTATGTGAAAGCAAGAGTGATGAGGGCTGGAAACACAAGGATCACAGGATCGCAGGATGTCAGGGGTTGGAAGGGACTCAAAGAAATCATCGAGTCCAACCTCCCTGCCAGAGCAGGAGCATACAATCTAGCTCAGATCACAGAGGAATGCATCCAGGCAGGCCTTGAAAGTCTCCAGAGAAGGAGATTCCACAACCTCTCTGGGGAGCCTCTTCCAGTGCTCTGTGACCCTTACAGTAAAGAACTTCCCCCTTGTGTTGAGGTGGAACCTCCTGTGCCACAGCTTACATCCATTGCTCCTTGTCCTATCACAGGGAGCAAGTGAGCAGAGCCTGTCCCCTCCTCCTGACACCCAGCCCTCAGATATTTATAAACATTTATTAAATGCCCTCTAAGATTCTTCTTTTCTCCAGACTAAAAAGCCCCAGGTCCCTCAGCCTCTCCTCATAAGGCAGTGCTCCAGTCCCCTAATCATCCTCCTAGCCTTCTGCTGGACCTTCTCCAGCATGTGGACCTGGTTGGAAGGAGAGGCTGAGTTCTTCCTTGAGCCACTGTCAGATTTGCCACACACCCTGATGGTTAAACTTCGTTTGGAAAACTAGAAAGGATGTTTTGGTTGAAATTGTAGTTTAAATTCATTGTGTGGCTTTCTAGAGCAGCTTCCACCTCTCTCCTGCTATGCTTGATTCTGGTTTCTTAACTTCTGTTCCCAAACAATATGCTTGAAGCTCAGTGACACCAAAATGAAGTAGTATTTGAATTTGAGGCATTAAAGTCTTAGTTGCACAGTGTAGCAAAAAAGACAGAGTCAGACCATTGCTGACAGCCCACCTGTCTGCCCAGCATCCTTGAGGGCAATGAGGCTCTCTGCTGTGTGGCCCCACTCCTGGTTGAAGGACACTGTGGGAGACAAAGGTTATTACTGTGCTGGGCAAGTTCATGAAAAATAAATCCACTGATATGTTTTCAAAATAGACAGAAGTTATTTCTGAGTCAAGAAGGCTCCAGCCCTCCAATGGTTAGAGACTGGAGATTATTTTTGGAAAGCATTCTGTATACTTTCCTTGCTGTTTTGCTCATCTCTAGGTCACTGGCAAGTGTCAGAGACCGGAGAGGAATCTGCGTGGACCCTTGCTGTGATTAATGAGGGCTGCCCTTTCCTCTCCTGTCTTAGGGTCTTAGGCTCCATCCCAAAATACTGCATTGAATTTATCATATAAAATCTGATTTGTTTTCTAAAGAATGGACTGTGCCTGTTCTGAATATTAGTGAGAAATGTTACTCTGGAAAGTGAAAGGTCGTTCAGTAGATATCAGGCTTAGCAAAGTGTGAGGTAAATCCTGCTACAGTCACATCTATGGAAAAAAATTCCCCTTTCTAAGCATGCCCAGGAAAAGAAAGGAGGTGATCAGTTCCCTAGGAGAGGAGACGTCTGCTGCTGCAGACTTGGAGCTCTCCAACAGTGCTGTGGGTGAAGCCATGTGGTTCACAGAAACTCAGCAGGAGGAAGCAATGCCATGGACTCCATGTCTCCAGAACAGGCTATTCATCCAGCCACTGCCATGTCTTAGATGAAATCTCCACTAACTGCATTTGACACATTTATAATTTGTTTGTCCCTCTTGAGCAGAGACCCTTTCTGCTGTGATTTGATCTTTTGTCAGCATGGAAGGAAATTTTCTAAGGAAGGCAAATGCATTAATCAAGTTAACCCTGAGACGTCTAATGAGCACTGTTGTATTTACCCACTGGTGAATCTGGCAAATACTAAACAGCCCTTGAATTCTGGTTCTTTAATGACTGGTTAAAAAACAAAACAAAAACAAAACATAAAATAAGGAGATATGATTAATGTCAGGTTAACAACATTTAATTAAAATGGAGGGAAGGGGTAGCTGTAATTTGCAACCACCGCAGAGAGGAACCAGAGAGGAGAGTGTTGAGAAAACTTGTGAAGTCCTCCAGTTTTTAATTAAAAGTGTGGTTCTTCAAGATAACCCCATGTCAGATGGATTCTGCTTAATTGCTGTCACTCCTGCAGTATTGCCAGCAGGGTTCTTCAGTGGCTTCATGTCCTTAATAGGAATCTGTGTGCCAGGGGCCACCTTTATGGCAGGGTGCACGCTGGATCTGTCACATGAGGTTCCTATCCCTCACTGAGGGTAATACTGCACGTAAGAATAATGCTTCTGTAGCTGTCTCTGTCAGGAAGGTACAATCCATAGATGGAAGAAAAGAGTCACTGGTAGTTAAGCAAGCCCCATGTCCCTTCTTTTAAAGACTGGTACTTTAGTTTGCACTTTGTTGTCATACTGATGATCTTTGAGCTATAGGAAAGCTTTTGGCAGTGAGCTGGGAGTCAAGAGACCTCAGCTCTCTTGTGGCTGATCTATTAATTAGCTGTCAGCTCCTGGCCATCTCTTTTATCTGTATCCCTGTATTATCTGCTGTGAAATAATGACCCGTGCAGCCTTAGAGTGGTGTCTGAGATCCACACATGTAACTATAACATTGGTAAAAATGGCACATCTGCAAAGTCCTACTGGCACATACATACACAGAAAATGTGATGTAATGAGGTAAATTCACTGCAGAAGCAAAGAGCTGTTGAAAAACTTACAAGGTCTAGAAAAGTCTGAGATGAGTAAGGTACTTTCAGGAGGATACAAAGCAGTAACAAAACACAATCAAAAGATCTGACATCTACTTAGTGCAAAAAAACATATAAATAACAGAATTAATTTGTTAAATTCACTTCTGTGCACATATGTATATAACTACTTGTACTAATAGAGTTGTGTTTGTTTCTAAAACCATAAACTTATACAAACATACAAACCTATTTGGAAGAAGGCAATTTGGGATTTCTAAAAGAAACACTTGATTTCTTAATATGATTGTGGTGATTCAAACCACACCTGGTAAGAGCTGAATTTTGGCTCATGATATCTTTCTTTACAGGGGACGGCAGTCTCTCTTGAGTTATCTTTAGTAGTTGGTTGGATTTTAACATTAAATCCCCTAGAAGTTTTAACTTTAGCTGCTCTAAAACCTAATTCCCTCTTTGCTGTCTCTGTGTTCTCACACTTTCACCTCCCTAGTGCTCAGCTCTCCACAAAGAAAAGAAGCCAAGCTATTACAGTGTTTCACAGAACCAACCAAGTTGGAAGAGACCTCCAAGATCATCCACTCCAACTGATCACTCAACCCTATCTAATCAACTAGACCATGGCACTAAGTTCCTCATCCAGTCTTTTCTTAAACACCTTCAGGGACACCGACCCCACCTCCTCCCTGGGCAGCCCATTCCAATGGCCAATCTCTCTTTCTGTGAAGAACTTCTTTCTAAGATCAAGCCTAAACTTCCCCTTGTGCAGCTTGAGACTGTGTCCTTTTGTTCTGGTGCTGGTTGCCCAGGAGAAGAGACCAACCCCCACCTGGCTACAACCTCCCTTCAGGTAGTTGTAGACAGCAATAAGGTCTCCCCTGAGCCTCCTCTTCTCCAGGCTAAACACCCCCAGCTCCCTCAGCCTCTCCTCACAGGGCTGTGCTCCAGACCCCTCCCCAGCTTTGTTGCCCTTCTCGGGACACATTTGAGCATCTCAACATCTCTCTTGAATTGAGTGGCCCAGAACTGGACACAGGACTCAAGGTGTGGCCTAACCAGTGCTGAGTACAGGGGAAGAATGACTTCCCTGCTCCTGCTGGCCACACTATTCCTGATCCAGGCCAGGATGCCATTGGCCTTCCTGGCACCTGGGCACACTGCTGGCTCATGTTCAGCCTACTGTCAACCATCACCCCCAGGTCCCTTTCTGTCTGGCTGCTCTCCAGCCCCTCTGTCCCCAGCCTGTAGCACTGCATGGGATTGTTGTGGCCAATGTTTCATGGTCTTCAAACTCTATTGGAACACAGAAATTATTGCTAGAGACAGAGGATACCTGAGACATATGCTTAGTGATTGCACTACCAGACTCACTTAATTGCTTTATTTTTCTGGGAATCAGTTCACATCTATGAAACTGTGATATTAGAGTTACCTCCCTATTTTATCTTGCATCATTCTAGGCAATAAACTCTTCCAAGCTATTACTATGTACAGATAAGATACTTAGATGTTGTGGCCTTTATCTCAGTTCACTGTTGCAAAGAAAATGAGTATATCCTACTGACTAACAAACACTTTCTGTTTAATAAACAGCTGAACAAGAACAACAGCAAATCTAATGAATGTTACCTGCCAAATTATGAGAGCATATAGCACAAAGAAGATTTCAACTGCACAAAATTGTTTTCAGGCATACTATTTCATGATTTCAAAGCTTTTATTTTTTTTCCCCAGTGTTTTTAGAGCAATTTATTTTTAAAGGTAAACCTAGGCCTTTGTTGTTTATCATGAAGAAGCCAAAAAGCAAAACAGAGTCACATCTATCTAAACTTAATTTTCTTGTCCCTTTCTTATCAAAGGTATTTTATACATACAGACATATATATATATATATATATATATGTATGTATGTAAATAATACATTTTCTAAAGAGCTAAAAATTCGCATACTGCTCTGGGATAACTTTATTACACTCCACTTTGAAATCCCTTGCATAGATTCTGCTCCCACAAACATGGCTGTAAACATGCTGTAAACTAACTCAAGTGCCTGTTCACTTAACTCCATCTCAGGAAGCTGGAACTGGCCACCAAATGATTTATTTATGAATATCACTACCATATCGTCACTTAAAAGTAGAAGTTTGTATTTCATGTTCTTGATTTTCTTTATTTTTAATGATTCATAGGACATCATCAAATATTGATATTCCATCTATTAAAAATGCTATAAATAAATAACTGTGTACACAGGCCTGACCAGAAACAGCATGGCCCAAGATACTCCAGTTCTGTACACCAGAATGTCTTCTGTTTGATGAAGTATTCAGCTGAGCCTGGAATGCAGTGGGTAGATAGCTGAAATCTACTTTCTTGACTGCTGTACCATGAACATAAGAAGGCATTTCACTTGCTTCTTGCTTAAAATAACCCCAAAAATATCTCTGAAAGGGAATACAAAAAACCAGACCTGGTTTTCACCTGCAAAACAGAAATTGAGAAACTACCAATGACCTTTTCTTACTAACTGCATTCTAAATGCTGTGTCTTGACTCAGGTCTTTGGGGAAAGAGAAGTCTAAAAGCAGTTAGGTCACTGAGGTTACCTGAATGCCCAGTTTCAAGATGTTCTAACTTTTTGAAATTGCAAATTTAAAGGGAAAAAAAAAATATTAAAAGCCAATCTTTTGCATAGTGTTTTTACACAAAATGATCTTTTAAGTAAAAAGCTGATTCCTGCTTTCAGCTCAGAAGTCAGCCTTATAAAAGGACTACACCCAAGCTTAATGGTGCTTTAAGAAAATTCATAGCCCTGGTGTGTTAGTCTTTGCTTGAATTTTTACCTCCTGCAAACTGCCATAAGCCAAAGGACCTGCCAGCCTCTATACCAGCTCATGATAAGGTGTAACAAAGCATGTTGACTCTTTTTTTTTTTTTCCTCCATAAAACATATTTTAAGTCCAGCTGGTTCCATGCTTCTTAGGAGAGCTGTAGGAGAATGGAGATGCTGTTTTGTCAGGCACATAGTCCCCAAAATGGGAAACCCCTGCCACAGCAAAGGGCTTGGAGGGAGGTCTTATACAGTCAGCACAGCCTTGCTGCTCCTGCTGACACTACATAATGGGGGCACACACTCACCTACTGCAGTTAGCTGGGAAAAAATTGTCACCTAAACGGCTGTGATACAGCTGCTCACTCTGACTGCAACCAAGAGGCAGCTTAATCTGAAGGCAGTAAAGCCTACCAGCGTGGTTCCCCTGTTAATTCAGACATGGGGCTCAATCACACTCCACCATTCATAGAAGATCTTCTGAGAGCCTATGTTGTTGGCTTTTTTGCTATTTGACATTTTAGGTAAAGGCTGTTGGGGGAAAAATTGTGACTGCTGGATCTCAGCTGACCTAAAAAGGTAGAGATGTAAGGAGTCGACTATTGCAATGATCCACTTGACTTTCAGGGTTTTGGTTGTTTTGCTGTCTCCTTGAACCTTCTTCCCTCCTGCTCTTTTCTTTGTTATTAACGAAGCTGCTGGGCAGTTCCAACCATGCTTGGTAAGTCTCAAAGAATGAATTTCTTGTAAGCTTAATGCAAATTGACAGCTAGGCAAAGGAGAAAGTCCACAGTGTGTCTTTCCATTCCCTCTCCCCAAGGTGGTCACAAACTGGGTCACCCTTGAAATGGCACATCTGCAGGTACAGGCTCCATGAAAGACCAGCACTATAAGCTTTGATGTGCCTTCAGCTTCTCTCTTCATGAGCTGGCTCAAATAGTGCTGAGAAACTGTGGCCACTGAGCTTTTCTCTTCAGCAAGTTCTCTTCTTTCCCAAAAAAATAAATTAATACATCCATAAAAATCTGGGCAGCTAGCTCCATGGACACTTTTGTGCCCTTTGATGGATGCACCCATGGCTCTCTGGTGATGCTTATAGCTGCTGGCAAGTGATTTGCTGGGGTCTCACTTCTATGTCATCCTCAGTTGTGGCATGAAAATTTTATGATGGTTAATGAGATCCATTG
The DNA here is from genome assembly GCF_027791375.1 of Indicator indicator. Classification (NCBI taxonomy): domain Eukaryota; kingdom Metazoa; phylum Chordata; class Aves; order Piciformes; family Indicatoridae; genus Indicator; species Indicator indicator. The sequence goes on along the minus strand of NC_072016.1, from coordinate 9,232,814 downwards.
GCCACAGCAACTATTCCCTGTGCATCAACTGCTAATTAGGGTCAGCCTGTCACAATAGTAAGAGGAGTTATGAAATAAAACCATCAGGTATACTCTGATTCCGATTTATTGCTTATTTTCTTGTCACTGTGGCTTCACAATAATACCAAAAAAAAAAAAGTTAGTCTGGACTCTTTTTGCTTCCTGTGCTGTGGTGATGATTTCCCTGTAATTAATGAGGCGTTTGAGCTAACTTCTTCACCCTGTAGTAGGAAGAAAAGTCCTTTTTTCACTCTTTCTCTGTTTCCAAGAAGAAAGCCTCTGAAAGGCTTAGGAAAACACAATCATGCAGAGCGAATGGCCAAAAAGACAGTCTCCATTCATGCTTCTGCATACTACAGGGCCCTTTTGTTCATCAATTTAATTAGATTTAGTGTGGACTCCCTACTCACACCAGTAAACACAGCATCAAAGATTCAAAGGAGTTTGTGAAATAGGTTCTTGAAGCCTAATCCTTTTGTATTCATCCCCTTTGCACAGCTCTGTTCTTACAGCATTGAGTGAACTACTGAAGTTTTCTAAGGTGGTGTACACTCTCCCATATTAAAATCAGCTTTAGAAACAAACTCTTTGTGTGGAAGAATTCTAGAGAATGGGTCTTTATCGTAGTTTTACTTGGAACAAGCCTAATATCAACAGTCTTGCTGTTTCAGACTTGCAATGCTGAGGCTGAGGTCAGTCTCACTTGGTCTATGCATCACTGTGACAGTTTTTTTCTCTAGGAATATTCATCCATCTCCAGGAGTACACTTTTGCAAGTGGCTTGATTCATGTTTGCATTTTGTGGACTCTCTCTAGAGAGTAGTGATTGTGATTAAAGAAGTAACTCACAATTAATAACGAATGATAAATGAGAGCTGGCATAAAGCACATATATGTCCATTCATCCGTGTGTTAATTTCATTATTATCTATGACTTGATAAAGTTGTGCAAATATGGTAGGAGGGAAAATAAGAACAGTCTAGATCAGGATAGAATGGTGAGTCTCTCCCTCAGGTTTCTTTCCTGAGGGATTATGCTCAGCACCACCAAATAGTCAGTGTTCTGGCTGCTAATTATAATTGACTACTGGCTCTCATATTGGTCAGTCCCTTACACCACCAGCTTTTGTACTCAACTCATTAGGACTAGTCAGGAGAGTACTTTCTCACACACTAGCTTAGGTTGTTCCTGACTGATAGCATTGCCACTGTAATAAACTGAAAACAAAACAATAATAACTTATTGTATAAGAGAAGCTATTTTGAAGCAGACCTCAGCCTAGGAAGCTTTTAACTTCCTCATGGCATTCCAAAATCAAAAGTAATGCTATTCTTTTTCTGTTTTACTCTCTCTCTCTTTTTTTTTTTTTTTCAATTTTTTACTTCAAATAATTTAATTTGGTGTGGAGCTTTTTCACTTGGACAGAATCAGGCATTTGGTCTGCCTTTCTCTGTTAACTGCAGTGGGTGATTGGTTATGATTTAAACTAGCAGTAGAGAGAGCATGGCAGTGTCCCCAGCTATTGCTTGTTTGCAGTTTACTGGTGTCTCCTTGCTTTGCAAGCAGGTCACTTTTCAGTCACACACCAGTGGGCTGTCAGCAGTAGCAAAAGGCTGTGTTGAGCTTCTTATATGTAAACTATGGAGGCTGTTGAGAAAAAAATTATGTCTGAAATGAGGATATAAAACAAGCACAGGAGAGTGGAAGATCCTCAAACTCAGCATACTGTTTCCACCTTGCTCCCATTCCCCTCTTTGGCTCCCTCCAGCTTCCTTGTGGGCTGTGTTTTGGTTTATTTCTGTCTCTCAGTTCTGATCAAGCAATATTTGATGTACTATTTTTGTTGTTACTGGTGCTTTTGTGAGGTTTTGTTTGTTTGCTTGTTCATAATTTTTTTTTTCTCTACAGAGGACAGAATCTGTTAACAACTTAACATCTCCTGTAACAAGTCCATAGCTGCAAGTGCTACTGTGCCCAGGAGCTTTGCTTTAATAAGTTCATTTATGCTGCATACTGCTGCTACAGTGGCAACTAAAGCAGAGAAAAACTTGAAAATCTGGAAGTTCTGTTGCTCATTGTGGTCTGTTTCACCTTTAATATGGAATTTTATTTATTTAAAGACATAAATATCTTGCTCAGTACCTTGAGTGTTCCCTGGTGATTAGATAAAGTTCTTCAGCCAGGCTCTGCTCGGTGATGCCCAATGACAGGACAAGGGGCAATGGATGGAAGTTGAGGAATAGGAAGTTCCATGGAAACAGGAGGAAGAATTATTTCACTGTGAGGATGAGGGAACACCGGAACAGGCTGCCCAGGGGGGTTGTGGAGTCTCCCTCTCTGGAAATATTCAAGACCCACCTGGATGAGTTCCTGTGTGACCTGGTATAGGTGATCTTGCTTTGGCAGAGGGGTTGGACTAGATGATCTCTTGAGGTCCCGTCCAGCCTCTGACATTCTGTGATTCTATGATTCAGGAAAATTTCCTAAAACTTACTGTCTTCTGCAGGAACTAGCTCGTGGCATGCTGTTTGTTTTCTTTCATTAATTGTTTTATAAACAAATGGGAGAAATTTCTATAGAGTGGGAACGTGAAGTAAAAGTTGGAGTAATTGTAGCAGATTGGAAGTTGAATGTAATTGTCAAGACCAGGCATTTTTTATGTAAGATGGTGTGGGTAAGGTTTCAGTAGAGTTATAGCTTTCGGTGTTTTGTGTTTGGTTGGCTTGTTTTTTGTTGTTCTGTTTTGGTTTGATTTGCTTTTCAAATCTATTCTGTTACCTCTTAGTCTCAGAAAAATCTCATGACCAAGGTTATACAAGAGCCTGTAATGCAGTCAGATCATGAACTACAAAGCACTTGTGTCTCTCTGAAGTACTTGATCTACAAATATACACACCTTCCACTGTCATGCTATTATGCAGCCCATATGATCCTAGTATTTAGGGTGTCATTGGATAGAGAAGTTTTAATTTAGGATTATTTTGTTTAGATCCTTTTGAGTCTTAAAAGGCTCCTTCATGTGCCATTCTGTAGAGCAGCCCTGAGGAGAGGGACTTGAGGGTGCTGGTAGATGAGAAGTTCAACGAGAGCTGTCAATGTGCACTTGCAGCCCAGAAAGCCAACCAGAGCCTGGGCTGCATCAAGAGAAGTGTGGCCAGCAGGTCAAGGGAGGTGATTCTCCCCCTCTACTCAGCTCTGGTCAGACCCCACCTGGAGTACTGCATCCAGTTTTGGAGCCCCTATTACAAGAGGGATCTGGACATGCTGGAAGGTGTGCAGAGAAGGGCCACCAGGATGATCAGAGGGCTGGAGCACCTCTCCTATGAGGAGAGACTGAAAGAGTTGGGGCTGTTCAGTCTGGAGAAGAGAAGGCTCTGAGGTGACCTTCTTGTGGCCTTCCAGGATCTGAAGGGGGCTACAAGAAAGCTGGGGAGGGACTTTTTAGGCTATCAGGTAGTGACAGAACTAGGGGGAATGGAACAAAGCTGGAAGTGGGGAGATTCAGGCTGGACGTGAGGAAGAAGTTCTTCCCCATGAGAGTGGTGAGAGCCTGGAATGGGTTGTCCAGGGAGGTGGTTGAGGCCCCATCCCTGGAGGTGTTTGCAGCCAGGCTGGATGAGGCTCTGGCCAGCCTGATCTAGTGTGAGGTGTCCCTGCCCATGGCAGGGGGGTTGGAACTGGATGATCCTTGTGGTCCCTTCCAACCTCGACTGATTCTATGATTCTGAATCATGATGACCAACGTGCTGAAAAGCCTGGGAAATGGGAAGTGAATGCCAAAAGGTCTGTGCCTTTATTTTTATCTGAATTGGAATATATTTTAAATGAAGGTCTGGCCACCCTACATGCTGCAGGTACTAGTTATTTCATATAACCTTTGCTAATCAGAGCTTCAAGGTGTATGCCATGTAATTTCATAGAAGATACCTGTGCAAAAGCATGGGTTTGCTGAAATGACACAAATTTTTCCCATAAATAGGTCAGAGGAAAGAGCAATTCAGTGTGACAGCCTGTGTTTAAATGTCTAAAACCAACCTAACTGATTAAAAGAATGAGAGCATACAAGAAAAAAAAATCCCTTGTAATGGAATAAATGTCATTTGACAAAAAAAAGAAAACCAACCAACCAAAAAAAAAGGCAGTTTTCCAGTTTTCCAATGTGCACTTTAGTTTTTGCCAATTATGGCCCCCAAAATCATATCCTTTTGAGTTAATTTAGTTTGGAAATAACAGAACTTGTTTTGTTAATTCAGCATGGAGTTAGTCTGTTTACATAAAACACTCTTGCAAAAGAGATTGGCAGAGTCTGTGCTGTAAATACAGGGATCTGTTCAGTTAATTATATGCAAATCAGCTTTGTTAACAAACAGCTAAATAAGTCTGCCTTGTCTTCATTAGCCTGGGAGATAGAGTACATTTCTCAAGGAACTAGACAAGGAATATTAATCAAAGCAGCTTGTAACTTTTAATGAGCTTAATAATTGTCGACCTCTGTGTTTCCAAGAAGTGGTTTTAAGAGTGAAAGATAAGTGAGATACTTTTGTGGGGATATATTTTGCATATCTGTACAGGGAAAAAAAAAATTATAATCTGTGGTCAGATTTGGGCCATGCAAAACAAAACCTTATTCTAGCTCCTAACATGTTGATAACTTCTGTATTTCTAAGTGTCTCCATGCTGGCTGATGAGAGTTTAGTGGAAGAAATGTTCTTCTCACACTAAAGGAACATCCAGTGTTGTAGTGAAAGATGGAATAGAATAAAGCTCAGATTTCTAGTTTCCCAGATCAGTTGTTTTTATTTTTCTTTTTTAACTTTTCAAGCCTGTATTAATGCAGCTAGAATTCGTGTTCTAAACAAACTTCCTGAATTCCAGGTGATTCTAGATATTTCTTCTAGGCTTGGACAATCTTTTATGGCAGAAGCAGTCTTGAAAAATACAAACAGCAAATAACCATGGAAGCAAAGCTGGGAAAGATCTCTGTCCACCATGATCAGTTGACCTTGTCACAATTTTCACAGCAATCCCTTTGATAAGTGGAAGGGCAAGACCTAGCCTGGGGAGTCTGGTGGTGAAGTTCATTGATGGCTTCTTTGAGGGGAACCTTTAAGTCTGACCCTCAGCAGTGATCAGCCCTTCCTATCAGCCTTTCTAAAGAGAGGAACATACTGCTTCACATGCCTAATCCTAATGTTGTGGAGAAGGATGAAACCTTCTTGAATGTTTTTTCTGACATTAGCTCTGCCAACAGTCTAATTCTGTGTGCAGGAGCAGACTTTAGTGTAATTAATCCTCAAATTCATTTCTAATAGCTGTCTTAGCATGTGTCAGTAAACAAGAAGGATACATGACACTGAAAGCATTTGTCAGAGTAACATGTAGTGTTGTCTCAGAGAGAAATAAGAAAGGAGGAAAATGGGAAAAAGAAGAAAGAAAACAAGTCAAACCACAGATCAAGATTAAATGGAGTCTAAGCAGGAGAGACAAATTATTTGCCTTCCTAATTTGATTTGGTCATTTCCAGTTGTGAAGGATAAATGCTTTTCAAGGCTGGGAGGATGGATAGATGATGATAAGCATTGGTACCTGAGCTTGTCTGGTCTCCAGCTCTGACCCTTCTATGGAAACAATAGATTACAGTGTCTGTTTCCCTTCTACCACTGCTGTCCACATGAAGCCATTGTAAATCCTTAGAGATTCACTCATCCAAGAGACTGTACCTTTGTAGAAAAGGGTGGCAAAGCTGGCAAATAAAAATACTGGGAGCTAGACTGTATCTCATTTGGTGTAGCAGAAACAAGGATGAAACTTATCAAAATGTTCTGCTATCAACTGGTAACCTGTTCCAGAACTTTTCCACCCAAACTTTTATGAGATGGGGAAGAAATCAAGATCAAGCAGTTCTTATGACCACATTTGACTTTTAATGGGAGATAACCAAGTTGGAAAGATTTTGACCAGTTCTACTAGGCTCATTATCGATGAAAAGGGAAAAAAAGGAATTGAAGAGAGTTGTTTACAGATGCATTTCTAAACCCTGCAACACTAGAGACCCAGGAAAGATCAGATGACCACCTCTCCAGAGATCACACCATTCAGGGAGAACAGAGCTGAAATACCGCCCATCATATTCTTAATTAGCATTAGTGTTGTATTCCAGTTCTCCCAGGCTTTAGATATTTCCTGGAAGTTTTGAGCCAGGCAGTCAAAACAATTGCAATCCATCTCAGCTTCACATCTGCAAAGTGCTGGTGGCACTAACTCTAGCTGGTGGTGATTTTAAGGTTTGTCTTGTTTTAGTTTGTTTTGTTTTTCCCCTGTGAAAAACCATTCTGCTCATGGACTCTCTGGAAACTTTAAAAGGGTAATTTGGTCTCTTCCATTTTAAATCTCTTCAATCAGGTCTTTCTTTCTACCATCCTTCCTGGTGTAGTTCAATTAAGATTTTTCTGTCCAAGTACCATAATTAGCCCTTGCCACTTTTAATTCTTATCCCCTTGGATTATATATATATATATATATATACATGTATATATATAAAACTAAAATCCATGTGGACCAATTCAGTGGCATTGCTCATCTGCAAACTGGAAAAGAGACCAAAATTCAAAATGAGACATACTTGCAACTAGGAATATGTTTCAATGCCTGTCTCACTGATCATAGAATCTTAGGATCATAGAATCTTAGAGTCATAGAATCAACCATGTTGGAAGAGACCTCCAAGGTCATCCAGTTCAACCAATCACCCAGCCCTAAGCAATCAACTAGATTTGATGGGTCTGTGTGTTTTGACTGGGGTTAAGTACTTTCTTTCTGATGTTACTTTCTGCACATCTTCCTCCAGCCTTCTTTAAAGGATGGAAATGAAGCAGAAATCAGCTCCCAAAGAGGTAAGATATAGATCCAGCACTCAGAAGTGGCTGTAAGTTTCCCAAAAAAAAAAAAAAAAAAAAAAGAAGAGAATGTGATTTTTAAACAGAGTTGTTAAACTTGCTTTTGTCCTTGGAAATAACACAAACAATACAAATTATCATGGATAGTTTTTTTGTTATGCTAGATCAACTTGGCCATACATGCCAGATCTTCAGCAGATCTGGCCATCACACCCCAGATTTCTCTTGGTGACAGCTTTCCTGCTTCCACTGCTTCCTTTAGGAGATTACAGCTTGATGACAGTTTGATGCAGGTATCTCAAGTCTTCTGAGAAAGATGACTCCTACTCTACCCTACAATGTGCTGTAACAGTGTTAGTATGCAACCACATTGACCAAAGCAAAGCCAGAATAGAGTGCACACTATTATGATGTCCACAAGAAACACACTAAATTTGATGGAAAAGTGCAATAGGGGCATGTCAGGGTTGTTATTTTTGTTTGTTTGGGGGTTGGTTTGTTTGTTTCTGTGATATTTTTAGAGCTTGATGTCTATGTCCTGGTTCCCCTAGTTGCTTTTTATCCTATTTACTTGCAAAAGCCAAGAAATAACACCTAAGATGCCATATTCAAAGAAACATGCCTTGCTTGGTGTGAAAGCCCACACTACCTAAGACATTTTCAGTCAACATGAGTCAACATTGTCTCTCCTGCCCTGTAAGAAAAAGCCACTGGAAGGCAACATGGGAAATTCTGTACCTCAAACTCCTTGTGCTTATACACACACAGAGTTTACTGCAAAATCTGGAGAAAATTGTTGTTGAGCTTTGTAAATGTGGAATCCACCACTGGGACACCTGAGTCTTGCAGAGAATGCTTGCAAAAGGCTCCAGGAATCCTCAAGGGGAAGTCTGTATACATTATAAATGGTTAATGCTTCATGGGATATTAATTCAGTGAAGCAGAGAAATGCTTGTTCAATTATTTTTTATAGGTTTTTTGTTTGTTTGTTTGGGTGTTTGTTTTTTTTTTTTGGGTGGGGGAGGATTTGTTGTTGTTGTTTTGTTTTGTTTTGCTTTGTTTTGTTTTGTTTTCTGTTAGGCTTTGTAGGCTCACTCTTGATGGAAACTAAGGAAACTGAAGGTTACTGAACCAGAACCTGTTTCAGATCTTGAACACTCAGGTTCAGTGCTGCCAGGGCTTGGGATTGCCTTTTTACTTTAGCTGAGTAGATGGGATGAGTCTTGCAGCTTAAGATATTTTTCCAGACCAGTGACTCACTGAAGACACATTGAGATCTGTAATATTGATTGGATTAAGAAAGCATCAAATAACCTTTCACTTTATCTGATCACCTTTCTGTATCAAAATGTGAGGATGAAAAGCATTAAACTCAGCTTTTCCATTTGTGCTCAGGAAAGCTTGCATGCATCAAAGAGGCATTCTGTATGATAGGGAGCAGCTGTGTTTGAGTCTTAGAATTAGGCATCATTTGGAAATATTTGAATCCAAGACACATTTTTTTGGCTTCCCTCAGTGGCCAGAGATCTGTTTGTCTGATTCAGCTGAGGAGAAGGACTCTAAGTTTTCTCTTAATATGGCAATGTTCAAACCAAAATAATGGAAAAAGTTTCTCTGGCTTATATGTTTCAGTCTGGCTTTTCAAGATATGAATTGAACTGAAATTAATTGGAAAATTTAGTCAGGCAAAAGAGGTCTCAGTGCCTGTACTGCATATATGCTAGTCTTGTGCTGAAGTCATAAGACTTTAATAAAAGTGACTACATTAAAAAATATACATATTTTATATATATACATATATATATAGAGAGAGAGAGAAAGAGAGAGAGAAAGAGAGAGAGAGAGAGAGAGAAATATCTCACATTTTAAATGGAGAAGCTGTCCCTCACAGTGAGTCAGCAGACACAGGATAAACTGGACTTTTATTTGACTGGAGTCCTTTGGGTGTGAGAACATCTGAGCAGTAAGCAGGGAAGAGTGAACCTGTCCTTAGCTACATGGTAAAAGAAGGGAATGAGGTTCTTCTAATGGCCATGGTCAAATGTGCAAGGAAACATGGGTTTAAAAGGTACAAGAGCAGCCACATTTGTGTCCAGTTGTGTCCACTCTGCGTCCAGTTCTGGAGCCCCTATTACAAGAAGGATCTGGACATGCTGGAAGGTGTCCAGAGAAGGGCCACCAGGATGATCAGAAGGCTGGAGCACCTCTCATATGAGGAGAGACTGAAAGAGTTGGGGCTGTTCAGTCTGGAGAAGAGAAGGCTCTGAGGTGACCTTATTGCGACCTTTCAATATCTGAAGGGGGCTACAAGAAAGCTGGGGAGGGACTTTTTAGGCTATCAGGTAGTGACAGGACTAGGGGGAATGGAATAAAGCTGGAAGTGGGGAGATTGAGACTGGAGGTGAGGAAGAAGTTCTTCCCCATGAGAGTGGTGAGAGCCTGGAATGGGTTGTCCAGGGAGGTGGTTGAGGCCCCATCCCTGGAGGTGTTTAAGGCCAGGCTGGATGAGGCTCTGGCCAGGCTGATGTAGTGTGAGGTGTCCCTGGCCATGGCAGAGGGGTTGGAACTGGATGATCCTTGTGGTCCCTTCCAACCCTGACTCATTCTATGATTCTATGATTCTATGATTTGGGAAACCAAGAGACCTTCTTTCAATGGGAAAGATAGAAATCAATTCCCTGGAAAGGCTGGAAATCCCCATCACAGCAAGGATTAAAGAATGGCATTACACAAGCATTAATTTTTGCATTCTGAAGCTGGGTGGGTGAGGTAGGCATCCTTACATCTCTTTTGACTCTATTTTCTATACTTTTCAGAATTATGTTATAGAAAATGACTCATTTGATGACAATTAAATGAGAGTGCTGTGGTGTATGCACATGCATGGGCAGATAAACAAGAAGAATGTGAAGGCAATGCCTGCAATGTTAATTGTTTGCAATTTAGAATGGAAAAAAAAGTGAAGCAGCCTTCAAGATGAGGATCAAATTAGACTGTCTCATCAGAACAATAGCTTAGACTCCTGCATTGGAAAACTACTCCTTTTTTTTTTCTTTTACAATTCTAATTTTACACCGAGTGCCCTGTCTGGTTGCAGTGCTGTTTGAAACAATCCAGGCTGTGAAAGCATAGTGAAGCTGAATTTGTGTATCTGAAAATAATATCAATAATAAATAATTAATGTAGCTGTCTGTGACACCCAAAAATCCAGGACAGAAAGAGAAATACGGCTTCTGTAAGACTGGTGGACCGAAATTAATCTCAGATTTTCATAGTGAGTCCTTAGACAAAAGTAAATTGAGACCCTCTAGTCCTGCCTCTCATCCACAGTTGCGATAACAGCACATTTTCATTCCCTTCTTTTCCCTCTTAGCTTGGAACTCAAGAAGGAAGTCCTGTCTGGGATTTACTGGCCATTGTAAAAGGTGAAAGTGGTTTAATTATCTATTAAAATGTATACTAATGTCAGGGCATTAGAGGATGTTCTCCTGGGATGTGTTAATTCCTTTTTAATGTGGAAAATTAAAGTGTTAGGGGTTTTGTTTTGTTTTTAAAAAGGGTTTGTGGCCCATTGCCTAATGACTTGTTTGGCTCTGCTTGGTGATCATCTTATTTCACCTTTTATGTTGCTGGAAGCTTTTCACAGGGCTGAATGACAGAAGTTGCAGGTGCATTGCCTTCATAATGCAAAGTCTTTGATTTTCATTCCTGACCAGCCCTGTATATTTCAGGCCAGGTTATACAAGCATTTGACCTAGGATTTGCTTTTACTCAGGTGCCACTAGTTGTATGTGATGAGTAAGAAGTAAAAAGTTCAGTCCAGGTTTGTCAGAGATGTCAGTAGCAGCCAGAGGAAGTTGGGGATTAAGTCAAACATTATCCCTTGATCAATTGTTTCTTATGACTGCACAGTCCTGTGTGGATCTTTTCACTCTGAGATTTTTTTTTCTGTGAGAGATGAATCTAAATTGTTAGCATGAATGCACAATAATCATTTAAGATAGTTTGCAATTTTTCAAAATCACCTAGCTTTGCTATCAAGGTGGGCCACTTCAGCTTGATTTATTTTTTCCTCTGCTACTGGGCTTTAGAAATGATCCCTATAGAACAGCCAGGCAACTTTTGTTGTGTTCATACTTGAGTGAAGTTGAGACTCCCATACAGACCACTGAGAGCCATAGGCAAAATCTATCCTTAGGTGAACCTACCCTGGTTGATGCTACAAGCAGTTCTTTCTGTATGAAAGTAGCTCTCAGGAACAGAGGAAAAAAAAAAAACATGCAGTCAAGAACTGGATGCAGCAAGTCATAAATTAATAATATCACTTTGATACATGCTCTCTGTTACCCTAAGAGAATGATTGGGTGGATTTACAGCATGAACTATGTTTGATTAGGTTTCTGTCTTTCAATGCTCTTCAAAATTTCCTTACATTGTAGTATTGCAAGAAAAACAATTTAAAATATTTCAGTAGCATGAAAAACAAAGCACAGTATACAAAGCTTGTAACAGAAGGAAACCACATCCTATGCTGTTACTGGTTTGATTATTAGATTTGCTCCATTTTAACTCAGGTGATCTTTCCCCTCCCAGTGATGCATCCATTGTCAAGTATCAGTTATCAGTATTAATACTGTTTCAGCTGAAGTGATAGAGTTGTACAACAGGATTATAGCCTTGCTAATAGAACTGGAATCTGCACTGTCATTCACATGCATGAAATCCTTAGAGATTTAATTTTCAGATCACATGTGATTCTATTGATTGAAGTCTACAGGGGTCAGAGAGTAATCTGCAATTTGTGTCTCCTGTGCCTGTGTTAAAGGCTTGTGCATTGCAGAGAGGACAGTGGGGGGTAAATAAATACAGCAGCTGGTGGCAAATTCATGAGTCTGTTCTCAGATTTCTTTGGTTGGGGGGTTTGGGTTTGTTGTTTGCTTGCTGTTTGGGTTTTTTTGTAGTTTGTTTCTTCTTGTTGTTGTTGGTTGGGTTTTTGCTCTTTAAGTTTTATCAGTGCCAGCTCTGAAACTGGGAGATAATGACAATTTCCAGGTAAGTAAGCTTTCTGCTTCATTCAGAACTGTAAGTGGTGTGGTAGTAAAACTGCATATTTAGATTGGCCTTGTGTGAAGAATTATGTCAGGCAAGAAAATTATTTTCTTCCTCAAATAAAAGACTAAGTTACCCTTTGAGCCTTCAAACCTTATCTTTGCTAGAGCAAAGATGCAGACTGTAAAAGTTTAAGCTCCTCATCTCTAATTGCTCATGCTGTGTTCTCACCCCATCTCATACGTTTAAGTTGAGTCAGAAAGAGTTTGTTCCTTGTAATGGAGGAAGTGAAGGGAAAATCTAGGTGATTCAGAAGTCATTTCTCTTCTCTCAAGCTGATTGCTGAACTAAGATATTAGGCTGTAGAACTGGAGGCCTCTGCATGAAATGGTGTTTATCTGACAGACAGGGATGTAATACTGCATCCCTGCCTACCTCCAACTATGATAATCTCCCTCTACTACCTTCTTCCCAAATTAGACTTTTCCATCTGGGGTAATGGCAGAACCTAATTTTAACTTTCCCTTCAGTTTCAGCGATGCAAGTTCATTCATGATTATCTTTACATATACTTTGCTACTTTGTTCCACTGCAGTAATAGCTGCATTTCTATTTCAATTATCATGCTTTTTTCCTGTGATAGCTGTGTATCTGTCAGTAGCCAAGTCAATAATTGTGGCTCAAAAGTGGTTCATTGTTTCTGTGTTGTGTTTCTCAACCTCCTCCTGGTTTATCTCTTACTGTCTAATAGTCATCTGAAGGAAAAGGAAAACTTTTCTTTGGTTGTTTTGTTTTGTTTTGTTAAAACATCCATGTGGCTCTCAATTTTTGTTAGAGAATTATAAATGGGAAACAGTGAGTGAAGCTGGAGAAGAAGGGATTGCTAGTGACAATCTTCAATTTCTAGTATAGTTCATATGCAGTCTCAAGACAGGACATAATTAAGCTCTGTGTAACAACAAGATTTGCCCTTTTGAAAGAGTCATTGCACTAGAGGAAATACCAATATAGTTGTGTATGTGTGACATCTGTTAGCTGTGTGTCTGTCTTGGAGCTAAAGTGATGGACAGGGTTGTGACTTCAAAGGATCAGAATATAGGAACAGCCACCTCATTTGCCAGATCACAGGATGTCAGGGTTGGGAAGGGACCCAAAGAAATCATCAAGTCCAACTCCCCTGCCAAGGCAGGAACATACAATCTAGCTCAGGTTACAGAGGAACACATCCAGACAGGCCTTGAAAGTCTCCAGAGAAGGAGATTCCACAACCTCTCTGGGGAGCCTCTTCCAGTGCTCTGTGACCCTTACAGTAAAGAACTTCCCCCTTGTGTTGAGGTGGAACCTCCTGTGCTGCAATTTGCATCCATTGCTCCTTGTCCTATCACAGGGAGCAAGTGAGCAGAGCCTGTCCCCTCCCTCCTGACACCCAGCCCTCAGATATTTATAAACATTTATTAAATGCCCTCTAAGCTTCCTCTTTTCCAGACTAAAAAGCCCCAGGTCCCTCAGCCTCTCCTCATCAGGCAGTGCTCCAGTCCCCTAATCATCCTCCTAGCCCTCCGCTGGACACTCCCCTGTCCCTCCTAAACTGGAGAGCCCAAAACTGAACACAGTACTCAAGATGAGATCTCACCAGGGCAGAGCAGAGGGGGAGGAGAACCTCCCTGGATCTGCTGGACACACTCCTCTTAACACACCCCAGGATCCCATTGGCCTTCTTGGCCACAAGGGCACATTGCTGACCCATGGGTAACTTGTTATCTACACGGACTCCAGATCCCTCTCCAAGGGGCTGCTCTCCAGCAGATCACCTCCCAACCTGTACTGGTGCAGTTCATTATTCCTCCCCAGATGCAGGACTCTGCACTTGTCATTGTTGAACCTCATTAGATTCCCCTGATGAGAGAAAGCCAAAGTGCAGTTTTACTATGTCCCTAGTATAGATTAAACTTGGAGTAAACTAGGACATGGCAACAAAAGTTCAATAACTTTAATAACAGAGACTACAGTAATGAGTGGGAAATCTGGTAAAGTTTGTCCTTGCAGATTTCCTCCCTGGAAACACGAGTTTTTAGTGAATTGATTTGGTCTGAGAAATGAGAAGGAAAGAAGACTGAATGGTGGTGGAAGGGCACCTGGGGAGGAGGTCTGAACTGGCTACTGGTCTTCTCCGTGCTGGAAAGGACTGGAGCTGGAAGTCCCTGTCACAGGATGTTTAGAAGGTTCTGTGGCAGCTTCCTTTCTGCTAAAACAGAGACACAGCCTCATTTCATTTTTGAGAAAGTGCTTCTTGTGCATTTCAAGTTGTTGTGATTTTAAAGCTGTTGAGCTCTCAGAACCAATAGAGGACTTGACCTTTCTGTTCAAATATGTTACTTCTTCAATAAAGTAAGGGGGAAACCAAAAAAGAAAAACAGAGATCTTTGTTCTTTGCTGGTGCTGTCCTAGTCTCAGGACAGGGTGGGTTGAGATAGGATTCTTGAAGCATGACACTAGTTTATATTCCTCTCTCCCCAAAATCAGAGAGAGCTAGCCTGGGGCTAAGAACATGTATGAGCTCTGCCATTTATTTAGAAACAGATTCCCCTAGCTCAGTGAGGAGATGCAATACAAACGTACAGCCACTGATGAATATTTAACAAACTACATTTCAACACCGTAAGATTAAAAAAAAAAAAAAAATCTTTACATATCTTTCCCTCCATCCTTAGCCTTAATTAGGGAGCAAGCAACTCCAGAAAATATCCTCAGAATGAGTTTCAGCATGTTTTTTTTTCCTAGGCTTCTTTATATTTTGAGTCACATCTTCATGAAAATGTACTGTCATGGCATTCTAAGAGACTCTAGTGGCTTATCTTATTTAATGCTGATCCATCAAAGTTGCCACATGCATATAATCTTGTAAATGAAAGGAGCGAAGGAAAAGACGATCAGTGTCAAACTTTGACATACATTATATGGTTTTCTGATCATCTTTCCTCCATGGAGATCAAAGGCTAGAAAATACTCCCAGATTAGCAAGGACCATCAACATTTTATTAATTTATTTACTTACAGAGATCAGCAGAAAATAAAAGGTTGCTTTAAAAAATGTGCACTTGCAGCCCAGAAAGCCAACCAGAGCCTGGGCTGCATCAAGAGAAGTGTGGCCAGCAGGTCAAGGGAGGTGATTCTCCCCCTCTACTCAGCTCTGGTCAGACCCCACCTGGAGTACTGCATCCAGGTCTGGAGCCCCTATTACAAGAGGGATCTGGACATGCTGGAAGGTGTCCAGAGAAGGGCCACCAGGATGAGCACATGGCTGGAGCACCTCTCCTGTGAGGAGAGACTGAAAGAGTTGGGGCTGTTCAGTCTGGAGAAGAGAAGGCTCCAAGGTGACCTTCTTGTGGCCTTCCAGTATCTGAAGGGGGCTACAAGAAAGCTGGG
Source organism: Indicator indicator (assembly GCF_027791375.1). Taxonomy (NCBI): domain Eukaryota; kingdom Metazoa; phylum Chordata; class Aves; order Piciformes; family Indicatoridae; genus Indicator; species Indicator indicator. Next base: position 9,217,421 of record NC_072016.1, on the reverse strand, counting down.
GAGGGACATTTTAGGCTATCAGGTAGTGACAGGACTAGGGGGAATGGAACAAAGCTGGAAGTGAGGAGATTGAGACTGGAGGTGAGGAAGAAGCTCTTCCCCATGAGAGTGGTGAGAGCCTGGAATGGGTTGTCCAGGGAGGTGGTTGAGGCCCCATCCCTGGAGGTGTTTGCAGCCAGGCTGGATGAGGCTCTGGCCAGGCTGATGTAGTGTGAGGTGTCCCTGCCCATGGCAGGGGGGTTGGAACTAGATGATCCTTGTGGTCCCTTCCAACCTCGACTGATTCTATGATTCTAAATGCAATTTGAGTATACTTTTTGTTGGTTGGTGTTTGGAGTTTGAGTACCTCATTATGTGTGCTAATGTAGAAATAAAAAAATACAGAGTATATTCAGCACAAAGACATTTTATCTCTGCATCAAAAAAAATCTCTACTGTGTGCAAGAGAGTGCTGCAATGAGCACAGTGAGACAAAATCTGTAGGCCTCAATACTTCAATATTTGTTGGCTCAATTCAATTTTTTTTTCATTAGGGATATAAATGTTGGTTTTGCCAGCATGTTGACCAGTCACCTCTTTTTCACTTCAGGCTGGGACGTGCATTATGAACGCTATCCTCATACTAGTGTGCATGTTTGTAGTCTGGATTGTTTGTCTAGGAGAAAGAAACACAACTCAGCAGTCTGATCTGTGGCCTGGTGACCATCTTTAATGAGGGAAAGTGTGGATAAGAGTGATGGTGAGATCCCTGAGGAGCCAATCTGATCAAAAGACAACAGCCATCATCCCTGTAAGAGTGTGAGAGCTGAAATCCCCTTCCCACACCGACAAGAGCCAGGCTAGCTCAGTCTGGAAGCGAATGCAAGCTGTGTTTACAAGCAAATCTACAATCTGTGATGAAATGCAATGAATATGTACAAATATGCACTATTCACAACATTTACAAATATATACAATCAACAGAAAAGCACAACCAAGCCCCCTTTGCTTCCCCCAAGGTGCCTCCCCCCTCAGCCAGAAGTAATCCCCCCAGACCCCCCTGGCAGAAGGCAGAGAGTCAAGAAGCAGAGAGGCTGTTAGACTTAGCTTGTCAAGGTCAGTGTGTTATCTTCAGCCAGAAAAGAAGCAGCAGCCAGACAGCCCACCAAGCAAGCAAGCTGAGTTCTCAACTGCCCAAACTCAACAACCTTGTTTTGAGTAGAGATTCTTGAACATTTCTATCTCTCCAATGAAAGTGTTTAGAACAATCATTATTTTGCTTTCTTACACCCAGCAGTGACTTATTTACATTCTTTCGCTTTCTTTGCTTGAACTTTGTGAAGAAAAGTTTAAAAGAAACAGTTTTAAAACCATCACAATCCCATAACCTGATGTTCCAGCTGCAAGTTTGCTGCAGGATCTGGAAATTTCTTTGAGGCACTGCCTGAAAAATTGGAAAGGAATATACTTGAAATATTTGGTTATAGCTCCACTGGTAAATATAATACATTCCTTGTAATTATGTGTACAAGAAAATTACATACACATTGCAGATGTAATGGCAAGAAAATATTTTCCTACTCCAGCTCAGAGAGGTACTAGTAAGCTGTTTTTGTAACAGAGCAGAATTGCTGTTGACTTTCTCTTGGTGGTTTTATGTTGGGTTTTTTGTTTGTTTGTTTTGGGCTGGTTTTTTGTTGGGTTTTTTTGTTTGTTTGTTTGTTTGGGGTTTTTTTGTTTGGTTGGTTGGGTTTTTTTGTTTTATCAATTTCAATTGTGCAGAGACAGGGTTTTTTTGGGGAGGAAATATTGATTTTTTTGGAAACATTTTAAATTCAGATAAGACCTTAGAGATGCATCAAAACTGAAAGCTGTGAAATGTGCAGCTTGTCATGAAATCATAAATTCCTGCTAATACACACAATTTATACAACGTCTGAGATGTTCAAAACTCTGTACAGACATCAGCTCAGTAAATGGGACAGTGGTTACAAACTGCTACTGCTTGATAGAATCTGAAGCCACACTCAGTTTCTTACTAAACAGACTAGAATGTCAAGTTCTTTGCTTTGTGGCAAAGTTGGTTTTGTGTGTATATATATATATATGTGTGTGTGTGTGAAGGATGCAAACACTATTTAATTGTGTGTGAGAAATATGACCAAATGCTAGCAGACTCTGAAAGGGAAAGCTCTAAAAATAAAATCCTTAGCTGTTTATTTCCACATCCACACATAATTGTTGGAGGGTCACAATACCAAAAAAAAAAAAAATAATGCAGAAGTCTGCTCACTTTCTGGACCACAGCAAGAAGCCAAAGCACCAAGTTTCTGAGCTACTCTGAGCTGGTTTGGGGGAAAAGTTTCATTCTGTAGTTTGCTTGTTTGTTCAGTTCAAGTGTCTGAAAATTCCAAAAATCAAAAGCCCAAGATGTGATCTCAGGACCTGTTTAAAAAAAAAAAAAGTGTCATGAGGGAGAGGAAATCTTGGATGAGTTCTCTCTCTTACTTGTATGTGTCCACAGTAGAGAGATCTCCATTTGAGCTAAACTTTCTGGATTCACTAGTAGTCAATGAAATGAACTTGCATAGCTTCATGTGGCCTCTTAGAAACATCTGTGGATTGCTTTTTGGTTTTGTTTTGGTGTTATTGGGTGTTTTTGTGGGTTTTTTGTTTGTTTTGGGTTTTTTGTTTGGTTGGTTGTTTTTTGTTGGTTGCAGTTTGTCTTGTTTTGGGGTTTGTTTGTTTGGTGTTTTTAAAGATCTGTGCCCTAGGAGGTTAATTTAACTACTAACTGTAAATGGATTTTGGAAACACAAATCTCTCCATATCACCTCTGTTGTTGGGTGGCATTAATTCCCGTGCCTTGGGCATCCTGTGAAATGCATCCCTAGAAAATTTAACTTAGGTTAACTTAATATTTCAACATTTAATTCTTCTTTCTGCTTCTTCTCTTTGTGTCTGTAGGCCCACTGTGTGTAGACACATGGTTTCTGCAACAATCTAACCTATTAATCATGCAAGAATCCTGTGAACAAGTTCTTAATATCTGACAGGCAGCTGGTTGTTCAGCAACTGAGCTGAATCTCTAAGTAAGCCTCTAATGCAAATAAATGACAGGCATTGACCTTTAAGGACACTGACAACACAGTTTAAGTCCAAATGGCAGGCAGACATGACAATCTGTCTTGGTCCTATCAGGAATTAATTCTTTTTCTTGAACTTTTACTTTCCAGTCTTCTATCTTCAACCAAGAAATCTCATTAATAATTGATTTTTAAAGAGACTTGAATGTTCACGTGGAGAGCATCCTCTGCCTGCATCTTTCTTCAGCACGTGACCTGGACAGGCTGGAGAGCTGGGTGCAGGCAAACCTCATGAAGTTTAATAAGGACAAGTGCAGGGTCCTACATCTGGGGAGAAATAGCAACAGGCATCAGGACAGGTTAGGGGCTGCCCTGCTGGAAAGCAGCTCCACAGAGAAGGACCTCAGAGTGCTGGTGGACAGCAAGTTCTCCATGGAAAAACAATGTGCTCTTGTGGCCAAGAGAGCCAATGGGATCCTGGGATGCATCAAGAAAGGTGTGTCCAGCAGGGCTAGGGAAGTTCTTCTGCCTCTCTTCTCTGCCCTGGGGGGACCACACCTGGAATACTGTGTCCAGTTTTGGGCTCCCCAGTTCAAGAGAGACAGAGACCTGCTGGAGAGAATCCAACGGAGAGCCACAAGGATGATTAGGGGACTTGAGCATCTCCCCTGTGAAGAGAGACTGAGAGCCCTGGGGCTGTTTAGTCTGGAGAAGAGAAGACTGAGAGGGGATCTGATCAATGTCTATAAATATCTGAGGGGTGGGTGTCAAGTGGAGGGGGCCAGGCTCTTTTGGGTGGTTCACAGTGATAAGACAAGGAACAATGGGTTCAAACTGGAACATAGAAGATTTCACCTCAACATGAGGAGAAACTTCTTTCCAGTGAGGGTGACAGAGCACTGGCACAGGCTGCCCAGGGGGGTTGTGGAGTCTCCTTCTCTGGAGACTTTCAAATCCCACCTGGATGCATTCCTGTGCAGACTACCCTAAGTGATCCTGCTGTGGCAGGGGCGTTGGACCTGATGATCTCTTGAGGTCCCTTCTAACCTCTGATATACTGTGATACTGTGATGTTAGGCAACCTGAAAATCATTGGAAAGTCCTCTGTCAACAAGTGGCACACTGTCTCACCAGAAGCTTCCTGCTGTATTTTGCTTATCAAACAAAACACCTATTTGCAAGCATAATCACTATCCCCTACTAGTATCACCTGGCTTTGGAAACAAAACTTTCTTATCAAGCAGCATATGATAATTTCAAAGTTGGAGGTCAGCTTCTCTTTTATGTCAATTTTGGTAAGTGTGGAGGCAGTCATACAACATGGGATTTCTACTGTGCTTGGTGAGCAGTGCAAGTAATAGTGTGGTTTGAAGGAGCCAGGAAAAAACAAAGTCTTTGTGCTTGTCGGGGCATACCACTAAAAGTGTGTTTTTCTGTGGATCTGCATCCTGAAAAACGTTGTAATCCCTGAGGATTATGCCACGAGGAACAGGAAAAACTATAAAACCCCAATGGTTACTGATTCTGTTGTTATTTCTGCAACATCCAAGAAAATAAATATGCCTGATAAAAATAAAATAGATTTGGTTGGTTGGTTGTTTTTTTTGGTGTGTTTTAGTGGTGTTTTTATCCCTTCTCCTGATGGTCTCAGGGAGGATATGACCCATCTGCATCCCCATCTTGTCTAGTAACTGCTTTTCTTTGCTTTTGCCTGCTTGGAGGATAAACTGCTTTAACTACCTTTGTTTCCTGAGTTGTTTTCAGCAGATGATAAGAAGGACCATAATCTTCTGTTTTAAAAGAACTCAACACTGCCCACAAGCAGGGATTCCTCTGATTCCTCTGAAGCTCTGTATTCTCATGTGCATCTCATATTTTGGCATCAGTGAAAGGAAAAGGAGAAGTTATCTGCATTATTTTCATACAGATGACTTTAACTGAAACTTCTGGCTACAGGGCACAACAGCTCAGATACCACAAGATGCATCCATTTTACTGGGCTTGTTTTGCTTTGAAAGAAGAACAGCTTTGTGATCATTTTAATCCTCAGAATTATTTGTTCCTTCAGGCTGCAGGAGAATGTGGCAGTGGGGAATACAGAGTTAGGTTCCCCTTGCTACAATAAATTGTTCATGATCACTGCTATGGAGGAGGGTGGAGAAAAGTAATTTACCCTTTCTGATTGTTTCCCCATTTCTGTTGATGGTCCAGAGTGTTACTCTGGTCAGATCCCATGCATACTTGTTCTGCAGCTCACTCTTGACACCAGAGGGCTGCTGTCTTCACCCCTCCTGACATCCTTTCGTGCTGTCCAGAAACATCCCAAAAGGCACTCCAGGGAATGGGTGATGATACTTCTGGACTGTCTCTTGCTAGAAGTGAGAAGAAAGTGGTGAAGGTGAGGAAAGGAAGTCTCAGACACATAGACAGTACTACAGTCTCCTTCATGTACCCAATCTATAAACCCTCCAGGTCAGTTAGGAGGAGTAAAATTGTAGTGCATTTTGCTGCCTACCTAGTTCATGTTTTTTTGCTCTCCTGTGGCGTGAAGTGCAAAGAAAGTAGATTTGAAGTTGTTCTTTTCCTGTCCTTTTTGGGTGTCCATTGCTCTGAAAATGTTTCAATAGAAGTCATACCCGTTTTGAATATCTGGCCTCAGCTACAGGTTTTCACAACATGGAAAGCTGACCCTCAGGTATTCAGAGAGGCCATCCCTCTGTGCATATGTCCATTGATAGTTCATTTCATCTGCCTGTCTTCCTTCATTAGGTGTTTAACTGCTGGCATTGGTCTGTAGTCCATTCATTGTTGAAAAAGAAAGAAAACAATAACAGGAAAAAAGAGTGAGCTGGGAAGAAGAAAGGATGTGCTTAGATTATTCTTGCTCAATGAGCTAAAAGTTTATGATGCTAAAGGATTTCCATACCCTTTGACCTAGTGGTAGGAAACTGAGATGATTCTATGACCTCAAAACATTGACAAAAGGCTGCCCTCACATTTCAGACTTGCTTACAATAATATTAAATATTAAACTACCATAGCCTGAATATAGCAAAAAAAGAGTTGTCCCTCTCCCCAACGAGCTGCTGTCAGATTTATTTCTGACTTCTTTCCTGAGACAGTGTGTCCTCTTCAGGTGGCTTTCCACAGCCATTTTGAGTTTGCAGAATAAACCAAAACATATCCCCACTTCAACAAGGGTCAGTCTTTGAATATGTATGTGCGAATGTACATTTGCCTCTCTGAGGTATAGCAGCAAAACACACCCCTGAGTGATTATTTGCCAGTGATGTCTGTGTGCTGAGAACTGGAAGTTCCCACTGCATTCATGAAAATACGTGTTTGGGGCTGAGGGCATCATTAAGAGCTTGGTGTCTGCTTGTGGCTCAAAGGGGAGCTGATCGCCGCCGTACAGTGTCAGTGGGGATCACGGCAATGATCTGGAAGGGCAGGGTGAGCTGGGCACCTGCAGGGACAGTGTGTGTTTTGGGCAAGGCTGAGGGGGAAGGCTTGCTTAAAATGGTAGCACCACTGCAGCAATACTCCTTGGATTTTGATAGCAATGTGTATGCTTCAGAAGTTTGTTTTAGTGATAGGTATCTCTTTTTAATACACAATATCGTGATTTGTATATGAAATGTAGAATTTTCTTAGCATGGCAGTTAAAGAGGAGCTCCTTACCTTAAAGTGTTCAATATCTGAACTTTGATGGAAAATGTCTTTTAATGTCCATTTAGATGACTTTTACATGAGCTGGATTTCTTTACTTCCAGCAGTCTAGGCTGGGTGATGGGTAAAGCTAGCGTGGATTTCAGTGTGGCTGTTGTCTGCCATTCAGGGGTCCTCTAAGGAGCCCCAAAAGTCGAAGTTAATATTTCCCCATGTCTTCAGATATGTAGAATTCTAAAGGAAGTTACTTGATATATTAAAATTGGAGAGGGTGAAATAGAAACAGTATCACAGTCTCACAGTATATCAGAGGTTGGAAGGGACCTCAAGAGATCATCAGGTCCAACCCCCCTGCCAGAGCAGGATCACCCAGGGTAGTCTGCAGAGGAATGCATCCAGGTGGGTTTGAAAGTCTCCAGAGAAGGAGACTCCACAACCCACCTGGGCAGCCTGTTCCAGTGCTCTGTCACCCCATGAGAAGTTTGTTGATTTCTATTTTGTTTTTTCTTTTTTTTTTCCCCAGCACAACAGATACTTTTCAAACAAACAAAATTAAAGTAAAATCCAAAGTGTTTTCACTTTCAGCCTAAGTCTTCTAAGTTTCTGTGGGTTTGTTTTGTGTTTTTTTTTTTCACTCACATTCACAGGAAGAAAGCAGAATTTGTTCATCACTTCAAGATTTCTGTCTGAAAGAAAATTTCCAATGCACGCACTTGAGCACATGTGCTAACAAACATATATATACAAACTTGTGTATGTTTCTGGAGGTTTTTTGTGGGGTTTTTGTTTGTTTGTTTTGTGGGCTTTGGTTTGGTTTGTTGTTGGTTGGTATTTTGTTGTTTGGTTTGGGTTTTTTTTGTCACATCATTTTTTAAAACAATGTTGATTCTCAGCATCAAACAGGTGCCAATATCTGGCTAGCTCTGTGTGTCTGAAAAAAACAAAACAAAACAAAACAAAACCAAGTTCATAGCAGACCACTGGAAACTGGATATTGAATTACATGTGAAGCAAAGTTTCATTACTGCAGCCTTTCAGCCAGGACAGGAACAACTCCAATTTCCTCTGTCCTGTTCTCTCCATGATGTGAAAAGGTGAATGGGAAAGTAATGAAACAAATGCTGATTTCCCTTAAGCTGTGTCAGCCTGGTTTGAATCTGAAGCCAAATTTTATTCTAGAGACAGCTTCTAATATAATACAAATTCAAACAGTTTTAATAAGTTCTGTATATGATCTGGCCTTCAGTTATTCAATCTGGAGAAGGCAGCTTGTCTTTAATAATTACCTGCTACAAAGACCTTGACAGGCTTTGTTTGTTAAAGCAAAGTAAGGAGTTCAGTACATATAGGTTAATGACTTTTGGGTCTGTTTGAAAACTTGTCCTACAAATGCTTCTAGGTCAATGGAAGGCTTCTTCACGCAATCAGGTTTCTTGAGCTTGGAGTCTTGTGTAACAAGCAGAAAGAATAATTACAGATTATCTAAACTAGCAAAACAGGGGCAAGTTCTGAATCTGTCCTCTGTCAGATCAGGAGTGATCTGGCAGGGGCTGGAGGCAGAACCTGGTTCCACTTTTACTTCCTCTGCTGATGCTTTGCCACATCAGACCTGAGGAGCCACAGACTTGTAAACAAATACATTTACATTGCCAGCTTGCAAAACAAAATGCTACAGGCCTCTATTCAGATGCTATTAAATCTTGCAGCTGGAGACTGCTGTATGATGGTTTTGATTTTGCATGCATATCATACTGTAACTGAATGGCAATGTCTGCTCTCTGTATCATTCCTGAGCAACACAGCTCTCTTAGCCATGTGGGTGTTGGTGACAGATGTTTCAGATCAGTCACTGGAAAGAGATAGCAGAAGTGTCTTGGATCATTACAGGACACAAATCTTTAAAAGTAATTATAGGTGGTAACAATGGGTATGACAACTGGGTCTCTCCAGCCTGTGGTTCACCATAGAAAACAACAATGTGTGATATTTCCCTGTAGGAATGTGCTGCTGACTGCCAGATCTTGTGGGGTTTTGATGTGAAGTCACATTGTGCTTACTAAAAAGGAAAAATGTTCTCAGTATAAGTTCCTTGTTAGTCCAGTAGATTAAATTGGAATCTAAGAAAGCTGGCAAAGCAATTGGATGCTAATTTTATAAGTTGTTTTGGTTTTGGTTGGGGTATTTTTGCATAATTAAAAATGAAATATTCTTCTTTTTGTGTGCTATGCTACTGATCTGTCCTCTTTAGCACATCATACAGCCATGGTGTATTTTATATTATCTTTCTTAGCAGGGATGTAATCTTTCTTAGCAAGGATATAATCTACACTTACTATTTGAAGAGCTAAATTCTTATTGGCTTCAGCTGGAGCTGAATATAGACATATTAAACAATGAGAAAAGTCTTTAGGATTTGGCCTTTTAATTGGAAGATGAAGGTAGATAATACCAAACCAAAACAGCTCTTCAGATTTTCAACTCAGAAATTGTTCTGCTTCAGTCTGATCACTGCAATGTGATTGAAATATGGCAGCATCTAACTTGTTTGTGCAGCTCACCAGAAACCATTTATAAATTCTGAATGGAAAAGTGAGATATAGTGATGCGCCTCAGTGTAGGTAGAAGCTATGGATGAAGTAATTTCTCTGTTCTGCATCTTTCTCTTATAAGTGCTGATTTCAAGCAAAAATCACATTAGGGTTTTGAGTTTGCTAAAAGAGGTCCTTTGCTGAGTAAAGATGCTCAAATGTAGAGATCAGAAATCACCAGGTGGTCCAAACTTTCAAAATCACAGAGAATAACATGGGGCAGGGAAGCTACAGAGGTATGTGGGAAGTTTGGATGTCAAGGAGAAACATGGTATTGCAATAGGGGCATGTATCTTAGCCATGAGGCCTACCATCAAGATGTAATAGCCTGCATCAATCTCCAAGATATAATTCTTAGCAGAGGTCAGGACCAAGTTAATGAGTGCAACTTTCACTTGGAGCCTAGGACTATGCATGTGTGCACATATCTTGGAACTGAAACTACAGCAGCTGATTTACCATCCAGTAGCTCAGCTACCAACCTTTTTTGCAACAAGAGGGAATTTGCTGCATTTCATTATACAAATTTGAGGTTAGTTTGCCTAGTGATCATAGGCATTTTGAGTTTCAGTCTTCCTAAGCCTAGATGCATTCATGGAAGCTTGGTCTGTCCTCTGTTCAAGGCATTTAGAAGAGTGTCACCTGGAACTGGTGGGACAGATCAATTTCTGATTTGTTTGCAAACTTCTCATGACTTCTCTCTGAGGAGTATTTTTTAACTCTTTGTGCATCTGTCTCTTTATAACTGTAACCTCACCATATTTCCTTAGGTCCCTGATGAGAATGTCATGAGACTGAGAAAAAGAAACTTCATTAAGGTGCATGTGTATTAAATATACTACCTGATAGTTTTTCACTAACGAGAATATTCCTGACAAGGAATTTAGATTGGTTTGTTATGGTCCAGTTTCAATAGAACCATTGGGGCAGAAGGATTTATTTTATTACCTTTCACATACTTGTAAACAATTGTGTAGTATTTTGTTGCAAAATCCTTCCAAATTTTCCAGACTCTATCAAAGATTGCATCACTAGTATGTCTTTTTCTTGAAAATGTTACTCAGCTACCCTTCATCAATTTTTGAGATCTCTTCTCCCCTCCATGCTAATTGCTGAAGAGTCATTCACTGAGTTCCCCAAAAATGTGAAGGTTGTTTTTTTAAGACTTTGTTAACAAAAATCACTTCAAGTTAACTAAAATGCTCTTGATTGTTTTTACTGTTTTCTGGCCTCTTTTTTATCTGATTTATGTGAACATATGATGAACAAACTACCTTCTATGTTACCCTTAGTTAATTCTTTTCTTTTCCTATAGGTGAAGAGTATTTTAGCTTAATAACTGAGTTCCCCCAAAATGTGAAGGTTATTTTTTTAAGACTTTGATAACAAAAATCACTTCAAGTTAACTAAAATACTCTTGATGTTTTTTACTGTCTTCTAGCCTCTTATCTGATTTCTGTGAACATATGATGAACAAACTACTTTCTATGTTACCCTGAGTTAATTCTTTTCTGTGTCCCCTCACTAGCGTGAAGAGTACTCTTGCTTGATACTGAGTTCCCCCCAAAATGTGAACGGCGTATTTTTCCTAAGACTCTGATAACAAAAAGTCATCTTCAAGTTTACTAACATACTCTTGATGTTTCTTTACTGTCTTCTAGCCTCTTATCTGATTTCTGTGAACATATGATGAAGCAAACTAGCTTTCTATGTTACCCTGAGTTAAGTCTGTTTCTTTTCCCTATAGGTGAAGAGTATTTGAGCTCTGAATTACTGTAGGGTTCCTCCGCAATTTGAAGGTTATTTTTTTAAGACTTTGATAACAAAAATCACTTCAAGTTAACTAAAATGATCTTGAATTTTTTACCATCTTCTGACCTCTTTTCTTATCTGATTTCTGGGAACATATAATGAACAAACTACTTTCTATGTTACCCTGAGTTAATTCTTTTCTTTTCCTATAGGTGAAGAGTATTTTAGCTTAATAACTTTTTACCCTTTAAAGCAGCTCTCTTCTCTTGTAGCATTTTTGGCACCTTGAGCAGCCTTTCTTCCATCACTGCCTCATCAGCAATTCTTTTCCGTTTTTTTTAATTTTTTTTTCACCTTCCCTGCAAAGCTGTTCATTGCTTCTCTTATTACTCTTTGCTTTATTTCACTCCTCCTTTTATTAGAGTGCATTCAAGCAGTCTTATTTAACATTACAAAACACAATGGATTTGTTTTTTTCATCGTGATGAATAACAAGATAAATCTGTATTGCCTGGTGAACACTGGCACTGGGGATCTGATGATCTCTCCCTCTTTCACTCATATGAAATTTAATGTTAGACGTTGAATATATCCAACAAATTTCATTGAAGGAGCATCTTAGGTGAATTAGTAAAGCTAGTATTCTTTTTACATGAGACAACCAGAATGGAAGAGAGAGCACAGTCTGGGGAGCCCTGTTCCACCGAGAGAAGCAGGGAATAGGGGTGGGGAACTGTTGCTTTGCCTGGAAAACAAACATTTCTGAGAAAAGAGACAGGCACAATAACCATACTTGGGTTGCAGGGAAAGGCAGGCAAAACATACTGGGAATCAAGGGAAATCATAGACAGCAATAAAATATCCCAAGCCGGAGGCACAGCTGAACTTGCAAAGAAAACTGATGTCATTTCAATTTCTGTAAGGTAGGGATAAGCTGGAACTAGTGATTTGTTTACAGTGGAGCATATGCTAGCACAGGCTGTTTGAGGAAGGAAAATCCTGAACAAAACAGGCAGTGATGATGATTCCACAATGCCGATTGGCCTTGTTCTATAGGAAAAAAAAATTGGTTTCTATGGAGAGAGAGACACTTTCCCACTGAATCAGGTGCCACAAGCATCATGCACATTTTCTCTCTTACATTGTCCCCTTCTTGTATACCTTCTGGCCACAGAAATCAAGGTGTTCTCTTAGCTGTGTCTAATAAACAGTTTCTTCCTTGTGTTTTAAGAACCAGTTTAGTGCTAGTCAAAACCCAGACTAGTTTCCTAGAGATTTCTCCTGAGTTTGTTTACATGTGTGCTTTTTCCATTTCCAGTGTCTTCCTTACTTCCTTCTGGACTGGATCCATGTTCCACAGTGAATCTAGTTTACATCACCTACCTAGTTCACATTGTCAATCCCAAACCTTTAATTTAAATTAGAGAAAGATAAAAAGAAAGATGTTAAGAGGAGAGGCTCTACATCAGGCTGCACGCAAGCAAAACTGCTAAAATACAGCTAGAAGGCTTTAGGAAATATCCTAGGGAATCCACACTACCAGAAGTCTGATAAAAGGCAGTTTTTAAGTGACTCCTTAATGAAGTGCTTCAGCAGGTGAGTAATAGGGAAATAGGAGCGTGCTGCCTTAGTTTGCATGGGCTGACATTTGGTGACATGGCACTTGCAGGGAAATGCACTGGTTTCAGGTCAGAGAAGAGTCTTTGAATATTTCTGGAACAGTCTTTATGCATTGACCTCATCCTGAATAAATGTTATTGTTTAACATTAGCATGCAGGAGCAGTAAAGGTGTTTGTGGTGCTCTCAGCATACCAAGAAACATAAAGACCCTTCCTTTAATAAAGTAATGTAAAATTAATTTTTGGGTGCTGGGAATACTCACTGTGGGTCTGGATTTAGTACTAAATTACCTTGCAACATTTAGCTTTGTGTGTAAAGGTAAAACTAAGTGCCAGGCTACTACTGAGCTGACTAAAACCTTGTAGTTAAGCCTGACAAATGCTTCAAACAGATATTATTAACATAGTAATTCTCTTCAGCCACTAACATTGTCAAACCTCTGCTATGAATCTAACACCTTCCCTGGCAAAATGGTCCTGGTTTTGCTTCCAGACCAGATTAACAGGATTTTCAGACAGTCCATATGAATACTTATAGACTGTAGAACATAGAATTCCCTCATTGTTACATGTATATTTTAGTGAGGTTTGAATCAACACGTGTTTAGCAAGTCATGCTGTGTATTCAACAGGGATTGTCTGTATTTCTGCCTATTATAGGGATGGCAAACCAGTATGCCTGCACTGAAAACATTGCTTTCCATATCTCCTGTGGTGTTCAGAAGCTGAGAAGCTGTTTTGATGTGATTTTCCAGGTGCTATTTACAGCACAGGTATCACTAGGAGGAAGAGAGCTAAAGCAAGAACAACAATAGAAACAAAGACAGATGCAAAACAGGGAGAGGAGAGAGAAAGAAGACAAAAACCCACGATGTGCAGAACAAGTAACTAAATCAGGATTCATTTGCTTCTGAATACTGGAACCCAAGCAGAAAGCACACCTCAGTTTCATCACTTTGTGCATTGCTAGTTTTTTTGAAATATGCAGGAATATATTTCTTATAAATATAGGAATGCCCACTCAGAGTACTCTGGAAGATTTCTTGCCAATTCTCTAGGCTGCCTTTGATATATAATGCTAAGTTTCTGCCTGGAAGTAGTGCATTTAAAAACAAACCAAACCAAACCAAAAATTAAGCTGTCATTTGTTTTCTTTGACTTTTTTCCCCCAAACTCTAAATTACATCTGCATCTCTGAGAAGTGTGTGTGAGAACAGCACTATGTACAAGTAGGTTCACTGTGCTTTGGCTGTTGTTAACACTGAATGAGAAAGATTTTGTTGGTGGTGGTGTTTTCTAAATGCTCCCAGCAACCATAAGAGTTTATTATTATATATTTGAGTTCAATATAGTCCTGCTTAAAAGACAATGACCTTATAATGTTCACACAACATGCAGACAGACAGGATGTGGAAAAAGTAGCAAAAGCTGGTATGAGATCCCAGCCTTCAAAACTGACAAAATGTTGGTATTCCTGTTCAGGTCCATTTCTTTTTACCACATGAACTGTCCTTGGAAGTTAAACAGAAGGTGGAAATGTCCTTAGAAAGAACTGTATTCATAGCTATTCTGTAGCCAGACTGTAGTGGCCAAATTGGAAGAGAACCCTCAAAGCTGACTATTTCCTTCTGGCCAAAGACATTAAATAAAAAGAAGATTCTGTCCCTGAAATACAGGTGATTTATCCCAAAACTTGGAAAGGTGCTTCACTAAAACTCTAACAAATCTCTTCAGTCCCAATATTTGAGATCTTATCAAGATCTAGAAATATCTGAAGGGTAGGTCTCAGGACGAAGGTGATGGTCTCTTTTTGATGGTATACAGAGATAGGATAAGGAGCAATGGGTACAAGCTAGAACACAGGAGGTTCTGCCTCAACACAAGGGCAGACCCTATGTGGTGAGGGTGATGGAGCACTGGAACAGGCTGCTCAGAGAGTCTCTGTCTCTGGAGACTTTTAAAACCTGCCTGGATGCATTCTTGTGTGGGCTGCCCTAGGTGATCCTGCTTTGGAACAGGGGTTGGACTCAATGATCTCTGGTGGTCCCTTCCAACCCCTAACATTCTGTGATTCTATGAACATCCTTCCCTAGTTACTCTTGCAGTAGGTACATGTCACCTCAGGATATATTGTAAAATAATGAGTTAGTCTGAAAGGAATAATTTCCAAGAAAATACATCAAGCTGATGATGGACAGAAAATCAAGCTTCTATTTGCAGCAGCCCCCTGAGGTGCTCTGAAATTTAATTGTCCAAAGGAATGATGTCTAAGGAGAACTTTCCAAGCTCTGTGAGAAGTTTCCCTCTCCCTAGATGACATCTCACAAAACATTTCTTTGGAATGTTATGCCAAAGCCTGAAGAGCCACACTGACTATAAATCCACAACCTCAAGCCTGTTTACATATGTCCTTGTGAGAGACATTTCCTGCACTTCACTGAGTTAGGCAAATCCTTCCTTTCTCTGCTGATTCCCCATCAAACAGAAGTACAGAACCTGTTAATCAGATCCTTGCAGCTCTAAAGCTCAGTGGATATTTTCTTTTACCATTCAGCTAATGTCAGCTGAAGATCATTAATGACCTAATACAAAATGTAGAGAGCGGTAGACACCAGAATAGAAGTGTTCATGAAATTTCCAAGCCTCTGGCTCAGTCTGAAGTGCTCACCCTTTAATTTGCTACCTTGGTATCAGAGTGAATCTTCTCATTGCTATTTTCCTTGGTGAGCATTTGTAGAATCACAAAAACATCCCCTCCTTCAAAACTGCCCCCTAAAAAGCCCAGATGAGCAATGCCAGCTGGTAGCACAGCTGACTGAGTCAATGTTGGGGAAGAGTTCACTGTTCATTTAGGTTTCCAGGAATTTGAAAACATTGTGATCAGGAACAGGAACTAGAGATAGGTTGTACCTAGAGAAGAAATGAGTCAGAAGATCTGAAACAAAATGTGAAATGTGTTATTTGGAGGTGAGATCCTATTTCTAATTAGGTTGTTGAGGAAACCTGAGTTCATTTCAGCTGATCACCTGGTTCCAGCCACTCCTATTATGGTCCCTTTGGTAGGGAGAGTGATTTTGGAAAAGTAAATTAATCCTAATGTCATAATTTACTAACATAACTGACCTCAAAAAGACAACGAATATTTCTTTCCCTCCCAACATCCTGAGGTTTGGGGTTTTTTTTGTTACTGAGGACATGGCCTGATGCCTGTTGTTTGTATTCTCACTTTCGACTTCCTTTTGTCTTGCTGAATGAAGTCCTGTTTGGCTAAAGACCTGGCAGACAATCTAAATTCAGGAGTAAAGCATTCTGCTTTGACATCTGATTAGAAAGATGGACAGGGACAGAGGCACAAAATATATTAATAGTAAAATATAGGCTTTGCACAGCACAAGACTGTCTTGTACCACCATCTCTGGGTGGAAGCCGTGTTCCAGGACAATGACTGAGTACCCTCTCCAGTGCTGGGCATGAGCTAGTCAGCCCTGAATGTATTGATTTGGATGGTTGAGTCTGTTATTTTGGGATTAGCATTGGGTAAAAGTAGGTTTGTACACTGAGGCTTTAAAAACAGGCAAGTCAGAGGATTAGAAGTAAGTGGTCACTGTAAGAAGCAGGAGCTTCACAAAACAGATTCAGGAATGTTGTCAGCATAGCATTGAATTATTCTGTAACAGCCACAGGAGATTGATAGTGAAAGGCAGTCTCAGCTTAAATTTTTAGAATGAACATATTTTGTTTCTTTTTTTTTTTTTTTGTCTTCATTTGAATGTCTGGGGTTTTTTTTTGAAAATAAAGTTAGAATTGTGAAGCCATTATAGGACAAAGAGCAATACAATCATTTTTTTTCTCTGAATTATCTCTTAAATGAAAATTCAACTACATAGCCACATCTAAGAAAAATTCTGATGCTCATGGCCAGTTCTTGCCAACAAAGAATAACTGCATTTAAATAAAGGGCATTTTAACTACATTAGAATTTAAACTCCTGTTGTAAATGCCATGCACAAAACCTGTTTGGAAGGAGTGTGCAACAACACAGTGAACAGAAACGTGATTGACTCTTGGGATTTGTGCCTATTAGTGGGCTTCACTCCTTTTATTTTGTCCAGCAGTGGCAATTTCCTAATTCTATTAAGATCTAGTGTAATCTTCAAATTTGAAGATCAGTGCCAATGGGGATGTCATTTGGCTTCAGTTTACTGGATTTTTGAAAATGCTCTGAGTCTGTTTAGTATTTCTAATTAGTTGTGCTCCTGTTCATGCACTTCTTTATGGAAGTGTTTAGAATATCCTTGTGTTGTGTTTGGATATGGACAGAGTGCTGTAGCTCATTGTGGCATCCTGTGTTTTTGACAGCTCCCAGGATATGCCCTGTTTTGTCCTACTTCATTGAGAGGTAGATAATTTATAGCCTCTGGGTCATCTGTGGCTTGCAATTTTGTTTCATAGAGCCTGTGAGAGACAATCATTTTATTCTCCATAGCGCTAAGATCTGTATTAGTGGAAGGTCTAGCAAAGACATTTGAAATGCCTGTCTGGATGAGGAAATACATCATCATCCTAATCAAATGTAGTATTCAAAGGAGCCATCATGGCAGGAAAATAAAAATTTTGGTTTGTGCACTGCTGTGTTTAGATGTGGACTGGGAATTTCCGAGCGCAATCTCCATGGTAATTTAAAACAGCTTTCTTTTTTTCTATGGGACTAGAAATCTGCCATTAAAGAGACTTTTGAGATGTCCTTGAAGCTATTAGCTGGTACTATAATGATAAATGATAACGACTATGATGGCCATTAGGTTGTATTGCTGTAGCTATATCTCTGGGAATGTTCCTCCTGTGGACTAGAGCTGCTGTCACTGCTACCTGGTAAGGGAGCAACGAGTTTGGCATAAATGCCACTCTCTAAATTTTCATAGCATGTGAGCTTCCTGCAGATATAAAAGGTGCCCAGTGAGTCTATGGCAGGATTTGTCTCCAAAGCCTTGAAAGGATAAAGAAATGCCAATTAGTTCCTGAAGTCAATACTGGGAGCCACAAATCCCACAAATGTGTTTATCCCCTTGAAAAACATGTGTAGGAGCAGTAGCACCACAAGGAACAGCCAAATGATGAGACAATTCACCCTTACTTCACTTACCTCCAGATCAGGCTTTGGTCAGAGTGATATCAGCTGTTCACTTACCCTCTCATTTTTTATCTATTTTTTCTACCTTGTCCTCACAGTCCTCCCTCCTGCAAGCCTACTTGGGGGAACCTGCCTCCTCTGCACAGCCTCCTATGTGGGTTTCAGATCATGGCAGAGCAGCAGGAAAGAGTTCTCAGGACTGACACATGGCACCATCCACCTCATTAGAAGGTATTTTTTGAGCAAGAGTTGTTATAAGGACCAGAAGCATTCAGTTCAGTCCTTGCTGCTCAGAGAAGAAATGGCTATTTTTTTTTTCCATCCCAGCAATTTCTAATTGTAGTAGCAGTTACAACTTCAACAGATGGTTTGGATCATAGAAAATCTCTGAAGAAATTATAATATTGCAGGCTGTTGAAAGAGATAACTGTCACCACCAGATGAGCATTAGGAGAGACTTAGTCAAGTTTCTCTTCCCAGCATTTGTCAAAACACTTGTTTTGTCTACTACAATGGTTCTAGAAGTTTCTCAGCCTCCTGGCTTCATCTGTTTTCCTGCTCTGAAACCCCTGGAGCAACTGGCACCTTCCTTACCCACACCATCCTTTTTCACAGTGATGCTGCATTCTCTGTCTGTGAGTCTCAAAGCAGAGTGCTGTAACTATCTGAACTCAGGGCCTGAAAACAGACAACTTGGTGCATTGCAAATCAGTTTTAAACTCCATTTTGTTAGCAGGTAACACCCTCTTACTGAAAGTTATAAATAATTCCATTGAATCCCAAGAATGCTATGATTTATGAGCTTTTCATCAGAATAACATGTAGGATCAATAGAAACAGAAGGTGTCTAGATAAGCACATTTCATAATTACTGCCTAGATCTACATAAATCAATTTACCAGCACACTTCAGGAAAGAAAGTTAATTTTTTTAAGACTTATTAAAATGATGGTTTCTTGATGGAAGGTTACATCCCATCTCCCTTTTAATAATACCTCTTAAGAAAATTTAATTCCAGCTTCAAAGGGAGCTACATTAAATATCAATCCTGTATAAATGAATCTGACACATTTATGTTTCATTATTTTATTTTATTCCCTCCCCCAAAGGAAATGAATCAATCATTTTGTTACTCTTCAGTTCATCTTACAGTTTCTGGTGGAAAGCTATCTCCTTGAAATAATCAAGCCTCTTTGACAATCAGTCAATAAACAGACACTTAAATATTCTTTTCTTGCAGCCTAATAGGCAGGCAATGAGGTTGAAACACATTGCACAGTGCACATCATACTTGTTCTTTTCCTCAGATTAATCTAATAAAGCCTCAAGTTCTCTAACACTTTAAAGAATATTCATTTCAGCTGCCTAATTCATCAGTTAAAAAACAAAAAAGATGAAAATGCAGCAATTTAGATGCAGAGTTTCTTGTGTTGGTACGTTGGCTCTTTCTGTCTCAAAATCAGTCCCATTTGATGAGTTCAAAATCAGGAAATTTCACATGGAAGTGGCCAATGGAAGTGACTATTTTTTTCCCAACAAACCTTAATTTATAGAAATGTCATTTTCATCAGTCTGCTTTGTTAGGAGGGGCAGGGTGAAACTGGAGAAGAACAAATAATACATATCATGAACCTAATGAAGTTCCACAAGGGCAGGTGTAGAGCCCTGCATGTGGTGAGGCATAACCCCAGCAGAGGTTGGGGACTGACCCGCTGGAAAGCAGCTCTGTGAAGAACTACCAAGTTCACCATGAGCCAGCAGTGTGCCCTTGTGGCCAAGAAGGCCAATGGTATTCTGGAGTATGTTAACAAGAGTGTGATGAGCAGGTTGAGGGAGGTTCTTCTCCCCCTCTACTCTGCCACACCTAGAGGATTGTGTTTACACCCTCCTATTTCTTAGGTCTACATGCTGATGAAATGACCATAGAAAGCATTGTTGACAGACAGGGTCAGGCTATTCTGCAGAAAGAATTCAAAGACTAGAATCTTACTGTTAAGATGGGATTAAAAATGTATCAAAATAGATGGAAATAAATGAAATTAAATAATAATTAAATAAATTAAATAAAGAAGTTCTTCCCCATGAGAGTGGTGAGAGCCTGGAATGGGTTGTCCAGGGAGGTGGCTGAGGCCCCATCCCTGGAGGTGTTTAAGGCCAGGCTGGATGAGGCTGGTGTGAGGTGTCCCTGGCCATGGCAGGGGGGTTGGAACTAGATGCTCCTTGTGGTCCCTTCCAATCCTGACTGATTCTATGATTCTATGAAATTCATGGTAGCCTTTGTCTGTCTTTCTTGCATTCTAATTGCTTAGGGTAGGGAAATAAGAACCTTATTAAATCTCCCCACAGGTATCTGGATATGGTTTACTATTTGCAGGTACATATAAACTAGTACTAAAAGTAATAGTTCAGACTATTCTTCTTCAACTCATGCCTCTTGGCAACATACTGTCATGAGTCTCTGTGACATCACCTATGGCATTAAGAAATTATTAAGTTAAAATAGAGATTGGCAGGAAAAGCAATGTGAGCCTGCCTGTGGGGTTATTTGCTCAGTATTATTACTCCAGTGAAGGCTGGCAAGCAATTGGATTAGAGCTATTTCCAGCCAACCAAAGCTGAGGTACAGTTTATGAATTGCTATGAGTTCTATGGTTTTTTTGGAAAGGCTTCTTGCAGGAAACTACAAAATAGAGATAGGAATAGTTAAAACTTGTAGTTAAGTTACTTAAAAACATGCATAACGAGGTTGCTCCAAATCTTAAAAGATTATCTTTAAATTACCATTCAGAAACTGCCTTATCATGCAGTAACAGCAGTAAATACATCTGGCAGTCCCAGTCACCCAGGAGCATTGGATCAGTTTGGAAAGCTAGTGGTTGTATCAGAAACCCAGGGTTTTGCTCAAACCACAGGACTGTTCATCCCCTTAAGAGTCTCCTTTTCTCCAGAAATCACATTTTTGTGGACTGAGGTGTTTTTATTTCTAGTGGTTGGGTTTGGTTTTGTTGTTGGTTTTTTCTTTTGCAGTGAAAAGAAATGGAGCCCTGTTTTAGTCAGATTTAAGAGTGTAGAAAGGTCATTAATTTCCCTATGGACTGCAGCTCTGTGGAACAAGCAGTGAGCCTGATTTTCAAAGGCTTCATCACTAGTATTGGCTGCCTGCAAGCACTAGTCAAAATCAGTGCTCTTTCTTGTCATCTATATCATCAAGGAAAAGGGGCTACAGAGAGGATTGCATCTGTGCTCTGCAGGTGTGGCAAAAACAAAACTCTGCACTACCCTGCCTAAAAAGGGACCTTTTCCCCATGGATTCAGCTCCCACCATGCTTATCAGTGGGCAGTGTGTGATAATGACATGTCCTCTGGAAGCTATAAAGTCAGAGCAATTACAGAACAAAGAATTTAATCTCACTTCATGTCAGTCTTTACTGGCATTTCGGTTTAGAGTGCGAGGCTTTTTTTTTTTTTTTTCTTCTTTTTTTCTGTCTGAGCTCTGCAGAATCTGTGATGCTTTATTTCCCTGGCATCCAAAGCAAATCAGCAGACATCATGATGCCTTCACAAGGGGAGGGAATTGGTGGCCATTCTAGTATGTATATTTTGCAGGGGTCATTTTCAGACAGAAAGGGAACTCTGAATGCATGAAACTTCACTTTGCTTCTCTCCAGTCACCTAATATTTTCTACATTTCATGTGGAAAATGACCTCTCAAATAGCTCCTGCTGATGACTTTCAGGAAAATCACATGAAATGGTGGGGAAGGAGAAGTTTTACTTGCAGCACAGCCAGAGAGGTATAAATTTGGTTAAGATTTGCTGGCTCCAGTGTATTTTGAAAATATTTTGGCTGAGCAGGTCTCAGCTTCCTGAAGACTTGGAAGAAAAAGCTGAATTTTGACTCTCAGACATTCAGATACCAGAAATTTGGGATAGGAGGAAAGAGAAGGAGGAAGCAGAGACAGAAGAAAATTAATAAAGTAAAAACAAAAAAAAAAGAAAATTAGTGAGGTGATAAGCACTCAGCATCAAGGCAGTGAACCCCAAAATTCTCAACCGGGAGAGAAATCTGCAAGCCAGCCAATAAGTTCCTCCTCCAGAACTCTGTTTATGTCCATTTCTCCTCAGCATCTGCAGGCATCTATTTGTCAGGAATGATTTAGTCTTACTGAAAGACATGCTGAGGCACGGGTCTCAGGTTGTAGCTGTTGGCATACCAAGATGTGCCAGAATATTAAACTCTACAGCTGATGTTGATTTAACACAATATCTGCTCTGGTGATTAGAAAAAGAAAATAAATGTCTGGATCTGTGTCATTCAACACAATACTGACAGGCAGGAAAGGCTCTTCAGCTCCTGTGTGGGGTGGGGAGGCAGGCTGGATAAACATATGGTGTGGTCTTGCTTGGAATTGCAACCCATCTAGTATCAGATCTCTGGGGAAAGAGAGTACCTGAGGGAGCAAACTCTCCAATTCATTTTATGGTTCATTGATTGGGGCCCCAGGAGAAAAGCATGATTCCTTACTTGTTTAGGATGATTTGGATTATTTTAAACCTTGTGGTCCCTCAGCTCACTGGTTTCTTAAGTAGCAAGCAGAAGTAATATGTGTACAGCTGTATATGCTCCTATGTATAAATTTATGTGTGTGTGGGGGTGGTGGGTTGAAATTACTCCCCCCAAAATCAATTTGCCAGACTAGCTCAAGTGGAAGCAAATGAAGCTCTATTTACAAGCAGAACTACAATCTAGAAATATGAAATGCAACGACTATGTACAAAATATACAGCATTTACCTATATGTACAATTTACAAACAACACAAGAACCACCACCCCCCCCCCCCCGCCCCCAGACAGAACCAGAGGGTTGCCAGCAGCTTCCCCCCCACCCCCCACCCCCGCTCCCTTCCCTTCCCCTGTACATGGGACAAGAGAAAGAGAAAGAGCAGAGAGTAGGTTGTTAGTACTTGACCACAACAAAGAAACACAGCCAAGGTCAGCAAGCCAGCAGAAGTACCAGCTAGAGTAAAAAAGAAGCCAAAAAGAGAGAGAGAGTTAATTTATACAACTAACTTTATGTTGTTTTCAGACCAATGGGACTTTTTAGACCTTATAGAATCACAGAATTGTTAGGGTTGGAAGGGATCTCAAGGATCATCTAGTTCCAAGCCCTCTGCCATGGGCAAGGACATCTCACACTAGATCAGGTTGCTCACCGCCACATCCAGCCTGGCCTTAAAAACCTCCAGGCTTCTACCACCTCCCTGGAGAACCTGTTCCAGTGTCTCACCACCCTCATGGTGTAAAACTTCTTCCTAACATCCAATCTGAAACTACCCACTTCTAGTTTTGCTCCACTTCCCCTAGTCCTATCACTACCTGATAGCCTAAAAAGTCCCTCCCCAGCTTTCTTGGAGGCCCCCTTCAGATACTGGAAGGCCACAAGAAGGTCTCCTCAGAGCCTTCTCCAGACTGAACAGCCCCAACTCTTTCAGTCTGTCCTCATAGGAGAGGAGCTCCAGCCCTCTGCTCATCCTGGTGGCCCTTCTCTGGACACGTTCCAGCACCTCCAGATCCTTCTTCTAATAGGGGCTCCAGAACTGGATGCAGTACTCCAGGTGTGGTCTCACCAGAGTGTAGTAGAGGGGGAGAATCACCTCCCTTGACCTGCTGGCTACACTTCTCTTGGTGCAGCCCAGGATGTGATTGGCTATCACCATTTTCCCTTTTACATCCAACGGTAATTTATTTACATTCTATCACTTTCCTACTCAATCTGTGGAAACTTTTCTAGGCATCAGCCTAAAACTACCAGAGCGTGTATATCTCCACCTATAAATGGCTGTATATGCATGTGTATTCCCATTTTTATTTAGACTTGTAGGACAGAGACTGTTTCCTACTATGCATCTACCAACAGTATTTTTAATACAGTGTTTTCTACAAGGTCCTTTGAAAGTCTGTGTGGATTTTAATGCTGTTAAGAAACACAAATGACTACTTTGAGATGCTTTCATTAAAACTGGTTCTTGAACATGCTGTGTCAAGTAAAGGCTGGTAGCAATGGTGCCTGCATGTAGTATTCTCAGTGGGAGGAAAGAGGACTCAAGTCTCCAGCATTGTTCAATAGGTAAACTTTGATTACAATTGTGAAAGCATCTGGAGAATTGGGATCTTCTGAGTATCTGAACCTTAGATTCATCTGGGACTGTGTTCATCCACAGCTATATGAGGATGAACCAATCAACCACTCAGTCCTGGAATTTTGCCCAGGGGCAGCGTAATAGCTTTATGGAAAAGGTACATCTACCCTGTATGTCCAGTCCAGGTCTAAGCCAGAACTTTTGCTATCTGATTCCCCTTTTTATATGGTTGCTTTTCTCTTAAGTAGGGTCATGGTGCTGTCATCATCTCTGTAGTTAGAGAAGCACTAATCTGCTGAGTTCAGTCATGGGTCTTCCTGGAAGACCATAGGTTATGGAGACTAGAGCCCTGACAGGGCAAATAAAACTTCTTTTAAGGTTAACACTGCTTTTAGCAGATCATTCATTTCTTTGAGAGAAAACTTCAGACCCTGCCACTTCCCAGAATAAGAGTGCATTCCCGTGTCCTTACTGAGTGAGACCATGCTTCTCTGGCTCCTGAGGATGAAGGCCAGAGATGAGACATTTAACACAGCTGTGAGGTGCACATCCCAATGGCCCTCTCTGCCTGAGCATCATTCACCAGTAAATACAAGCATTTGCTAATAACTGGGCTTTCAGACAGACATTATGTCTGACAAGGGTAAATTACCCTTTTCAGCTAACTTCTGCAGAAGAGTAATTCTTCCTGGTGTTGCAAAAAGCTGCTGTCTGTAGATGGATGAATCACAGTCCCCCTGGCTTGATTCTGATAAGGGGGCTGCTATTACACAGATTGTAGGACTTCTTTTAGCCTTAAGAACATTGCTGCATCTGATTTGGGGCAACACTTTACCTCGAGCATGAAGCCATAATCAGAATGTGTATGCAGTACTTAGCTGTGGCAATGGGTCCTTCTGAAATCCTAGGAATGTTTCCACAAATAAAGGTAATAAAGCTTTGATTTTTGGTGTAACCTGTTGAGACACCAACAATTTTCCATGAGTAGATGAATTATATTTTTTTTATTAGGAATTGCTGTGGATAGGTAGCTTCTTGATTGCTACAGTTCTGCAGGTTTTAACACGGATAATGTGCTTTATCTAAGCCAAGTGCAAAATACTAACATTTAGAGTACATATCCAGTCTAATTTCACTTGAAAATTATAACCTGCTGTCTTTACACTGAGACAGTGTAAAGACTGAGGGATAAGTCTGCAAGGAAAAATGTGTCCAAATGAGGCACAAGCCCTTTATCATTAGCAATCTTCAATCCAGACATGAATTTTGCCAGCCTCTTGTCTTTTTTTTTTTTTATTATTTTATTTTATTTTGGCCTTCAGATATTGAGTGAGGGTTGCCAAAAACTTTGTTAATCACTGGGGTGTTAGGAGCTAACCTTACCAATCTGTTTTCTGTGTTCAGAAGAGCTATGATACGCCTGAAGCAAAGATGTGTTATAGAATCTGTTTCCCTGGGTTAAAATATGGTATATAATCACTGAAGCAGATCAATAAAGACATAGTGAATTTGAAGAAAAATGCCTTTTTTAACAAAACAGATTATTGCTTTCCCAATAAACCAACTTGTTACCTAAAGTTTTCCGGTCTCAGTCAAACACCTCACAATAATTCCTCTTCATCTTTTCATTCTAACCCAAAACTTTCTGTGAAAGAAAATATCTTCAGGAATTGTTGATAATGAAAACTACCTTTGGACGTAATTTTAATGATTAAAAGAGACTAACATTTTCTCAAATAATTCTAAGCAATTTCTTTTCTGTATCAATACCCATGTTAGTGATATAGGTAGTACAGAGAAAAGAGTCAACTTAAAATACAGTCTGAAATGAAAATTCTGTATCTAGAAGTCACAAGGCAATACTCAAGTGTAAATGAGGGAAAGCTTTTCCCCATGTAAAAGAATATGAAAAAAGTAAAATGGTGATAAAGTCCCACTGAACTATTTAGTCTCAGTTTCAAGATATGTCTAAATATACTCTTTTTTTTTTTTTTTTTAAGTGTATGTCTAAAAGAGTTTGGAAATAAAGGTAAGTGTGCAGTGTCCTTGATAAGACATATTACACCTGTGACACTCTCAGGAAACCTCCTGCATTACTACAACAGCTATTCTGCCTTTTTAATACTGACTAGTGCGTTTCAGCTGTGGTATGCTTTGTCCTGAAGAGATTATTAAGACATAAGTTGTCTCTGTTATCTTTTGCAACAAACCATGTCTCATCAAAATTCTAATTTTACAATATGATTATCAGAACCAGAGGTGGGAGCTTGAAAGTCAGCTCTCCCTTGCTGGTGAGCTATCACTAACAAAAATGAGCTAAAGGTCTCCTTTATCTCCTCTGTAGCCTAGCAGAACAGCTCAGCACCTGAGCTCTGGCAGACCAATCACCTGTGAAGATGAGCACAGTTCTATTTACTCTGGGTTTTTATGTCCATCACTGTAATGGAAATTATTAGGTTAAGAAAGATCAAACTAATGTGGTTTTCATTCATTCATTCTTGGACTGGATGGGGAAGAGGATTACATCCAGTAGTTTTTGTTTCTGTAAGGCTGCATTGTCCAAGGACTGACAAAGACAAAAAGTCTGCTGTAGTTATGTTTTTTTCAATAGCATGTGAAGAATGACTTGCAAGTGTGATGAGTGGATTGGCATCATCCCTGTTTTTTGCAGCTTTGTGTTTGTGTGAAAAAACAAACAGAAAGGAAAAAAAAATAAGAATATCAAGGTGTGACTCATTATCTCAGCCAGGAAATCATTAACAAAAGTGCAAGAATCTAAACTAGCTCTGAATAACATTTCCTAATTGCAATTGTTTTAATTGCAATTTCTTCCTTGCAGTCGTTTGATCTCTTTTTACTGATGGGAAACGGTGCTAATGAGAAATTTTGGGCTCCTATTTTTATTTTTTCCCTGTGAAAGAGTGATGATATGAAATCTCCTTGGATATCTATATAGACATCTTTCTTTCAACACACATAAACCATCCATGGCATGCTGGACAATGGTAACAGTGACAATTCAATATAACACATATTGATAATTATAATGCACTGTTTTTAGTTTACATGATATGGATAATTAACTGTGTTACCACAAACAGGGTTTGAGGTTCTGTGAAAATAATGCAGCAATGACTAAGATAATTCCAGTACCAGTGTAAGAAAAAGAATGCAATGTAAGAATACCTGCATTAGGTCAGGCAAAGTCACAGTGTCACAGTATATCAGAGATTGGAAAGGACCTCAAGAGATCATCAGGTCCAACCCCCCTGCCAGAGCAGCATCACTTAGGGTAGTCCACACAGGAATGCATCCAGGCGGGTTTGGAAAGTGTCCAGAGAAGGAGACTCCACAACCCCCCTGGGCAGCCTGTTCCAGTGCTCTGTCACCCTCACTGGAAAGAAGTTTCTCCTCATCTTGAGGTGAAATCTTCTCTGTTCAAGTTTGAACCCATTGTTCCTTGTCTTATCACTGTGAACCACCAAAAAGAGCCTGGCCCCCTCCACTTGACACCCACCCCTCAGATATTTACAGACATTGATCAGATCCCCTCTCAGTCTTCTCTTCTCCAGACTAAACAGCCCCAGGGCTCTCAGTCTCTCTTCACAGGGGAGTCCCCTAATCATCCTTGTGGCTCTCCATTGGATTCTCTCCAGCAGGTCTCTGTCTCTCTTGAACTGGGGAGCCCAAAACTGGACACAGGATTGCAGGTGTGGTCTCCCCAGGGCAGAGTAGAGAGGTAGAAGAACTTCCCTAGCCCTGCTGGACACACCTTTCTTGATACATCCCAGGCCACTCTCTTGGTTATTAACAGCAGATGATGCTGGATGTTTTTGAAAATATTTGTGGTAGAACCCTCTAGTTCCTCATAACACTAGAGGTTATGGCCTCATTAAAAAAAATGTAATGGGTACCAGTGAGGCAATATTTTATTTAACTTCCACTTTAAACCATCAATATTTTGACCATCTACAAAATACTGTAAAAAGATCCATTATTTAGTTGTGTGTTGGGAAATGTTCTTCTTTTCTGAGTTTTATAAGCTCTGACACCAAATAATACTACTGTGTGTCCTCTGCTCTTAGACTGTGAAAATCATCAATCTTCATCTCTTTAATATGTGACTTTTTTTTTTTTTTTGAGAATTGACTGTATACTCATCATCTCTGTTATCTGTCTCAGAAGCCGAAAATTTCTAGGCTCTCTAATCTCTCCTTGCATGGTTTTCCCTCTAACTTCCCTGACAAGATTATCATTCTGCTTTATGTCCTTTTGAGTGTACCCCTTTTAGTGAACTATGAGAAGAGCTCCTTTCAGAAGTCAGGATGATGGTGCTGTGTGAATGTATGCTGAGGTTTAATAGTTTTTTTTCCTAACTGAGTTCTTCATAGTACTCTGCTCTGCCCTAGTGAGACCACACCTGGAATACTGTGTCCAGTTTTGGGCTCCCCTGTTCAAGAAAGAAAGAGAGAATCCAAGGGAGAGCCACGAGGATGCTTAGGGGACTTGAGCATCTCCCCTATGAAGAGAGACTGAGAGCCCTGGGCTGTTTAGTCTGGAGAAGAGAAGACTGAGAGGGGATCTGATCAATGTCTAAAAATACCTGAGAGGTGAGTGTCAAGTGGAGGGGGCCAGGCTCTTTTTGGTGGTTCACAGTGATAAGACAAGGAACAATGGGTTCAAACTTGAACAGAGAAGATTTCACTTCAACATGAGGAGAAACTTCTTTCCAGTGAGGGTGACTGAGCACTGGAACAGGCTGCCCAGGGGGGTTGTGAAGTTTCCCTCTCTGGACACTTTCAAAACCCACCTGCATGCATTCCTGTGTGGACTACCCTTAGTGATCCTGCTGTGGCAGGGGGCTTGGACCTGATGATCTGTTGAGATCCTTTCAAGCCTGTGATACACTCTGATACTGTGATAATAATTACTCCGTATTTTCAGCACCAATCTGATGTTTTCAGGGAAATGTCTACATGCACTCCATAATCTTTTTGCTGAGTTATGAACTACTTCCATTTCAGCAAATCTGTCTTGTTACTCCTTTCATGACCCCTTTTCATGCTCTTTGATTCACTCCCTAATATAAGTTACCTTTCGCTGGTTTTGTTGCCTTAATTATTGTTCTTTCTGCATTCTGACCCAGGTCTGTGAAATACTTGGAAGTTAAAAAGGGTCAAAAACTCTACCATCAAGCAACAAAACATAGGAGCTGACAGAAATGAAGAGGTCAATATCATTAGCCAGGAGCAGGCTTAAGGCACTCAGATTTGCTACAGCTAGAATTTTTCTTCTCAGGTGCATTATTTTCTGTTGGCATTCACTGGTTCATTTATCATTGTCTCATCCAAAATCATGAGATGCTGTATTGTTCCCCTTGTTCTGCTCCAGTTTTAGCTGTCCATATTTTTCATTGTCAGCAAACTTTGCCCCATTATTCACTCATTTTTCCAAATCACTTACAAAGTTAAATTAAATAATGGAAGTCCCAGCAGAGATTCCAATGGGATTTCCATGGTACCTTCTGCAGTCTTCAAAAATTAGCATCATATTTGTTTACTTGAATATTCTCTTGTTTAATAGAAAAGAATTCACTCTCTTATCCCATGAGAATGCAACAATTTGCAGAGCCTTGAAAAGCCTGTTTTAAGCCAAAAATAGATAATCTTCAGGTTGCTATCTGTATCTATAAAGAGTAGAGATGTGGACTCGATGGACTTGAGGAATCATGGATTCAATGACCCTCATGGGTCCTTTCTATATTCTAGGAGTTAAAGAATTAATGCCCACCCTAGAATATATCTTTGATATGAAGAGGAGAGAATCACCTAAATAGGTGCATAAGGTCAAGAAAAAAGAAAAGGCATCACCAGTTCTCTTCTAGTAGAAATGGAAACAAAGAAAGTGGTTTGTCCCAAGTCTTGGGAAGGATTGACAGCTGAAGTCTAATATCTCTGTTTACATGTCTCTCTCCTTACAGCATGTCCTAAAACTACATCCTCAGCTACTTAAGGTGTAGATGTCTCCATTATCAATACCTGCTGGTACTGTTATCTAGTGTGTGGTGAGTATATATGCACTTGAGACTTATGCTTAAGCAATCACAGAAAGTAATAGATTATAGGGTGAGTTTTTTTTTACAGACTCTTCGTACAAATTTTCCAGGGGAGATTCAGATTTCTGGAGAAATTGGAGATTTTCTGTTTTTTTTTTTTTTAGTGTCACCTTTCATAAATTGACTAGGAATAATGGATCATAGGCTGAAAGTTCTTCTAAAGAGTGTGGGTAGCATCATAGAGAATGGAGTATTACAGCCTCTTTGGTAATGCCTAAGACACCTAAGATATGTTGAGACACCACACAAATTTTTTGCATCATGAATTTTTATAATGCACGCACAGAATCTGAATAGGGTCAATGGTGAAATACAAGGAGTTGAGATCAAAAAGACATACTTAACTCCCATCAAAGCTCAGGGATTCAGTACTGGAAATTGTCAGCACCCTTAATAAAAACTAAAAATCAGAAGTAAATCCAGCCTCACAATGCTATCTTCATGCAATTTTAAGCAGTGACATCTGCTTCTCAGGACTTTTTAATGATCCTTTTTTTTCACCTTCAATATTATTCTAGATACAACAGAAACACAACTTCCAAAGACAGGAAATGTGATTAATCTACACAGGTTTGCCAGGGCAAGTATAATTTCATAATGCACTTCCAAATGTAAATCTAAAATACTTAGAGATGGATAGCCACATTAGACATATGTGACAGACAGACAGATAATTAGTGATAATGACTGCAGTGTAACAATGAACAATTTAGCCAGCCACTGTGTGACAGTATTGCAGATGAAGTCCCAAACTTGCCTTAGAAAAGCAGTTTTCTCCTTTCCTCTCTCCTGCTTCCACCATTGCCCTCCAGCTTCGAACCAATAGGCATGAAATGAAATTATGTTCCTTGTCTGAAATGAAACCAAAGCAGCTTCATCCTTGAAGTTACTCTGAAGTAAACATTTAAGATTTAAACTACGTTTACCTTGAGAACTAGAAGTAGTTAACACAATTTAAAGACTTGAAATAGAAACCAAAATTAAATGTACTGCTTAAAGGATTAGACAATCATCTTCCTGTACAAACAGCATAAACAAGCAAATCTTATTAGCTCTTAATGTAATTAGCTGAACCCCACAGTCTATGGATAAAACCTTTCTGTTCACTTCTCAAACAACAACAAAAAAAAACAACAAAAAAAAAAAACCTAACCAAAAAAACAGGGCAATCTTGGGAGGATTTAGAACTTGACATTTTGCATGAATTTCTAATGAGGCAAAATGCATTGAACTGATTAAATGAAATTCTTCCTATTATCTAATCCGCATAACTGCTAGCCCAGAAGAGATGAAAGCTTTACCTACTTCCACACTGAGGAAAAAAAGCATCAAAAAGGAATAACCACAGCGTGACCTAATTTTTTTTTTCCTCCATCTACTAAGCTACATAATATCTGAAATTGAATTACTTTATTTCTCATTCAGGGCAGTGTAACCTAGGGAGCATTTTCAAGCTAGGATAAACACACCAGAGACCTGATCCAAAGGCCACTGAAGATAAAGAGAATTTCCAAAGATTTCAATGAGTTTGCATCCAAAACACATTCTGTGATATTTCCTCAGTGGAAAGCTGGATTCATTCATTAATTATTATCTAGAGATTTATTTGAAAAGGATAATGTATGTTATGAAATTATAAACAAGTAGATAGATGTGATTTTTAAAGTGACTATAATCACAGCTAGACTAATTCAGAAGTTAGATTTCTCCTCCCCTATGAAATTCTAGTGTTTTGATTCATGTTTTTATCTAATTGGGAAGAAATGAACAAAATCTCATGGACATAATTCCATTTAGAAATGTTTAAATTTTGTTTGGAGCAAGTCCGAAATTAAATTGTCTTAGCTATAATGGTGCAGTATGTAGGGAAATCCCAGCAACAGTGACTGTTCAAGAGACAGGTAGTATGGCCATAAAATCAGTTTCATGAAGGAGAGTGTGAAGAGCATTTATGTGTAAGGCACTTTCCTTTAGCTTAGGAAATTTAACCCAAATTAAAAATTGTTTTGTTTCCATTTGGCTTCCCTGCCCAAGGGGGGAATTGAAAATAGTCATAACTAATAACATTGTCCAAATTCAAACAGCAGTTTTGCAGAAGCCAGAGTAGGTAGTGAACTAGTTGCTCCTATAAGCAACAGACCTCACAAGATCTGTTTTCCTGTGACCTTTATATTTGAGTGCATTTCATTGGATATCCTACTCCATCCTGTACATCCTCCATGAAGCCAATAGCTTTGGCTGCCTTTAGACTACTTGAATGCTCTTGGTTTCCATACTTGATGTGAAAAAACCCCTACTTGTACAAAACATTTTTATGGATGTTCAGGGCTCACATGATTGCTCCTCAATAATATTCTTGATCCACACCCTGTAGGAGTGCTGAGTATAATAGTCCTATGTCCCATCAAATTAAGTTCAAGGAACAGAAGAAGTAGATGTTCTGTTGTATAGGCTTCCCAATCCTATAACCCTTACTGGCTTTGGGGAACTGAAGTAAAAAAAAAATAGATTTTTCTGAAAAATGTCTAATCTAACAAAAACAGGATCATCCACTGTCATGCACTGTCTGGCAGAATGTACACATTACTCTTCAGGAAATAGTAAAGTGAAGAGCGTTGTTGTAACTCAAAATAATGCTGAAGCAAAGATTGTTGCTTTAGGCAGAATTCCTTCTTCAGCAGAATGGACTGGAAGCTGCATGAGCTTCAAGTACAGTGGGACCAGTGGTCATTTTGTTTAACTAGACTGTTGTTGAACTACCATTGCCTAATGCATTGCTTTTATAAAGTGCTTGGAGTAGGAGTGAGACAAGGACCACTTTTATTTTATGGGCTTGGGAATGTATATTTTCCACCAGCACATATAAACATCATATTTCAGGGGACCAAGTGTTGTGTGAAAGAAACACATTTTCCTTTACAGTCCAGTCTTGTATATTTGACTGTGGACAGTCAATGTAAAATGAACAAACTCTTCAAATTTACTCCTGCTTCCAGTGTCTTATTCCTTTATATGAAGTAGGGCTGGAGTTGAATCAGCCTAAAGTGGTTACTTCTGAATCTCTTCAGAAGGAAGAAAAAACAAAAAAACAAAACAAAAATCCACAAAACCCAAAACAGTAAATTCCTCTCACAGTGGTGAAGTGGTGCCAGCATAGGAAGTAATTGAATGCCAACAATCCCAACACATCCAACTAAACCTCCTGGACTGACCCACATTAGAAACATGCCCTGGTAGTGGAGTAGTCAGTAGAGGTGGTTTTGCCTTAGCAGGAAGGGAGATGTGGGAAGTAAGGAAAGCAGAGACCAGAAATTAAGCCTGGAACAAGCAGCTAAAGATGATGTCTGACACTAAACAGGGAATCTGTGGACATTGCAATGTCTCTTGCAAAGTGGAAGAAAGGCTAGGCAGAGCTGTGACTGCGAGGAATTGTTTAGCATTGCAACTGCAAACAGTGATCCCTTGAGTCCAAAGACTGATGGAATTGCCCTGCTGCCATCGTTCCCACATGGGGTCTGTAAAACTCAATGACATGAGCCCAAATACAAGGACTGAAAGCAGAGGGGAGCACCTACTGCTCCCAGGTTTGCTGCCTGGCATGTATTTGGCCTGAGGCACTTCCATAACAACTACTAACTTTCTTAATTGCTATCCAGAGCTGAGGTCCTCACTCAAGAGTGAACATGTGTTACACTTTACCCCATCATAACAATTAAATTCAGTCCATAAGAGAGAGGTCTAAGACTTGACACAATTATTGCATGGTGGTGAATGTCTCCCTCTTATTTAATGACCCTGTTAGATTTCTGAAATTTGATCTTAAAACTATCATGATAAGGAGCCTCCTGTTATGACTCACTGCAGATTATTAGGTACTCTGTGGGTCTGTTGCAGAGCAATTCATACAGTGCTGAGTGTAGCACTGAGCTATTGCCAAGCAGAGTAAGATAAAGCATACAGTGTATCCAGGATCAACCTTATGGCTTGTCATAGTCTCAAATTTACCATGGCTAGGGACAGCTGCTTTTTCTTCCAGTGAAAACCAGTCTTATCAAGTAAAAGACCTATTAAAAAAAGATTCCATTCCAATGAGTAATGAGTAATTAAAAGCATTACTACAAGGGTATAATTCCAGTTGCTAATTTAGCAGTGAAGTAATTTTACGCTCTGTGGCCAATATTGGGTCAGAATGCATCTAAAGGAAATAAATACATATACTTTAGAAAGGCAGGAATCTTCCCCAGTTGAAATGGTGCTGGCTTTTAAGTAACATTATAAATTGGATTCCAATAGGAAGAACACAGAGGGGTCAAAGACAATAAAGAAATTGAATGGAGTCCTATAGTGTAGAAATCCTTACACATTTTGAATTGTGTAAAATCAGAAAAGATGCAGCAGCTATCATTTGTGCTGCAAATGAACAAGAGGACACAGTCTCAAGAACAAGAGGACACAGCCTCAAGGTGCACAGGGGGAAGTTTAGGCTTGATCTTAGTAAGAAGTTCTTCCCAGAAAGAGAGATTGCCCATTGGAATGGGCTGCCAGGGAGGCAGTGGGCTTGATGTCCCTGAAGGTGTTTAAGAAAAGATTGGATGAGGCACTTAGTGCCATGGTCTAGTTGATTAGATAGGGTTGGGTGATTGGTTGAGCTTGATGACTTTGGAGTTCTCTTCCAACCTGGCTGATTCTGTGATCTCCAGAGATCCCTTCCAACCCCTACCATTCTGTGATTCATATTTCTGCTCTAGGATTTCTCTACTGCTCCCCTTTGTTTCCTCTTATGTATGAAGGCAATAATTTTTCACTACTTCCTGAAGTTCTTATGGAAACATTTCTGTAATGAATCTAGCTTTATATATTAAGGAGGTTCATAAAATAATCTAATCAGAGATGCATTAAGGAATATTTCAGATTCAAACAAGTAGTTCCTGTTGTTTACACTCTGTAATGTACAATCTCTTTAAATTGTGATTTGTTCATAACCTAGATAATTCTGTTGAAAATGGAGTAACTATTGGCTACACATTCAGTTTCACTGACAAGTCTTAGAGTTTTTCTCCTTGAAATGGCTTAGCACTGGAAAACAGTTGGAGAGCTACAAATGAATGTATCTCAGATGGAGCAGAACAGCAGGTCTAAGGACACCATTAAGCCCTGTGTCTTGGCTGAAAATGGCTGTGTATTTGGGTTTTCTGTACTCTGATCTAAAATTATCTCCCAAAGCCTAGAAACCTTCCTGCCCAAACTGAAATCTTCGCACAATGTTTTAACTTCAGTGGCTTTGCACACTCCAACAGCTAGAGAATAGTTTGTAATGGAAATCCCCAACTAGCTGTATCCATAGACATTCAACTCACAGGGAAGCTCTGAACAAAACTAAGGGGACTGAAAAATCCCAAACCCCCAAATTTTCTACTCTTTTAAAAGTAACTCATGGGAAAAGGAGAACAATCTACTACTGAATAGGGTTTTTTTTAGCAATATTCACATTTTTGCCGAGCTCATACTGTATTGTAAGAGGATTCTCATGTTATCAGAATCAAATAATTCACACCCTTGTTCAGCACAAGTAGTGAAGAGTACTGTCTATAAATCCCTTTGGATTACTACATGGCTTTGAGCATGCAATAAATCTTTTCCCCTATCCCATCACCTCCTAATCTGCTAAAAGTCTTCCAAAAGATCAGAAACATTAAGATGTCATTTTCTAATGGAGGAATTATAGCCTAATTTAACAAACCTTGTCCTGAGGTCTATAAACTAGGACTCAAAAGTGAGAAAGAAATCCTGTGCTGAATTCAATCACTCTTTGGGATTTGTTGCCATGGTCATTGGCTGACTATCTGCCAGCCTTACAAACTGGTCAGTTTCCCTTGCCAGGTTTGAGTTGTCCTGTTCCAGTAACTGTTGTTCCTTATCTTATTACATTTTGGGTTATTTTTGGCCCACCAATGAGCTGAAAATACAGAACCTCCTTGCAAATTCCTTTCTATTAAAAAAAAAAAAAGTAATTCCTTAAGTAGGTTAGATTTGTCCTTTGTCTACATGTTTCATTGTCTAAAAATTGTACACAAAGGTTTGAGATTCTAAAAATGAAGCAGTCTTCTGGCTAAGAAAATCACTAAGCTGACCTGTTCTCTAGTGCTGTGTTACTTGGGCAAAAGGAGGTACCTCAGTTCACATAAATGTATGTCATACAATGCTGGCTGAGCCTCAGCCATATTTAATGTGTAGAACTCCCTACAAATAACTACCTGGGCTCAGGTGATCTTCTATACCCTATAAATTTTGTGCAGTCTTCACAGCTCTCCACCTTTCCTTTTCATTAGCATTAACTGACTGGATGGGAGGGTAATTGTGTTAGTGGCTAGCAAGGAGGCTAGCAAGTCCCTGAGGCACTTAGAAAAACAGATTGCTCTAACATCTCTTTCCCAAAGACAACACTTTCATGGACACTGGCACATACAGACTGCAATTGGTCAGGTTTCCATGGAAATTATGGAAATTGGATCAACCACAGCTGCTTGTCAAGTCTGCTTTCATGCCATTTACAGAGGCTTTTATCTAAGGTGGCAAAACAATAAAGACTGCCTTTTTCCTCTCTCTCTCTGTCCTCCTGTTTGGTATCACCTCCACCTTTCTAGAGGCTAGAAGAAATATGTGCATGTGTGACTTTGATCATGCATTTGACCATGAGCCAGCAATGTGCTCTTGTGGCCAAGAAAGCTAATGGTGTCCTGGGTTCTATTAGAAGGGCTGTGCTCAGTAGAACAAGAGAGGTTCTCCTCCCTCTCTACTCTGCCCTAATGAGGTCACATCTGGAATATTGTGTCCAGTTCTGGGCCCCTCATTTCAAGAAGGGCCTCAGGGAACTGCTTGAAAGAGTCCAGGGCAGAGCCACAAAAATGATGAAGGGAGAGGAACATCTTCCTTAGGAGGAGAGACTGAGGGAGCTGAGGCTCTTGATCTTGGAGAAGGGAAGACTGAGGGGTGACCTCATTCATGTTTATACATATGTGCAGGGTGAGTGCCAAGAGGATGGAGCCAGGCTCTGCTCAGTGATGTCCAATGACAGGACAAGGGGCAGTGGGTGGAAGCTGAGGCATAGGAAGTTCCATGGAAACAAGAGGAAGAATTATTTCACTGAGAGTGACAGAGCACTGGAATAGGCTGCCCAGGGGGGTTGTGGAGTCTCCCTCTCTGGAGATATTCAAAACCCACCTGGATGAGTTCCTGTGTGACCTGGTATAGGTGATGTTGCTTTGGCAGGGGTGTTGGACTGGATGATCTCTCGAGGTCCCTTCCAGCCCCTAGCATTCTGTGATTCTGTGAATCCATGAAGGATTGGGTCATGGCAGTAGCAGCCACCAAATTGGAGGGTGACTCTTCAGTCTTTAGCATCAGTATCATGGAGAAGGCTGTTTCAAATACCTTCACTTTATATAATGTTAGCTTTTTTTTTTTTTTCTGTAAAATAGAATTGCTCATGCTTAAAGCCTGCATAACTATAAGCTATAGTAGGAGTCATATATTATTAGCCCCCTCCCAGATATGAGCTACTGAGTTTGACTAGCTGACCGCCTGTGAGAAAACAGCAAATTATTACCTGAGCCAATGACACATGGCACAGCAAGGCTCTCCCGTTAATCTCTTCTAAATTTCCCAGCCATTAATTCCACTGAATAACCTCTTTATTGTGCTATAATATTTCCTTAAATTTATTACAAAAAGTTCTGGGAGCAAAGCAGAAAATGAAATCACAACTTCAGCCTAAAAGTGGAAGAGCCTTCGTGCATTCCTGCAATATCATTTTTGTTCGTGATTCTCTGCACTGTTCAGGTTCTGAATTAAGCCTTGCATTAGTTTATATTCATTTTAAGGAGAGAAAATAAGAAACAGTATTTAGAGAAATAGTTTAGGCACTGAGGATCCTTGGAGTAATTCCTCTCTGTCCTACTGCTTTTAATGTGGCTTTGTGATGTGCCAAAACCTTTCGTAAGACCACAGGGCAAATGGGTTTAGTCCCATTTGATCCATTCAGAAATGCTTTCTCTCCATCTTACCAATGCTAGGGCACTTGTATCCTGGTGACATACTGTGCTGGTTTTGGCTGGGATAGAGACAGTGTTGTTCAGAGTAGCTAGTATGTGGCTATGGTTTGGATTTGTGCCAGAAATGCTGATAATTCAGGGACATTTTAACTATTGCTGAGCAGTGCTTAGACAGAGTCAAGGCCTTTTCTGCCTCTCACACCACCCCATCAGCGTGTAGACTGAGGGTGCATAAGAGGTTGGGAGAGGACACAGCCAATAGAGCTGACCAAATGGATCTCCCATACCATGTAATGTTATGCTCATCTTATAAAGCTAAGAAGGAGGAAGGGGAGGACATTCAGAGTGATGCCATTTCTCTGTTACAATGGAGATAATGGAGCCCTGCTCTTCTGAAGCAGGCTGAATGCATGTCTGTTGATGGGAAGTGATGAAAGAACTCCTGTTTTGCTTTGTTTGAGTATGCAACTTTGCTTTGTCTGTTAAACTGTCTTTATCTCAACCCAAGAGTTTTCTCTCTTTTACTCTTCTGATTCTCTTCTTCATCCCACCAGAGGGAAGTGAGTGAGCTGCTGAGTGGGTCTTATCTACTGACTGGGGTTAAAAAATGACACTGACTCCTTCTGCCCTGGAGCACAAACAACTGGCATGCTTAGTATAGGCTATACAAAGCAAACCAAAGCATCATAGTATTTACTGTATATTGTGAAAGCACAGAATGAAAATCAGAAACAAGGTTTGCAGTGGCATAGTCAAGTCTATGTGAGGGAGCAGGAGGGTATGATGTGTAATGCTGTCCTCACAGGACAAACTGCTAATAGCCACAAGCAGCTGGAGCCACCTTCTCTGCTGTGGTCAGCATGGGAAGCTTGGTGGCATCAATGGAAGTCTTACTGAAATAGCACAAGTAGGTGACATTTTGAATTTGTTGCGTTCTAGCTATCTCCTCTTGGCTCCATCATTTCCTCCCTTCTCCCAAGAGCTGCAATTGGGAATTGTTAACGCGTGAGAGACTCATTTGCTGAATGATGTCATGATTATTTTTACTGTTTTTCTGACAGGGACTTTAACTGAAGATTATGGATCTGGTCACTGTATTCCCCTGCCATTTGGCTCCTATTTCTCTGTGCTCATGCTTCTATTGTTGGTGTCTGGGTAATTAATAAGAAATACCACGTATATTATTAATTCAGCATAATCGGTGCAGCTGTCTGGCACTGCCTGATTAAGAGCCAGATGCATGAAGCAAAAGTTCTTTCTTTTGCATGCACTAAAATGTTTATATCCATATATATATAATTCTGAAATAAACATTACCATCAACAGGTGGTTTCATGTAATCCTATTAGAGAAGTGTCACCTCAACGTAGGGTTATTTTGCCCAGTGTCTGGGGTCATGTTTATGAGCTTAACTTGTGGGAATTATTTCCACATTCCCATAGGCATATATGGGGTTCAGAGCTGTTTCCCACTACAACTGATCCTCAGTAAGAAGCTTCAAAGCCTTTCAACCTCTGTG
The DNA here is from genome assembly GCF_027791375.1 of Indicator indicator. Classification (NCBI taxonomy): domain Eukaryota; kingdom Metazoa; phylum Chordata; class Aves; order Piciformes; family Indicatoridae; genus Indicator; species Indicator indicator. The sequence continues at coordinate 9,177,770 of NC_072016.1, read as the reverse complement.
TACAAGTAGGACTTGCAGTTGTGATGGCTTCATGCACTGAACTTTAAGCATAAAAGTTGTTTCATTGCCTTCAAAAAATCACTTCTATATTTTCCCTATTTCTGCATATATTGTGTAAATTTAAAAATCTGTTGGAGGGCAGATACTTTCTTCACTTTGATTCTTCTTCAAAACACTTGAATGCATCTGGCTTTCCATCACCACCACCACCCTTAATCCTTCAGATATCCATTGCTATATTAGATGGACAGGTCTAATTGAATAATTTCTGCAAAGATGTTTTAACTCGTGGTATCTCTTCTGTCTCACAGTTTGTTCCTGCATCTCAGCATCAGAATAATTCTTGTGTATTGTACTAGAGTGGAAAATAACTTAAGGGTAACTGCAGAGTAATAAAGACACATTCAGACAAAAGCTCAAATGTGCTAAGCCAAGTGCAATGAAAACTTAACATTTGCATTTAATTTCTTAATTTATTAACAAACACTAATTATAATTCCTTTTCAGCAATGAGATAGCACCTTTCACTGGAGGACTGCCCATTTGGGTTCTTGGGTTATCTCTGTCAAGCTTCCTCAGCTCTTATAAGGCAAGTGAAGCAATTCAGTTTAGCCGTGTCTGAAGGTTATTTATGCTACCCTGGATGACTTCAAACAACATCACATTAAAAATGTATGTGTGAGCATAGTCAGGCCTTTTCAGGTTTTATAAAACAATTATCAGAAGTTGACACAAGCAAAACTGTTCGTCAAAACAAAGTTAAAACTGATCAAATGTGCAAAGTAACTGAGTGAAATGCTGTGTCTTCTAATGCACAAAGGGTAATCTTAGAGCTGACCTTAGATATAATTCCTGAATCTGTCCTATAAACCATGAACTATTTAGTGCCTATGGAAACATCATACCAGAGTAGTAGGAAATGCAGGTTTACTGTTTTGTGTAGGAGAAAGACAAAAATAGGCCACAGGTGCAAGATATCTTGAGGGCTGGCAGGAATTGCAGAACATGGGAGGCATCCAAGGACATGAAAGGTGAATACATGTTGCCACCTATTGAACATCTCAGCAATAGTAAGTAGGCAACCAACTCATGGCACCTATTAGAGGAGTATGAGGCTGGCTGGCAACTGTATGAAAGTAAGAGTCATTAAGCTGGGATTGGAAGGAGATATTTGTTCAGTTTTCTTCTCTACATTGCAAAACTCAGTCAAGTACTTTTGTAAAAGTTCCTGGAAGCCACTCATTATCTTAATTTTCAAATTGGGTTCTAGGTTTTGAGAAAGCTGATTTTCTGGTTATGTTCTGGATTTCAGCCTGGCCAGGAGTATCATGAGGAAAGAGCATGGTCCCAGTTCAATTGTCCAGTACAGAAAATCAGCAAACACTAATCAAGCTGAATAATCTGGCTTTCCATAGTGAAATAAACTTACTGTTTCAAAGAATGTTCAGCTTTGGTCTGAATCTGAACTAGAGGCCTTCAGTTAGTTATTACTGACAGTGGTCTGACTTATTCTGTTACAAATGATCACTTCTCTGCTTCACTGGAAAATCTTTAAATTGCTGTTGAAAGCCTTTTGTTTTCCTCTTGCCCAACAGAAGACAGCAGCAGTGCAGCATAAAATGTCAAATGAACTCCAGGCTCCTTGTAGTAAAAATAGCATTGTAAGAGACAATGGCAATGCTGAACTCTCCTTTCAGATATGTCAGAAAGGGATGGCAGAGACAATATTCCTCTCTCATTACCTCTCATCAGGGCACACAGTACTTGGCTTACAGGCTCTTTCTGATAGCTGCGAACCATCTCCACCTCAGAAACCTGAATTTTGATTTTGAAGAAATGTGACATGCTGTCACAGGGGTAGGTAACCCAAGAGCACTAGTGTCTTCCAACTCAACTGTGCTGCTGGGACATTTCTCTCCTTGATGGTCCTTGTCTTTTTTTTCTGGTTTTTGAGGTTTAATGATTTCTACTTTGCTATTGGATTTTTGGTTTGCTTTTTTCTCTCTGAGTCAAAAATATTTGACAGATGAGAGAGAGAGAGAGAAAAAAAGATACATTCTGACAGCGTTTTTCTTCCCTTTTTGGTGGCACTTGTTATAAGAAGAGATGGAAACAAGGTTATTCATCCCTGTGATGAGTTTTCAAATTAGTGCATTACATGGCAGGAGTACCAGCAGCTTGTGCATGAGATAACATTAAACAGCCAGATCTGGAAGAATATGGACCTGCCAGGGAATGGATTCCACCTTGTGCTTCTTCACAGGACTGAGAGTGGAAGAGGCTGAGTCTGAGAGTGGAGCTAAGAAGTGGGTGTTCACAGCTCAGATATTCCCCTCATCTTCATCTCTCTCTAATGTGAACTCTCCTTGGCCTGGATCACTGAAGCAGGATCCCTGGAAACCAAAGACCAAGTGCTTTTGCAGAGCACAGCACCCTCATGAACTTTTCTCTGCTTCATTCAAGATCCAAAGGTGATGGTGAGGTGAAAAAAGATGTGAGGTGTCCTTGCCCATGGCAGGGGGGTTGGAACTAGATGATCCTTGTGGTCCCTTCTAACCCTGACTGATTCTATGATTCTATGATTTCACAACAAGCTGTAGCATTCATTCCAACACCAGCTTTTTAATCTCTATCCCTCCATGGCTCCACTTAATTAATCTCCAGATGAGCAAACCTGGGTTGTTTACCAGGCAAATAGGTGGAATGTTTTCTAAACATGGAATTTAGGAGCCACATGGCTTAAAAGTTGTGTAGAATCATAGAATTGTTTTGGTTGGAACAGGCCTTTAAAGTGATTGAGTCCAACTATCAACACAACACTGCCAGGTCACTATGAAACTGTTTGCAAAGGCCTGCAGGGACAGGACAAGGGACAATGGCTTTAAGCTGGAGAAGAGCAAATTGAGATTGGATGTTAGGAACAAGTTCTGCACTGTGAGGGTGATGGAACACTGGAACAGGTTGCCCAGGGAGGTGACTGGGGCCCCATCCCTGGAGATCTTTGTGGTGAGGCTGGACAGGAGAAGTTTAGGCTGGAGGTGAGGAGAAAGTTCTTAATGGAGAGAGTTGTTAGATGCTTGGAATGTGCTGCCCAGGGAGGTGGTGGAGTCACCATCCCTGGAGGTGTTCAAGAGGGGATTGGACGTGGCACTTGGTGCCATGGTTTAGTAGTCATGAGGTCTTGGGTGACAGGTTGGACTTTGATGATCCTTGAGGTCTTTTCCAACCTTATTGATTCTGTGATAAAAGCCAAAAGCAATGTTTGCAAGCAAAATGAGGAAGGTGAGGGATCAAGCCTCTCCTTAAACCATTACTTCTCCATGGGTGAAGTAATATGTTATAGTTAGAGCAGAGACACCATTTTGCCCAATCTATAGTCAAAATTCATGGCAGACAACATTCACATCACAGCTAACTGACAAGCTTTAAACAAATGCATCTAAAAAAGTAAAGATGAGAGCTTGTAATACCCTTCTTAGCAGTGTGAAGAGTAGAGTCTGATCCTGTTTTCACAGCAGGAATTTGTACAGGGTTTTGTTTAATTATTGTAAGGAGCTTCAGGATTGTTGTTCCAGAGAATTAGCAAAAGAAATGTCACAGCTGGGGAGTCACATTGAGAATTCAATGAGGTTCCTGCTACCACTCTAACCTTGAAGAAGTGCATTTGTCATAATGAATACAAAAGAGCTGAGAACAGATGAGATGACAAGAGGTAAGAACATCAGATTTCCTTTTCCTGTGGAGACAGTTGTAGATCTATAAGGTTGGTTTTGATTAGTATTTGACCAGCTTCCTAAAACAAAAAGTGTTAGGCCTTTCCTGCCCATTAGATGTGAAGAAATTCAGTGTGCAAGAAATGTACATAGAATACTCTTCAAGATTGAGTATGGGGCATATGGAACAATATGAGGGAAGTCACAACACAGAATGAATATAAGAAAAATATCCCCAATGTGGAGTTTTCAGATATTTCTGTCAGTATTGCTTTTAATGTGAAAGTGATTTTTTTTCTCATGACTTGCAGAAAATGACTGCAAGTCATGCAAATTTTTTCATTTTTCTGTAAAAAAACCCCTCTTCCCCTTAAAAATTACTTCCCCAGATGTCTTTATTTTTTTGTATTTAAAATGTTTAATGAAAACGAAAATGGTTCTTGGACGCAACTAGCAGAATGAAATGAAAAAGACTAAACAAGGCTGATCTATATTCCCATCTTCCTAGCAGCTTTATTTACTTAAAAAGAGCCAATTCATGGGAGAACTTTATAAACACAATTCAGTTAGTCACCTTACTAGGATATTTCAAATTATGAAACTATTCAGGCTTCTGTCTTTTGTTCCAGCAAGCAGCTTCAGAAAAAGATGGATCCAGTGGCCGCGAGTAGATAGCTCAGACCCCCCCCACCTTATCCTGAGCTTCTAGCCTTGTGTTGGGTTGCAACTTAAATATTGTGAGATTTGTCATTGGATCTCCTAAGAAGGCAAACATCATCATCACCTTTTGCTATATAATCCATGTTGAAGTATCTGTTTAAGGAATATTTCACACAGGATGTTAGGGATTGGAAGGGGCCTCCAAAGATCGAGTCCAACCCCCCTGCCAGAGCTGGACCATAGAATCTAGCACAGGTCATACAGGAATGCATCCAGATGGGTCTTGAGTGCAGCAAGTGCCACATGATTTTTTTTCCAGAAATAAAGGGACTCTGATATTAAGATTGCATCTATCTAACTCTCTCTGCTTTCATGAAATTCTTCTTGAAAAGAGCAATAACTGCAGCACTATATAAACCAATTTAAACTGCTCTTAACATGGAGTTGAAATCATTTGACTCCCATACTGCAGCACCATCAGAAGAGAAGTTGCATTATACCACAGCAGATATAGTCCAGGACGTGAAACTTCTGTCTTGGAAAGAATTTCGTTTGAGACAGGTCCACTATGACTTTTCTGGGGCTTTGAGACATTCTAGACTGTCCTTCCCTAACTGGAAACTGTACTAAATGTGCTAGTACAGTTCAGCTAATCAAAATGTACCCTCTGTGAAGTCTGAAAATACATTAACTTATCTTTTTTTTCCCACTAGATTAAAAAATAAAAAAGAAAAAAAAGAAAGAGTGAAAGAAAGATAGAGAACGAATGAGAAAAAGAAAGAAAGAAAGAAAGAAAGAAAGAAAGAAAGAAAGAAAGAAAGAAAGAAAGAAAGAAAGAAAGAAAGAAAGAGAAAGAAAGAAAGAAAGAAAGAAAGAAAGAAAGAAAGAAAGAAAGAAAGAAAGAAAGAAAGAAAGAAAGAAAGAAAGAAAGAAAGAAAGAAAGAAAAGAAAAGAAAAGAAAAGAAAAGAAAAGAAAAGAAAAGAAAAGAAAAGAAAAGAAAAGAAAAGAAAAGAAAAGAAAAGGAAAGGAAAGGAAAGAAACCCACCCCACTGGTTTCTGTAGGCAAATACTGAATTATAGAACTTTTTCCATCAAAATTTATTTTGTCTCAAATTTCCCAGCAAGTTTCATTGCTCAGGCTCATGCTTTAGACTTCTACCTATGCCTTGCTCAGCAGTTGTGAGGTAGTATATTAGCTGTGAGTTCCTCTTGGAGAAGGTCCCACTACTAGTTTGTCTCTGACACTACTTTGTTAGGAAGATATTTTCATCTAGAAACCTAAGTGGCATAAATCAGCACAACTGCTGTTTGGATGCTGCTCATGAATTCAACTGAAGCATAAGAACTTGGTCCTGCTGTCATACACTATACTTCTTGCTTTAAATTCTTCATAGAAAGCTGTTTTCATTTGATTCTGTTTTGCAGAAACAATAACATTGACTAAATGCCTTGACCAGAAAATTTCTGTGCATTTATCCTAAATCCTTATTCTCCCAACTGTATTATATATAAGCAATGTGTCCACAGAACCTGAAGTAATTTTCTGAGATCCTCTTTCTTATCAATTTTTGCATGTATTTGACATTTGGAATACTCTTCTAGATGCAGAAGAAAAAATATGTGCTGAGAATGTAAGTAGCTGAGCTAACGTTCATACTGAGTCAGAGGGAACTTCTGTGTGCTTCTTGCTGATCAAGACTTGAACATGGGTATAGCCTAAATGACCTGTCAGAATCACTTTAGTGGTCTTTTGTAGCTCTAGACTACTTTCTGCTTCCTTTCGACTTAATATTGCACTTTTATCACTCCCATGCTACCATCTTTCTAGACACTAATCTATATACATGACATTCACTGCAATGGAAATGGAAATGTTTGTATGTTGCCCCTGTGTGGTAAAGATTCAAAAAGAAGTTTACACATAATCAACCAGGTTGGAAGAGACCTTGAAGATCATCAAGTCCAACCAATCACCCAACCCTATCTAATCAACTAGACCATGGCACTAAGTGCCTCATCCAGTCTCCCCTTAAACACCTCCAGGGACGTCGACCCAAACACCTCTCTGGGCAGCCCATTCCAATGGGCAATCTCTCTTTCTGTGAAGAACTTTTTTCTAAGATCAAGCCTAAACTTCCCCTTGCACAGCTTGAGACTCTGTCCTCTTGTTCTGTTGCTGGTTGCCCAGGAGAAGAGACCAACCCCCACCTGGCTACAACCTCCCTTCAGGTAGTTGTAGACAGCAATAAGGTCTCCCCTGAGTCTCCTCTTCTCCAGGCTAAACAACCCCAGCTCCCTCAGCCTTCATATGTGACTTGAAACCCATCCTTAGACACCCTCAACACCCAACAGACACAAGTATTTCCATAGGATGCCTCATTCAAACCTAATGTTCTTGCACAAGACAAAAGGAATGAATGATCCTATAGAGATTCCTACTACTCTCACTGACTGTTTAGGGTGTATAGATGTGTAACTTCCAGCCATGGTTAGATGAAACAAATCCTCACCTGAACTTATCACAGAATCACAGAAACATTTAGGTTGGAAAAGACCCTCACGATCAGCAAGTCCAACCAATAACCCTAATCCACAAGATTCACCCATAAACCATATCCTCAAGCACCACATCCAAGCAACCTTTAAGAACATCCAGGGTTGGTGATTCAACCACCTCCTTGGGCAGCACATTCCAATGCCTGACCACTCTTGCTGTGAAAATATTTTTCCTAGTGTCCAGACTAAACCTACCCAGTTGTAGCTTGAGGTCATTCCCTCTTCTTCTATCACTAATTACCTGTGTATCCTCTGCACTTTCTCTGTATTTAATGGAGGGAAGGTAATACATGTCAAAACCTTAGTCTTAAGTGAGTCACAAGACAGGAAGAAGTGTTTTCTGTATGTGCTTACCTCTCCTCACTGAGAGTAGAAGACCAGCTCTCTGGTTCAGACTAGATACTCATTGTTTTCATGGCTGAGCTCAAACGAGATGAATTATGTCTGAAGAGAAATACAGAATCACACAACAAGCCAATTATAGTGCTTGTAATTGAATCAATAAATGTAACTCTTAAATGGTTTTAGGTACTGGACCATGACTTACATAGCCTGATACCTTTTGTTTCTGCAGTACTGACTCTAAGGAAGAGGGAAACCTTGCAGTCAAGACTGTGGTACTGAGAGTTAAGTGAGAAGAAAGTCAGATAAATCCTATGGCTAAAAAAATTTATATTGACAATTGCCTTTAAAGGCCACTCAGCCTTTCATGAAACTTGGTGTTTGACTCTCCAGCCAGGCAGGGCAGCAGAGTGTGAAGGGCTGATAACTTCAGTGCTCTGCAGTGGTAAATGGGAGCACATTGAGTAGTTTCTCCCTACAGCCCCACAGATCTTGGTGCTGTAGAGCTGAAAATACATTATCCTGGGGATTTAATGGTTCCCTCACTTTTTAATGCTGGTGAACCCAGTTATTTCATCTCTGTTCCTGCTACTTTACTTATTGTTCTCCAAAGTATTATTCATTCATTGTTTTCTATAGACCTATAATGCAGTCTCATAAAGCATTTCAGGAGGATAGGGATTTGATTAGGGTGATGCATTTAAAATGTCAGAGGTCTCTCCACCTCATCTAGAAGAAATGGATAGAGTTGATACATGTGGCCTGTGATAATGGGAACAGCACTATTCTTACAACATTTTTATAAACTACCTCTGTTTATTCTTTTTCCTCTCTCCCTTTATTTTTCTCTCTCCTGGAATAAACACTAGAACAAGGGAGGGAAATAAATAAGGAAATAGACTTGACTTGGGTCACCTAATCTAGTTTTAAATATTATTTTTTTTTCTTATTTGCATAATCTTTTCCCAAAACATTCCTCTGATAAGACCACACAAACGTCCATGTGCGTTTTCTGGAATATTTGTGGATTGCATAGTCAAAATTCTAAATTCTTCATGAGACAGTAACACTTCTTCTTTCTGTTCCTCTGAATAGCCAAAGTCTTGCTAGAAAGTAAAGTATCAAGCCAGAAAAACTGGCCTTGTTCAGCTGGGGAAAGATTCATTCTGGAATTTCTGGGGAGAGTATATATGGGATGACTGCAGTCTCAGAGATGAAAAACAATTGTTGTCAAAGATACACTGCCAAATCAAAGGGAATTTTCTGTACCAAGAAAAGCTGTAGGAAGCTTCATGTCTTATTTTCTCATTTGAATTTCCAAGGATAATCCAGAGCCCATCTGGTAGCTTTGAAACTTCTGGTACAACAGTCTAATCTCTAGGACCAAAACTGCAGATGTATAGCCTCCAAATTCCCTCTGATTTTTAAATACCTACACACCACCAAGGACCTGGGCTTAATAGTCTAGCACTAATTCTCTTAGTAGGTTATTAGGCTCATTTGTCTTTCATGCACCTGCCAGTTGCTCTAGGATTCCTGCAATTCCTTGGCAAGGTTACATCTGGGCTTCAGCAGCTTGTCATTCTCTGCAGCTCTGTAGAAAGGACAATTGGAGGATACCAGTGATCAAGGTGAAGGCTGAGAATCTTCTCTTTGTTGATTGATATCATAAAATAACATTGCTAACTTCTTTAAAAAGAAGATGTGGGACAAGCTGGTTTGTCTCTATACTCTTTCTTCCTCCCAACTCCAGGGAGCATTGTCCAGTAACGGAACCTTTTCATGTCATCTCAAAGCCTTGAGATAGCTCAGCAGAAGCAGGCTCCACACAGGTGCAAATATGGTGGGGGGAGTTCAGTAAATGCTGGCTAATGTCCAGCTTTTTGTTGCTGATAAAACTGATAGCCCGTAGCATTTTTTTAATGCTCAGCATTCCCCATAACACTCCGACCTGCTTTCCTGAGTTATTTGTCTGGTGCTGTGGGAAATAAACCTTAATTATGATCTGCTTTAGTAAATTTGTCTCACCTAGTCTTCACTTTGAATGCTGACTGTACAACAAAATTGTAAGAGATGGTCTACAGACTGACCAGGTAGAGACTGTTTCTCAGCTACATTACTCAGTTTCATAGGTATTACATGAGAAGTGAAAGTCTTAGGAGAAACAACCTTTTATTAAGGCAGCCAACTTTCATTCCAGACTTGTATATGAGGGAGCCTCCATCACTAGCAAGGGCCTTGGTAAGGATGGACACTTAAATGCCAAGTAAAATGTATGAAGTGCTTTAGAAAAGGGACATTATAGGCCACTAGGCAAGCAATAAGCTATTGTGTTGTCCTCATTTTGGAAGGAAGTTTCTCATCTATTACTGTGGCTAAAAGCATAATGTGTTGCAGCTGGAAGCTGTAATTTGTTTGATAATCAAACGGATATAGTCATCCTTTCATCTTGCTCAGGAGTTCCTTATAAACATTTGCAAAACTGTCTTGTTAACCTTCCTCAGGCTCTTTCCTAATCCTTTCTTCTTGAGTTTTAAACAACAAGGATATAAAAGATTTAGTTCCTAGATTTTCATAAGCAGCCTGTTTCAGTACATCACAGTGAATCTTGGTTTACAGCTCATGTTTATTGCCAGAGCTATAATAAAACATTTGGGCAATGATGGTAACATTTATCTCCCTCCACCTGCTCCTTCTGCCTTTCTCCTCTTTCTCTCTCTTCTTTTATTAGCTTAGCTACAAGCACCTGTTGTGAGAGGGATCTATAAAGCCTGGGAAAAGGAAAATGGCTTTTCCTGACTTGCTCTTACGTTTTATGGCTGAGACCCTGTCATATCCTGGTCCTTACAGGGCTGAGACTTCCCTTTCTATTATTCTTCTGGATGCCATGCAATGTTCTGGAGGCCAGAAGGTGGTTGGTTTTATGCTGATTTTTTCAGGCAAGAACTTCAATTGCTTTATCCAGATGTGACTTTTGGGTGTGGCAAGAAAGGTATCTCATCCGTCTTTGTGTATCTTCAAGGCTGCCCTGAAAAGCTGCCTCTTGCCTTGTGTAATTGTTGCGGTTGAGGGGAGCCTTATCTATTAATTACCCTTACAGCAATAATTAATAAAATGATATGGCAAGAGGTATTAATAAAACAATAACCCTTTATTATGAAACATGCCAAAACTCGTTAGAGGATTGTTTGTACGGTTGGAAGATATATTTACAGAGGGAGTTATGCCATCTGAGTCAGAGCAAATACAAAACTATTCCATGCAAACTAGGAGGCAACAACTTGGAAAGAGAAGGTCCCCGAGAGCAGTTAATGCTCAGTCACAGCGGGGAGGAGACTCAATAAGAACTGTTAAACCCAAAGGGCAGTGACTATGTTACTCACAGCTGTTTTCACCCATCTAAGGGATGTTGCTGCTGCATTGGCTTTAAGGCACTCTGGTAGGCACAGCACGGCTGGTTGCCAGCAAGAAAGGTTTACCGCGCGGTCCCAGGCTGGTCTGGTGTTAGCAGACGGCAGACTGTTAACGACGCTCTTGGCAACGGGAGCTTGCGTAGGTCCTGCATGGGGAAACTGAGGCATGGCATGATTCTGGTGCCAAGGGAAGCAGGCTTGGCTGCTCTGGTTGTCTAGGTGCTGGCTTCTCCAGCTTGTGCGTGTATGGCTCGTGGCTTTATCCCAGGCTCTGGACCAGACACTCAAGGAAGGGCAGGGCTTGAAGCACGGCTTCAGCAGATTTGAGCAAGGCTTGGAGCAAGGCTTGGAGCAAGGCTTCAACAAGGATTAGCAAGGCAAGGCTACCTAGCCACTTGTATCCCTAGCCACTTGTATATATACAAAATGCCAGGGGTCACTTGGTCCAGTGGGGCACTGAAGCTAATGTGTAGCTGCCCAATGGAAAAGCATTCTGCCAGGCTATGACCATAAAAGGCAGAAGCAAGGACCTTGTATCTGGGGGAGCTTACATGCTCTGACCCCAGATAAGCATCTGGTTTACCAGACAGGCAAGGGTCTTGTTCCCTTTGTTCCCTTTCCCGCGTTGCCCTGTTTTCCTGCAAGAAGGAGGGGAGAGAAAGGGACCTGCCTAGACATCTTAAGGCCTGTCTGGATTTGTACTGGGCCATGTGTCATGGCCTTACCACCACAGTAATTCTTCTAAAGTTTAACATTTCAAATGTTGGGGCCCTATTGATACAGTAAAATGACAGATTTTCAAAGGGAACACTTAATCACATCATCTCTCCAGAGAACAGGATGGTGACAGTTGCCCTGCATTTAGCTACTGAGGTACAAAGACTCAGAAATACTTATATACATTTTCAATTTTATTTTTAAATGGATTTTGACCTGTTCCTTCTTCTTACTTTGACCAGCTTTCACAGAATCGTAGAATCAACAAGGTAGGAAAACACCTCCAGGATCATCAAAGTCCAACCTGTCACCCAAGACCTCATGACTACTAAACCATGGCACCAAGTGCCACATCCAATCCCCTCTTGAACACTTCCAGGGATGGTGACTCCACCACCTCCTTGGGCAGCTCCAAACTGTTAAGAATACTCTACTAATATGTGGCACAGATGCTATCAGTCTTGTGATAAGATGGTGTTTTCCTACTCAAGATTTGCTTAATGTAGCATAAAATTTGGATAAATGTAAATATTCTAGGAGCTTAAGTGGCAGTGTTATTGTAGCCCAGAGCATGTGATGAGACAAACAAACAAAGTCTGTCAGCAGAAGAAATTTTGCTGTTGAACAGGCTGGCATATGTAAACCCACAAATATTTGGATGCACAAGAGTTTCTTTAGGCCTTCTAGAAATTCAGGTGCTGATTTTGATGAAATGTCTCTTGTTCTGTATTCCTTTCTTTGTTGATTTACATCGGTTTGCCTTTGGGGCAGATGCTGTCTCTAGGCACTGCATCTTACAAACAGGTTAGCAGAGCTGTTAGTGGTGCTCAAGACAGCAAGGAGATGGACATAACAAAAACTTGCACTTTGTGTTCCACTGTACTTTCAAAACTCATCACTTGCTTGGATTTCCACCCACTTGTCTACTAGTTATCTAGGCTGCTTTAACTTGAAGGGATTTCTGGAGGTTTGTTTTGAGGGTGGAGGTTGTATCTGACTCTAAAATTGAAAGAGAATTTTAAACGAGGCCTGAGGCTGCCAGGATGGTCCAGAAAAAAATTCAGGGCTGGTAAGAGAGAACATTTGCATTTCTCTATTCAATCTGAACATCCAATACTTCTTCAGGTAACTGCAGCCCTGGAGCTTTCACTTTGCCTGCTTTGCACATTAGGTGAAGCTTGAGTGTGTGCTTTCCCCCTGCTAGAGTACATAAAATTGAGCAACGGCTTGTAATGTGCAGTAAATATCCAGAAGCCACTTCTGAAGTAGCTGCTGGCCAATTTAATACATTGTGAACAGGTAGGAAACGGAAAAATGGTACTAGTTCCATATTTTAAAAGAAAATTTGACTTTTTTTTTAATTATTATTATTGGTGTGACAGTACTGCAATTATTTCTGTACCTTGTGATCTTTGGGGAAGCTTAGTTACATAGTATCTGCTACAGGAAAACAAACAAAATGCAGTGAAGGGAGGTGACATAGTGACAAATGAAGGATATTTCCTTTGGAAAGCTTCTACATCCTTTTTTATCAGGTGACCCTTTGATCAGCCTCCCTATCTTGCCATTGGAAAAGGAAATCTCTTCAGGTGGCAGTATACAGAGGTTTGTTCATTCATTTGAAACAGAGGACCCTTAGAGTTTAATGTCCATATTTTTAGCTGTTTATCAGTGATGTTTGAATCTAGTTTTGCCTCCACAGTGGACAGTTACATCTGAGTTTAATAATTAAGTCTAAGAAATTTTGCAAGGAACTGTTGAAGGCAAAAGACTTTAAATTGGGTATATACTGCATTCTTGTTTTACCACTGAGATGATGAATTACTGTGGTCACAGGGTTACTTGCGGAGAGTGTTAGAAGGTTATCATGCACAGCCCATAGTGATGTAGTCTGTATGGGGCTGATAAGTGGGTTCTCCAGTTTCCCTTAACTGTAAGGAGTGAAGGAAAGCTAAAAACCTCATTTAAAATAATATTTTTTTTAATGTTAGTAGCTTGACAAAGATATTGGAGTAAGGCCTATAGAACCCACACAAAAATAGGTATGAAGTGGTTTGAGGACACCCAAAAAAATGGGTTAGGTTGGAAACGAAAGAGCTATTTGTAGAAAGATTTGGGTTGGAAGGGATGTTAAAGATCATGTAGTTCCAACCCCCCTGCCATGGGCAGAGACAACTTCTGCTAGAGCAGGTTGCTCAAGACCTCATCCGGCTTGGCCTTTAACACCTCCAGGGAGGGGGCATCCACAACTAGTCTGAGCAAACTGTTCTAGTGTCTCACCACCCTTACCCCTTACTATAGAGAATTTCTTTTTAATGTCTAGTCTAAATCTACCCTCCTCAAGCTAAAAGCCATCCCCTCTCATCCTATTACAAACAAGTCCTCATAAAAAGTCCCTTCTGGTCTTTCCTGTAAGCCCCCTTCAGGTACTAGAAGGCTGCTATAAAGTCTCCCTGGAGCCTTCTTTACTCCAGGCTGAACAGCCCCTAATCTCTCAGCCCTCTAATCGCCTTTGTGGCCCTCCTCTGTGTGTGCTCCAACAGTTTGATGTCCCTCTTATGTTGGGGGCACTGGAACTGGAGATAGTGCTCCAGGGGAGATCTCAAGAGAGCAGAGCAGAGGGGGAGAATCACCTCCCTCATTCCGATGGTCATACTTCTTTTGATGCAGCTTGGGACATAGTGGGCTGCAAGCACACGTTGCTGGCTCACATTGAGTTTTTCATCAACTGACACACCCAAGACCTTCTCCTCAAGACTGTTCTCTAGCCTCTCCTCACCCAGCCTATATTTGTTTTCTGTGGTTTTCCTTCCCTGACTTTGTGAGCTGCGTAGTATGGATGTCCCTCATGCCCTGATTTGGGAGAGCATTTTTTGTGTTTGTAACAAAACGCCAATCATGTAGGAAGGTAATTTCAATATCTAGCTTAGATGTAAGACAATTAGTTGCTGAAAGAAGAGAATCCAGTGGTTTGGATTCTGTCATGATGTTTTTCTCAGCCTGCCTTCAAGTGAGTCAGCACTTATTAAATGTAAGCATGAGCAAAAGATAAAATTCATAAATGAGAAGGTAGTTAATAATGCCTTTGCTACTGATCTCCTTGAAAGAGGGGAATTTTCATCCATGTCCTACTGTACCTTTAAACTGTATGTTTGGATCCCATACACCCCACATACCAGAGCAGGCAACCCATTAAATTTAGCTGACTGTAAAGAATGGGTCACTTGTTTGGGGCTTTTTTGCTTAACTACCACAAATTAATTCCAAACATGAAACAAAATTTACTCTGTTTGCAGTCTCCCTTATTTTTTCTCTCCCTCTTACATTTTTGGAACCTGTCTAACTCCCTGTGTATTATTCAAGCAGCAACAGTAGAAACAGAAATGAAACTAAGCAACTGTCAGTTTTCCAGCAGAGCATGAAGCAAAATGTCACAGAACCAGCATCAAACCTGATAAATGCATTAGTCTGATTGCATCTTTTCCACTGGGATAATGGAAAATGATGCCAGTGTAATAGGAATAAAATAATTTAGGTCTGATTGAAAGACAGATACATCTGGGCATGCTAGAAAGTAAATCTAATAGATGTATCTTCAGAAAGAAAAAAGATTCTGATCATGTATATTTTTATTAAAAGTGTCTACTTCCCATTTAAAAATCTAAGTGCTCAAAAGCTCCAGTATTTCATTTTGCATATGCTTCCATGGATACCACATGCTGCAGCCTCAGATGCAGCTGAGCTCTCACAGCTGAAGGGGCAGTAAATGTTGGGAGAGTCACCCTGTTGGTCAAGGTGATGGGGGTCCAATATCCCAAGCTGTAAGAGCTGACTACAGCTGCCTGCAGTTCATAGCAAGCTCTAGTATCATAGTACACCATGACTAAATAAGGGTCCAGAAACACAGATTTCTGTGCCTTGAAAAGACCTACAACAAAGCTATGAGGAGGTGATAGATTTGAGTTCACAATAATTTCAGTGCTCACATCCTTCTGCATGCTTTGTGATAAATACGTCTCTTTAAAGCTTGTAGACCTCTGCTCATGGTTGCCAACCAAGGATTTGCTTTTGAACCTTTCTGCCCATCAGCAACTGGAAGTTAGAAAATAGTCTTCTGGACTTGGAGAATACTGGTGTTTGGATTTCTTCAGGCACTCTAGGATCAGCAAACTTAATGTACCATCTCTTGCAGCTATAAAGCTGGTTAGATTTATTCAGCTTCCTAAATGGCCCTATAGGTAGGAGGAAGATCCTAATGATGTATGACAAGACTTTCATTACAAAATAATTTCATTTGCTTCATGTGTGTTAAAGCACCTTGTAACTGCTCTGGAAACTTGAAAATAGGTTTTAAGCAGGTTTTAAATTAAAACAGATGGAGGGATAGGTTATTTCAAGTGTGGAGGTTCTTTATAGCTCTAATCTCAAAAGCTCTGATTTTTTTTTTTCCAGCTGATGGAATCCCTTTTGCCAACAGAGGAGAAAACATTTGCATTAAACACAGACTGTAGTTGCACTTACATGTGGTATACAGGAGGCAAATTTAAGCAAGGATATTGTGGGGAAATATATTTGGCTGTAGTACAATTTTTTGAGCATCTTTCAAAACAGTTGGTGGAGGCAAGTGGAGCTGCTACTTTTGTTTAACTAAAGGAAAAGGGGAGATGCAGGGATCTGCAAAGCTCATGTTGGAGACCAGTAGCAGCCTCAGGAACAGAACTGAGTTATTACTGTTGTGAAATGCCAGTTCCAGTGCTTGGTGCACCATGCTTTGCTTTGGCATTATGTCAGGGAGGTGGTATGGGGTGTCACCAGAGAATAAGCACAGATAGAGTCCCATACCTGGTCCAAAGGGCTAAAATCAAACAGTCATGTAAGCAGTAAAGGACACTCTTATTCAGCCTTAAGAAGAGACTGAAAAAAGACCTGCTTCTATTTTTTTTTCTTCCCTTTTTTTTTTCTTTTTAATAAAAGAAAAAATGACTACTTCAAAGACTGGTGATATCCTACACTTTTACAGGGAAGAGAAACATTTTGGAAAGAGAATATTGGCCCAGGAACAAGAAATTCTAAACTAACTATAGAGATAGATTTTACTTCTGGGGATTTCTTTTTTTTTCTTTCTTTCCCTAAAGATTTTTTTCTGTTTTTCTTTCCCTAAACTTTGAACCAGGGCTGTTCTGGAGGATATATTATGTAATGGAGGAAAACATGGCTTTAATTTAAGGATGGAGTTGGTTCATAGATGTTAATTTGTACCTGCAGGAACAAAGCTAGGTGTGCTATGGGGTGATCTTTGAACTCAAGTGAACAATTGCAATATGGATGTCAAGGTTTAGGGCTGGTCCAGCCACTAAAACAAGTGACAGATGCTCTGTATTAACACTTCTCCCTTCCCAAAAGGAAGAGAAAGGGAATAAGGGACAGAGATTGAACTGGAAAACTGAAACAACTTTAATGAAAATAGTAATGATGAAATGAAATACTTACAAAACTGGCACTGAACTCACCCTCCCCCCTTGATGACAATTAGTTACTGTCACCACCAGTGGTGTGGCAGAAGTCTCAGAGAGGACTCAGCAGTAGATGGGAACCAGGTTCAGGAGATGGGTTCTGGAATTGGATTCAGGAGCTCATGGATTGAGATGAAAGGCAGAATGGAGTGAGGTCTCTCTGATGCCAGCCACTGAAGAAGAGGAAGAGAAGGCAGCACTTGACCCTCATGAAGGGGGCTCAGTTTTGTACTGACTATGATGTATATGGAATGGAATACCTCATTGATTAGTTTAGGGTCACCTGAATTGTCCATTCCTCCCTGCAGGCATGGCCTTTTACTCTTCACCCGGAGCTAATACACAAGATTTAGCAGTGACCTTGGACTGCATCCCAGTCCTTGATATTGATCAGAAACACTGAGAGTTATCAGTGCCGGAAGAAGAGACACATGAAAACATGCTGTTGATTTCAGAAAGTGTAGTTACTTAGAAGAGACTAAACTGCAAAATAAAGTCACTGAACAGAATTAGTTCTGTTCTAACTCAACCCAGGACAAGGGGCTTGAAAAAAGACATATGCTGACCACCCATGAGTGCCTTTCTGGGGCTGCCACTGTGAGCCAGCATTGACACACCTGAAAGGAGCTCTGTCAGTCTAGCATTTCAAGACTGTGGATTTTTCTAATCAGATGAGTTAGAGGCAAGGAAATGATGACATGGCAATAGCTTCATCTTGACTAAGGAATCTTACAGACATCTATCAGTGAGATTTCTATGTCCAAGCTCTGTTCCCTGTACTAGAACATTATAACAGGAACTGGCAAGCCGCAATCAGTTTCTTTGGGGCACTCTAGAAAGGCTGTGATTCCAAACCAAATTGAATCTCAGCCTCACTGAAAATGAAGGGGAATGATTCTGTTACACAGGTGCTTGAAGAGCAATTCAGGACAGACCTAGGAATGTTTTCAGTTATAATGAAGCTGGCAAGTTGCTGCATCATCAGTCCCATGATTACTGGAGTGCTATCTTTGCCTAATTAAAAATAGCACTCAACAAGCAATACTTATCTTCCAGTGAGCTGACACTAAGCTGCTCCAGCAATCCTAAATAGGTTTATTTAAAGGGTAGCTTTGATGGCATCACTCCCTCTGGTGGTTTTCTTGCAGCGAGAATAGTTCCCATTTTCAGAGGCCTTTCTGCAAGAGGGGGGGGGAAATGCTTTTGAGTCTGCCGTACAGCACTGCGGATCCCCACCAGAGATGTACCAAAGAATATTCCAGCCAAAAAGTACAAGGAGAAAGAAGGAAGGAGTGTCACATGGAATCTGGTTTTGATGCTTTATCAGGCATGGGTCTTCATCAGCATGAGGAGGTGTTGTTTAAAAACATCAGTACTGATGATGCACTTTGGGGAAGAGAGGGGATTTACAAGATGCTGTGAAGGTGCCAAGAGAAGGGGGCTCACTACAACCTTTTGGATCTCTGAAACTGCCTGTTCTTTTTCTTCCTCATAAACCCACATTGATTATTTCTGGAGAAGAATGCAAGGATTTGCATGCAGAGTTCCAAAGAACACTGCTTAAATGCTCTATTCCTCTACTTTCTGTACCCATCTTAAACCTTCATGCTTACATGCCCTTCTGTATACTGCCACTCCTTTTGATCTATTGTGCATTCATTTGTGGTCTCATCTTTTCAGCAGTAATTATGAAGGTTATACTGTTATAGCTAAGCTTTTCAGGTATCTTATCAAAATGCTCAGTGCTTTTACAATCTGGGAATGAGTCTATTTACACAGCAGTCTAACATAAAATCACATTTTTGTAATCCTATTCCCCAAATAGCATCAGGTTATGTTCTATTTCTTAATTAACCAAAAAAACTGCATTACACCACATGAGTAAAAACAAGCTATCAACTTACCCATAATTCATTTGTCACAGATCTCTCTAGGAGGCCTAGAAAATGAAGAGGTTGTCTGGTGCTCTTCTGTTTGCTTTACATGGTTCAATTTAATTGAAAAATTCTTAAATACAACCTTAGTGATGCATGTGCTTTCAAGATTTCCTGCATAGAAGTAGTATATTCCAGGGTGAAAATGGCAAGAAACATGGTCTAGGCTTTGGAAGTAACCCCAAGCATGCTAAAAATTCAGTTGAGAGCTGTTCTGGTCATCAAGGATGTGATGGTTTTAGGGCTATGCCTTTAAAATTTTTCACAGGTCTTGAGCAGAAAGTAAGAAGAATGTAAATAAATCACTATTGGGTGTAGAAAAGACAAATAATGATTATTCTAAAGGATTCCATTGGAGGCATAGTACCCTTTAGGATTTAGTACTCAAAATAAAGTTCAGTCTGTCTGGTGTGTTTCTGCTGGGCAGTCTAGCAGGGTGCTTCTGTGTTTCTCTTCTTGCTTTCTTTGCTGAAGAAGATAACATACTGACCTCGAACCCTATGTCTAACATAAATCTCTGCTGCTTCTCTCTCTTCCCTTTGGCCAGGGGGGTCTGGGGAAGGCAGGGAAGGGGGAGGCAGAGTGACAGCTTTCCTGGGTTTGGCCAGGAGGGTTTTGTGCTGGTTTTGTTAACTGTACATATCTGTAAATATTGTAAATACTGTGTATTTTATATATATGCATTGCATCCCATTGGAGACTGTAGTTTTTGCTTGTAAATACAGCTTCATTTGCTTCTGAACTGAGCTAGTCTGGTGTGGTTAAAAAAAAACAACCAAACACCCAAAAAAAAAAAAAACCCAAAACAAACTTCCCCCACCCAAATCAGAACAAAACCAACCAAACAAACCCCCTACAAACAAAAAAAGATGCTGTAGGAACTTAGTTTGTCACAGGTGAAAAACACCAAGTGACTGGCATTCAGCATAACTCCAAATACAGTGTCTGCAAATTGCAGAGGGTTTTGGGTTTGTGGGTTGTTTTTTGTTTTGTTTTCTGAAGTAAATTTAAAAAGACCAGGATAGAGCCTGATCTGCATATGTGCTCTCTGTTGGAGCTGAGATTTCAGTTCAAAGCTCCTGAAAGGAAAGGCAGGAGATACTGATGTTACAGGAAAATCACCAAATGGTACAGCTGGGTCTTGGTTTGAGGCTGGGATAAACACTCATAGATGAGCTCTTATTTTTGCCTGAGACCATTTCTCTCTTGGGTAGTGTGATTGGCAGGATGTCCCCCTTCTTTCAGCAAACCAAAAGAAAAAGATTTTTCTCATCCAACAAAATGAGTACGTTTTGAATCAAAAGATCGATGGTTTGATTTGTTTGGTTTTGAGACATGCTCCATTAAAAAACAAAAAAAAATCACTTAGGATAAAACAAACTGCACTTTTTTCATTTTCTTGTTTCAAAAACTTAAATATTGGCTTAACATGAAAGCAGCTTTATCTCTCAGATGAGTCACTGAACTGGTTAGTCATACCTGTAGCTCCACTTTTTAGAATGTTTAAATAACTATTTTCAGTTTTTCAGGTTGTTTTTTTTTTTTTTTCCACTTTGCTTTTTATTTGCAGTGGAGTGAGTTTGCCACTTAGGAATTCATAGTGTGTTTTCATGAACTTGAAACTAATCTCATTTTTTTTAAAGGATTTTTTTCTGGTATTAAAAAAAAAAAAAAGAAAAAAAGGCAAATCCACAGTGGGAGCTTCAGAGTTTCATGCACCTGACCCATCTGTTGCTAGAAAGAGGAGTTCCTGCTGGACTTGAGATGCAGAAGCTGAAGTATCCCAGTGTCATTGAAGTAAATCAAAATAAGCCTTGAAATGTTGGCAGGGAAAGTTGGGCATCTTTTCATGCCAAATGAAAGCCTGGCTCAGAAAAGAGTCGTGGAAAAGAGTAGTTCATGTTCTGAAGGCAACATATATTTACAGAAAATGAAATCTTGGTTAAAACACTTTTTGAATCATGTTGAAGTGTTCATTGTAAACTCGAAAGGTCTTCTTTGATTTACTTGGCTCAGTTTCTGAACTTTTTTTCTTTTTTTGCCTTCTGCTAATGGCAACCCATCGATCATTAAAGCCATAATCAGATTTTTGCAGAAGGCCACAGGCATCATTTTCAATCATTTAAACTTTGCCCACTTGCCTCTATATCTTATGAATCATAGATATCAGTGCCAACGGAATTTTTTTTCCCCTTTGGGGAAAAAAAAAAAACACAGACAACTATTGATTACAGGTTTCTTGTTACACCTGTCCTACTTATCACCAATTAACCATTTCACTGCTCAGCAGAGAAATGGCTGGCTGATAGGATGTGAGGAACAGTCATATCCAGTTCTGTCCTCATCTCTGTCAAAATTATTTGTCAGAACCTCAAGCATTATTTGGATGACTAAATGCCTTTGAAATTAATAAGAGATATTTGGCTAAACTATGGATGTGGTGGCAGACTTTGGTATCTGCACTCACAGCCAGGGGAAATGTGCTTTGCAAAATCAGCTCCCACCAATATCGTTAGCAGTATTTGTGCCAGAATGATTTACTATTAGCTACATTAGATATAATTTAAATGTTTTGCTCACACTTTTTTGTGTGGTATAAACACATCCCTGGAAAACTGCAATTAGTCTTTGTTCATGGGTCAACACAACTTCATGCTACTACTGCTTCTAGACTTGTTGTAAATACAGAGTTAAGCCATCACTGGCTGTTTGCATGTGATGATTATGTAATGCTCATGACAGCAATGTTCTCATCCCTCCTTAATCAGAAACAACATAGTTACAATAACACTGTCAAGTGAGACTGGTTCTGTCTCAAATGACTGGTACCAGAATAGTCCATACAAATGATCATGAGCAGGGAGAATTGGCTTTTGAATGTGCTGGAGAGTTTAGTTGGGTAATAGTGATCCAGCAAACAGGACCAAACCAGATTTATGAGGCAGTGTTTCCTGAGATAAAATGGTGGTGGATTTTGACTTTTTTCTAATCAGGAATATATGAACCCAAAGTGGACTGACTATTGCTAAGTGTTGGTCACTGTCTGGACAGTTTTAGTGGTTGCATTTTCCCCAGATCTATCAATGGTTTGGGAGAGTGGTGGCTTGGAACCAGATAAATTATATTCCTCAGAAACAAACCAAGTTATCATCTCTGTTTAATACACAGAAAATTGGGGGGAAAGATATTATTCTGTATTCTCTATTGCCATTTTCATCTGTTTAATGACTTCCTTCCTCTTCCAGACATGAATTAAGCCCCTAGATGAGTTACCTTTCTTCCAAAGGTCTAAAATCACAAGGTATTTCCAGTGGGTTTTCTTCCATTCTGCAGAACACTAAATAGCTTTGCTGTCCCCTGCAGATTAGGAACTCAGTAAAATTCCTCCATGACAGAGAACTTTACCTATGCCTTGAACCACCTTCTGCTCTTGTCCCTGGCCACAGAAGTGACTGCATAGAAGGACTATTGTAAAAAAGCAGACCAGCAGAAGCAGGGATGATACAAGGTTTATTTTCACTGTGTTATGCCAAATACATCCTGAAATATAAGACACTATTTAAACACTCTGTATAGAGAAGACTTCTTAGATCATGATTTAATTCCCCCAGTCCGACAAGGACAGTAAGTTTCCTCTCTGAAACATTAAACATGATCGTGTTTCTACCTAGCTACCAAAGTAAAATTACAAAGCTTTTTAAACTTCATTAATTAAAACTAATATCCAAAAATAAATTAGGTAGTCCTAGGTAGTTTAACCAAATTTTCTCTTTCCAGCAAGTGGTGTCTCTTGTCAAAAATCCACATTTGCTATCTTTTTAAACTACAATCTGAACATGATTACCCAAAAGGCTCCTTTTCCACTGATGTGTCTTTAAAGAATTTGAATCAGCTGGCCTTTGCACTGCTGAAATGAGAAAGTGAGGCAGTTTTGCTGTTCTTTTGTTGGTGCACGGAGAATTCTGATTGCACAGGTTGGATAACAGCTGTATGTGTCAGGGTGATCGGTCACACAATCCAGTGGAGGATCCTCCTTCAACTTAAATGCATTAGAAGAAAAATCAGTCATAGCTTTGCCTTTCAACAGAGCAGCAGGCTGAGTCTTATTCATAACAAATCAGCTCATGCTTTGGGGGAAACTACAAATCACTCCCACAGCATTATTCATTGGATTGTACTTTGCATACCTCTGAGGAAGATTTAGTTTGGATTCTTATCTGTTCCCTCTACTGTTAAGCTAACCACAGAGTCAGGGAAAGGAGGAGCAATCTCCTTGGAAGAACAGCTTGGTTTCTTTATTGGGGGGTTGGGGGGGTGTTTTTAGTAAGCAGGTTTCCATATTTCCTTTTCATGGTAGGCAAGCATTGGAACTGAATACATGGCAGATTATCCAGGTTTAAGTGTATTGAGTTTATTATGATTTAGCTGTAAATCCCTGCTTTCTAACACTGTAAATTTATGACTAGTATTTCTAGGACGTAGTATGTGCTAATGGTGGTGCATAGAACTCCTCACTGAGCTTAAGATCCGTTGTACCAAGAGGTAGATAGCATTATATAGAAAATATTAATAAATATTCAGTAGAAAACTGAAATAGCCAAGTCTCAGTTGGTAGAAAACTGAAATAGCCAAGTCTCAGTTGATGCCTTAGGAAAGAGAATCAAGAGTTTCAAAATTCCCCCAAAAGCTATGGTTGCTTAGAAACGTGTGTAGGTCTCCACCTTGAACAAGAAAAAGGATTATATTCACTTACATCTTGTAACAAGAGAGACTGAATTTCTTCTCCTCCTCTGCCTGCTCTCCAGCCTCAGCAGAGGAATGCTGCTGTGCTTGGGCCAACTGCAGCCTTACACATCTTAGAAGCACTGAGGAGACAGGTGGAGATTTTGCTTGCTGCATGCAGCACCAAGATGCTGTACAAGAGGTTCCTTAGGCATTAGGATGGGATGTTGAGAAGCTGTTGGCTTCACTGCTGCTTTCTGATTTCATCTTCAGAAATCCCTGCTTGCTGCTGAGTGGGAATGGGATGTGAAGACCCAGGTGGTCATGATGACCATCATCTCACCATCTTGCTCATCTCGCTCTCAGAGGATCTGCAAAAACTGGCCACTCTGCTCTCAGTGTCTCTAAGTCCAAGCCTTCACCTCAGACCTTCTTCATTCTCCTTTCTCTCTGCTTCCTGGGACAGGAGGCTGGAATTAGTTTTTAGCCCAGAGGTATAACACTTCCTTTTGCTTCAGCTGCTGAGAAAACTTGAGCTGAGCCTATGAACTATACACTATTCATTGGAGAGGGGGATGTAACCTCCACAGATTTGTAGCTCCTCTCCAGGTGGACCCAGAAGTGAATACATCAAGCTCTGAATTGCAGTGGCTCAGAAGTGAACACAGTTCCTTTTGCTGCCTCAGCTAAGAGGAAGATTAGTCTGGTAGAAAGACAGTGGGAAACAGTCAGTACTTCCCTCTGGCATTGTTTCAGAGTGAATTGCTAGAAGCTGCAATTCTACATTCAGTGGGGCATCAGCTACTTTGCAAAAGACTTTGGGACTTTTTTTTTTTTGCATGGAATTTCTCTCACTGCTTACTTAAAGCATTCATCTGATGTGCTTTCCAGGTCTTGACCTCAGGTTATGAAGTGGTCCTGAGGAGACAACCTGGCCATTCCTTTCACCAAATCTGCTGACTGAAAAGCCTCTTTTCAGTCTGCAATCTAGAACACAGCTCTCAGAATCGTCCACAAACAAAGGTATTTGAATTCATTGTTCCATCAAGAAGCTGTGAAATGAAAGGTGGGAAATAAATATCTGCTTTGTTGGGCACTTCTATCATGTAACCATCCTTTCCCAAGGAGTTCCAATAACTACTAAAGTGAAGATCTTGCATCTTAGATTAATGACATGACACAGAGAGTAAATGAAATGAGTGAAACAATAAGCACCTCATGCAAGAGGATTTTGCCCATCAGATATGTGCCATCTGCATGAAGGATGCAGCTTCAACTTTTTCCTCATTAATTCTCTTTACAGCCACAATGAACATGAAGGCAAAGCAAATACATTTTTGACTGACGCAAAGAGGTTAAGGGTTCAATTATTCAGCACTGGCCCCTGTGAACTTCTGGAACTTGAACTTTGTGGAAAATAACTAATAGATCTGGTAATGTTAACATAAATACATGATATAAATCCATGCACAAGAAACTCAGCCAAGCATCAAACCATGGATTTTATTTTAGGTGGTTCCTAACTCATCAGGAAAAATAGTAGTCTTTATCAGACTATCCCTCCCAGTTGAAAAAGTTTTGTTAAAAAGAAAAAAAGGAAGACAGTTAAATGTCAAAATGCCTCAAAAGGTCAATGTGTTGAAACAGCAAATTTGAGTGAAGTATTTACATCTGGAAATAATTAACTTTTGGATAAAACTGTTTTGTCATTCCAAATGCATCATTAGCATTTATGACCTTTGTACAGAGACTTTTTTAATTTTTATACCCACATATATATGCATATAGACAAATAAGAAGATAAGTTTATTTCCATTTGTTACGAACAGCAGGGCCTGCAGAATGGTGATGGTTTAGAACGCTTCAAGGAGCAAAAATTTTACTTTCTGCTTTACCACAACATTAGATCAACATCTTCTCCTCTATGGAGGCAACTGATAATCTCCAACAGAAGATCTTATAAGCCCTCCTGGTGTTCACTGCCATTAAACCCAGAGATGTTACATTAGTTTTGTGGTAGAGTGTTTCCCCCAGATATTTAGAACTAAAAGACAAAAGGAGTAAACCAGACATTAAACTTGTCTATCCACATTTCCTACTGATCTAAAAATGCCCAGATAGCAGTGTGATGGAAATATTTGGTTGCTAATTTAGTGAAACAAAGAAATTGCAGTGGATAGCCAATAAGGTTTATCCAGTCAGTATTCTTTTATTGCAGCTCTGGGGTACACTGGGCTTCTTCCCAGCATGTGCAGTGCCAAACGTGAGCTTTTATAGCACAGAAACATACATATTCACCAGTTTTCCCAGAAATCATTCTCCTCTCCTCACCTATACTTGGTGCTCATACATTATTCACAGCTATTGCAACTTCATTGTCACTTGACAGTTATCTGTTGTCAGTGGTCCTTTAACACCTCCAAACGGCCAATGACTGTATCTGCTCTGACACCTGTCCCTCGGATATGTGCCCCAAGCCCCTTGCATTAACAGTTCACAGCTCCTGCTGCTCTCCTTAAGTTCTTCTGTGAGGCAAAGCAGTATCACATAGCCACCAGCTCTGCAAGGTCCGCCTATTTTGCAGGGGCTGAGCCTTGCAAAATTCAATTATCTCCACAAATCCCTTTGCAAGCACACATTTGCAAAATTTGACAGCTTTCTAGGGGAAAAAAAAAAAAAGAGGAAAAAGAAAAACCCCAACATATTTTAAGTTTCCCTGTTTCATTAGTTTTCCTCAGAATTGCTTCTCCATTGAATCTTCAGTGATTTCTGTGAAACATCTGGGAATCTCTAATTTTCTTTCCTCGGGCATTGAAGCAAAATTGATCACCTACTGTTTTAACAGAACTAATCTGATGTTGCAATTAGTTAAAAACCTTTTGGAGGAAAGAGATGAAGCAAATGGATCGAAAGCATTCTGGCATCTCTAGGAGTTAACAAACTTGCTTCCCCAAATTGAATTCTGTGTGAAGCAGATTGTAACCTTTCTTCTAGCACCTGATGGAAATACGGTATCATTGTCCTTCCTTCAAGATCAAAACAGCAACCTTCTGCTGCATGACTTAGTAGTGAGTAACAAGGGGAAGGATTTATGAAACCACAGGAGCTGGATTGACTCGTGAATTCTGTTGTCAAGGTGCTCCTTCAGATGTGCAGTTCAGAGTGGGGGAAGGGGGAAGAAAGGAAGTGGGGGGGTAATGATATTTTTGGTGATAAGAATCAAAATTGATTCTCTATCCATATGATGGGCATGGAGGATTTGGAACTGAGGCAAGAGAAATCTTAAGAGGTTATGAACAGATTGGTGGAGGGGAAAAAAAGCAAAGATACTAATTACTGATTAGAATGAAAGAAAAATCTTCATGGGCAAAGAAATTCCAGGTGCTTAATCTATATAACTTCTTAAAGTTATATGTACTGTGACAGGTACAACTGCCTCTGCCACAAGCACCAAGGGTAGAGACTGGCTAGGAGCTGAGAAAGATCAGTGTGAGACCCTCAGACATTAGCTGATGCCTCCAGGTTCAGAAGTCCTTTTGCTGCTTGGAGGACTTGGCCCTATGTGAGGCAATTTAGCACAGCCAAATTCAGAGAGGGTATAAATGGAGTTCTGCTATGGAGAAAGTTGAGTTCTCTCCACAGAGAAGCAGCCTGACAGTCATATTGTCCTGGTTTAGAGCCAGACAGATCCTCTATTGCCCTGAGAGGCACAAAAGAATGACACGCACACAAATGGATTGGAAAGTGATGAAAAGTTTAAATGGGATTAAAAATAGGCAATTAGTGTTTTACAGAAGCTAAAAAGCATAGTGGCAAAGATATCCCAAAGTGTACAGAGTCCCTTACACCACACCAAGTGGCCTCCCACCACTTCCCTTCTCCACACCTGAAGGTCTACCCAATAACCCCCAGGGCTCTTTCTTCCCCTGCTACTGCTAGGCTAGTCTCAGGCTGGCCAGGTCTGAGACTGCCCCTTGCTTCTCCTCCTGGCATTAGGCCTAGACAAGCCTAAGAAGACTTGAGATACTCCTCCACCGTTACCCAATAGAGAGCATCTCCCATGGGAGCAGAGAGGGAAGAAAGAGGAAGAGAATGACTTTGCAGATGGATTTGTAGGGTGCAGGATTTCTGGGTAGAAATACACTGATTCCTGTGTGCACCTTGCTGGGTTGGGCACTCGGGACACCGGAGGTGTAACTTCTGTGGCAGTAACAGGAGGGCACCCAGCCTAAACTGCCACAAATATCTTCTCTTAGAAAGGGCTCTTGTCTAAGGAGTCATCCTCACTCCCCCTTGGTGAGTGTGTGTGTATGTATCCTGGGCACCCACGGGGAGATCTTCCTTTTCTGAGTGAGTGTGTGCATGTTTTGGTTCATCCTCCAAACAGTTTAACTAGTTGTACAACAGTATGTTCCCAACTGACATCCAAGCCTGTAATTTTATGGTGTCAGAAGGAGAACAGATTAATTGCAATAAATCCACAGTTTTCAGGTGGCTGTTGCTGTCTGTTTTGGAGATGCCTCCATGACATGTACATGGTTAACTTGTCAATAAGATCTCTTCTCCTGTATGTGAAGGTGTTATGAGCTCCAAGGAGTCATCTTTGCAATAATGAAAGAGCACAATAGGCCTTTCAGTCTACCACCAGTCATGATTCATTCATTGAAATGCCCTTACAGCATCATAAATTAGAGGACAAACTGAGCTCTTAGGACCCTGGCTCTAACAGGCTCAAATTCCTATCAAAATGGTTTCAGCCACTACAGTCCAATGCTTTATTAAGGCTACAGAAAAGAATAAAGTGTAGTGCCCTGAAATACTTTCTGTCTTTGCCCAGATTGGGAGTAACCCCACACAGATGGACCTGCAGCTTAAGTTGCATTAATGAAGATAGTCCCTAACAGTGGGCTCCCAAAGGCTGTCCTGATTAAGAGCCTAGGGATCTGCATGGGGCTTCTGTGAAGTCTGGCACAGCAGGAAGGCTGCCAGATCACATACACAGAATATCTGAATGCTCTGCAGGACCCAACCATTAGCAGTTGTAATGGATCTTGTCAGACATTGACTTAGTTTTGGGGACCCAATGTTCGTTGTAATTCCCTATGGCTAGGTGCTGCTTTGTATTTAAATGAAGTTGCCTCTATCCCTTTGGGTAAAAAAATTTGAATCTTTTTTGTCCTCAAATAGTTCTCTGTGTTTAATGGTCCTGGACATGTATAGGACAGATAAGCTTCTTTGGATTCCATAATAACACAAATTGTCCCTGCAGACTTAATGTGTAGGAGTTACAAAGTTGAGTTGGATCTACCTATTTCCTTTCCTCTTTTTTGATGAGTAACAAAAAGGACAGAGCAGTGGAGATACATGGTCAGTTATTACCTGTCTCAGAAGTCCATATAGGTAAGGCTGCCCAAATGCAGCCTTTTTTGTTGGTGGTGAAAAGCTTTCTGAATTTTGTATGTATGATGACCAAAGAGTACCAATCCTTATTTTGAGGAGGAGAGCCTAAAAGAGCAACAGAACAATGGAAATCAAAGCAATTCTGAGGGAATCTTTCCATCCATTTCACAGAATCATGACTGGCAGTTTTCTGTTAGCAAAGTGTAGCAGCAGAATGACATGCTTATATATCTCAAGTCTCATACATCACATAATCATAGAATCAACCAGGTTAGAAGAGACCTCCAAGATCATCCAGTCCAACCTATCACCCAGCCCTATCTAATCAATTAGACCATGGCACTAAGTGCCTCATCCAGGCTTCTCTTGAACATCTGCAGTGATGGCGACTCCACCACCTCCCTGGGCAGCTCATTCCAATGGGCAATCACTCTCTCTGTTAAAGAACTTCCTCCTCACATCCAGCCTATACCTCCCCTGGCACAACTTGAGACTGTGTCTTCTTGTTCTGCTGCTGGTTGCCTGGGAGAAGAGACCAACCCCCACCTGGCTACAACCTCCCTTCAGGTAGTTGTAGACAGCGATGAGATCTCCTCTGAGCCTCCTCTTCTCCAGGCTAAACACCCCAAGCTCCCTCAGCCTCTCCTCATAGGGTTTGTGTTCCAGGCCCCTCACCAGCTTCATTGCCTTATGGAACAGGTCATCATACACATTTGAAACAAACAAGCAAACAGCCCCAAACCAAATACCTCATAGAGATCTTGTCATTGAAGTTCATATCCAGCTAAGTATATTCATTACCCAACAAAAGCACTGAGGGTACTTATTTGTGTGGTGAAATGAATAATTGATTTTTTTTGTCCAATACCCACACCAACAACTCAAATGATAAAATCAGCTCTGATAAAATTTAATCGAGGGGGAAGGGTTATTACTGAAACAAATGGAAAAGTGCTTCTTCTGTACAACACAAAATGTTCTGTTCAGTCTGAAATACCTTTTTTTTTCCTATGCCTGTAAGGAAAGTAAAGAAAATTATGGGGTATATTAAGAATCTGGTGGGAGTTCTCTGACCTGCTAACCCAATGGATAGTACAGCCACATCATAATCTCTGTTCCTCAGTTTAATATCTCCCCATCCCCTTCTGTAAGTAACATAGACAAGAAGCTATCAAATCTGAGAAGTTTTTAGTTTTGCTAGATAACCTGCTTCTGAGTTCTATTTGAAAACCCATGGCCTGGAAAAGACTTCTCCCAAAATAAAACAGGAAAGATTCACCACTGCAGGGAAACTAATACAGGTGGTTTGAAAACTTTGTCCTTAAATTGCTCTGTCTTCTACATCTCTTACCTCTTTGCAATTTTACATTTCAAATTCTTACCAATAATTATCTTCTGCATCTTAGCTATGGAGGGGTAGATCTGTAGGTTGTTGTACCTTGTGTGGAACCAAAGAAAGTCCCAAACCTTTCCCAGATAGGCATTCTGCATTTCTTTCTACACAGGCTGTAGCCACAGATGATATAGTGCTAAGCAATTCTCCTTTTCTTTTCAAGGGAAAATTTTCTCCTTTCAAGAACATTCACATTTGAAGAACAGGGAGCTTTTCTGATCTAAATCTCCAAGCCAGATACACAGTGTATTACGACTCCTACAAGATAGTGTCTTGTCATGTTTACTAATTGACAAGTTTAAGACCAAAAATAATACTGCAACAGTGATTTGGAGGACTTCCTGATTCATCATTTAAAAGACTTGTAGATGTGACACTTAGGGACATGGTTTACTGGTGGACTTGGCAGTGTCAAGTTTATGGTTGGGTTCAAGGGTCTTTTCCAACCTTAACAATTCTGTGATTCAGTTCTGTTGTTAGTACATCTTTTTTTCTCAGTGTCTGATTCTCATCTCCTCTGTTCTGTTGAATCAGATCATCCAGGTCTTCAGAATCCTGACAGATTCCAGATTGCTTTTTTCAGTGTCTTTCTTAATAAATCTCCACTAATCATAGAATGGTCCAGGCCAGAAGGGACCTCCAAAGGTCATCCAGTCCAACTTCCTGCAGTCAGCAGGGACATCCCCAACTAGATCAGGCTGCCCAGGGCTTCGAGTCTCACCTTGAATATCTCCAGGGAAGAAGCCTCAACCACTTCCCTGGGCAATCTGTTCCAGTGTCCCACCACCCTCATAGTGAAGAATTTTTTCCTGATATCCAATCTAAATTTGCCCTTCCCTAGTTTGAAGCCATTGCCCCTCATCCTGTCACCACAAACCCTTGTAAACAGTCTCTCCCCATCCTTCCTGTAGGCCCCTCTCAGGTACTGGAAAGCTGCTATCAGGTCTCCTTGGAGCCTCCTCTTCTCCAGGCTGAGTAACCCCAGCTCCCTCAACCTGTCCCCATAGCAGAGGTGCTCCAACTCCCTGATCAAATCCTCAAAATGTCTTGAGAAATTGTCCTTTTCCCTGCTCTCTCAAAAAGTACCGCTGAAGCCAGTAATTTGGTAGTTGAGGATTTTCTTTCTCTTTGTAGAAGAGTTTTATTTTTACCATAATAAATGAACTTCTCTGATAAATGCTGGAAACAAACTCCAGACAGATCTTGACCAGCCTTTAAATGTGCTCCACTGTAAGGTAGATCTTTGGCTGGTGGAAACTGACATGCTTCCTGCAAAGCTTAGTAGAGCTGTAACAGCTGAAAATTTGAAGTAGAGCCAGTCCCACTCTTCTTAGTGAATAAACAATTATTCTCCACAATGTGCTCTGCAATGTTCTAGCTGCAGCTATTCTTCGATGTCTGCTTTCTGCTAAGACCAGTTTGATTATTTTCTTTTCCTCCAATTCTCCCATTGATCAAAGCATTGATTTTAATTAAGTTTTGTACCTACTGGAGATATGTTTCAAGTATAGCATTGTTTGTTATTTCTCCTGATGAGTTGAAAATGTATGGGATGTGGAGACAGCTGCAAATCATGGATAGTGCAGAGGTGTACTGGAATGCTGAAGGGGTGGAAAGAGAGAAGGTCAAGAACCATAGAATCATAGAATCAGTCAGGGTTGGAAGGGTCCTCAAGGATCATCTAGTTCCAACCCCCCTGCCATGACCAGGGACACCTCACACTACATCAGGCTGGCCAGAGCCTCATCCAGCCTGGCTGCAAACACCTCCAGGGATGGGGCCTCAACCACCTCCCTGGACAACCCATTCCAGGCTCTCACCACTCTCATGGGGAAGAACTTCTTCCTCACGTCCAGCCTGAATCTCCCCACTTCCAGCTTTGTTCCATTCCCCCTAGTCCTGTCACTACCTGATAGCCTAAAAAGTCCCTCCCCAGCTTTCTTGGAGCCCCCTTCAGATACTGGAAGGCCACAAGAAGGTCACCTTAGAGCCTTCTTTTCTCCAGACTGAACAGCCCCAACTTTCAGTCTATCTTCATAGGAGAGGTGCTCCAGCCCTCTGATCATCCTGGTGGCCCTTCTCTGGACATGTTCCAGCATGTCCAGATCCCTCTTGTAATAGGGGCTCCAGAACTGGATGCAGTACTCCAGGTGGGGTCTCACCAGAGCAGAGGGGGAGAATCACCTCCCTTGACCTGCTGGCCACACTTCTCTTGATGCAGCCCAGGCTCTGGTTGGCTTTCTGGGCTGCCAAGTGCACATTGACAGCTCATGTTCAGCTTCTCATCCACCAGCACCCCCAAGTCCCTCTCCTCAGGGCTGCTTTCTAGCCAGTCGAGCCCAGCCTGTATTTGTGCTTGGGATTGCCTCGACCCAGATGCAGGACCCTGCACTTGGTCTTGTTGAACCTCAACAAGAACATTAACACATTTTCATTCTGTGTTTGCCTTTTTTCTCTACTGATGCTTACAGTCCTTCTACGTATCACCAGTTTCAGCTGTTTCTTAAGGCCCTAGAATTTTAAGCAACAGCTTATTCCCCCTTGCTCTGATTTTATGATACTCTGGGTTTGCTTGGTTTGGGACTTTTTCTTTCTTCTTCAGAACTTTGATAACACTGTAATGTGTATTTGCCCGTGTGAAGGTCATCTGCTTGGTTGCTGGACCTAAGTGGAGGGGTTGGGTTTCATAGGTTTATTTTAAATGATGCACAGACTTTCTGCTTCCATTTGGTTTCCTCTATACTTCTGTTCCCATACAATTCCTCACTATATACAGCAGTTAGCTACTATTGTTCCTATTTGTATAGTTGCATACACAGCAGACAAAGAGGTAAAGAAAAGCTCCTGCCCAATGGAATTGTTCTTTCAATCAGGTTTTGTTTGTCTCTTCTAAACCCAGGAGATTCAAATAAAGGAACACAAAGGAGTGATGACATTCTCCTTGCTTCTCCTTCACCAAGCTGAAACTCTAACACAGACACTCAACATTCAAGTTGCTCATTGTCTCCTACCCTTCAGCCACAGACAAGGAGTCATGATGATTTGCCCTCTCTATCATGCCATTACATACAGATTTCTGCAGGGTAAGTGAGAAGGATTCTGTCACAATTCCTAAAGTCTCAAGGAGCCTTTAAGATTTTTCATCTCCATTGAAAAACAGAAACTGTTTTGAACAGGAGGCAATTTTTCCTACCATTTGCCCCACTTGCAGTGAGCACACCAATGGTTTTCTTACTGGGACCATTTGTAAATATCAAGCACAGTCATACATGAAAGAAGACATGATTTTGCAGCTCAAACCAACTTCTTCAAAGTTTTCTGTAGGATCCCAGAATAACTTTTTTTCATTGCAACATCAGAATTCCTTTGTTCCCTGATCATATTTACCCAGCAGGGGTATGTGGGAAAGCCTCACAAGTTTCATATCTCAGTTTGTATTTAGGGTCTTGAAATTCTTCTTCATTAAAAGCTGCATTGATCTTCTGGAAGTAATTACATCTGTCTTCCTGTAATTATTAATTTCTTAATAGCTTTATGAAGGGCTCCTTATTCCATCTTAAGTGCCATTTGGATGCCCTTTTTTCTCTGACATGGATTGAATCACTAATAATAAAGCTTACAGAAGTTCAGCAAGTTCTCTACAGATATTGCAAGCAGATTGCTTCCCTCACCTGTGAAATGCAACCATCTCTGGAGTGGGCGATGTTGGCTGTTTTAGCAGAGTCTTATACAGCATGACTATGAAAGTACACGATTAGGAAGTGTAAATAAGAAGTTCATATTTGTACCAAACTTCTGGGTCAAAGATTTTTTTTCTGTTTCCAACTCTGGAAATATAAGTTAGAGATACCTTTTCAGGAGAAGGATTTCCTCATGATATCTCAATGATTTGTCTTGTCTT
This sequence comes from Indicator indicator, assembly GCF_027791375.1. Lineage (NCBI taxonomy): Eukaryota > Metazoa > Chordata > Aves > Piciformes > Indicatoridae > Indicator > Indicator indicator. Next base: position 9,143,505 of record NC_072016.1, on the reverse strand, counting down.
AAACATGCAAACCTGGAGACATTCAGTAGTTATTTGGGTCTTTAACTATGGTGACTAAGTAAACCTATTGATTTTACCTAGATGTTAAGGGCATTATTTTCTGATAGGAAAGAGCACCTCATTGGACCATGTGGCAACTGAAAGGTATCTATTTTCTGAACAGAGAAAAGGGAGATACTTGCAACCCAGCTAGAGAGGAAGAGCCCTGCTACCCTCCACCTGTAATGTGCAGGTGCAGTTTCTTTGATCGAACTGCCTCTGTCAACAACCTGATGTAACTGGTATTGATAACCCATTATTAATGCTCTATTGCCATGTCATATAAAAGTTCTTTAGGACACTTGGAAGGCCACTATAAAGTGTCCCTGAAGCCTTCTCTTCTCCAGGCTGGAAAACTACAATTCAGTCAGCCTGATGTCTCAGGAGAGGTTCTTCCACCCTCTGATCGTCTTTGCAGCCCTCTGGACTTGCTACAACAATTCCACATAGTTTTTATGCTGGGGGCCCCAGAGTTTAACACAGTACTCCAGGTGGGGTCTTACAAGAGTGGAATAGTGGGGGAGAATTGCTTCTCTTGACCTGCTGGTCATGCTTCTTTTGATGCAGCCCGGGATATGATTTTCTTTCTGGGCTGCAAATGCACAGTGTGAGGTCATGTTTAGCTTCTCTTCACTTATGTATGGATTGAGATGGTCCCTTACTACCTTTGTCTTCCTCAAATTCCCTTCCGGTTTTTATCTTCTCACAGTAATTCCTGATGATTTCCATGTCTACATGTTGATGCCCAAGGGATGAAAGCAGTCAGACAATCTGTGAAATTTCCTTCCCCAGTGTGGGCACAATACATCTCCAGTCACTGAGCAAGGATGAAGTTTCTCCTTCTCAAGCAGTGACTTCACCCTTCCCTTGCTATTAGCAATAGGGTAATTCCAGTACCTGGCAGACATAGCCACAACTGGCAAATACATTGTGCACTCCCACAAAATCCTGACCTTGGGCAGTAATGAGGAGAGGAGCATAACACCCTGCTGCCAGTTGGCAGCAGGAAGCTCCTGTAGGTAAATCAAAGTGACACCGATGCTCTGCCATGGTGCTCCCTTTACAGAGTCATGTCCTTTGGCATCAGGCAGCCAGTTCAGATTGGCTGTCACAGACACTGAGAAACCTCAGGGAAGTAAACTTCAAACCAGAGAAGATAGTAATCAGCTCTGCCTTAAGCTGCACACACATGGTTTGAGGGAGACAATTAATGTTACATTTTAGATGTCAGTGGATGCTCCATCTGGCCATGGATATGTTCATCTTCCTGCTAAGAGCATATGTTTGCACTCAGTATAATACATTTCAGTCCTTGATCTCACTGTTAAATCTTCACATGCAATGGCACTTCCCAAGATATGTATTTCTCTCAAAACTCTCTTGGGTTAAAAGCCTCACTCCGCATTTTTTCCACTGAGGACAAAAAGACAAAAGCAAACACCCATCACACCTTTATAATTTGTTAGAACCAACAACACTGGGTTTAGGGTCAGCACCATAGGCAGGTAACATCAGTATGGTCACATTTATTTGAAATCATTTAGGTCACAAAGCACTAACAAAGTATTTGCAGTTGCAGAGCTCCCAGAAATGTGTAAGAAGCTGGACCTCCTGCCTTACCCTGAGATCCACAGTGTGATGGCTGAGTTGTTGTGTTGCATGTGGAACTCGCTGTGTTCCAGCACAAGACTGGAAAACTGAACTACAAAACCATCACTACTGCCCAAACCAGGTGTAAAAATAGAAAGCAATGTCCCTGCTGCCCAGCCCACTAATCTTTGGGAAATGTAGCTAATGTGCATCTATATAACAAATATCAGCTTTAGTGCTTTGAACCAGTTCAAAAAGGTTGGAGACTAAGAGTTCTTTGAAAGTTTCTTTATTCTACATGCTGTACTAATTACATAAAGTCATGCCAAACCCTACACACAAAGGAGAAGTGCAAATATTCTTTGCAAGTTCTTGACCTTCCTTTTTGGACAAATGGATTTTCCTTTGCATCCCTACTGCCTTTAAACAAACAGAACTGTTGCTTTGCCTCTGTTTATCTTCCCCTGCTGAAATCAGGTTTTAGTCTGACTTAATTTCATTTCCATTGAGATCCTTTCTCTTTGTTTAAAACTGTAGTGAATGCCAAAACCTGATCATTTACTGATCCATGGAACAGCAAAAAGACAGGTTTGTTTTGCCACTCCAGTGGCTCCTATTCAAACAACTGAGGCTATGGTTACCTCTTAGGATGCTCTACCTGTTTGTGTGTTTTTTTGTTTTTGTTTTTGTTTTTGTTTTGTTTTGTTTTGTTTTTTCCCAGACAGATGCTGGGTTCTTTGTCTATATCCTAAACCTCTGAAAAAGCAGTGCTAAACAGCTTTAAGGAAAGGTCATACAGGTGAGCCTGAAGCAAGACACTGCCTTTCAGGAAGGCTTATTAGCTTGAGCATACAGTCACTGTTCAGCATCCAGGTTCAGAGTGCACACAGGGAGAGCTCATGGTTGCCTGCAAAAGAGCCTTGTCACTCTATTATCTATTCCCAGCTGTATTCTGTCTTACTGAAGCTGATGGTCTTTTTGGCATGGATTCAGATAGAAGCATAGTCATGCCAGTGCTTCTTAATGCTAAGGTGTCCAGGAGAACTGGAAGTGATTTTAATAGGTTAAGAAAGTGATTAAGAGTCTCTACTTCAACTGATGTTCTGTGCCACCCCACTGACCATCACTTAGCTGACAGGAATCATTCACTTTTTTGAGCTATTCTAATAGGTTGTTTAGGGTTGTGGTTGCTGTTTTGTTTGGGGTTTGGGTTTAGTGAAAGACCATTAAGCAACTGCAGTAAATAAAGGGAGAGTATTGTTGAATACTGATTTTTTTTTTCCATTAGGAATATACCTGATCTTTTTTTTTTTTTTATGGGTGTTTAGGTGCTTTAAGTAGTCAAGACTGACACTTGACATTAAAAAATAGGTATTGCTTTACTTTGTCTTGTATATCAATGTATTTCCACAACAGATAGATGTTTTTGTTTGTTTTGACACGGTGTAAGGCACTGTTTTCACCATTCATTTAGTATACAAATGTGTCCTTGTATGTTTTAAAACAAAATCAGTCTGAATTCAATACAGCTGACTTGCCTGGAAACATTTGATGGATCTCAGTATGAGAATTGCTCCAAGAAAAGGTTTGAAAGAGGGTGTCCATTTTCAGAACAGGTTGCTGTTAAAACACAAGTGAGGGAATAGGAGAAAGGTAGATCTGGATCTTAGTGATCACAGAATCACAGAATCAACAAGGTTGGAAAAGACCTCAAGGATCATCAAAGTCCAACCTGTCACCCAAGACCTCATGACTACTAAACCACGGCACCAAGTGCCACGTCCAATCCCCTCTTGAACACCTCCAGGGATGGTGACTCCACCACCTCCTTGGGCAGCACATTCCAACCTCTAACAACTCTCTCCATGAGGAACTTTCTCCTCACCTCAAGCCTAAACCTCCTCTGGCACAGCTTGAAACTGTGTCCTCTTGTTCTGGTGCTGGTTGCCTGGGAGAAGAGACCAATCACAATAGCACTATTCTGAAATATGACAGACACTTTAAACCTTTGAGCTCTCCCCTGGTGAGGGCAAGCTATTTCCTGGTTCACATCAGTTCTGGTGCAGTCTTGTAGCACTGGACCTGGATTCATGATTTTTTTCCAGTTCTGGTCCTGTTTCTACCATTGCCCCACAGTGTGTACTTGTAACCTGTCCTCACCCATACCCTTCCTCTGTCTAATCCTCTCAATCTTCCAAAGGGAAGGACTGAGCAGCCCTCTTACAAACACGTTAGGATGAAGAGTTTTGAGATAGTGACATTTACTTTTCTTCTGATCCAGAATAAAACCAGGAAACCCTGGGGAGAAAGGGAGGAAATATATTATACTTGGACAGATTTAAAAATGCGAAGAGAAATGCAAACTATTTCAGCCTTTGAAGTTACATTTTAAACCTGCAGAATATAGGCCCAGAATTCAGTCTGACTTTTCATTTCAAAGAAGCTTTGTTGCAAAATTCTTCTGTTAAATATTACCAAACCTTCCCCAGATCCCTTGCCCCAGTGAAATTTCAGCTGAATAGGGCATGGGGTATTTCTCTGCAAATAAAAAGTATGTTCCCACAAAACCCACATTTTACAATTCCTACTTTATTTCAACTATGCTTTTTCTTGATCAGGACTAATATAATCACAGCACTTAGATTGACAGGATCTGTAAGTTATGTCATCATAATAATAATAATAACAATAGTAACTAGGAGGAGTGCCTCAAGCATCTCTGCCTGTTTAGCCATATAATTCTTGCAACATATTTTAATTATTTTTCTGCTGTCTCAATTCTTAACAGTGCTGGAAGGCAGCAACTGCAAGTAAATATTTCCTAGCCCTAAAATAAACTTCTTGGAAAGAAACAGCAACCCTGGAGATAATCATTCTGGTCATTTTTCAGGACTCTGTATTCTGTGTTTCATCACAAGGCATTTTGTATTTACTCCCAATATCATTTTGCTTTATTGTGTTCTCAGCACCATGGTTCTTCTTCCAATGTGCTTCATATATTTTCCTTGGAACATAATCTTCTTCTATGTGTGATTGTGCAAACAGGCTTTTTGCAAATGCAATTTCTTTTTTCAATTGGTTTATCAAAGAGCACAGCCATCTACCTGGATTAAATGAGCTCATTAGGAAATTAAAACTTTTAGCTGCTTTTAAAACACAGTTATGTTATTTTTAGTCAACTCTTTTCTTTTTCTTCCATGCCAAACTCATTGGTCTGCAATATAATTAATTATACACACAGACAAATGAACTGGAAGAAAATTACCTTTCTTCTGTGTAATAGATTAGTTTTACTTTGTGCATACAGAGGTATGTCTTCCTGTTGGTGTATCCTGAGGATAGGAAAGAAATTTATGACAGTCCTACTGAAAAGGCTAATGGAAGTCAGATGCATTTTCCTGCCCTCTGGCAGCTTTCTCGGAACCAAGAACAAAATTGGAAAGTGCAGAGTGTTGCAATGCTGGACATTTAAAGTAAATTCCTAAGAATTTTCAGCCAAAGCACTGTGCTCTTATCCGTGGAACTCTGATTGATTTCAACTACCTTGGAAGAGTGATTCATATAAGGGAATTTGACCAAGATTGAGGCAGGGGGAATTTTGGAATTAATTAATTAAAAGAACTCATTTAGATGAGTTGAACTAACTCATCAACTATGAATTCATATCATATGTATCAACCCAACATTTTTCCTCTCTGTCTTTTTTCTTTTCTTGCCCATTTTCACTCTGAGACCACAGTATTTTTGAAAATCATCCTGACTTATTTTTTATCTTGTTAAATTTCTTCAACTCCAGAGGGAAATTTTTTTTTCTTCATTTGCAATACTGCATTTTTAAACAAATGTTACACATTTGTTTCCCCAAAGCTTCTACATTATTTTTTTTAATCTATTTTTCTTTCACTGAAACAAGCCAATAACAATATCATGATACCAGTTGGAGTGGAGTATGAAATGCTTTGGCAATGTGATGGCTTAATCCATGAATAATATTACCTGGTGTAAAATTCCTTTGAATTTTACAAAACTTTCAAAATTTCTGAATCAAGTTCAGACTTGACATCTAAACACTTGACATTCCCTGAAGGATACCTTAGTGACAGTCAAGACTGAAAGCTCAGTTATTAGGAGTGTTTTGTTTACCATAACCTTAGTAAACATGGATATGTTAGATGCATGGTTAAGATGTCCTGCTCTGCAGAAGGAAAAGTGAATTTTGTCTGGAAAGGAAAGCTCAGCTGTTTTACCATGTGCTCTGGTCAACCTGGTCTAGTTGAGGATGCCCCAGTTAACTGCAGTGGGGACTGGACTAGATGACCTGTGGAGGTCCCTTACAATCCAGACCATTCTATTATTCTATGATTCTACTCTAGGAGTCACTGGGATTCCAATACATTACAAAACACATTTCAGGATTATGGTTTTTGGCCCATATATGCTAAAATAATTCAGTGTTCTCCTGATGGCATTCACACAATTGTCAAAGAACATTAGGTGCCTACACGTTACTAGAAACAGGCAAAATAATTTCCTGATGATGATTTTTCTCTCATTCCTCAACGCCCTGTTTGGCTTTTAAAAAATGAAGATAATCACAGAAGGATTGTGAAGATAGATGCATTAAAGATTATGAGATAAACTCAGTGATGTGGGCCCTGCAAGTTTCTTCTCTGAAGGAAGTTAACACAATCTGGGAAAGGGAAGTATGCACACGCTCACTTCGATGTCTTTTGCAGTAGTAGGAAGAGTTCAATGTGTGCTTAATCTGAAGCTCATACTCAAGTGCTTTGTTGAATCAGTCTCTGTAAAAACAATCCAGCCTCTCCTAAACAATGTTTTTCTTCTTCTATGCTCCTGACTAGATTGAGCAATGTACTGTTTAATTACATAAGAATCACTGAATATTGCCATTCAGCTCACTTGCAGGGAATGCTTCAGATTTTACTGTCCCCTTATCTAACAGATGTGACATCTTTGCATTAGATTATCTTACCCTCTAAATAACAAGCCTCCCTTATAATTAATTATATATGAAAAGGCAAGAAAACACATCTCAGAAAGGCTTTTTTGACAATAAAGCTGCATAAAGAGCAGAATTGCATTTTTTAATCAGTCTGAAATGAGGCTTGGAATTATACAACTTCTCACGGAGATACTTCATGCAAAGTGGAATGAAATTCAGAAGTGCTTTGCTCTTATGAAATGTCATTAAAATCAGTGGAAAACACAGGTGCAGGAAACTAGGCTGATGGAGGCCTATCTTTGAGCTGGGACATGTTATTTTGCAAATGACTAAGGAAGATGACTGCTGACTTGTTCTGTGCAGTGAGTGGAAGCCAAATCACAAAATAAGCCCAAAGAGATGCATGAGGCTTTCATCTGAAAGATGTCTGTAGAAATACTGCCCATATCTGGTATTCAGGGAGATGTGTAAATATTCAGTCCTTCTCCTAGCAAGAATTTCCTGAACTGATCCAGAGCTGACAGTCTCAGGCTCAGTTCAGAGGAGTAGGGTCAGAATTAGGAAAGATTTCATGACTGCTGGTAGAAAGAGTTGCTGCATAAAGAATAGAGAGATTTGGAGGCCAAATGAAGGAAAGAAATATCAGTCAAAAATAATGGGCAGCAATAAAAATGACACAAACTTTTACAGCTTACTATGGAACTTAGGTGCACAGGTCTTTGTGCCATGGGCTATGTATGTCAGGCTATGGGCACAGCTGGGAGATGGTATAGGCATTAGCCTCACATCTGCTCTTAAAATCCTCAAATTCCACCATAATTCAGCTTGCAGAGATGTTAGGCAGACTTTTCCAGGGCTGTGGGGGGAAAAAAATATCACTTTTATTGTAGTAAGGTGTAAAACTAACCAACTTGCAGCTTCACTGAGTGTGTGAGTCCTGTGCAAACACAGAGTGACTTGTCCACCTAAACATTTCAGATAACATTTTAAAAGAGAAAAGGAGTGTATTCTTAAAACTAACCCAAGAGAATAAGGAATGCAATAAAGGCAATATGAAAACAGGGGTTGAGCCACTAGCTTGACTCTAGCCTGACTTTTTCTGTTGATGAGTGCAACCTGGTATTCTCCCCTTGATAAATTAAATCAAGCATTGATGAATATACAAATCAGTCAGTCTGAGTATTTAATGTTTCTTGTATATACAATGTGCTCTTTATAAATCCTTTAGCATGTTCCTACTTGGAGGTATGCATTTCATGGGAATTGATGGTTTGGAATAGGTTCATCACTCATTTCACCAGAAAAAAAAAAAAAGAGCAAGGGGGTGGATATGATAAATTGCTAACTACAGGCATCAACATATTTTAATGCCCTTGGTCAATTGCTTCCCTCAGACTTTGCCTGCAGTGCAGGGTGGTGTGATAGTTCACAGGCTTTAATATTACAAAAGTGTTTAAATTAACAATTTTGTTTTTTTTTTCCCCACACATTTTACTGGGTAGATACAGTACATTTTAAAATGCCCCCCAGTATTCTCAAAAATCCCTTAAAGGTTGCATTTAAGCTGAGACAAGGCTGCTCTGTCAGACTTGCACAGCCATAAGTGTCTGTCGCACTCTTCAGTCTTGCTGCCCCAAATCACATCATAGTAATTCCTACTCTGAAAAATTTCTCCAGTAAATTAAGATGCTCCATGGACAGCTCATGGCTGAATAGTAAGAAGTTAGGGGTCTGCTGTTAGACTTGCTGCTGTTGAACTGTTTGCAGGTTTTTCATTATGTTCCTGCAATAAAATCCCAAATAATGAATCGTTTCCTCTGCCAGTCTCCTGGAGATCTTTGCAGAGATACTCTGTTTCCACTAACATTTCACAAATCTTTCTCTTAAAGGCTTAGAGTAATATTCACTTACATATTCCAAATTACTCATAAAAAGGTGCATCCTTTTCTGTTTGACTCACTCTATTTCTTTTTCACATCTCCCCCAGCTGGATGTCTGTTACAGTTATTAGGACACAAGGTACATTGAAATGAAGAGACATTAAAAAGGCTTTACATTATCCCTTACATTATCCCTTTCTCCTTTGAGATAACATTATCCTACCTGAATTAGGCCATGTATGCTCCAGGCAATGAGAGATGATCTAGGGGTAACAAGTGGCACAGGAGATCCTACAGTCAGGTTAGGAAAGTGGGGCTAATTAGTCATTTGCAGAAACAGAACAGAGTATTTCAAAGACAGCTTCATGCAGGTACCCCTGCACTACTGAGGAATGAAGTCTGTATCTCTGAGCAGTGCTATGTAGTTGATTGGCATGGGTTAGCCCTAGCATTTGCACATCATGTGCCATTTTACACATCCATGAGGCCTTCAGAGAACCCTCCTACCATAATGACCTGTTTAACTGCCTTGAGCAAAGTACAGAAAATACTGAGTGTGCTCCTTGCTGTTTCTGAAGTGTGATTGTTTGGAAGACATTAGGAAAAGGCAAAAGTTATTCTGGAAAAGTGGTCAGAAGTTTTGATTGTCTGAGTTAACATTGTCATTTAAAGATGGTTTAGAAAGGGTACTGTGCACACAGGGGACCCCCAAAATTAAAACCTCCCTTGGAGCAATTTCAGCCCAGATACATCAGTCATGTTGCTTTGTGTCTTACTGCTAGAAATGCTCCTTGTTGAGGGATCAGGACCACACTGATTAGAGTGATGAAGAGATGTATGTTACTCAGAGATCTTGTCAGAAAGTTAGATATCATGAATGATTTTAGGACTTTATCTTCCTCTGAACTATAGGTTGGATTCATGGAGCTTTTATAATCTCATTATAAATATAATCTCATTTCCTTTGTTTTGAAGTTATTAATAACCAGTTTTCCTCCAGGTATCTTGTGTCTCTCTGTCCCTGTCTTTCTCCCTGTTTGGAGACCTCTGGGTTTTTAGTTGTTTGTTGTTTTGTTGTTTTTTTTTTTTTTTTTTTTTTGCTATAGTTGATTATGTTAGTGTCCTCCAGGATAAAATACTTCAGCACTTAAAAACTCCTGAGATTTGTATGAGAATAATTTCTCAGCCTGAAAAGCAAAGGTTTAGGTGGATAAAATACAACCAATCTACATATGTAGGAGATTTACCCTTTTCTCCATTGGTACTTTAAAGCCAACAGAATTTTTGAGTCTGTAACTGTGACCAAGACAAGGGCAATTTCTGAAGACCTCTTCCTTCCTTCAAGATGATCACTGTCCATGCAGATGATAAATGATTTGTCTCTGAGGCAAGTGATGGTTTCTGAAAGAGCTCAAGGGATCATAAACAGGCCACTGATACGCAGTGCTTAAAGGCTTGCCTTTCATTCTACCACTGCTTAGGTTTTACAGAGGCAACTGAAAAGATACATATTTCTGGTGGCTCTGGGATCCAGTGAGGAATGAAACAGTATTTGAAATTTTGAATGCAAACCCCAACTGAAATGACATCCCAGTGTGAAGCAAGCACATTTGTCATTTTCTACTGGCAAGCTGGATATCTACTTTACAGCTTTGACTATTAACAGTGAGCTACTTAGCTGAAACATGACACACATGCAATGGGATGTCAGTTTTCCTTTCCAGTCTGGAAATGCCAACATTTCCCTCAATTAATTTCTTTGGCTGGGTGAGTTTACAACTTAATTTATGTCTAGAGAGCAATGGAGTTTAGATTCAAAGTGCTGTCTAACTTTTTTTCTCCTGCCACTCTTTGTAACTCTCTGCTTCTGACAAAGGAGATATTACATGAATTTCTGAAAGAAAGGAGTTGTCCTTGCTGGCTTCTCAAGATGAAGTGTTCTTCAAGTACCTCACTTGTTCTCTACTAGCTCCTTTTGACTCCATCATCACCAAAATGGAGATATCAGAAGTAGTTATTCAGTTGGAGGGTATGTCATGTACAACAGCATTGGCTTAAGAGCCACTGAAAGTGGAGCAGAGGATGTCATACAGTGGATGCAACTCACTGATCTGAGCATAGAGCAGCCCTGGAAATATTAAGTGTGGGCAGCTCAATTTTGCTTCAGTCTACGCTTCTAAAAGCTTCCAACAACTCTTTCCTAAGAAGGAGGATGAAGGTGCAGGGAGTAAAATCTTGGAGAGTTTCTATGAAGAGAGCTTGTGTCATATCCCACAGTCTCACTTTGATGCTCGTTTTGATGCTTTCATCTACATAAATTAATGCAGCATACTTCCAGACTCCAAAATTTGAGGAACACATTTAGTATTCTGTGTCCCTGTGATGCTATTGTTTTCCTTTTCTTTGCAGTGAAATTAAAACTTAGGAGCGTGTGGAAGTAGTTCATTGCCCTCTGCAATTGTGGCATTTGACTCTTTGGCTGAGAGAGGAAACTGAACTAGAGATGCTAAGGTTTGTGCTCATGAATGTGGCATTCGTAGCAAGGAACAATTAAAGTCCTCTGGGGTCCATAGTCATGGGGGCATAATTTATAATATGTCACTATTGCCTTTCATATTTGTTAGTGTTTGTTTGCATTGGTGTTATACTGCCTATTTTTTTAACCTTGCCAAATGTTTCTCAAGTTTCAAGTGATTTCCTTTCATCAAAAGATAAGAGTTCATCCTCTGTAAGTGTTGCTGGTTTGGTGTGTGATCTGCAGAAGCACAGATTTTAAGTCTGTTCTTGTTGATCTTCTGAATTGCACAACCCAAAGAATATCACCTGGTAATTCTTACATCAGACCTTCTGCTTGGCCTAGAACAATATGTGTCAATAATGTGTCATTGTGATGTAAAGATCTGAATTGCTGAGGAATCATCATATTTTTGCCCAATGTTCAGTTTTTGGCTGAAACTGGTAATACCGAACAGTATCTTGTTAAACATCTCATTTCACTTCAAAAATGTCATATATTTCATACAAGCCCCCTGAAATACAACCTGTACTGTTAGGCATGATAAATTTTATATATATATTCTTGGTACACATCCAATAAATTTTTAGTGTGATAGAGTAGGTAGTGAAATTGGGAGAGGAAGACTTAGATTAATTGTTACTACAGGAACAGAATTTTTCAAGGGATTTTTAGATGTTGCTTTGTACTTTGACTGCAAATACCATGCCTGGGAATTTTGAGAACTTTTCTTCTATTTCCAAAGAGGACTTCAAAGTACAAAGGCTCCACATTATGAGGAAGGTTGTATTCAGAAATCTTATTTTGTAGGCAAAGAGAAAGCACACCTTAAATACATATAAAGCTCAGAGTTTATTGTTGTTATAACTGTAACAGTCAGCATTAGCAGTCCAGATCTAATTACAAAAAAAAAAAAAAGAATAATCATATAAATATAAATGTCATATACACACTTCCCAATTCCTACCATTCCCCTGTTGTCATGCTTCCCCTTCCCCTGTTCCTCAGGGTGCTAAGGTTTCATCCTGGCTTTGGTGCTGGTGGGATACTCTGGAGACTCGTCATCATCCGGAAACCATTGTAGGGTGCAATATGCTGTTTGTGTTGATGGTTCCTCTTTCCTGAGTCTAGGATCCACTTGAGGTCATCTAACACATTCGTGACACCCCTCACACACTTTCATAGATGATACAGGACTGTGCACCTGCTCATGCCAGAGCACTTAATCTTGACAGGAACCTTGACAGGCTGGAGAGGTGGGCACAAACCAACCTCATGAGGTTCAACAAGACCAAGTGCAAGGTCCTGCATCTGGGTCGAGGCAATCCCAAGCACAAATACAGGCTGGGCAAGGACTGGCTAGAAAGCAGCCCTGAGAAGAGGGACTTGGGGGTGCTGGTGGATGAGAAGCTGAACATGACATGTCAGTGTGCACTTGCAGCCCAGAAAGCCAAACAGATCCTAGGCTGCATTAGGAGAAGTGTGGCCAGCAGGTCAAGGGAGGTGATTCTCCCCCTCTACTCAGCTCTGGTGAGACCCCACCTGGAGTACTGCATCCAGTTCTGGAGTCTCTATTACAAGAGGGATCTGGACATGCTGGAAGGTGTCCAGAGAAGGGCCACCAGGATGAGCAGAGGGCTGGAGCACCTCTCCTATGAGGAGAGACTGAAAGAGTTGGGGCTGTTCAGTCTGGAGAAGAGAAGGCTCTAAGGTGACCTTCTTGTGGCTTTCCAGTATCTGAAGGGGACTACAAGAAAGCTGGGGAGGGACTTTTTAGGCTATCAGGTAGTGATAGGACTAGGGGGAATGGAACAAAGCTGGAAGTGGGGAGATTCAGGCTGGACGTGAGGAAGAAGTTCCTCCCCATGAGAGTGGTGAGAGCCTGGAATGGGTTGTCCAGGGAGGTGGTTGAGGTCCCATCCCTGGAGGTGTTTGCAGCCAGGCTGGATGAGGCTCTGGCCAGCCTGATGTAGTGTGAGGTGTCCCTGCCCATGGCAGGGGTTGGAGCTAGATGATCCTTGTGGTCCCTTCCAACCCTGACTGATTCTATGAATCCATGATTCTAATCTTCTTTTTCTGCATTGGCTGCACTGACATTTCTCTGACATGAACGTGGGAAGGACTATGCTCTCACAACAACTTAGGACAAGAAACAGCTTTTTCCTGACCAGACTCATGCGACTTGCTCGCATTGGCATGATGAAAACAAGCTCCAGAGCAAGAGTCAGGAAGAAATGAATTCCTTAGATGAAGAGTGGCCATTGCAGATTTTAACTTGTGTGTTTAACATAGAAAACAATGCATTTTGCTTCAGCATCTGAGTATTTGCTGCTAATAAATGTCTTCAGCCTGCAAGATGAAAGCATTGGTCGTGACTTCGAGATCTGTGATGCACAGCACTGGCTTAAGTATTTTCTTATTTATTTATTGATTGTTTTGGTTTTTTTTTCATGATACTAACAATCTATAATGTTATAGTATCTGGAAAAGGAGGACTCAGAGGTAGCCCTGGTCTTGAGGGAGGAGAAACTGATGTGTTGTTAGCCCTCTGGGATTAGTCAGTGGATGATCAGAATCAGTAACCGGCATGGCTGATGTTCTCATATCTGTGTCCTGGTTAGTAATTACACTCATTCAAAAGCATGAAAATTCTTCCAACAAGAATGTGAATGAATAACTCTGAGGCTTTATAATGGATGATTTTTAAAAAGAAAGAAGATTAGAATTTTTCTATGGCAAATAAAAGGCCATTTCCTTAATATGCAAAGCATTTATTTTCATGCAAGCTGTGCTTGTGTGGTTTCTCTGGACAGGAATCCAAAGCAGCTGTGCTTTTCTATTTGAATTCCTCTGCAGGTTGTAATGAAGCATGCTCCCAAACTACTGAACAGCAGTTAAGGCTCTATTTTTAATCTTGTCATTCTTATCTTGTTCCAAACTGCTCAAGTTTTGTACCTCATGGATTTTAAGTTGCCAATGGAATTAATAAAAAGAAAGAAGTGAGGAAAGACACAATCCTGTTGTTCCATAATGCAGCCAAGTTCCCATCACTTTCCCCTTGTTAACCACACACTGGAAGCAGCTGCCCTCTCACTTTGCTTAAGCATGAAGGGAACAAAAGCAGAAAAGTTCTCATTAGACCAAAGAAGCAATCCTAAAGACTGAAAATATCCAGAAAACCTATCTGTGTGGGTAGAAAGAATACATCCTAGATCCTATTCTGTATGATTCCAGTGTGCTTGCAAAATGCTGGAGTCAGGTGAGTAGTGAGGGAAGTTGGTTGGTTCATGGCCAGACTGAAAAAGTACCACCCTAAGAAAAAGTTTCCATTCTCAAAAGAGACATTTCCTGAAATTAAAAGTGCTATTTTTAAAAAGCCTGAATGGTTCATTTAGCAAGCACTGGTATGAGATGGTTTACCTTTACCAAATCTGAATGTCTGGGTGTGAAAGTATATGGGCTGGCTCTCAACAGAAAATCACAGGAGGGTCTGCCTAAAAATTCAAGATGAGATCATCACTCAGCTCCAGCAGGCAAAGAGCAACCACAGTGCTAATGAAGAGAGGGGGAGGAAGAAACTCTGTAGTCCCAGTCACCTTGCAGGGAAGCTGTCCCTGTCCTTCCCATCTTGCCTGGTCTTCCTCATGGTGCCCTATAAGTTCTCAAAGCTTATTGTGTCCATTTGCCAAGAGCTCCAAACTAGAAATCTGCTGCTTTGTTTTCTCGCTTTTTCTCTTTCACTGTGGGTCTGACCTTGTGGAGAACTAGCAACAAATTTAATCTCTGTGGAAACTATAGCACTATGTCCCTGGGTTGCCCAGGGAGGTGGTTGAGGCCACATCCCTGGAGGTGTTTAAGGCCAGGCTGGATGAGGCTCTAACCAGACTGCTCTAGTGTGAGGTGTCCCTGCCCATGGCAGGGGGGTTGGAAGTAGATGATCCTTGTGGTCCCTTCCAACCCTGACTGATTCTATGATTCTATTTGATGATTCTATGTCAGGACAAGTCCTTGGGAAGAGAGCATCTAAGGATTCCCTGATGTAGGGGTAGTGGGCTGATCAGACCACTTCCAAAAGAGGTATGTTCATCACTCATGCTGCACTCGGTCCTGTCTGTCTCCAACATTTACTCTTCTCCACTGACAGAAGATTAGTTCCTGCTGTAACAGTAAAGACTGTACTGTGAAGGATATAAATTAACATTTCCTCATGCTTACCTGCCATACCTTACCTCATAAAAATTCTATTTCCTTACAGTGTTTCCCTTTATTTTAGTGGCACTCTTCCCTTCAGCAGATATGGCTTTTGCCATCGCAATATTGCATCTTATTCCCTGAAGCACTTATTGAGTATGCATCCCAAGTTTAATGGACCTGGAGCATAATTATCCTTATCATATTAAAAATTTGACTGACAGCACTTGGCCATTTTTAGTTTTTATTTTTTTTCTTTTCCAAATGAATCACAACACAGAAAATATCTTAAAACCCACCACAATCCAACAAGCCAGAATTCTCCTGTCAGCTGCATCTCAAACTGCCACATTTACTGACATTTTGTTTGAATTTCTTGCTGGGTAAGAAATGCCTGGGAGCAAATGCCCAGTGGAAAAGGCTAGTTCCCTGCTGAGATTTGTACTTTTTTTGGGGTGTTAATCTAATATACTGTATAATCTAACAATTTTGTTTCCATGTGAACGCAGAATTGACTTGGAGAGTGGGAGAGGAAGATTGCTAACGTATTCTGTGCTAATATGGGATCATGCTAGCTAACACTCTGTAATTGCCTTGACTGAGAGAGAATATTTTGCACTGAGGTGAAAAGTTTTGTTATTGTTTTCCAGAAACCATTTTCTTTTTAAATTGCAGTTGTAGTCTGTTTGAATTGGTGACACTGAGTGATAATAAGGGAAATCTTTCCGATAACGTAACAGAAAAACCCAAACAGCAACAACAAACTTGGGGAAAAAAAAAAAAACAAAAAACAAACAACACATTGTAATCAGATATTTCTAAACAAATACATTTGAAAATTGTCATGGACTTAACTCAAAGGAGGGGTGAGGGATGGTTTAAAGATGCACCCCCCACAAAATAGCAGACAAGCTATTATTATTTATCTAGAGGTGATTATTATTTATCTAGAGGTGATTATGGTTGTCATTTGACTGCCATTTTTCATGTTCTTTTCCCTCTCACTGCATAACATTAACACATTAATAGTTGGGGATCAAATCCAAATATATTCTTGGGTCAGATTGATTTTTTTTTTTTTTTTTTTTGGACATCTGATGTTTAAAATCAATTATATGCCCAGTTTGCTTGGGAGATCAGTGCTGCAAATCCTACAGTGTGGCTGTGACCATGACATATGCCTTAACAAATGGAGTTAATCACTGCACACTGATATGTCAAGATTTGTCCTAAGGAGGCAGCCCCATGCTGTTTCCTATTTTATGTATGCACTGTCTGCATGATTGAGTATTGCATTAGTCCCAAGATTTGCAAGGATGAATTCAAGTATATATGACAAGTACCACTGATAATATATGGCTGTGGGCAGTACTTTACTACCTGAAGGATATCTACCAGCTAGTGAAAGAATGATAAGCTGAAATAGAAAGCCAAGCCCAAAGGAAACTTTCAAAATTATTTAAGAGCATTACATGCATTCATCCATGTGCTCAGAAGATGTTTATTCTTCCCTCATGCCTGCTGGTCTAGTTTGGGAACACAGTTCATTCTGGCTAGCTAGGAGAACCCATCTCAAAGGAGGTGGATGCTGTTTATGAGTAGAAACTCTCTATGCACTTGCTTTCACCCCTGAGAAAGATGTATCTGGAATGTGGCAGGAGTTCCCAGAGGAATGGGACCAGGGAAGGATATGTATCTCTTGATTACAAATACAGATGTAGAATTAGAAGAGAAAGAAGAAACACCAGATCCAACCTATCACCCATATCTAATGCAAATGCAGCTGCCAGGTTTCCCAGCTTTGATTTTGGGATAGCTCAAAGTATTAAAATAAATTAATGTTAATGAGCTTGAAAGGAAAGAAGTGGAGAGGAAAAGAGATCCCTTTACCCTCCTCTTCCCATTCAACATATTCTTCTGTGTTTTTTTCATTTCAGTGTCCCTATTTGTCTGCCTATAGGTGAACCTGGGTCTCTAACATTATTCCAGAAGAAAGTCAATGGTTTCATGTTTGTGGTTGGTTGTTGTTTTTTTTTTATTTCTCATGGTCCTAGTTACCTCACCAGACGACAGCTAATGGACTGAAAAGGTTATGTCAATTTTTACATCTCAGAAACTTCTGAAACATAAGCACCTGGAAGTTTTCACTGTTCAGTTCTGGAGATCGTTCAATAATCAAACAAAACAATCTTTTTTTTTTTTTTTTCCCACCTACTTGAAACTTTCAGACTAGGATTAATTTAGTCTCTTCTCTGACTGAGAAATACCTGTTCTAATTCTCCTCTATGTGAAAGAGTGATTCACAGAAAAATTCTTAACAGAAAAGAGAGATTGCCCATTGGAATGGACTGCCCAGGGAGGTGGTGGGGTCAGCGTCCCTGGAGGTGTTTAAGAAGACACTGGATGAGATACTTAGTGCCATGGTCTAGTTGATTAACTAGGGTTGGGTGATCAGTTGGCCTTGATGACCTTGGGTGTCCCTTCCAACCTGGTTGATTCTGTGTGATCTTCAGAGGTGGTGTAAACTCCATGTTTAAGAGCCAGTCACAACAGAGCAAAGTATTCCACAGAAAAATACAGAGAGGAATATCTTCACATGGAGTCTGGCACGTGGATTGTGGCCATTCACAAAAGCAAGCAAAAGATTCTGGCTAGTTTGATCAACTAATATGACCTATGACCTGCTGAAGAAAATATTCAGGGCCAATTTATCGCTTTTATGCAATAAGATGGTCAAAATGTTTTCATCACATCTATTGCCTGTGATTTTCCAATTTCAGATTTCAGAATTTCGTTTGCAAATAACCTTTTTTCACTGTTTGAGTTCTGCAGTCAGGTGTCAGTAGCTGAAGCAACAGTCGAACACATCTATGAACTCATCATATTTCTAGCTGCTAAGCCCAGTTCAGAGCTCTGCTCACCTAATACACTCTTTGAAGAACCACTTACCTAATGAAAGCAAAAAGTATGTGTCTTAAAGTTTTCCTGGAGGTCTTCCCAGAAAATGGTACAATCTTGATGCTTCTAAGAGAATCTGCTCCCTCCGAACTGGTCATTGAAAGGAGGACTAGATAGTCCCTTGAGAAAAGAAGTCTCCACAGAAGTCTCCACTACTGATAGCTTTAGCTGGCAGGATGTAGAGTGTGTCAGAGTTAAAAGCACAAACTACTGCTGCTTGAGTTCAAGAGAAGCTTCTGCAGCTGCTCTCAGACTTGGAAAGTTCTTCTACTCCTTTTCCATTCCATGAGCATGGTAGATGGAGCACACAGTGGTCCTCCAGAATTTGCTCTCTCCTTGTGCTGCTATCCACACACCCACAACTAACTACTCCATCCTTATAAAAAAAGGCCATCTTCATTGTAACTTCTGGAGGTGTCTAAAGAAACTCATTGCCTAAATTGTTCCTAGGGGACTACAGATTTTATGTGAAGTAGGCACATGCAGATTTTTAAGTTTTTATTCCACCTGTTAAATATTATTTTTTTTTTAATTAAAAAAAAAAGCTGTTTTCTCAATTTAGTTCTGGTTATAGAATCTTGGAGGCAGGAAAAAAAGAAGTAGGAAATGGTTAAGACTTTCTGTGAGACAAATGATGCTGTACACAAGAGAAAATAATCCTAGTCTCAATTCTCAGTCCTCAGAATAAGGGAAGAGCCCCAAACTCTTCCTTCCCAGCAATGGCATGCTTCCAGAACACCAAACAAAGAGCATATGGAGTCCTTTACTTAGTATTTTCTGTACCCTGACTGCACAGATTAAAAACAAAGTACAGTGATAAGACAAGGAACAATGGGTTCAAACTAGAACATAGAAGATTTCACCTCAACATGAGGAGAAACTTCTTTACAGTGAGGGTGACAGAGCACTGGAACAAGCTCCCCAGGAGGGTTGTGGAGTCTCCTTCTCAGGAGACTTTCCAAACCCACCTGGATGCATTCCTGTGCAGACTACCCTAAGGGATCCTGCCCTGGTTGGACCTGATGATCTCCTGAGGTCCCTTCCAACCTCTGATATACTGTGGTACTGTGATACTACAAACAGCAGACATTTCTAGACATCATGTAGGGCTTACTTCTTTCTGTCCATCATGGTGCTGTGGCACTAAGCTCTAGATTTGGGCTGGCTCCATTCAAAGGAGTGATCAGATTCTTTGCCTGTCTAGCAGTTCTCGGGAACCTCTAGCTCCCAGTGACCTCAAGCTGATATTAATCTTTCTGAATGGTCTGCTAATGTTTGCAGCAATGGCTCCAGAGTATTGTAGCCAAGATTTTTTGTATTTTTTTTTCTAATGCAATTAACACCACTATCCATTTGTCCCTGCAATGTTTTTCTGCATTGTACTCTCCTGCCACCCTGGTGTTCTTGCTGCAGTGTCTAGTTAATTAGCACTTGGTCTGTCTTCTTGATACTTTGATTCCAGTCTCATTACATTATGCAAATCTGTGTCTTTGCTGAATCTGCTACGTTTTAGGCCACATGCTGAAACAATCAAAACCCCTCTGCATCCCGTTGTCAATGTCCTCTCTGTTGCTGGGGCTTTTTAATTTCTTTGCATGTGTGTGTGTATGTGTGTGCTTCCTAATTTAGAAGCAATTGAAATGTTAATTTCAGTTCTCATATAAACAGAAACATTGTCATTCTAAGTAGATGGCATGAAATGACCAGGTTTAATTTCCTAAGCATTTCTGCCTGAACTTCTTATATTGAGAGATATAGGTATCAGCTTAGTGTTCAGGATCATCTTTCCTCATTCATGGGTGTTATGGGATGTGGACCTAATCTTGTAAACTGAAGGGAAAAGCCATTATTTCAACATCTGGCAATTAGATATTAAGCTGAATTATCAACCTGAAGCTTGGAGCTTAAAATATGAGCTTAAATAAACAAATTGGGGAAAGCAATCATATGGTGTCGCTCCATCACCTGCGAACAGTAAGAACAAATAAATAGTAACAAAATGTTTTGCAGTAAGATCTCCAGTGTCCTAAGAATGTTCCAAGTACCTGAGATAATTAATTCCTCATTCAAGGACTTTTTCAGTCAGTCACACTTACAAACTGGTCGTGCATACCCCCTTCAGAATTGGAATTTTGTTTGTTTTTGGGGGTTTTTTTTGTTTGTTTATTTATTAACATGTTGAAACCAGGTTCTTGGCAGCCTAGTGAACAGTAGAAAGTCCAATAATCAGCTTATTATTGGATGTCAATCAAATACCATAACAGTATCACTGGGGTTAGACTCAGCAGGATAACTGGGACTGCAGGTAAACTTGCAATTTTTGGTGCCACTTTATTTTGCTTTATTAATTATGTTGACTGCAACTGGAAGCCTTGAATAATGAAAACAGACAACTCTTAAACACGGCTAATGTAGAAAACCATCTGCCCCTCAGAAATATCTCCTGTGAGTTAGACCTGTTTTCTTGGATATTAAATGCAGATCTCTCCTTTTACCCTTCCACCCTTTAGGAGACCCTCACAGAGCAGCAGATACTGGGTGCAAAGGTCCTGTCTCTCCTCCAGGCTATTTGATGGCACAGGAAAAAAGGCAGTGCAATTCATTTGCCTATAGTCAGGAAAGGTGTTAGCCATCAGTGACGATATTTCTGGTTTTCATGTTTGTTCACATGAGATCATAGGGGATTTTGTCTTCTTTACTGTGCTTGCTAGCCAACACTAATTCTTGTAATCTTGCAATATCAAAGTAGTATTTCCTTCCTTTTCCTTCTCCCTTTAAGCTGCTCTTTAGGAACAACGTTTTGAAGGCAAAGACGAAAGAAATTTCATTTCTTTCTTTGTCTTACTAGAACCCTTCTGAAGAGAATGAATCAAACTGCTAATTATAAACCAGCTTACACTCAGAGATTAAAAGAAGATACTGTGAGAGGATACTTGTCAGGCATCTTTTTAGAAATGCTGGAGGGCACACCTAAATGAGACAAATGGGGTGAGGTGGCACAGAACATGCTACATGGGGATTTGCAGTGATCTGTGATGATGAAAGCAATAAGATCAGTGGCAGACAGACAAAAATGATTAATTGCTAATTCTCTGAACTGCTATGACAGTATTTCCAACTCCACAAGAGGCAGTTCAGGCATTTGAATCCAAAAGGTATCCATCTTATCTCACCAGGGGAGAGCAGAAATTTGAACAAGAGCTCATAATGTCACCCTGAGTTGGTCAGATCACAAACTAAGATGAGATTTGATGGAAAACACCTGTAACAATTTCTTTGAGAAACACATATTCAGCTCCTGTGTCATGTAGTTGCACAGGAAAGTCTAAAGGTTTAAGAATAATTAAGAAAGTTGAGAATCTTGTTTATTGTCTCTCTCATAGCTGTGTATAAGGAAAGTTTCAGATCAAGCCCAGACAGCGTTGGTTCATGAAAGGCAGGTCCTGACTGACCATCCTCATCTCCTATGACCAGGTAACCCACCCAGTGGATGAGGGAAAGACTGTGGATGTAGTAAAGCCTTTGACATCATCTCCCACAGTATTTTCCTTGAGAAACTCATGGCCCATGTGTTAAAAACTGGCTGGACAGCTGGGCTTGAAGAGTTCTGATAAATGGAATTAAATTCAGCTGGTGGCCAGTCACAAGTGGTGTTCCCCAGGGCTCAGTATTGGAGCCATTTCTGTTTAACATCTTTATCAATTACTTGGGTGAGGGGATCAAGGGCACCATGAGCAAGTTTGCAGACAACACTAAACTGAGCAGGAGTGTTGATCTGCTGAAGGGCAGGAAGGCAGTGCAGAGAAATCTGGACAAGTCCAATCTGTGGGGTGAGGTCAACAGAATGCAGTTTAACGAGACAAGTGAATCAGGGTTTGATTCCAGAGAGGGAGCCTGAGAAATGGCTACCACATCCAAGGAAGGCAGCAGGTGTGCTAATTACCCACTCCTGACCTGGGGAGGTAGTGATGAAAAATACCAACACAGGACTCTTCCGAGGATCGGAATGAGCGCTCTGTGAAGTGCCAGGTCCTGCACTTTGATCACAACAATCCCAAACAATGCCACAGGCGTGGGGAAGAGCAGCTGGAAAGCAACCCACTGGGAAAAGGATCTGGGGTTGCTGGTGGATGGCTGGCTGAACACGAGCCAGCGGTGCGCTGAGGCGGCCGAGGAGGCTGGCAGTATCCTGGCCTGGAGCAAGAATAGTTGTCCAGCAGGAGCAGGGAAGTGACTGTGCCCTTGTACTCAGCCCTGGTGAGTACTCTGTTCAGTGCTGGACACCACAGTATAGAAAAGACATTGAGGTCCTGGAGTATGTCCAGAGAAGAGCAACAAGGCTGGTGAGGGTTTTGGAGGGCATGCCATGCAAGGAGAGGCTGAGGGAGCTGGGGTGGTTTAGTTTGGAGAAGAGAAGGCTAAGGAGAGATCTTATTGCTCTTTATGACCACCTGAAATGAGGTTGTAGTGATAGGAAAAGAGGAAATGGGTTTAAGTTGTGCGAGGAGAGGTTTAGATTGGACAGCAGGAAAAAAATTACTTTACTGAGTGGCGAAGTACTGGAAGAGGCTGCCCAGGGAGGTGGAGGAGTCACCATCCCTGGAGGTGTTCAAGAAGAGTGCAGATGTGGCTCTTCAGGACATGCTTTAGTGGTCATGGTAGTTGGGTTACGGTTGGATTTGATCGTCTTAAAGATCTTTTCCAACCTTAATGATTCGCTGATTCTATAATCTCGTAAAGTACTATTGACTATTCAGAATATGGATATGAATAGGAATATGAGTTAAAACTTTTAAGATATTTATGATCTCACGTATCATTTTCAAGTGTCCTGAGAAGTTAATGAGAGTCATCAGGCTGAATTGACTATCCATGAGTTCCTCACAAGCCTCTCTCAGGGGTAAAAATCCACTTTTAAGCACTGTCACCTCATTGTTTTCAGTGATCTTCTGCAGCTGTGAGCTTGAAACAGAATTGCTGACAGTACAACAGCAGTGTGCATTTGCTGCTGTGGTCTGGGCAAGACTCCTGTTGAGATGAACAGTTTCTCATCGCAGGAGATAATACTGCTAGGAGGAAAGGGAAGAGTCGAATGAACTCTTGGCCAACTTGTTTGTTGAGTGAAACTGAGATTCTGACAGAAGCAGTTAATTAGGAAATCATTTATGCACTGATTAGCAGCACTTGTATTGAAGCCAGCAGAGTGTAACTTTATAGTATACTTGTGTTGTCAATTACCTGCCTAATAGGCTTATAATTGAAACCACTATTATCATGTAGTTTCCATAATAAGCAATAAGCACTGTAAAATAATGCACAAAGCCCCTCTAAGTCTATAGAGAGCATGTATAAATCAGGTAATCAACAACAGTGTACTTTGTGAATCTCAAAAACTGATTAAAAATGATGACATTTCCCCAAGGAATTTTCAAAGAAGTACCTCTAAAATTCAGGAACTTTTGGATGAGAGTCTGGATCTTAAAGCCTAATCCTGAGCCTATGAAGAAAATGGGAAGTTTGCCTCAACTTCATAGAAGTGCAGCAGGCCTTTAAAAGACAAAGCATTCCCACATCTGGTGCAGGACTTCACATCACTGAACTCCACTGGCAAAAACCAAAACCAAAACCAAAACAACCAACCAAACAAAAACCCCAAAACCAAAATCCAAACCAAACCAAACCAACCAACCAACCAAACAAAAAGCCACCCCAAAACAACAACAACAAAAACCAACACAAGAAACACCCAAAAAGTCTGAAGCTCAGCTTCACTTTACCACTGGCAACAAAATATTCATCTTTCTGACTTCATCTGCTCTGTAACTTTTTCTTTCAAATTGCTTGGCATAGGAAGAAAAGGAGACTCAGTTGGTTGTTAATTCTCTTGCTCCATCTCTTTCTAGTGAAGCAATGGAGGTCAGAATGACCTGAGAGGTTCAAGGAATCACATTATC
The DNA here is from genome assembly GCF_027791375.1 of Indicator indicator. NCBI lineage: Eukaryota > Metazoa > Chordata > Aves > Piciformes > Indicatoridae > Indicator > Indicator indicator. The sequence goes on along the minus strand of NC_072016.1, from coordinate 9,119,415 downwards.
TTTGCATCAGCTTTAACATCATCCTCACAAATTTTGCCACTGATGATAATTGACACATAAAGTCCCTCCACAGAAATAACATTGCACATGCTTCATGCATCTTTTGATTGATGCTTGACATGAACTGCAGCTTTTCCTCCTAACAGACACTTTTCCTGCCCATGAAGATAAGAATTATCTCCACTTGTGAACCAACTGGTGAATCAAGCACTTCAACTTATTGCTAATGTCACTAGGAGCATATAGAGATAATACATTCTGGAAGCAGAGAAAAAAGGAAAGATACTTATCCTCCAGACAGAAATTTTGGCATGAAATCCTGACCTTTCTTGGTTTATATAAGTCATTTAACTAACCACTTCTTGTATCATACAGCAGCTGAGTTAGCTGCAAGAGAAACTTGAGCAATATTTCTCATGAAAATCCCAATGAGTTAGTGAGTGACTACTTGAAAGTAATCCTGATGAAACACTGTGACCTCTTTCACTTTCTTCACTCTATTTTAATACCTTCATTCAAGTGAGGAGATTTGACCTTATAGAATATTCAGTCTTGCTCAAAAATACAAGACTTCCACCCCCACGAATCTTTATGATTAAACAGAATGCAGAATTCTGCCTTGGTCTAATTTGTATAATAAATTAGACATTTCACTGCAGATTCCTCAATGATAGTTGAGCCACTTAGCAAGTTCTACTTACTGCACAACTAATTCTTATCTTCAAATAACTCTTGGGTGTATACTTTAGACTGTGAATTTTCCTGTTTCTTCCCAGATATTAGCTGGCCCTTCTGGACCCAGACTTTTACCTTGCTTTGACATGGCTGTGTGGGCTTGGCCTCCAACTAATTGGAACTGACCACAGTGCACCCTCCAATTTAGGGTATAAAAGGAGTCTCACTACAGAGACTTTCTGAGTTGGTTCCCCTCAAAGTAAGTGGCCTTGCAGTAGGATCTAATTCTCCAATTAGAATGGGATGCCATCTAAGGATACTTTCCTGGACTGAGTGAGTTGACTACCCTAGGTGATCCTGCTTTTGCAGGGGGGTTGGATTCCATGATCTCTGGAGGTCTCTTCCAACCTCTAATGTTCTGTGATTCTGTGAGTCCTCCCCTCTGCTTTGGTTCATCTGTATTTTGAGTATCCTTGAGTGGGAGGCTTCACCTTTATGAGTTGTGTAGCAGCACATTCCTAAATGACAACTGAACTTGTAATTTAGTTGTAGGAAGGAGTGCCAAGCAGTTTTGGTTACAATAAATCCATGTTTTGGATAGTTGGTGTTGTCTGTTTTGTGGGTACCTCCATGACACTCTTAAAAGATACTCTTTCTGTACCATATAATCAACTTGGAAATTTCAGTTCTTATAGCTACTCTCCATACCCAGCTTCTTGCAACCATCTGAAAAAAAAAAAAAAAAAAAAAAAAAAAAAAAAAAAAAAAAAAGCTGCTCTTCTTAAGATGTGTCACAGAAACCAGTAGAGAAACTCCCTGAGTTTAGGGTAGTAGATTGCAGAAGTACAATGTCTAGCTTGGGCAGGAGTAGTGCAGATGTTCTCTAAGCATCATGAAAAGCGAATGTTGCCCATAATCTGATCCAAACACATCACATATGCTGTCATGGGATGTTTGCTTAAGTTCTTGGTATTTCAAGACTCCCCAAAGTACATATTTGCACGATTTGGATATTTTGGCTGGGTCTTGCACAGTTGATTTAATTCCATTATTAATCTTGTTTGTTGTAGGGCATTCTTTGATTATATTATGCCCAGTTCTTATGTGAAAGTGTGAAATGGAAATAAAATAGCCTTTTTACCTAGACCATTTGTGACATTTGCATCTCCCAGCTGTGACAGGCAAAGGAATTGACTGAATTTTCCCCAAAGGTCCAGCCTGTGCAGCTGGGCAGAGATTACTAACCTCTGGCAAATGGTTTGGAACATTGTTGCACTGAGGGTAAGCATTCTGCCTGCAGATAAGGAGAAATTTACTTTTGTGGCTTGTTTGGCAGAAAATTTCGCTTCAGAAGGGTTTGTCCTGAGGGAATAGGTGAGGGAAAAGGTAGGATATAGATGCAGACTAGCACTCTGACCTTCCTTAGAGACCGCTTCACATCTAGGTCCCCATGGCAGCGTGTGCTTTGCTCCCAGCTATGCTGCTTTCTGTCCTGTGCTGCCCAGAGAAGCACAGCTGTCTTATTTAGCTCATTTAAACTTTCCCCAGTAAATCAAGCACAACAGTACCTCTTTCTGAATGCTCATTTGTCAGTATCTGGTGCCCCGGACTGAATACAATATTTCAGATGCAGTCACAACCAAGCTGTACTGAGGAAAATTATTTTGTTGTTTGTTTTTTTTTTTTTTCTGTTCCATAATGTAATATCTCTCTGACCATAGCCCAAGATTACATTGCCCTTCCCTTTGTGGCTGTATCACATTCCAAATTCATCTATGGTTTCTCTTTTGCTAGCCCTCAATCTCTTTCAACAGTGCTGCTTCAATTCCATTGAATATAGCATTAATTTGTTTATAGACTAGTAAGTGCTATTGTGTGAGAAGCTGGACTAAACAATGTAGAGACAATATCATATCAATGGCAGCCAGACAAAAAGAAAATCTGATGACTCAAAAATAAGAAGGGACAGGAGAAAGAGAAGAGTTTGGTGAATAATAGATTTTTTCATTTCTGTGGTAGACCAAAATAGATTTTAAAAATTGCTCATGGCTTATTGCTCATAAACTTTTAAAAGCATAAACCCAAAATCTAAAAAACCCAATAAAACACTGATTTTTAATTTCACTGTATTTCGTTTAACGTGAAGGTCTTGAGACTTTGTGTTATTTTTGTTCTTTTGCTCTTAATAATTTAAAAATCTCTTTTCAGAGGAAAATATTCCTTAGCTTTAGCTCTTTTTTTGCTTCATTCTTCAACAAAAATGGCACCTCAAAAGCAAAATTGCTAATAATTTCTTTAATATGCATTTCCAAAATTTCTTGTTTTCAGTTGGCAATATTAACCACATCTGATATTAGTAACCATGTTCCAGAACATTCTTTTGTTTCTTCAAGACCAGTTTGGGGAAAATTGACTGCTGATTTTATGTATACTTAAACACATAATGTATGATCAGAGATAAGAAGGAGCTAAGCTGAGGAAGAAAGACAAAAATCAAAGGGAACCAATGCTGTATGCAGAGAAAATGGGAGACAGAAAAAAGTTAGGAAGAACTTGAAGATTCACAAAGAGGGATAACATGCTAGGGAACAGGAATAATGCAAAAATATTAGATTTTCAGTTCCCACTCACTTTTAGATAAGAACTGAGGTTCCTAAGTCAGATGCCAAGATGTCATGCACTTTCACTGCAAGAAATGTGGAAAAAATGTCTTGATAAAAGGGAGCTGCAGCAGAGATCAAAATAGGTCTTCAGATTATCTTCTTCATTGAAGACAAAAGGTGCTGGCTGTGACAGGACTCCCTAATAAGTCTTTCTGCTTAGGTGTCTATATCTAGGTGAGATGAAACCAAGCCAAGGTCTTTTTTAAAAAGTGCATCCATATTCTTGTGTTTCATAGTCTTTTCCTCACATACATCTGCTACCTGAGCTGAGGAAAAGGCTGGGGATCTGGGATGGTTTATTTACAGTTGCATGGAAGTAGGTAATAGAAGAAAAAGTTAAATTACACAAAACTCCTTATGGTTCCTTTATGAATTATGCAACTTCTTGGCAATATCACTCAGGCTACTAGGATGGATAGCTGGGCTGTGCACCAATGATACCAAAAGGCAGTGGCTCAGACAATCATACAAAGGAAAACAAGAAAACAGGGCTAAGCACTCTGATAAATCAATTGCCCTTAGCTCTGCTGCTTATTTGATCATATGAAGAACATTAGCCCTTCTTTAGTTTTTCAGTGGGGCAGGCAAGACAACACACTGACACCTGCTCATTTTGGTTGTGGATCTCCATGTTCAGAGGAAGAGAACAAGCAATTATATTTGTTTAGCTCTAGGCTGCATTGTGGCCCTGATTTGACTGAACTGCCCTGGTAATCCTTACACTTAGGTCTCCTCCTTACAAAAGCCCATTCACTGAGCATTGGGCTGACAACAAAGATCTTCCAAGGTCCAGGTTATTTTCCATATCCTGTCTTTACCAGTTTTATGTTCATGATACTGTAACTGCTGTTGTCCAAGATCAATGCTTTCCAAGTATTTATTTTGGGACTCTGTTCCAGGATAATTTCATTCCTGGATGCCAACAAAAGCCTGCAGCCCACTAGTTACCTTATCAGGACTCAAAAGCTTCAAGACCTGTGCTCACAACCCCAACATGATAAGCTGCAGCTGCAAATTTCTGGAGGATCTGCCCATACTCATCCCCACCAAGTTCTTGCCTGAACATTCTCTTACGTGCAGGAATCCCTCATCTCTGCTACTGAATTACACCATTCTCCCCTCTCTCTGCAGTGACATAATGCCCACAAAGAATACTTTCCTTTAATTGATGTTGGGCCTGAAACAAGTCTCCCTTGTGAAACCATGGGTCTGTTGCCAGGAAGAGTATTTTTGCCAACAGATATCAAAACAGCTGATAGTGAAGCTTTTGATTAAAATGAACTTAGACTCTTCTAGCCATAATAACTAAACAGTTATTTTAGTGGTTATTATGTCTTTACTCTGAGACCTCTCATCACAGAGGCAGATTGCATGAATCAGAGTAATTGTACGTTGTGGAGATTGGCAACGACAGCTTTATCTGCCTTCACTAGACAAGCCTCTTCTAAGCTATTGTGTAAAATATGGAGTGAGAGACCATCTCTCTTGTGGCTGATCAATCTGAGTGAAGAACTTGTCCAGTGTCTCCATTCTTCCCAGTAGTTCTCTTCTCAGTTACTTCATCTACTGCTTTATTATGGGGGAAAAAAAATGGACACGGAACCTCAAAGTGTTTCTTTGTATAGGAAAAAAAATAGGAAAAAGAACAAATCTAAGAGTCTAAGTTCTTAGATCCCCTCAAAAATAGTTAAACTTCTCCTCTTATCATAACCTTTATTCCCTGTCACAGTGGAGTTGAAGCCTCTTTCCTTTCTGAATTGTGGATTACAGTAAGGACATTAATTTTGCTTGGGCTGGGGCTTTCAGCTCAGCCAGACTCTTGGCTTTGTGGTACAGTACCTGGCAGCTGAGCATGGCCCATTTGCAAGGCAGTATGGAGTCTGGCTGCCTCACTGGAGCACAGACAGTAAGTGAGCATCCTGACATCTCACAAAGCAGTTTGGCAATAAACCGGGTAGGGAGCCACAGGAAGTTTGTAAAGATGGATCCCGATAGGTAAAGCATTTTCGTTTCAACTTATATTTTTTTTTTCTGATAACAATGTACTTACTTGATCATCCTTGCAATACCTTGCCTGTGGTTTTCTGAAGCCTTTTTTAAAGCAGCGTATCTGTAGAAGTGACACCCAGCTCTCCACATCACACAATTTCAGTAGTTTGGTAACCTCTGAATTACAGACAGGATCAGATCCTCATCCTGTGGTGATACCGTATTCACCTTTTACCTCTGATTTTATTTCCCCTATCCACACATTTTTCAGGTTGTTGAATCAGTATATTAATATCCATCAGTGTCTATAACTTCTAGTAAGGGTTGCTAAAAAGTTGAAGATGTTAAGAAATTCTTCTTATAACCTTATAAGGTTGTAGGGTAGAGATTTGGTATCACAGTCTTAATACTATGTGATCCCCTAAAATCCAGCCATGAATCTAATATAGAGTCTTCAACTAAAATAAGACTTGGAAAAAAAACTACTAAAAGTTATCCCAAGTGATTCTTTCTTTAATATGGTCTAGTATTTTTGGAAGATGTTAAAGCTCTTGTTGAACTCTGGATCAAATACAGCATGAGCTCTACCTTTTTTTCTGAGCACTTCAGGTCTCTTTGTTAAATAATGGATCTGAGCAAACCAAACATCTCTCATGTGAGGATGTTGAAATTAGATATAGTCCCTTATGGTCCATGCTCAGGCAAATCTTAATGGCAATATAAAGTTAATATTGAAATGACCTTAGATGAGACTATTTTAATCTGTGTTTTTGTGACTGAGCTGATTTCTGTTGCAGTTAGATGAAAGAAAATACATTCTCCAGTGGTGCTTTTCTTCCATTCTGAGTCTTTATATTCAACCATTGATATGCAATGTTGCAAGATGGATATTTATAATTACTCTGATTTCATTAGCTAAAAAGCCAGAATTAGATGGTAAAAATTAGATTTTAATGAACAATTTCAACATGAGGAATTTATGAATTGGTGTCTTGAGGATATCATCATGACTTAGAAATGAGGCAAATTAGACAAGTCCAATAGGAAAAAAACCCAGCAAGGTTGAGAGGAGATTAAAATAACTCCAAACAGAGCAGATGGGTAGAAAAAGTAGAGATTAATATGGAATTAGCTTTAAAATCTTAATTCTTTTTTTTTTTTTTTAATATTGCAAAAGTGTTCTGAACAGTGTTGGTAGGAGTTGGGAAAAAGACTTCAAGTGGAAGTAAGCACTGGGATGTGGATAACAAAGGTGTCCAACAGAGCAACACATGCTGCTGCCTATCAGTTGTTGAAATCTATGAGACCTTCTGCTTCAAAATAGGCTGATAGTGGCTTTGCACTTTTGCCCTGTGAATGTGCTGACCCTTGCCTGTGAATGAGTCTGCTCTTAGGCTAGTGATGAAAGGTTCTGGTGATTTGAGATGAAAAGCAGCTGTTTAAAACATATTTAAGAAAAAATAAATACAGAAATCTCTTTACCATATACTCTACAGGTGTGGCAGACTCCTGAGTTGGACACATCTTGGCTGAATGAATGAGGCAGGAATCAGTGGAATCAAGAAGTGATCTGAGTCCTTAAAAGGTCAAACATTTAGAAGCAAATCAGAGGTGTCCTGAATCCTAATGCAATATCATCCTCATTAAACTGTGTCATGGCCTAAAGCAAATGCTCACCATAGCTGAGTTTTGACTGCAAGCATTAAAAGATGATGGGTTTTGTGGCATACACATGTCTCATTTGTTATATACAGCCATGCAAGCCACACAGATGACTGTTAATGCTACCCTCTCTCCCCCTCAACTATTAAATAAACTCAGAAATTACAATGACATTAAAAACACTTTGAGCAATTTTATGTGATCATTAAGTGAGAATATTCCACTCTGGAGCCTTCTGCTATTCAGCAGCCTTGAAATTGCTTAGATCAATTAAGTGCATTATGTTTTATATGCAATATAGCAATGTGGGGAAGTATAAATAATGAAATAAGGAGAATCTCCAGCAGTCACTTTGCAGGAGATTCTCCTGCTGCTTTTCTCACTTTGGAATGTTTTCCCTTGATTTGGCTTTTTTGTTGTTGTTGTTTTTTGTATTTCTTGGTGAAATACAGTCATGTATATCTGTAATCCAAACATTTCAGCAGTAAGAAAGTCTAAAAGTCCTCTTTACTCTGCTATCTCTTTTTTCTTAGTCTATAGAGAAGAGAAATAAGCATGTGTAAGCCAGGATCCTATAATGAATTGGAAATACTTAACCAAACCATCAAAACTAGGAGCCTGCTTGCCCTGTTCCAGGAGAAGATCTGTTTCATTCTAGTGCAGATCTGATGTACTCCCTCAAAATACTCTCTCTAGCCACTGATAGCACAGACACAATCCAAAAATGACCTTCATGGGATGGGACTCTGTTAGGGCAGTTGGTGTCAGGATATTGAGCAAACCTACCTTAGTATCAACACTGCAAGAAAGAGCAGTAGGGGGATCAGGCAGAAAGAGTTGGAGTGGTTCACTGAGACAAGTCACCCCCAAACAGAGAATATAACACAAGACTTTTAGTGGTCAACATCTAAGGGGCAACAACCCTTTTGAGACATCGAGGTAGGACACCACACTTCATCATGAAATTGAGACTATATTTAGTTATTTACTTATTTATTGATGTATTAATCAGTGTAATGTTTTTATTGTGATACATTTATTTACTTTTTATTCAGCAAGTGCTGTTAATCATAATCTCTACTACTGGTCATTATCAATTTGTGGCAATGTTTACAGACACTGCTGTCATCTTGGGATATGACCTTGCAGGAAAGTTCATTAGTTATTAGCTACTATTAATGATTAGTGCCCAGGTAGAGTGATTAGCTGGTCAAGCACAATGCAAGAGTGGCTTCAGAGAAAGCATTACTTTCTGTGAAACAGGGCTAGAAGACAGTTCTCTGGCTTACAAGAGAGCTGATTGAAAGGCTGTGTAATTAAACTCACTGTGTGTTGTGCCTGCCCTGCAGAACACAATAGGGCTTACCCAGAAAATGAATCTGATAACCTGGCACCCAGTGCCATGCTAATTCTCACACTGTTGTGCAGTCCAGCCACTAATCTTTTGTTATGCAGGATTAATTAACCATTCTCCATAAAGAATTCCATAAAGAATCTCCATAAAATATTCAATGTAAATGAGGGGGGATTAGCAGGGAGTTAAGCAGTGACTTAGGAGAAAAGAAACACGTTTTTAAATGGGGATCTTAGGACCTATAAATTAAAACTCAAGGGATTTACTTTCAAATACCAATGGTCCACTGCACCTGGTATGGCTTTCCTTTGCCTTGGCACTGAAATATGTTTGCAGAGATAGAGTTGTGCTCAGCTGGGTGCAGCTGAACATCCTCAGGTGTTTCAGGAATCATCAGCTTCTACAACATAAAATCCAAAAGGGACCAGAAGTGGACTTCTAAAGCATTACTTGTATAATGTGAATATTCCAATATGCTTGAACTACATTCTATTGAAGCTTGGTTTTTTTAAAGAGTGTTTTTAGGAAAGAAAGCAAAATCAACAAAATCCATCAGCACTTGATGGTAATCTGAAGTTGCCCAGTGATACTGTTGAAAGCTCTTGTTGCATTATTCTAAAGATTAATAACTTCCCTACTAAAACCCACATGTTTTATCACAGATTCTTTGTTCAACTTTTGATTATAATCCCTGGGTTTGCTTTAGCTTTATCACCTTGAGTTTCAACACTAAGCTCATCCTCCCACTCTGAAATCTGTATGAAATGGGATGAAGCTACTACATCTCTTTTATAAATATTGTTTTTAACAAAATATTTGTCTTTCAAGCACTTTTTTTCAGTACTTATTCCTTTGTTCAGAACAATTGGCAATATCCTTCTTCAACTGCAAACACTGGACCTGACCACAATATTCCTGCAGTGATTGCAGCTTTTACAAATGCCAAGGGAATATAGCATCTTGATCTCTAGTCAGAATTCTCTCATTTATATTGTGATATCTATTTTGCACAGGGTCTTTTGTTGATAGCATCATGTTTCACTTGATTCAAGAATGCTTATCCTTGTTTCAAATTCAATACAGCAGAATTCTCTTGCTATTTGATGTAGGCTGTAGATATGTCTAGCATGCTTTATTCCCCTTCTGTCTCTTCTGGGCTGCATTAGTTACATACAGACTGGTCTCTTTCAGAGGTTAAGGTGCCAGAATCTTTTCAGCAGGATCTAGACTCTTGTATAGTGTGTATCTTGGACATATTGGGTGACTGTGAATGCCTGATGGCTCAAGAAGTGGCTCTAAATGCATTTAAGTGAACAGGGAAAAAATGTATTATTTATTTGCTTTCTCTTCAGAAAGGTAGAGGATTGTACCACAGATGACTTAATATTTATGCTATTTCTTGTATTCTTCCCTAAGAATCTGTAAATGGATGCCATCTGAGGTAGACACGTTTAACCAGATCCCATACAGCAATATTTTGCCTTCAGCGGGGAGGAAAAGAAGAGGAAAGATATTAGGAGACACAGTAAACCACAATTCTGTCCCAGACAAACAGAACAAAAAGAAAAAAACAAAACAAAACATAACCCAAATAACCTGTTCCAGTGCTCTGTGACCCTTACAGTAAAGAACTTCTCCCTTGTATTGATGTGGAACGTCCTGTGCTGCAGTTTACATCCATTGCTCCTTGTCCTATGACAGGGAGCAGAGCCTGTCCCTTCCCTCCTGACACCCAGCCCTCAGATATTTATAAACATTTATTAAATCCCCTCTAAGTCTTCTCTTCTCCAGACTAAAAAGCCCCAGGTCCCTCAGTCTTTCCTCACCAGGCAGTGCTCCAGTCCCCTAATCATCCTCATAGCCTTCTGCTGGACCCTCTCCAGCAGGTCCCTGCCCCTCCTAAACAGGGGAGCTGAAAACTGAACACAGTACTCAGGATGAGGTCTCAAGAGCTCAAAACAAAGACCTATAAGGCTGGAAGCTTCAGTCTGCCTTGACTAAATGTAGCAGCTACCAGAGACAGATGCTTTCTGTGGCAGTGGCAGACAGAAGAGCATGGCAGCTCCCACAGACCAAGGACTTGCACAGTCCAAGCTTATTTATGGTTCCCTAGTCCCAGTAGGCTACACAGTCTGGAAGACAGAATTCTTCACTTTGTGAAAAGGATGGTAGAGGGATCAGTAACCAGCCAGAGCCAATAACTTGGCTGACACTAAAATCATCCTGCATTTATCTCCCTCTGCACCCTGCTCTAGCTTTTTTCTGGACTGATTCAGAGCACTTGCAACCAGAATCTTCCAATATCTTTCTCCATGCCGAGGTGTACTTAGCAATCACATTGCACAGGGTTAGTTTATTTATCTAATGATAAGAGGTACTATGAAAGCTTTTATGGTTTTGTTTGTTTGTTTGTTTTGGAGTTGGGTTTTTGTTGTTTTTTATTTGGTTAGCAAGCTTAGTGTGTGCAAATGAGCCTTGGTGTAATGTTTTACTAATGTGGTATGTATTCTCCTTTCCTTCCAGCCCCTCCTCAGACATGTCTGCAAATCAGTCTGGTTTGGTGTTTAATGCAACTTATCAATCATCTTTTCATGAGCAAATGTTTTCATATTAAGGGGAAGAAAATATTCTTATGTATCCATCCTATTATTGTTCCTTGGGAAAGATCCAGATTTGCAATAAACCAGTGATTGGAAACACACAAAGTAATTTAATATCCTAATGATTTTGATTTAACTTCCTCTAATAGTTTAATTTGATACTGAATTTATTTAGAAGACATTACAAAGGGATTCCCATTGCCCTCTGCCAGGCAGTTCAGAAACACACACTGAACTTGAGCTGAAAACAAAAATACATTGTTCTTACATTGTTCAATCTGCCAATGGTATGAGGAGGGGCAGCTTGTCTATGAGAACTTAAGGTGGAAGAAAATGAAAAACAAATGAAGCTGCTATCTAAGCATTCAATTATTATTCAAAAACTAATGGTTTTAAGATAAATTATGGCAATGGTGATATTTTCATCTCCTGGAGATGATCATAGAATCATGGAACCATAGAATGGTCCAGGCCAGAAGGGACCTCCAAAGGTCATCCAGACCGACCTCCCCGCAGTCAGCAGGGACACCCCCAACTAGATTAGGCTGCCCAGAGCTTTGTTGATCCTCACCTTGAATATCTCCAGGGAAGGGACCTCAACCATCTCCCTGGGCAACCTGTTCCAGTGTTCCACCACCCTCGTAGTAAAGAACTTGTTCCTAACATCCAGTCTAAATCTGCTCCTCTCTAGCTTAAATTCATTGCCCCTCATCCTACCACTGCAGGCCTTTGCAAACAGTCTCTTCTTGTAGGTCCCCTTCAGGTACTGGCAGGCTGCTAGTAGGTCTCCCCAGAGCTTCCTCTTCTCCAGGCTGAACAACCCCAGCTCCCTCACCCTGTCCTCGTAGCAGAGGTGCTCCAACCCCCTGATCATTCTTGTGGCCCTCTTCTGGACCCTCTCCATCAGGTCCATGTCATTCCTATGTTGAGGGCTCTAGACTTGTACACAGTACTCCAGGTGAGGTCTCAACAGAGCAAAGTGGCAGAATCAGCTCTCTGGTTATGCTGGCAACTCATCTTTTGATGCAGTCCAGGATGTGATTTGCCTGTTGGGCTACAGGCTCACACTGCCTGCTCATGTCCAGCTTTTTGTCCATCAGTACCCCTGAGTCCTTCTCTACAGGGCTGCTTTCTATCACCTCATCCCCCAGTCTGTATTGATAGTGAGGATTGCTCTGGCCCAGGTACAGAACCCTGCACCCCGTCATAGAAGGCCACTAGGTTAATCAGACACCCACTGACTTGTTACATTGCTGGCATTTACACAGATTTGACTGTATGAAAAGACCTACTGAAAAATTGTGTCTCTCCTTGCCTACATTTTGTTAGGGATTTTTTTTCCTGTAATCTGCATTTTTACAGTCATGCTTTGCACTTTTCATGTAGAATTTTATTCAAGACCTTCACAGTAATGCTTTATTCACTTCCAGGATTTCTCACCATTCTTTCACTGCCTGGATAGACTGAGAAGATAATGCTCAGCACTCCAGCATAGCTCAGAAAGCCCAGAAGCCACCTCTGGAAGGCTCATTGCTGCAATAAAGTGTCCATCAGACACATCCTGTATGTGTACTAACAGCTTTGTAAGGACCTTTTACAGGGATGAAAATAGAATCATAGAATCATAGAATCAGTCAGGGTTGGAAGGGACTACAAGGAGCATCTAGTTCCAACCCCCCTGCCACAGGCAGGGACGCCTCACGCTACATCAGGCTGGCCAGAGCCTCATCCAGCCTGGCCTTAAGCACCTCCAGGGATGGGGCCACAACCACCTCCCTGGACAACCCATTCCAGGCTCTCACCACTCTCATGGGGAAGAACTTCTTCCTCATTTCCAGCCTGTATCTCCCCACTTCCAGCTGTGCTCTTCCTGAGCTGAAGCCAGCAATGTAGACAGAAAGTATGTCAGTCCAAAGGTCTCAGGTCTTTTCTAGATCTTTCATGGCTATAGAGATATCAGTAAAAGCTACAGACAGGATCAGTGCTCCATAATGCTCCTAGTGCAGGCTGGATCCCCAGGGGCACTATGGACAACAGAAAGCAAATCTACCTCTTCTACTGTTAGGAGTCTTATTCCAGTAGTGAGCTGACTTGTTCCATCAATTCTTCTTCAGTCTCTCTCCAACAGGAAATTATTACATTTTTATATCTTCAAACTGAACATAGAAGATTTCACTTCAACATGAGGAGAAACTTCTTTCCAGTGAGGGTGACAGAGCACTGGAACAGGCTGCCCAGGGGGGGTTGTGGAGTCTCCTTCTCTGGAGACTTTCCAAACCCACCTGGATGCATTCCTGTGCGGACTACCTGAAGTGCTCCTGCTCTAGCAGGGGTGCTGGACCTGCATATCTCTTGAGGTCCCTTCCAACCTCTGATATATTGTGATATCCTTTTGACCCTGTCACTGGTAGTACATTAGGAAAAAAAAAATCAAAGCAGTGGAAGGCTGAAAAAAATAAGTGCATAGCATCTCTCTAATAAGCTAAGAATTTATGTCCCGTGATAATTTTGAAAATAATTGTAGCTTGACAATAGCTATTGCCTGTAAACGAGCATTCATGGACACCACATTATTTATGAAGCAAATTAATGACTCCAAAGTTTCTCAAAAGATTTGGCAGAGCCTTGCTCATTAAATTAATTTTGAAGTGCTAATTTCGCACCATTTTTTAACAGACATTAATTCATTCTATAAATTTTGATGTGTTCAGATTGGTTGTTTTGTTTTGTGGTTTCTTTTTGTTTAAGTTTAAAAGGCATTGGAATTGGAGAAATATAATCTGAATAAATGTAGAAATAGACATGGGTAGATTCAGATTGGATGTTAGGAAGAAGTTTTTCACCATGAGGGTGATGAGACATTGGAACAGGTTGCCCAGGGAGGTGGTGGAAGTCTCATCCCTGAAGGTTTTTAAGGCCAGGTTGGATGTGGCTCTGAGCAACCTGATCTGGTGTGAGGTGTCCCTGCCCATGGCAGGGGGGTTGGAATTAGATGATCCTTGAAGTCCCTTCCAACCCTAACAGTTCTATGATTCTATGTTATAATTATAACCACCATGCTTTATTGCTTGCTTTAGTTGCAAGTGAAGGGATGAACATTTTATAAGAGCAGGTGAATGGAGTCCTTTGAACCTATTTGCCTGTATCATTTTCACACCTAGCTTTAGGGCAAAACTGTACTTTTTGCATTAGTGTATCTTGACACTGAATGGCATGGCTGGAAGATATAGTAATTTCTGGAAGACAGGCAGGAGTGTTCTTTGTGCTGAAAGAGCAGCCACAGTAAGCCAGTAATAAACCTGAGGCATTACTTAAGTCTTGTAGAAAGAAGTTTACTATTGAATTCTTTCTTTTGAATTACTTCTGATTTTAAAATGATTACTCTGAAGCTGGGAAATTCAGGCCCTAGCCTAGGAAGAGTCAAAATCATGATTCTGAATTGTGACCCAGAGTGCTTGGGAACTGGGGTATGCCCTGCCCTCTTCTTTTATACACAAGACCACTCCTCCAACCTGAAATGCAAAATTCATGGTGGAGGGAAATAAGAGGAAACTTGCCTACGAAGTGCATAATGCACACAGCTAGGACATGGGGAATTTCATTTTCATCCCTATCTATCAACATCATAAAGGATAGGAACTAGAAGGCAGATCTTCATCCATGCACTAATCATCAATGCAAAGAGTAAACTGTGCTCAGAGAAGCTATTTTTGTGTTTGTACCAACATTTGCAAGACTTTCCCAGACAGCTCTTCCTGGATTGGCATCTTTCTCTAGGACTTTGGCAGCATTTAGGCAGCACTAAGCTTCAGTCCAGATGATGCTGGCAAGATTATGGTCTAAATGAATGTGCTCTTTTTGCAGTGGTGTTACACAGTGCTTAAACATATGCACACACATTTTTTTTTTTTTTCCTCAGGTTGTCCAGGGGAGCAGCCTGTAAGCTCTGAGGTGCTTGGGCAAACCACACCCAAAGGCAGTTTAGATGGAATACCTGCATTCTGGATGGAATTTAGCTGGAATACCTGCATTTGCCATGACAATTCCTTTGTCTCTTGTGCAGTGAAGAGAGCAAAACATGATTTGTTGACACTGTGAAAGACAGTGATGGTAGACTAGGCTTATCACAATGCAAAGGCATTTAGACCAGCAGAGATAATATAGGGGTGTTTGCATATTTACCTAGTAATCTACCTGCCAGATAAGCAAGTCTATGATTATCTGTATTTGTTTGAACTGCAGAGCTATGATCTAAGTTTTCCACTCATGCAATCATATTTTTCTCAAATCACCAAATGTTTTAACTCACTTTCTCATGCAAAATTCTCCTTCTTGAAAAAAAAAAAAAAGAAAAACAGGGAGTGGGAGTGTGGCTTTGTCCCTCTGTTCAGTCCTTTATAAGATGTGACTAATAATTTTCCTCTGACTATTGTAGCAATGCCTCATCCACTCCACATTCTCTTTGAAATAATCCACCCTCACAAGTGAGGTCATTTGAGCTTTTCTTTTTTTCAATTCTATTGTCTGTACAAAAAAAAACCCCAACTTTCTGGATTTTACACTTTCATCAATAAAAGAGATGGAAGGTACTGGAAAGAGTATGCATGTTTGAGTCAAAATCAGTGATACTGTGTACAGAAGGCTTTCTTTTTAGATGCACATTTGCAGCTGAACAAAAGCCTTGTAATTCTCTTTACAGCACCCCATGTCTGTACTTGAAGGAGTTGCTCTCCTCAAAGAAGTAAGGTTGGAGCTACTCACTGAAGCATTCAGAGCATCTCACATTCAAATCAAATGTAAAGTTCTCCAAATGGTAGCACTTGTCCCTGCCTGTGAAAATGGGATGTTGGTTTCAGGTCCTAGAACCATAGCAGATCACAGGAAATGTGTTTCACCAGTTAGCAGTGTAGCTCTACAACATGTACATCCACAAGAGATTTCCAGCTGCAGCTGTCTTTCTTTAGCAATCAGTTACCATTTCTTGCTATAAAATCCTTGGATGCATACCTAAAACAAATTTCCACGTCTCTTCATCAGACACATTTCTCCATCTCTCCTTTGTCTCTGCCCCTTAGTAATAATTTCGATCATAAGCTGAGCACAACTTAATTTCTTTGTAACTTATAGGAAGGAAAATAATGTTGCAAACTAAATACAGTAAATGAATAGTGCATGAACTGCTGCCATCTCTTGGTTGTATTCATCACTCCAAGTATTCTGGGTTTGTTAATCTAAATCAACAATATCCAGGCATTTCTTAGTGTTCTTTCACCTTCATCTCACATCCAGACTTGCAGACACAAGGCAAGACATCACTTTTAATTTTTCTTGCTGATGCTGTTGCTCACATTAACAACTCCAACTATTAAGGCAATGTTTACAGGTCTTCTATCAGTATTTTTTGTGTGCTTAAGCTAAGCCCTTTGTCCTACTTTTCTGGGTTTTATTATTTTTTGTTTTATTCTAATCCCACATTTGCTAAGCTTCAAAGCAGTTTTGCAGTACAACGAAGAGCATTAACTTTATTACATTGGCATTCTGATAACAAAAGGCATGAGGACAAACGAAGGGAAGGGTGCAAGGAATCACCTCAGCCCAAGTGAAACAAAATTAATTTCTTGTGTAATTTCCCCCCCCCCCCCATGTTTAGAGAACAACACACTAATTTTATGCCTTATCCAGATATGCTCTGATTAGAAGCTTGTTGAAGGTGATGGCATAACTCCAGTGTCCTTCAAGAGCATTTGGATGATTTCTGGTGAAAAATCATCAGATTCCTATTGAAGTTGAATGACATTGGTTTCTCTCACTCAATACCATTTGCCACAATTGCTGCATGTATAATCAGTTCCTGCTGATTTCAGTAGGACATCAATTGACCTTTTCTAGGTCAATTGTGATGTGTGGATAGCTAAAATATCCTTTCTGAACAGTCATTAGATGCCCTCTAAATGATGATATGGATGACGAATGGGAACAAAATCCTGGCAGTCTCCCAATGACAGCCACAGAGGCAAGACTTTCGCCTGTTCTTTGCTTTTCCCTAGCCTTCATTTCAATCTCTGTTGATGTCACACTTGCTTCTTAACATGTTTGCTTGTAGCTATAACTCACCAGGCCTTATGGCTTCACCACAGCTTATCACTTCAGACAGCAACAGAGAAGGATCAGCAATTTGTACCAAACACACAAATGCAGAAGGTCTGAGTTGAAGCGCTCCTGAGTTAGGAGAAAGATTACCTCAACACCCAGGCTATACGTAACACACCCTCACACTTTGCTGAGAGAGGAAGTTGAGCCACAGTCTGTCTGTTGGAGCAGAAGCAATCAGAAACCACCATCAGTGTGACAAGCAGTTCCCTGTCCTACTGAAAAGACCTTGCTGTACAGAGGCTTTACAAAAAAAGTTCATCTGGAAATAGCCTGGACTTTCCCCAGCTGGCAAGATACAGCTAGTCATGGCTGAAGACCTCTCTCCTGTGGGATGTACCTGACTGCAATTACAGGCTAAATGCTTCTTCCATCTTTCTTTCTGTTGTCCTGACTGAACAGCAACTCAAACTCAGCTAAAACCCCCGGCACTGAAGTTCAAAAGGTCTTCTGGCAAGGAAGAGTGACTTCCCATGTAGCAGGTTTTGCTTCACTGTTTTTTATTCATGAGCTTCTTACATGACAACTTACTTCAGCCTGATTTTCTTATTCACTGAAGTGATTAAAGCAATATCACCCTGGAGACTTCTTGTTTGCCTGCACGTATCACCACAACCCTCTCAGCTTCCTTCAAAGCAAGGGCAGAGTCCTGGTGTGCTGCAAATTTGGCAGAGTGTGGTCCCTTCTCATTTCATAATGGTGCTATTCTGTTTTCTCTCTCTTCAGGTTGCTGGAATCTCTTCCTGATGACTTGATTAAAGGATTAAAAAAAAAAAAAACCAAACCTGCATGGTAATTCTGATCTAGAGGAGCACAATATATACCATGAAAAGCCCTGTAAGGCCATACCTCCTTCTCAAAGCTCTTCAGAGACAGGTAAATAAATTGCTTTGGGCTAGGAGCTGAACTACACTGTTCTGTGGAGCAGATACTTGCCAGGGTGACTATGACATACAGGCATGAAAATGGGTTGAAAAGCCACTGTAGAAGTACAGGTAGGGCCATCAGTGTGTAGATCCTGGTATTTAAGCAATGTTTTTCTTACACTGCTTAGTGCACTGTCATCTGCCTGAAGGAAGGATTTCTGTGGCTAATTTGTGGAACAACTTATCGGTAGGCAGACTGCCTGAGGATGCAGAACTTGTACTGATTATTGTAGCCTTTTCCTTCCAAAGCCCAGCTCATCAGAGGTTATACAACATTTCTCAGCAAGCAAGCAAATAGCCTTCATAAACAAAACCCCCACATTTTTTTCAGCCTATATTTTATCTTTTTCTTTTTTTACAAATCCAGGACATTTGTTAAAAGCCCAACCCTAGAAGCAAGTGAATTCACATTGACAGATTCCTCTGGATGTGAATACCTCACATTTAGCTCCCAAATTGCTCTTCCACTGATTTTCTTTTCTCTACCTTGTCATTAGACTAAATGGAAAAAAATGTTATGCCACTACCATTTGTGTTCAAACTGAGACTGGTGGCTTCCAGACCTCCTCCAGGGACTCATCTTCCCTGCATAGCTGCAGTGGTAGAGAAAAGGGAGCACTGTGCTCCTGTTGATTATCAAGTTGCTGAATGAGGTTTCTGTCACCTGAAAGCTCCAAAGAACCCTGTAGAATACTTTCTATTTTCTGGCATAATTCCCTTTCTTCTGAAAGTGAATTGTTATACCAAAAAGACAAGAGTGCTTTAATTAAGAATAAATGTCTTTCTAAAGGAATTTCCCAGGTCAGCTAGACATCACTAAGCCCAAAGCAAGAACTGGACTGCAATGTTCTGGTTTATGGTTTTTAAGTGATAAAGGCAATCACTGCCTTCACTGTCTGTGCTGGCTGGAAGCAGGAGCAGGCTGAGAAAGGCATACCTTCAAGAGCCAGATTGCCCTGCTGAATAACTTTGAATCAGAATGAGCCTGGGTTGCCTACATAGTCCACTTACCATAGGAGCATCTCTACCAAAAAAGACCTTTCTTGAAACAGCCTTGTTGGACATTTTGTGGCATAACCACAAGGTGATGGAAGAGTTGGGAAAAACAGAGCATTCATACAAGAGGAAAACAAGACTGTGGGGTTCTGTCTGCATTTCCCTTTGGCTCCCCACCCTGCCTGTGTCATTACATTGATGCAGACCCGACCCCAGTGCATCCCACAGCAGAATACTGCATCTGCAGGGTTGCATGGACTCATGTAAAGAGGATTCCCAACCCCAACATCTGCAGTACTGAGTTCCAGAACATTCTTCCTCCCATGGTTTATCATTTTGGAAAAGACTGAGGGCTGAGAGGTAAATTGGTTTTGCTGCACTTCAAGACAGCATGGAACGGTCTGGACAGATTCACATGAGATCTACTGGGAGCTCTGCAGCAAACACTGCTGGTTGCTATGAACACCTCAGAAGCAGAGAGAGATTTTTCACTGTTCTCTTCTGTGAGGAGAAAGAGAGTTGTTTCATTCCAGTGAAACCAACATATCCCAAATTAAACTAAAAAGAAAGGAAAAAAGGAAAAAGAAAGCAAAACAAAACAACAAAATAAAAAAATCAAACAAAAACCCAAACAACCAACAAAAAAACACCAAAAAAGTTGAAGAAAACATGTACAGTGGGGTTTCTTTTCTCTCCAAAACCTAATTTGTTGGGAAAAAATAGTGTTCATTGAAACTTTAACCCCACTTTGGTCTCCTAGTAGTGACAAAAACAAAACAAAACAAAACAAAACAAAACAAAAAAAGTTGAAGAAAACATGTACAGTGGGGTTTCTTTTCTCTCCAAAACATAATTTGTTGGGAAAAAAAATAGTGTTCATTGAAAGTTTAACCCCACTTTGGTCTCCTAGCAGTGACAGAGCATTTGTAAAAACCAGAGATATAGATGTTGCTAATCATGACCTCAGTCATTTGATGTAATGATATGATCAGGGGGTTGTGCCTACAGTGTGTGAGTACATGAAGGATGCTGGTTTCTAGGGTTGCCAAGTGCTGAATTTCACTTTTAGAAAAATAAATTAAAATCCCATTGAATAGAATGTTTTATTTACTTTTTTTTTAAATTATTTTCTCACTCCCTCCCAGCCCTTGTTCGTAACTGGGAGGAAAATATTTCCCTAAATGATACTACAATAGTATGCAAATGCAATTCCCTGAGAACTACCCTAAGATAATTTAATTTGGAATTAGTTAAGTGGTTATTTGGCTGAAAGGGATTTTAAAAACAAGACCTACTTATGAGTCTTCAAGCTAAGGAAATATTCTGGTGAATTTAATTAAGAATGAGATTCTTTACTAAACTTCAATCCAGTGGTAACCTGCAGGTTTGTCTTTTAGCAATTTCTGTGCCTGCTGAATAATATGATAATCATTACCACATTTGCAACAACTGAGAACTCTAATCAAACAAAGGAAAAAACTGCTTATAATCATCTTCAATGTTCACTGAGCTATTTTCTTGCAGGAACCTCCTGGCTGCATTTATACATAATGTTTATAGTGATGGCATTACTTACCTCAAAATCTACAAACTGTTAATATGCTGGAGTGAACAAGATTCAGAGAAAAGGAAGCCTGGCAATCTCTATCAGGACAAAGGGAAATGAACTTTTATTCCTACTCTTTGTTTTAAGTGTCTTCTAAAAGGATTTAAGATGCTGTCTCAGAAAAAAATACAATAAAAGGAGCTGTTTTACTGGTAAAGAAAAAATATATAGTTTCTGGTTTCTTAATAACATAGTTTTTTTTTTTTTTTTTTTAAGAAAAGAATGTGACAGGTTGTGGGTTGGTTTGGTTTTTTCCAATGTGATTTCATTTTTTGAAATAAAAATATCTGGTGTTGTTTAAAACACAGCAATGAGGTATTTCCAAAGTAGGTAGAGAGGGTTTTGTGTAACACTCCTCAGTGATATTGTCTTAGCAATTAATCAGCAAAGAGGGGCAATAAATGAGGGTCAGCTTGAAAGGACAGAGGAGGAATCTTCTCAGCAGCAGCCTTTGTGAAGGAGGCCTTTAGTAGCATCAGAAATTAGTGTCACAATTTATTAGCAGGGCTTCTGGTAGGTGAATATGGAGTTTTGAATTCCAGGCAGCCTATCTCAGAGACTTCCTGGCTAAAGATGCTTTCCTGAGAATCACTTCAGCTGAACTTCCTCATCTGGACCTGGTGCAATTCACTGCCTTCACTACCTTACCTTAGCTGAGGATTTGCTTCATTGCAATCTTTATCCAAAAGGGCACTGGTCCTTCCCAAAGCTACCTACTTATACAGCTGCCTATGCTGAGGCTGAAGGAATGCTGAAAAGCTTCCCACAGAAATACAACTGCTACAGAACTCTCTACCTTCACCCTCTCTCTCTGTTCCCTCTTTTTTGGCCCTCTCCCAGCTGAGAATGGTTCAACTATGATGTCTGTGACAAAAGAGGCTGGAGAAGATAGCACAGTGGGATGGGATGGGAAGGGACACAGGAATCACGACATCAGGTTCCCTGCTACCTCAGCAAGATGTAGAGGAAAGAGATTCCTATGGATTACAGGAGGGAGCCTTTTTAGTTCTTTAAAGAATGAGATTAGAATTCACATAAGGGGTTCTCTGTATGCTTCTGGAAGTATCTTTTTATCTGTACACATTACAGTCCATTGGAAAAGTGCTCAACTATTCAAAGGTGCCAAAATCGAATGTTAATTAGTGTCCAGGTAATCCAGCCAGCAGGTGTCTGTAGATAGCTGGTGGAGATTCTCTGTAGACATGATACTAATGCTCTCTCAGTTATCACCTAGTAAAATAGGAAAAAGAAGGAAAAAAGAGAGCTTTTTATTAGTAATTGTGCTGTTTCCCCCAGGTGTTCATGTCCTAGCTTCTATATAATTTAATTAGTGTACAAGTTTTTATTAGTACTAGGGAAAAGATAGTAAGATCTGAGAATAGGATCCAGCTCCAGAGCTGGGTCTGGGTCCTCATAATTTCTCCTTGTTATCTATTTGTTTCTCAAGAGTTGAGGCTTTGTCTTTCTGCATGTCTTGGGAAAAATGCACATTAGCATCTTGCTGTGCACAATGTGGAAAGCAGAATTTCAGAAGGGAGCCAACACGATAATCTATTTTTAGAATCTAGTTCAAATAAGTCAAAAAAAATAATGTTGGCTGCCTTCTGCATTATCATCTCAATTAAAAAGGATAATTAGGAGAAGTGTTACATAGGTGAAGGAAAAGTTCAAGCAAAACTAAAGGCTGAAAATAAATTTCCTCTTCCTGAAATCAGAACCTTCTTTGAAATTAGAAAAAAAAAAAAAAAAAGTGTAATAATTACAGGGAAAAGAATCATTGATTTTAATTAATGAAAACGTTCAGATTAACAGGAAAAAGCAAAATAGATTGCTATGGGGGGATCATAATTTCATTTTTTTGTTAAGAGCTGCTAAATATAACCCTCTGGTATTGTAACATGCACAGAATGCTTGAGGAGTTTCAGCAACAAAAAGTGTTGCTGAAAAAGCTGGTGCTTGTTTTTTCCCTGAAGTTAACTCCAATAACTCTGATAATGCCTTAGAAGGAAGAAGCTCTTCTAGGAATCAAAGGGCTGAGGAATCTTTAAACACCATAACTGGTTCTGGTTTATAGCTAAACATTGAGGCCAGCAGAAGGCTGTAGGCTAAGTCTTTGGATGCCCTCATAGGATGAGACAAAAGCCCAGAGCAGCAGTCAGTGGGCTAAGTTTTTGGGTCAGTGTGGCACGAAGAAAAGAAAAAAAAAATCCAGTAATGAAAACAGGGTCATGGTGGTCTGGCAGGTCAGCCTGTCTGATGTGGCATTCTATGGAGCATTCTTTTGCAGCCACATCCAAGCTCACTCAGCCACTCTGGCTCTGACCCTGGTTCAGACTTTGCTAAAGGTGATGGCAAGTGAGATTAATAATGTGACTGCTGTATTTTAGGACTTGTATTGAGGGAGAAAAGTCTCTGGACTCAGGAAGAGCCTCTCTTGTCCATTAAGGAAACGATTTTCGAACTGTAAACATCAGTTTGAAAACTAATTGCTTTCTGTGGCCTTGAAAATTTCCTCCCTGAGCTGCAAACTGCTTTGGATGCAAGTTGTCTTTCATCCTGTGTGACAGTTAATAGTGCCAGGGACTCTAGTCATTAATGGAACATAACCAATTAACCAAATGATACTCCTGCAAGTTCAACTGTAATGGAAAACAATTTTATCTACATGAGCCAGGACAGCAGCAGTGGAAAACGGACTCTGGGATTTTGTTCATGAAATCAGTTTCTCAGAGGGCAGTCTCTCTAGTCCTGTGGCTCTGCAGCAGGGTCTGAAGAAAGATTTTAGTTGTACATTTATTAGTGTTTCTTCTGGATCTCTCAGGCAAGCACTTCCCAGAGACAGGCACAGTGCAGCTCAGACCAAACAGCTTCACCTCACACAAAGGCCACAGAAGGAAGGGAAGAAACCTCAGGTGTCTGCTATGGACATGTTGTAGCTGCAGGGGAGCATGAAAGAGAATCACAGTGGTTTGAATCTCACACTCCCTAGGTGGCACTAGGCAAATGTGGGAAGTGGGGGAAAGTTATTTGCTGTGAAACATCTGGTTTAAATATTTCACATGATGTACAGCATCCAACTTCTCTACAGTGCTGAGACTTACACACTCACCTGAGGTGACATCAGGCAGGAATCCCTTACAAAGAGGCAGCCTATGTAATATCTCTCTGTGCTCCAGAGGTTAAGGAAGATGTCCAACTTTAGCCAAAACGTCAAGAGCAGGACTCTGCACTGAGACTGCCTTAGCCCGAGGAGGAACCACCAGTCTGGAGGGCACCACACATGCAGAGAGATGGAGACACACTGCATCCCAGACCCTGAACCCCTGAGGGTTCAGCACCTCAATTCAGGCTTTCTTTGCAGTGACAGAATAAAGATATTCCTCCCATGCAGGCAAGGGTTAATAATTGAAGGGTTTCTCCCTTAAAGCTCTTTGTAACACTACATTTAAATGTGCTGCATGCATTATTCATCTTTTTGCAGCAAGCAGCAAGAGCAGAGGCAGCTGTCAGTCCAATTAATGTTTCAAAGCTCTAGCCTCCAGCTGCCTCTGGGGGGCATGATAAGGAACGCCATGGTCCATGGGAAGAGTGGCTCATACCTTTTGTTGGGGAGCAATTATTTGCCAGGATAGCTGCAGTTCCAGAAACACTACCACATCCAACTTTGTCTAGGAGAGGTTTGTTCAAAAACAGGAGGGTGTTTTCTTGCATCTGGGTTGTATCAAAGGCAGGCAATCATAGCTCCCAACAGCTTTGCTAGATTCTTTCCCTTGCACCTTTGTATCTCAAGGCTTCTCCATAAAAGATCATAAAAACTGCAAAACTTTGGGATTATAGCTTATTTTCTATGCAGTTTGGTAGATAAAGGTCAGACTAATGATTCTGGTTGGGATCCTTCTGTGCAATTAACTTGAATATGAAACACAGCATAAGCAATATCCTGGCTGCTGGCAGTGATACTTGTGCCCACAGTGGATGGATGTGCTGCAGCCTCAGAGAAGTTGAGGAAATCCAGCAGCTGTGTAGTTCCTATTCTGCTTACAAATGGCTGGGCTATTACAGCTTGGTGGGAGGTCATTACACAAGCCAAGCATGGACCTACATTCTAAGCACTGAGTCAAGGTTAGGTATTTGTCTGGATGTATTTAAGTCATGCTACTCTCTCTGCTCAGAAAAGCTCACAAAATTCCTAGAGAAACCAAGATAAACTGGGCACAAACTTCGAGTCTCTCTAACTTACCCCAGCAGAAAGCAAGCCTTTGCACAGAGATCAGCATGGAGCTACTGCCTTGGAAGGCTGGCTGGTCTCCCATGCACCTCTATACCTTCTAGGATGCAAGTCACTAACCCTGAGCTGTGCTGATCAGATGTTGGGTCTGCTCATCTCATACAGAGCTCTCTCATATGCAGAGTTGAATTTGTTTTTTTTTTCCAATATAGAGGTGGTCTGGTTAGGGTCCACTTGTCAAAACGACCCAAGATTATAATGTGAGACTCAATCTGCAATACAGAGGTGGTGATAAAACCAGTTCCCATATTTGGATTGTTTTATCCAGTTACAATGCCACCTCCACTGCCAATGTGCATACAACACCTTGCACTGGGGTGGCTGTACCATAATACAAACAAGGAAGACATCTTCAAATTCTCACATTGACAGATACATAGCACAGATTTCTTCTACATCCCACTTTTGGGACAGTGAACAGTAATAGTAATAACATGGCTAGATGTTCCCTAGTAAGAAAGAAGGGAAAAGAAAAAGCTTAAGCTAAAAAAGATTACTTGGTACATGATAGTACTTTGATCTTATCAACTGGAAAACAATTTGACTTCAGTCTTTTCTTCTAGGCATTATGGCCAGGATCACACCAGCACTCGAAACTAAAAGGATCTGTTCTATTTCAAGTATTATTTATTCACATGGTTTATTATTCTCTTTCATGGAGAAATGCAAGGACAGTATCTCACTAACAGAAGGAAAATAAAAGTTTTCTGGTTTTGATGTCATGAACATGGTAGTTCTGCAATCAGAGGTAATGTTTAAAACACTATGTGCTTAGAGATATAATGTGGCAAGGAAACTTTCCATGTGTTCAATGAGAGATGGCAGCACACAGATAAAATACTAATCCCTTGTTACCAGCTCTAGGTACCAGACTAAATGCAATTGTCAGAAATTCTCAGACGCTGACAGGATCTAGACAGGGTTCATTTAGGGTCACTGTAAATTCCTGCTTCATTTGCATAAACATTTCAGCAAGTGTTTTAAGTAAGTCTTGCTGCCCAGCAAAAGTCTAAGCAATTAAACAAGCCACGTATTAACAGCAAGCAATTGTTTGAGGCCCAGATCCTCAAAAGTATTTAAACCTTAAGACCTACTGATTTCAGGAAAGACAGTCCAGCATCTTAGCCCAAATGTCCTGCTAAGTGGAGAAGTACAAATCTCTCTGAAGCCAATATGTCTGTTCCATATCTATGAGTGTTTTATGGCAGTTAAGATGATGGTAGAGAATCAAAATCAAATTAAGAAATTACTTTGAGTTTTTAACCATATTTTAACTCCCTGCTATTTCTAACAAATGATAATGAACTTTTTTTTTATTATTTATAATATCCTTAGAGAAAATGTATATTGGACTTTTAAAGTATTTGGTCTCTTCTTTGTTTATTTTCTCAGTGTTCAGCCATTGGCAGTGAATGGCTGTGTAGTTATACAAACCAGGAAACAACTACAAATAACAATCAGTCTCTGCCTCAGGACACACAACAAGCTGAAGTGAATGATCTGAAAATGCTTTAGAGATGCTTGCCAAACCCTAACTTACTGTTTATGGCCAGAACAGATGTCTGCTAATTCAGGTGGGCACTTAAATTACAAAAGTAGATTAGATCCACACAGGCATCTCTGAGTCACCTGCACTACAGCTAAGGCTTTATGTTATTTTCAGACCAATGGGATTACTTAGACCTTATCATAGAATCATAGAAATGTCAGGGTTGGAAGGATCATCTAGTTCCAACCCCCCTGCCATCAGCAGGGACACCTCACACTAGATCAGGTTGCTCAGAGCCACATGCAGCCTGGCCTTAAAAGCCTCCAGGGATGGGGCTTCTACCACTTCCCTGGGCAACCTGTTCCAGTGTCTCACCAGCCTAACGGTGAAGAATTTCTTCATAAAATCCAATATGAATCTACCCATTTCCATTTTTTTCCGTTCCCCCTAGTCCTATCATTACCTTACACACTAAAAATCCCTCACCACCATGGCCTTGGGAGTTGAAAATGTCTGAATTCCAGATGTTTGACTATATGTGTATATAAATTCCTAAGCCAGGTTTAAAAAAACAACAAACAAAAAAACCCAACCAAACAAACAAAAAAACCCCAACCAGAAGCCAGTTTCAAGAGACAGAAAAATTCAATGGTTGCTTCCTGACTTGAAAAGCAGGGGAGCTACTTTTTCTTTCTTTTTCTGAGCCACATGCATCCACTGCCATCTGGCAAGCTGACAGAAACTTCCTATGCTTCACTTTCTTCACATGTTAAACCTGATTAAACAGTGATGTGAGTGATTTAGAACTTCCTTCATCAGTGTCAGCAAAAGAAACCTTTAACAAAGTGTACGAGGAAGGATAACCAAGGCCAGGAAATAAAGCTGAGGTTTCAGGGAGCTACTTAATACTCTGCCATTGTTTTGAAACCAGAAAACCACCATTGCACATTTACATACCTCACCTTCTGCATCCACAAAAATGGAGATAACAATACCAAGCTTCACTTTATAAAGTACTTTGATCTGAGGGTTGAGAAAGTTACCTTCATATTGGCATCTTGTTTCTAGAAGCACAACATCACCACGCTCTCCTGCTTCTACTGAACACCCCTTTCATTTTGAAGTTACCATCTTCCTACTGTTTTAATGTTGTTAGTGATCCCAGCCAGGATAAGAGAGCTAAACTGAGCAACACAATCACAGGCCTTCATTTAGAGACATAATCTGTTTAATAAATATGACTGTAAAAGCAATAAACAATAGCAATTATACATTACGCTACATTGTTTTAACGAAAGGGGAAAAGAAGATGAAAAAATACATCAAAAAAAGTAATTTTAAAATAGTTTCAACACTCTAAGAAAACTTTTTGATTGGCTTACTATAAAAATAAGTTGGCTAACGTTGGACTTCAGTGGGGAGTATTATTCAGTTGTTGCCAAAACTTTCCCACCTTTCTTAAATCTGTAGCTGCAAGGACAATAGCAAAGCCATACAAGCTGCCGTGCTTCTACCTGGCTTCTGAGAAACTACAGAGGACTCCGTGCTGTGATCATCTTTTGACTACTACAGGTCTAATCTTCTTACACATTTTCACACTTTTTGTCACATTTTTTTGCTTTGCCAGTAAATAGGTTGACTGGGGTTCATGCCTATCTTGTGACAAATTTAAAACCACCACCACCCTCCCACCCCAGGACTGTGGGCAGCTGCCTCCTGCTTTTGCCTCCTGCAACAATGCTGCTTCCTCCTGCTTTTGTCTCAAGTTGTCATGTGCAACGTCTACTGAACAAAACCCATTCCAGTCAGGAGCCACAGTGCCTCCTAAGCGTGCTACACTGATTATGAGCTGGCCTCTACTTGCCTTCACCTAATGTAGTAAAGTGAGCGTATGTTGGTTGTTGCCTTCCTCTCTTTGCACTTCGAACCGAAATCCTGGTGCTAGGTTTACCTGAGTTGGTTTGAGAATCAACAGCTGTGATGACCACAGTTTAGGCTTCAGCCAGGTATCCAGTGTCCTGGGAGAACTTGTTCGAGGTATGCTAAGCTGGCTTTCCTGCTGGTCTCTTGCATAGTCTACTTGAACCTGTCCTCCAGCCTCACTTCTAGTTGCAGTGTAAGATACAAAGTTACGCTGGTAAGAAATCTTTTACAAGAGCGGTCTTGTGGCACTAGGGCTCAAAATGCCTGGCAACTGTCTCAGGCCAAATCCTCCTTTACTGTCTCTCATCTGCCCAGAATGGTAGTAGCTTGCAGATCTGCCACCAAAGGGGTTTGCCAAGAAGGCACGCTGACTTTTCCCTGCTGCCTGTTCTATGGACAAGGTGTCCTTCAAAAAAATTACAGTCCTTGGGGTGACTCCCAAAGGGCAGAGATCTCCTGGGACTTCCCCAGATAAGTCCAAACATCAGCAGTAAATGCAGCTGAGGGTGTTACTAGGGCTTTCTTTTAGCTCAGATTAAAGGTGTAAGGCTGATACAACGTAGAGGGTAAATTCACTCTGGCAATCCCCTCCTGCAATTGCAGTATGGGCAGACCTCCCTGCCTGTAATACATGCTTAGTTTTGTTCCATCCAAGGTCAGGAAGCAGAAAGCTATCTTTCATCAAGTGGGATGTCATGGTGTGAGTATGCTAAAAAATCTGTTTAAGAAAGAGCCTGGCCTTGTGGTTGGGATCACCCACATTTGAACTCAGCCTTCTCACAACTGTGGGGCACAGACAGCAGCTGCAGCTAGAGGAATAAAGGGCAGAATCCTAACAAAGACATAAATCAGACTGTATTTTCAGTGCCTTTAAACTCCAGTGTGATTTCTTGTGTGTCCTATGAAAGTCTGCTGGGGTGGCTAGCCCTCCCACAGCTCAAAGTGCTAAAAGAGCAGTTAAATCTAAAGCCAAGAACCCTAAACACCCCCTCCCACCTCCCCCAGACCTTCTCCCCCCACATCCCAGCCCACCCCTCTCCCTCAAGAGACCCCCATGCATATTCTTGGCCTATATCTTTATGAATTTTCTACAAATTAGAGACAGATCAGAAAAAAGAGAGTGAAGGGGTGAGGGGAAGGGCTGCAGGGGTGAATAGTGGTACGAGTTCCTCTCCCCCCACCCCCCACTAAAATTGAACACCTGTACAATGTAGTTCCACTATGGTCTCAGTATAATGTCCACATGCACAGGCTTAAAGCTAAAAACCCTTTGTCATCTGAAGAATTAAAAAGTCCAAATGTAGTGAGCTCTCCTCTTTTTTTTAGATATAGATATATATCAGTGTCTTCCATTCAACCATTTACATAGGTAGGGATTTCTTTTGTGCTCTGGGGCTCAGCAGCTGTGGAAATACTTCCTGTGGCAAAGAAAGAACAAAATACAGGAGTTAATAAATAACAAGTGCATTTTGCCAAAGTCGATGCATGAAGGTATGTATCACCTTGCTGGCCTTTGTGTTCCAGACTGACATGTTCTTCCCAGAAATGTTTTCCTGTCATTCAAAACACTGAAGGTGATGTCCTGTTCTTTTGCTAATGAAGATGATTCACCCGTGTTGAACAGAAGAGGGAGAGGCCAGAGCACAGGGCTGGAGGGAAGGAGGGGCTGAGGTCCTCAGAGGAAATATGTAACTCATTTGCAGTGATAAGGTGTTGGGAGATTTCATAAATAACCCTAAGCTTTGCAGTTGTAAAAGAAGAGGTTAAACCACTCACATCCAGAAAATAGGAACTGAGGGTTCTTTTGCTGCCAGAGCTTGGAGAGAAAAATAAATGATTCATGGACATTCATTCAGATTCCTCAAAGGAAGGATTCTGGAATGTAAGTCAAAGGCTGGCTTCTGAGCAAGCATACAAAAGAGAAACACCCAATTTATGGTCTGATTTTGTTTTCCCCAAAGAAAGAAAACTCATTAAAAAAGAAATTGCTGATTTCCAGAAACAGATGAGACAGCTCCATAGGCAAGTGTAGAGCCTTTGCACTTTCTATTCTGTTCACACCTAGGTCCAGACCTTTTCATTTTCTCAATGAGCTCTGATTCAATTTCCTCATTCATCTTACTGACAGGATAGAAAAGCACTCTTAGGAAGTTTGCTGGACTGATTCCTTTTGATAGGGAATTGAGTCCACATATCCCACACATTTACCTATTGTACTTGCTAGTCCAGTTACAGGTGCAAACCAAGGAGTTATAAAAGGCCAATTTCTGGTTCAATGCAGTGTCCAGCAGCACAGGTAAGAAACTCAACAAAATTCTGGCTATTGTAGAAAACCAGAACTACACCAAATGAAAACATACCTCCAAAATTAATTTGACTATTCTTATCGTGGAATGTTCAAGGGTTTAGTTTCCAACACCAGCAAGAGCAGTTTTGAAGGCATCTTGAATAGAACTAGTGAGTGACTGACACTTGCTAATTCAGTCTGAGTGACCTGTGAAAGCATGTTCCCCCAACCCTGGAACAGCCTGAACCACAGTTATTACCTTCTTTAAGAAAATGGAAGTTCAAACCACATCTAACTCTCAGAAGAGAGTTCCTGACCTGAAATTGGGTGTTTCTCCCTTAGCATCTTACATTAATTTTTTCTTGCAGGGTTCTGGGGAGGGGAATCAAATAAATAAATAATGGAAATAATAATTAAAATTTCGGACCCACCACTCCGGGTCTTGGCTTGAAACCTCTTGGTGATCCATAAGCTTTTTGGAAGTCCTCTGTCCAGACTACCTTGGTTGCATTTCCTTTCCTTCGGTTCTGGACTGTGGCCTGGAGTTGCTCTGTATGGAGAACACCACATGGGAAGGTTGGTCCCCTCACTCCATCCTGTGTTCTGCTAAACAGGACTGTCCAGGTCTGCCAATGAATAGCTGCTTAAAAGCTTTTAATAGCTGCCAGATCTCTCCTTAGTGAGCAGGTGAGGAGAGATAAAGTATTGATTGCAGAGGGGCTTCCAGCTGAGACATCAGTTTCATCAAGAGACTTTCTTCTTTTTTCTCCCTTTTTTTTTTCCCCCACAGGCTACAATCTTATACCACACCACATTCCTTCCTTTAATTGCCCTTCCCCTTGTTCCCTCTACAACAGCTATGACTCCAAGCCTGTGTTAGCAACTTCCATAATTTGAGGGACATCCTCAGGTGGGTTCTAAGGTTTGGTTAAACTGATGAAATTGTGCAAAACCTGAGACCTCTGTTATGGCTACACCTTACTCTTGCCAAGTCAAAACAGCTCTAAACTCCAATTCTTCTAAAATGTGTCCATGTCCCTATTTACAGAAGTTCTGTACTACTGGTCAGAACCTGCAGAACTTTCACCTCACAAGCGAAGCTGAGCAATGCTTAAGCAATGCTGGCTTTGGCAGAACATGTCCTCAGGCTGAAACCTCCCTGCTCCATCTCAACATTTTTACTGTAGTCAGGATAACAGAAAACATATAATCATGAGTAAACATACAACCATTGATCCCAGTATGGCCACTTCAAGTCTATTCTCTTTAGGCCCTATGAAAGCCTGCTTTGCAGATTTGCAACCACAGAAACCTGTGAGAGAGATCAGCCTGAGGGCAAACCCAGCTGTCCAGAACTGAGATCCCAGGTCTTGCATGATTTCTCTGTGAATCAGCCAGGCTAGCCTTGCTGCTGGCAACAAGTTCTGGCACAGCACAAAAGGCCACAACAGTCAAAACATCAATGAATATTTGTCTTTTAGATCTGACTTACCGAGTCGCCTGCTCACCTCCATGTTTCAGGAGAGGGTGGCTGAAGTTCTCCTGGATGTGGGGTTTACCCCCAGCAACTACATCAGCCCCAGCAAAACAAAGTAAATTGCCTTATAGCTCAAGTTAAGTGCTGGCAAGATTCTGGGAGAAGGGCAGAGGATCTACAAAGAGCAACTAGGAGAGAGAAAAAGCCTGAAGTTGTTCCTCTCCCTTTCACCACATGGTAGTGAGGGAGAGGGAGGAGTTAGCAAAGTTTCTTGTAGCAGTACTAATGCTGCAGCAGAAGAGGATGGGAGGAGGAGTGTGCAGGAATATGGGAAGGCAGGGGAGGCTGAGAAAAAGGTTAGCCAATTATCAGTCAGTCTGACCAGCTGCAGGATGCTGCAAGTTATTTACCTATGGGCTGGACTTCCAACTTCTCATCTACTAGTTGCTCAGGGTTCATCAGATCACTTTGAGGGACATTAGGTATGCTTTCCCTCTGACTGACTGGACTGACCATCTCTTGATCTTTTTCATTCTGCATCTGTGCATATATATTAAGGCCAGGAATCTTCCTAAAATATTAACAGAAATTATCATTGTGGGGTACTCTGGCAGATGAGGTAGTATCACTTTTATAAACCAAGAAACAGCTCGCTGTGAGAAAGAAAACCCAGCAAAACAAAATCCAAGCACTTCTGTGAAAGACAGCAGAAAATGGCTCAGAGAAGGTCATACCTTTTGAACTTGTAAATTACAAACACAGCTAGTCCCACGAAAACAACAGAGAGGAGCATCAGCATAGCAGAACCACTGTGACTGGGAGTGAGGTCCACTAGGGGAGCTACAAGAAAGGGGAGAAGGTTAGATCCAGCCTGGGGTGAAAGTTGATCCCTCCAGAAATACAGTTCATTCTCCCCTTATGTCATTTGTGGCAAGCCTCTACACATCTGCAGGACTTCCCTCCCTTTCTAATCCACTTGGGAAGAAACTTGGGTTCAGATCACTTGTGGTGCTGAACCTACCCCTTGCTATAAAGTCCCATAGCTTTCTCTTTTGTGGCCTCTCTTCTCTGACCTATTAGAGAACTGCCTGAAACACACTCTCTCGTGTTGCAGAGAATTACCCAAGGTAGCTGCTAATGAGGTCACTCAGGTACCAAACCTGGCATTTTCTGGATATTCCCTGTGCTACCCACGGGTTAACTTGTCATGTTGACTTTCTGTCTGGCTTAGAGCTATTTTGGGTAGCTCCTAGTGCCTAGTGAATAATGAACAACTAGCTCCTCACTTTTTCTGAAGAAACATGCTCATCATGTGCACTGTTCTCTGCTCAGTCCTGCTCCTTCCTGACTACAAGTGTAGTGCCCTTCACAGACACTGCCTCAGTACCCATGCCTTATCATGGCAAGATCTCACACCTCTGACATTTTCAGTTTCTTCCTTTATCTCTTTCCTACTCTTCTGAACATGTTCTACCCCCTTCCTTACACCAAAACCAACCCTAATCAAACCAAAACACCAAAACCATCAAAACCAGTCCTAACTGAAGTCTCTCTGTGCTTCTCATAATTGTGCTTACCTTGTAAAATAAGGACACACAAACCAGCCAGATGGGTGGCTTTGCCAGAAATACAAAGCAAGTTCTATCAAACAGATTTTCCATCACTCACACAGACTATCATCCAAAAACTGGACATACATAGGTCTGGCAGCCTCAGTTGTTCATGCAGACACTAGTAAAACACACTGCAGAGAGACAGGCAGCTGGAGCTGTGCCATTACACAGCTAATGCACATAGCACATCCTCACTGACTGTGTATTTGGCATTACACATAGAATAAGGCATAGGCAGTGCCTTACTCTGCAAAGCAGTCAAAGTTAACTTGAGCCCCTGTCATCATCTTTCTCTTACCCTTCTTCACACACTGAACAGACCCATCCTAAACCAGAGCTAGAAGGCACAAGAAACCAGGCACGCACAAGCAAATACTTGCTTACTCATCACATGCACACAGACACCAAAATTTACAAAGAGAAGTGAAAAATGGTTCTGCTTTCCAAATCAAGCAGTCTGTCTTCAAGAAGATGAGGTGCCTGCATGAAATGATCTGCCGTTATGAATTCCTCAAACACACACTGGGCCAATGTGCATCATTGCATCTCAAGCCTGTTTCCTAGGGACTGCAAGTTTGCTGATGACACCAAGCTGTGTGGTGCAGCAGACACGCTGGAGGAAAGGGATGCCGTCCAGAGGGACCTTGACAGGCTGGAGAGGTGGGCACAAGCCAACCTCATGAGGTTCAACAAGACAGAGTGCAAGGTCCTGCATCTGGGTTGAGGCAATCCTAAGCACAAATACAGGCTAGGCAGTGACTGGCTAGAAAGCAGCCCTGAGGAGAGGGACTTGGGTGTGCTGGTGGATGAGAAGCTGAACATGAGCTGTCAATGTGCACTTGCAGCCCAGAAAGCCAAACAGATCCTGGGCTGTATCAGGAGAAGTGTGGCCAGCAGGTCAAGGGAGGTGATTCTCCCCCTCTACTCAGCTCTGGTGAGACCCCACCTGGAGTACTTCATCCAGTTCTGGAGCCCCTATTACAAGAGGGATATGGACATGCTGGAAGGTGTCCAGAGAAGGGCCACCAGAATGATCAGAGGGCTGGAGCACCTCTCCTATGAGGACAGATTGAAAGAGTTGGGGCTGTTCAGTCTGGAGAAGAGAAGGCTCTGAGGTGACCTTCTTGTGGCCTTCCAGTATCTGAAGGGGGCTACAAGAAAGGTGGGGAGGGACTTTTTAGGCTATCAGGTAGTGATAGGACTAGGGGGAATGGAACAAAGCTGGAAGTGGGGAGATTCAGGCTGGATGTGAGGAAGAAGTTCTTCCCCATGAGAGTGGTGAGAGCCTGGAATGGGTTGTCCAGGGAGGTGGTTGGGGCCCCATCCCTGGGGGTGCTTAAGGCCAGGCTGGATGAGGCTCTGGCCAGCCTGATGTAGTGTGAGGTGTCCCTGCCCATGGCAGGGAGGTTGGAACTGGATGATTCTTGTGGTCCCTTCCAACCCTGACTGATTCTATGATTCTATGATTCTCTGTATACTCAAGTACTACCCTAAGTGATCCTGCCCTGGCAGGGAGGGTTGGACCTGATGATCTCTTGAGGTCCCTTCGAATCTCTGATATACTGTGATACTGTGATACATTTCTAATACTCCTTATACTGCACTTTCAACAACAGCAAATTCTTGCACATAAGAAAACAAAAGGATTAACTGCAAAAGACACCATATCTTTTCAGCATGATAAAGTAAGGGGAGGGGGAGCAGGTGTTTTAATGTGTGCCCATACACTGGGTTGTTATTGTGACATAAAAATAAGAAGTGTTTAAAATACAGCGGTTAGCATGCTACTAGCATCAAGCAATGTATTGCTGCTTGTTTTGCTAGGGAGCAACAGAGAAGGTGTACACAGAAAGAGGATACTAACCTGCTGTTAAATGGGAAGCATAAACCAGGATTCGAACACCTGGCTTTAATTCAAAATGAACCAGGTTTTGGTTCAGTTTCTGGATCAGTGTTTCTGAGATCTGGAAAAAAGAGAAAATAAGAAATGCATTTGTTTCTTAGCATTGGTTTAGACTGACAAGAGGTGGGCAGGAAATGGAGCTGTGCACAGAGCAAAGATTTTGCAGGGGCACCAGACTTTCTGAGCACGATTTGCTATCACCTTACAAAGAGGGAGTTTGTGGAAGCTGAGCACATGTGCCAGTACTATGTCCAGAGAGGCTTGTGTATGGTTAGCAATGACTGATAGCAACAAGTTGCTTGCCACACTCCTGTGTTTGTAGGAGTGGCCCAGCAGCTAAACTGAATTGATCTCCAAAGGAATATCACACACACACATGAGTAAGCTTCTGCAAGACCAGCCAGCAATGGCACATTAGCGAACACTGTTTACAATTCAAGCAAAGAGAAGCATTTCCATTGTTAACACTAATTACAGAATCAACCCACCAGCTTGGAATAGACCTCAGAGATCATCAAGTTCAACCTATTACCCAATACCTTACACCTCCTGGTAACTAAACCATGGCTCCAAGTGCCACATCCAAGCTTTTTTTGAGTACCTCCAGGGATGGTGACTCTACTCCCTGGGCAGCCCAGCCCATTCCACTGGACAATGACTCTTGTTTATAACAAATAATATTCTGCTCCTTGAGTGGCCATGATCTTAAGAGTACGCTCATAATGTGATATACCTGAATCAAAATGAACAATTTTAGTCTTTACCCTGGCTTGCACTTAAATTTCAAGTCCTCAAGCTAAACTTAACTTCATTCAGCTCTGAGTTTCAAGCCAGATGCTTCCCAATCCTGAACCAGCTCAAACCTGAAAGCATTTACTGACTACAGAATATAGCTTAAAGAAAATGCATGCTTCATCTATTCTTATGAGTTACACACAGAGAATACGCTCTTATATTCTCTTTTCATGGAAAAGGCATTCCACAGAGCTTTTAGATCACTAGATAATATAACTTTGATGATAGCAACAGAGCTGATGACTGATTAAGTTAGACTGACATTGCTTACCTAAGGATAAGATGGTAGATGGTCTCAGAAAGAGTAATTGATGAAGTTATGCTAATACTCTCTACCTTAAGAGTGTACTGAGATAACTTGTTCCACAGGAAACTTATCAAGGAAGAAAGGTCAAATATTAGTTACCCAAGCAGTGGACCTGCACCCCTGAGGATTAACATTTTTTGGTAAATTTAGCAAAGTTCCCTAAACTGGTGCCTTAATGTTGAACTTATCTCGTTATAATACCTATCTATAAAAGCCCCCTACCCAAATAAGCTAAAGAAACCAAACAATGATTACTTAGTAGGCATTGACATTAAGTGTAGCTAATACTTTTTACTGCATCCAATACCTGTTGCAAATTTGAAGCAGTGTTCTAGCTTTGTGAAAGGCTGCCCACCATCTTTTTCTGCACAGAACTGGAATAAAATACCTCGATTTGGTGTGTTGATTAGCTTTTGCACACCAGGCAAAGAATCCAGATTTTGTACAACAGAGTTCTAGCAGAAATGAAGCAGGCTCTTCCTCCATAAAGGACACAACACTTGCTAAGACCTTGTGAAATTTGTATTTGTACACTGAAGAAGCCAAGCTTCGGTCCAATCTGTTGACAAACATTCCCTTATTTTAAGTCAGTTTCTTACAATCTGCAGAGAGTCACTTTCTCCATATTGCTACTAATAACAAGTAGTTCCAGGCATGTTGCCATTAAAGGAAAAAAAAAAGAATCAGATAGATTAATCAAGGAGTGGGAGCCTATAGACATGGCTTTCATAGTTTCTTGTATGTCTTTTGTATGTTCATTTGCTAGATGTTTCATGTATTTCACAGTTTCTTACAGTACTGGGCACTTTTGCAATGGAAAATAGCCAAAGTTATGTATGTTCATTTACTAGGAGAGGTGCTAATAAACCCATAAACTTTAAAATGCAGTTGCTTTGAGTGTCATGTTTTTATAGGCATACCATGATCAAGAGGAACCAGATTCTAGTGCTCACCACTTAATTTAATTTGTTTTAAATAAATCCTTATTCCTTCTTGAAGATTAATGAAATATTGTCAGAAAAAAAAAAAAAGAACATTCCAATAATTTTTACACCATCTTTTCCATGTTCTTCATTTTGTCTGGTTGAGTTATTTCAGTAAATGCTACTGAGATATGATTAGATGTTCCTTGGCTATCATTCATCACAGTATGAGATTTATCTGCCTCTTCTATTTTTTTTAGCATTCTTAATGGTTCTTTCAGTACTCCTGGCTTATATGCTTCATTTCTGGCTGCTGATCACTTGAATAGGTGCCTTTGGTCCAATATCAATTTGGCATAACTCTTACAGGCATTTTATTTATATTTTTTCATATATCTCTTTAAAGCTTACAGGTTTTTTATGGGTGCCAGAATGAGCAGTAAATATATTTCTTCCAATGGCAAGAAAAAAATACCACTTGCTTAGAAAAAGCCATCTGCTTAGCTCAGAGCAGCAGGGCTGGTGGCACAAGGATGTGCAGTACATGAAGAAAGCCTGGGAAGCAAACTAATCCTTCTTTAAGAATTTGAGCCTATTAATAACGAAGAATTGATGACTATAAAAAGTGCTTCATCTCTAAAACTGGAGCAACAGATGCAGATCAATATGCTGTAAACCAAGTACATCAATAGCTCATGGAAATAACGTGAAAAATATCCTGGCCATTTCCAGTCCCAAACGTGGCCTGACAACTCTACCGCACACCCCTGCAGGAATTATCTTCCTTTGTGCTCTGAGATCCTGATGCTGCTGAGACAGATGAGCTCATGAAAAAAATGCAACTACAAGAGAGCAAACAGAAGAAACAGTAGGTAACAGACGCACATCTCTTTCCTGTTTTTCCATTTTTTTTAATTTTTTTTTTTATTTTACAATCTATGCTAAAGATGATGTTAAGATGAAACCATTAAATTAATCTCTGAAAACAAAATAAAACTGAAAATATTCTATAGTACATAGTACACTTTGAAATACCATG
Source organism: Indicator indicator (assembly GCF_027791375.1). Taxonomy (NCBI): domain Eukaryota; kingdom Metazoa; phylum Chordata; class Aves; order Piciformes; family Indicatoridae; genus Indicator; species Indicator indicator. Next base: position 9,080,750 of record NC_072016.1, on the reverse strand, counting down.
GTACACAGCAAAAAGGAACTATTAACCTATGAATTTACAAAGAACTTAGTAAAATTTATCCAAGCTTATTTAATTAAAATGTCTCCAACCATAAAACTTCTTATTTATTACCACCAGTACCACTATTTTACTAATATCAGGTGCTATCACCTTTATTGTTATTAATATCACTCCTGTTACTATTGCTATTATCCATTCTTATTGTCTGTTCTTATTAGCTACAATCACTTTATACTTATTTACTATTACGTAGCAGGATGAACTAGAAATCTGTGTGCAGCAGCAGGGCTGTGATCTTGTCACAATTAGAGAGACGTGGTGGGACAGCTCCCATGACTGGAATGTGGTTGTGGATGACTATGTACTTTTTAGGAAGGACAGACTGACAAGGTGAGGTGGTGGAGTTGCTCTCTATGTGAATAAACAATTAGAATGCGTTGAGCTTAACCCAGGGGGAGATGATAAAAGCATTGAAAGCTTATGGGTAAGAGTGAAGGGACATGCAAACAGGAAGAAGCTGCTGATGAGACCTTCTATGGGCAGCTACAAGCAGCTTCAAGATCAAGTGCCCTGGTGCTCGTGGGTGACTGCAACCACTCTGATGTTAGCCAAGCATGAACAGTCCAAAAGGTTCCTACAGTGCAACTTTGTCCTGCAAGTAGTTGAAGAGCCAGCAGCTCCATCCCTCTCCCAGGCTGCTGTGCTCCAGTGTCTGCCCTGCACTTGAGGAGATGCTGCCTCTGATTGGCTGTGGGGGCTGTCACTCTGCTTCTGATTGGCTGTGGGGGCTGTCACTCTGCCCCGGGCTGGAGCCCAGCCCTCTGTGGGGCCTGAGGGCAGGGGCTGGGCCATGGCAGTCAGTCTGGGAGCTGGACAATGGGGATTTGTGCCCTGCAAAGGAGCTTTGGGCACAGCCAAGATGGGCTGGGCATCACCTGTGGGACTCCCTTTGCAGTTGCCCTTGCTGAGCTGTGCTGAACCATTTCCAGAGAAGGGTGACAGGGGTGATCAGAGGGCTGGAGCTCCTCTGCTGTGGGGACAGGCTGAGAAGTTGTGGAGTCTCCTTCTCTTGAGAATTTTAAAACCCACCTGGATGCATTTCTGCATGGACTACCCTAAGTGCTCCTGCTTTGGTAGAGGAGTTGGACTCGATGATCTCTTGAGGTCCCTTCCAACCTCTAATGTAGTGTGATAAGTGTGAAAAGAGCCTGAAACTATCAGTATCATAGCAGAAGATTGAGGCAGGCATCACTGTTCCAGGACTATATGCAAAGTGTTAAAACAGGCAGCAACTCTTCATGCTGTTCAGAGTATACAGCATATTTCCTTGGCTCCATTAATTTTATGCTCTATCAATGGCTTTCTGGGTGCAGAATGTTTGCCTGGTCTTTATGGAATCTGGTCATGGCAAAAAATTACAAACAGCCTGAGACTTTCAAAAGCACCAGAAGTTCTTGTGAGAATCAGACATTTGCTTTCCTCAGGCAGCTCTGGAGATTCCTGACACACACTTCTGAGGGAAGAACAGATGCATTAAAACACGTCTTTAAAATGTTTGCATACTTGGTAAAATATTTTAATTTCTCTTTATGTGTAAAGTCAGATTCGCTTTCAAACAGACATGTAGACAGGATAGAAAGAGGGGAAAATGCATTTCTCCACTTCTAAAAATCATCTAAAAGAGAAACCATGCTTTACAAACGTCAGTATCTGGGGTCCACAAGTGAGTACAAGCAGCTGAAGAGCCAAATTCACACTGGGATTGAACACTCCTCTCCAGAGCTGTACCTGATGATGTTTCTGATGCTCACACAGTCGCAAGGGAATCTGTGAACCACAGATCACTCAGGACACTCACTTTGAGACTGGAGTAGTGGCTCTTCTGCCTTTTTTATTCTGTCAAGTCTATTTCTAGCTCAGTGGACCACAGGTTATCAGACTTTAACCTAGGAGTGGTTATGAGTCATATGATTTGTTACAACATGAATGAAGTGTCGCTGAAATAAATCTCCATACAAAGGCTGATCTCAGTCACCAAGTTAATGAAAAAAGTTCCAATGGGAAATATTTTGGGTCTTATGCCTCCTTTATTTCTGAATTCAAAGTGGTACCACAGATGCATTTTCTTATTTAAGGAGCAGATAAGGAAATGTCAAAATGCTTTGTGCTTTTCCAAAAATAGCTAAGCCACTCCAATTGAACAGCTAGACCCTCAGCTGGGGAACAGGTTAGCCTCAGGCCTGTCTCTGTTCTTCTCTCACCCTTGGAGATATAACTAACTCAGCTGAGGAAAAAAGCTTCTCAGAATAGCAGCCTCCTAATTTATAGTCTTCAAGAGTCTCCCTTGTGAAAATAATTAGCTTTCAGAATTAGTTTTGGTCCTTAACTGAGCCTCATTGACTTTATCTGCTTCATTTGCAGAATTAAGCATGATGTGCAAAAATAATTCAGTAATAGAAACCATTCTTCATGTATCGTTTTTCATCAAAGGACACATAATGAATAATAATAACAGACAGTTTTTGAAGGAAAAAAAAGAGATTCCAATTTAAAAATGGAACAAAACAAAAATTAATTTGGCTTCTCTTAACATTCTATCAGAGCTTGGGCTGTGAAAGAACCGTGTGCACAAGGATACAGAATTATCACTCAGAAGGGCGTTTTCCTATACTTTTACTGCATTTTGAAGCCTCTGATGTAAATTGGTTTAGACTAATTGAATGTAATTCAACTGTGCCAGTATGTAGTAGCTAAGAATCTTGATAATTTTATAGATACCGTATAAGGATCTCAACTAAGAAGTGCACTCTTCTGTTCAATTCAGTGAGTAAATCAATAAACAACTAAGGAAAGAATTATGCACATTGATTGGTAGGAAGCAACTTGAACCAGCATTAAAAAGTGAATCAAGTGTCAGGGCAAAAGTGGATTACTTTAAACTGTGTCACTAGCCCTGCATAACCTTGGTTACTTCTCATGAGGCCTCTAAAGCTTGTTTGCCTTAGCAGTGAAAAGAGTATAATCACTGACTTACAGGGTGCAGCAGGAATTTCTTGAGATGTTTTGATGAAAGATGCTAAATTTAAGCTGCCATTACTATCCAGATACCATGAAAGCACAAGGTAGAGAACATTCCTGCGGTTACTCCAGGAGAAGAACCGACCAGAAGATACAAAACTCAGAGAGAACATAGACATAAAAGCCACAATCCACTTTAGATGAACAAAGGTGACCAGAAGGAGCCTTGAGAATCAAAGGATGCTCTGTACACTAAACAAAAGATGAGAAGGTGAGAGGGCTGACAATCACACAGCAGGAGTTAGCTCAAAGATAGTAAGACGAGATATATAGACAGCCTCTTCTACAGCACAGAAGCAGTTCATCAGGAAAAGCTGACTAGGAAAAAAAGCCCTTGGTATAAGGTCTCTGGGTTCATAGTATTGCATTCTCTCCCCATCTGCCTTTACTTCTTAAATAGTGGCTCAACCTTTCCTAAGTACCCAGTGTAAGCCTTGGTCTGCATACCAAAGTACAGATGTTAAAAAGAAAGCCTCATAGTGAACATTAGACAATTTACCTCTCTTCCTGGAATTTAATTTTCAGGACTGATTGGTATCAAGATTTGAAGGTGTTCGCTGTCATGTTCTTTTTGCTAACATATTTTGGTGGTAGGCACATCTGAATTATATCAGAGGAAAGAAAAGCAGTGAAATATTTGAGACCACCAAAGCTTAAGAGGATAGGTGGAAAAACGAACCAAACCAAAACCCAATAGAAACTCCATTGGCTACAATGAAACAGAAATAAAACTAAATTTGCTTTAAGGAAAGAATCCTGAGACGTATACACATACAGGCTTTCTGAATGCCACTCTTCATAGTGTTAAATTCATCAGAAGGATTTATTCTCCTCAGTTCATCATTACCCATTTGATGCTCAGTCACTCATATCATTCCTCATCACTTTCGCTGGATACAGATACTGGCCACAGCTGCAACATGTTGAACACCGTTGGCTACCAACCAGCTGGTGCTGCCATTTGCCAAAGCCTCCATCATGATTGCTACATTACTGACAGCTATTTTCAGAGAAAAGATGAATGGCCTCAGATGCCATTAAGTAGTTGCTCCTACATCTATTTTGCATTCTGCTTTTATAGCTATTTTGAATAGGCCAGGTAAAAGCATGCAAATGGAGAACTAAGGCAAAATGCACAAAACCACTAAAACCTTCACTCAATATGGAAACGAGTTCAGAATTTTCATGCATCTTCTGCATATATCTCAGTTGGTAACAGGAGACATATTTGCTAAGTCTGGCAAAAAGCCTCCACTAGTAAACAACGTGGAGAAAAGATAACTTGAGAAATGCATAAATAACAGACAACCCTCAGATTTTTCCTACAGAGTAACATTGTACACTGAAAGAAATAACCAGAACTGTAACTCCTTTGAGTGTGCACCTGCAAACACACAAACTCATATATGTGCCTTTGAACAGCTTGTTACTTCCTCATGAACACCAAACAGATTCCTGTTCCGAGCAGAAAATAACACTATACATCATAAAGTACCTAAGAAGCAACTTAAGCTGTCATTTGGAAAAACACCTGCTTCCAGTACTCATCCCAATGGCCTCATGCACAGGGAGAAGCTGTTGAATGGGCTCTGAAGTAATTTGGTAAAGGGATAGCGAAGGATCACAGGCCAAATGGAAAAGAAAACAGGAACAGTAAAAGAATATTCTTCAGTGCTGAGAGCAGACACATTTGGGGGCCATCCTTAGGAAGTCCCCACTGAAAACAGTGCCATTTTTCTACTGGTGTAGAAGGTGAATGCAGGCCTTGCCAACATGTAAGAAAAACATTCTGATTATCCTGACAGGAGCAGAGGAGATACTTCTCCACAAAAAACAGATGGCTGCAAATGGCAAGGAAATTTTCTCTCTTCAAAGGTTACCAATTGCACCCTGCAGGATGCCAGAGAAGTTGCTGGAGTCCCACTGAAAATGACATTTCTTCTTCTCCATAAAAAGGGTCATGCTCTCATGAGGACTTCTGTTCTCCTCTGCCACAGAGACTCCGTTTTAACAGGGGAGAAAGAAAGGGACAAAGAGAGAGAGTACTTAGCAAAATACAATAAGCTGCTGAGTGCCAGAGGGGAGTTGGGTCAGATGTCATTTTGAAAGTTTACGGACTGCTTCCTTGCCAATTTGTGATGGAGGAAAGGAGGATGATGATGGAGAAAATGGAGGAAAAGTTTTGCAGAGCAGTAAATTTCCATCTTTTTTGTTTATTACATGGGTGAGAAAAATTGCAGAGGAAAGTAATTTGTCAAAAAATGATAATGGTTAAGGATGCTGAGCAACGGAAAGATTAAGAATATGGGTGGTCTAGTGGTTTGAGGCCCACAGCTAAGTTAACAAGGCTTTAGATCACTGCAAGAGGCAATTGCAACAGTCAGCAACAGGTCAAGCAGATTAGAACACAAGAATAGAGGACAAAGATCCTATTGATACATGCACTGATGGAAAGACTCCAGTCAATCACAAACAGGCACAAATCCAAAGAGAAATGCTAAAACCCAATGGAGTCCCAGGATTCCAGGATGCTGGGGATTTCACCATAGCACTAAGGTTGGTATTTGTAAGCTGATTACACTCTCTACCCCAATATTCATATTGTTGATACCAACATGGGGTATGCCTCCTTGAGCCATGGACATGCTCCATGAAGAGGGAGAGATACAGTGGTGCTTCACTGAGGGCTAATTTATCGTTGCCTCTGGAATCTGAGGTAACAAACTGAGAGGTATTTCAAGACCCAGCACAGTGTTTTTATGTTTCCGTCAGAATCATGCTGGTGGACAGGACTTTTTGGGTCTGTGGGTTAATAAGATTCCTCCAGTTGTCATAACTTGCTTCAGCCTTGCACAGAGAAAACAGTACATAGTGGCTAAACTGGACTGCCAGTATCATGAAAAGGGCAGGCAGATAATCCCACTCCATCCCTCTGCCTTAGAGTAATGAAGTTCTGATTTGCCCAGGTCTACCATCCAGCTTGGTCCACTAGTGCTTTTAACAGCTTCATAAACTTTGCCTTATGAGGATATACCCATTTATATGGGCTGGAATCATCCCCTAGATCCTTCCTACTTTCTTCCTACTTCCATGAAACAGAAAATAACTTCTAAGGGAGAGACATGACATCATACAAATTAATGCAAATTTAACATTACTAAGGGAATCCAAATGGGAGTCTCAGCTCCTAATACAGATCCAAAACCTGATTGCAGCATTTGGGAGAAAAAAAAACCAAAAAAAAACCACAACAAAGCAATTAAAAAAACCCCAACAATAAAAACAAACCCAAAGATGATGCAGTATTTACCATAGTTGTTTAGACTCCAGTGAATCAGAAGCATTTGTATCACAATTATTTGTTCTAACCTGATTTGGAAACCCCATATAGCTGTATCTATACACACACACAGAGTAATAGATAAACATGCATGTCTTCAAGTAATGGACACAATACCTGCTCTAGGTCTGCTGCTGTTCTTTTATTTTCTCCTGTGGCATCTTGATATGGTAAAATGAAGAGTTCAGCAGATGTGGGCAGACCAGGCAGCACTGCGACCAGAATGTGCTTGCTTGAAACACCTATTGCCTGGTACACAGACAAATAACGGACAGATAAAGAGTGGGAATGGCACTGAATGCTGAGAGCTTCTTTGCTAAGGCATAAGAGTACTTACATAAATGATGTAGGATATACTTGGTAGCATAGGGAGAATCTTGTCATAATCCAATGCATGTAAAAGGTCAGGGATTAGTAATTTCCTGATCTAGAGGAGTGATTAGCCAAAATATCTTAAAAGCCTTATAGAGACTCAGGGAGAGAGAAGATGATGCATCAAGTTTGAATCTCAAAAGCCAAACAAATTCTTATAGTTCACATCCTGAGTGCATTCCACAGATTAAGGAGAAGGTTTTTTGTTGTTGTTGCTGTCTAGTTGTTAAAGATTGTATTCATCTGCACTTTTTTTGTTGCTGGCTGAAAATCTTAAACAATCAGTTAAAACTCCAATCTGCCTTCAGCAAAAATTAGTTGAAACTCAGAAAAAAAAGTACCCCACAGGCATCACTACCAAGGTCATCTCTGGTCATGGGTTTGAGTTGTTGTTACCATGACATCATACAATGACTGCAGAGTTATTCTCCAGAAAAGGAGCTAGTTTGGCCTTCAGGAAGTGTCAAAAGGAGGAACACAGTTTGCTGAATCTTCCTCCATTGCCTCCTTATGTTGTGGATTATCCAGCAAACACATTTAAATCTCAAGGTTTTGGTTTAAACATTGAATTTTCAAATGCTGAATTTAGAAGTCACTTTTAAAGAAGAAATAAAAGTGCTCTCTCAAACCACAGCATCTGGATACAGCATAGATATTTCCCTGCAGTCAAGACTTGCAACTCTCTCAAACGTAACTGGACCTAAACCTCAGGAATTCTTCTCCCTAGTAGTAAGGAGCAAAGACGTGGAGCAGCTGCTCCATTGATGGAAATGATGGATGGAGGACAGGGAGTCAATGAAACTGATTACAGATCACCACTACCTGAGCTTATTCTGCAGCTATCTCATGTGTGTCTGCTGATAGTCCAGGGAATACCTTACGGAGTTGTGAAAAGGGAACTCTTCCCTTCCACTACACACCAAGGAAGAGCATGTGGTTTTGTTGCTGTTGCCTTTTTTTTTTTTTTAATGTGGATTTAGGAAAAATAAAACCTGTAACAATATAAAGGTCCTGTACATTCTTTCCTGGGAAAGTCAGAGCTTGCATTATTTGTGCTTGTCCAATAGGTTGACTTAAGATGTCAAGAAAAAGACAAGGTATTATCACTTAATGGGATGTTTTTGTTTTCAGATGCTGGGAGTTTTTTGTTTTGGTTTGGTGGGGTTTGTTTTATTTTGTTTTGTTTTGCTTTGTTTTGTTTTGACTGGAAGCTTTTAGTTGATCTACTCAGTCCATTCTTCTCTTCTTCATCAAAAGTGGTTGACAAGACTCAGAAAACTCAATGATGTGAGCAAATAATGATGATGATAATACAAAATATTTTGTGGTACCATGAAATTATCCCTACTCAGAGAGAGAAGATCACATTTTAGTAGAGAATCATCATTTCTTATGCAGAATTTTTATCCAGGTCTAAGACACTTTGTAATATGAATGTAATACTTTAATAAAAGTTCATAAAAATTCTATAGCACAGATGTAATTTCCTATTGAATTATTTAGTTATTCAACTCATTTTTATATAGTTTACTTAATCGCTGTAGAAATCTGTTGGGTTTGTCTTTGATTTTTACAGGAACTTCTCACAAAGCTTATTTAAGGTGAATTACTTAGCTACATAAAGAGGGATAATTAGCTATCAATGCATTATATTTTGTTACTCAAACAGCAAAGAAATCCTTATTGTGTTTTCACTGCTCTGCTTTTGAATCTAGCCTTGGTACTGTAGTTTTATAATTTTTTTTTAGCTTGTTTTTATTTTACTGACTTCTTTATATTCTGCAAATTCATCCTGAAGATAAAAGGATCCTTGAATACTTGATACAGAAATAAATAAGTCAGAAAAGCAAGCTCCAGAAAAGTGCTATTATTTTTACTTTCCTTCTCTCACTGCCTATCTTTTGAGGAAACAGAAGAAAACTTCCTCAGAAACAATCCAGGCAAGTTTGCATGCAACTGATTAGCACCAAGTGTCTTTTTGCAGAGATGATGCCACAAATGAACATACAGCCTTATAAATAACATCTACAAGCCTTGTATCCTTTCAAAATCTGATTATCTTTACTGGGAAAAAAAATTAGAAACTGTTTCAAACAGTTTCTTTAATATTTTTCTGCTGAGCTGAGAAACCCCAGCTGATCCTTCTAACTTTTCTTAGTCTCTCAGTTTGAATTCTCCAGCCACACAAGAATATTTTAATGACATTCTGTTCCACAGTTAAAGAAGGAACTTCAGAGCTTCTCCACAGTGTTGACAAGAAAAATAGCATCCAATCCCTGACATGTGAACCTCGGGCTATGTGAAAGACAAAACACTTACTGTAGTGCTCTTCTCTGTAGTAAAAATTGTTTTCTTTCAGGTCTCCTACATTTCCTACAGCATATATTTAATTCCATTAGAACAGCACTACTTTGCACTGCTGTATAAGAAGAGTAGTAAAGAAAAAGTAAGAATTGGTATGCAGCAGTAAAGTCATTTGCACAGCTATAAGCCATTTATTTTCTATATGGCTTTTTGTCAGAAATATTCCACATAATCCACTGTCATTAAGAGGAAGAAACTGCAGGCTGCTTTTGAGCATCAAATTTTATCTGTCTAAAAATTTAGGATTCTGGCCTTAAATACTAGTCTGGTCTCTTTTTGTAGCTGTAGAAACAGAGACACCCTGAGAGAACAGCTGATCCAGTCAGTAATGTAAGCACAAAGCAGAAACCAGAACCATTGTAATGCAGATTATGCATATTGCTTACCTCCACCAGAGCTCTCTTAACTACTCTACTGATGTCCCTTCTCCACTCTGGGATATCTGGATTGTAGTCATCCAGGTTTGGAGAAAATGATAACCGCAAGGACTGAAAGTGCTCTGCAGATACAAGGACATGGTGGTGAGTAAGGACTGTGAAATGCCTTGGTGCCAAATGAGTGTGCATAACCTAGCGGAAGCTGCTAGAGCTCACGTTTGGCTTAATCAGTCTGCAAGTAGTGAACAGATTCTCAAAGAATCCAGCAGTGTGCCTGAGAGATTCACTGCCTGAGCATCACGGAACTGAAAAAGGTGATCAGTCCTTGTTTCTGTGGATGAATAGTACTGGAAAGAGATATGTTGGGAATGTAAATAAAATGCTACCTTCATCTTGACTTCTGAAGTGGGCAAGCCCTGTGAAAGAAGCTGTGATTGTACTCTCATAAGCATTCCCAAACACTTGGAATGTTAGCTGAAAGGGCACAAGGATAAGAGAGGGGAGAAGACTGGCTTTGGAAAACATACTTCTTAATCACTGTTGCTGTTAACAGAGGTGCCCACACTGATCACTATCCATGTGCTTAGTACAAACAACTGAAACTGAGATTGCCAATGGTTCCTCTGCTCCATCTTCACCATGTACCTGTGTGCCCTCACTCTTTCTGAGGCCTCTGTACAATACCAAATCAGTATAGGTTTCTGTACAGAACTGTAGCACACAGCATTATCTTTTAAGCCAAGCTGCTTTTGCGTGAGTTAAGAGGCCTCTACTGGCCAAAAGGGGGGAAAACCAGGTTGCAAAACGACCTAACATTTTGACAGTCATGTAAGATGACCCAATAGTGATAGAGCAGATGCAGAGGGCTTTGAGAAGATCATCTATGGTCTGTAATCATCTCAGTCTGGACTAACGACAGTTGGTGGCTTTCAGAGATGTTATGCTGAACTGGTCACACTGGAACTGACCTTATAATCTCTCTCAAAGCATTCTGGAATAAAATACTTTATGTTGCTGCCAGCTAACCTGGTTCTCTGGTTCTCAACCATGGAGAATCCTGTGTGAAATGAAGGGGGAAGAGCTCACCATACACAGCAATAGTCTTTGTGTCCTGAAGAATGGTGTTTCCTGCTAAGACCTGAAGAGTGATGGTGTTCATCCCTTCCACAGAAAACGTAAATGTGATGCTCCCTTCCAATGTGATCAGCGGCTGTAAATTCATCAGAAAAAAGATACATTAGATTAATTTTGCTGGAAAGGAAAAGAAAAAAAAAATGAGTTGGCTCTCTAGCTTGTTGAGATGGCTTGTAAACTTAAGACTTAGAAGGGATCCTGTGACATGTAAGCCATTTTTTGGAGAGGATCTAGGAATCCAGATGGGGATCTCCTCCTGAAGCTCAAATTAAGGTGTCTATAATTTCCAAATAAGCTGAATTTTAAGGTCGCAGTATTTCCTCCCCACTTACCAGGCTGGCTGTTCTGGGTCCTGTGCTAAAGTGTCCATGTTTGCTGCACTGCCTGGAGAGGCCCAGATCATAATACAAGGGTCTGCAAGACTCAGGTGTCATACTCCTTTCCTAGATCTAGCCTAAGTAATTTGTTTAAGGTGACTAAAGGAGTTTGTGGTAGAAGTAGGATGCAGATTAGTATTTCTCAGTTTTTCTCTCATGATATCCTTAGACATGGAGACATCATTTTTGGAAAGTGATAGCATTTAGAGAGGATACAGTTACCCTCAGCTTGCTTCGCAAGGCAGTGAGTTGTGTTCCTTTCCAGCAGTCCCTGCCCCAACTGTTTTTGCTTAATAATGAATTCTGAGTGAGATCTTCAAAGCATCTGGTATTAGCTCACACTCTGTTGCCATTGTAGTCTGCAGTAAAACTCTCACTTCAATGAGAACAGAGTTAGACCAACTCTGATCAATTACAAGCTTAGCAGATCAGAGGGAGGGTTAAAAGGTGACAATCACGGCCTGTAAGTACCTCCAGGGGGAGATGATTTCTGATAGTACAGAGAGTTCTTTAATCTACACACAAAGGCATAACAAGATCCAACAGCTTGAAACCGAAGCAAGATAATTTCAGACTACAAATACAGTGCATGTGTTCAGTGCTCATGATAATTAGCTGTGGGGAAATAGATTGGGGGAGAGGGTATGAAATAGAAGCAAGCAGTGAGTTCTCTATCATCTGAGGGAAATCATGATACAAAATAACAAGTCAAGTTCTGCCTTAGTCACAAGGAGTTAAAACAGAAGGCACTGACTGAACCCCTGTGACCTGCATTATACAGAAGATAACAGCATTTAGTTGAAGGTCCCTCTTGGCTCTACAAAATCCATGAGATTCTCTCCCCTCAGAAAACTAATTAGGGTCCTTGGGTAATTCATCCATAAAGATATGCAAATGAACAGTTGTAACACCTGTGCAGACTCGCCGACATTGGAAGCAGGACCTGGAGCATGCTGTTATATCTAAGCAGAGCCTAAAGGCTGGGAGGTGTGTTAAGACCATTTTGCCCACCAGTACCACATGATAGTAAGTTCTGCTTGCACATGTGGTTTAGCACAGAATCTGGGTGCTCAGGATTGGGCTCAGCATATTTAAGGGGAGACTGATGGCAGTCTCTTCCCTTCTTAGTCACCAGAGAAATGAGCTTTAAGCTCTAGAGCTATGTAAAGTCAGTCCCAGATATAAAAAGTTTCAGTTTAAAATGTAAGTGTCCTTTTGTTTGTTTTGTTTTGGTTTTGTTGTTATCAAAGAAAGGAAGGTGGGAAAAAACACATTAGAAACTCTTCCAGATTTTGCTTCACTGCATCCATGTTGGATGTAAATGCAGGGGGAAAAGCTGTTGGCAATTTGCAGGAGATGGCAATAAACCCTGCAGCTAAGCCACAGCAACAAGCACAGAGAAGTTCTTGTATTTCAGTGTTGGTATGTCAAAGAACCACTAGTCTCTCAGTCTCTCATTTGTCATTTTCTTGCATGTGTGACTGTTTAGAAGCACTCCCAGAACCCTCTTTCCCTCCCTCCTCAGTGAGAAAGCTTCTCTAGCAGTAGTTTGATCTCAGTCCATAGGGAATACAAACCTCTGTGTTGTTTCCAAACCACCAGACATAAGTAAGTGTTCCCACTTGGCTTGGCCATAGTACTGCTGTGGCATTGACCTCCTTGTTCTTTGTGGTGACAAATGGTAGAGATAAATGAACATGTTCCAAAGGGCCTGCAGAGACAGAAGCAGCAGGTGAGTCCCTCTGTCTGAAACGTCAACCTGAAGAAGAACAGAACTGCAGGGATATTCATTGGTTTAGGGGAGAAAAGGTCTCCAAAACACTATGGGGCATGCCAGTTCATGTTTTGGCTTGGTGCCACTTCTAGAGAGTCGAGCTCAAATCCGTTCCTCATAAAACAAAAGCTATCTCTGTGCCTGAAAGACGTGGACTCTCTACTGCACTAATATTATATATGCAGAAACTTTATCAACAACTTAAAAAACATAGGGGCAGAGCCCTGTAATGTGAATATAGCCTTCAATGCAAAGACATAAGAATGTGCAGGACAAATAGCTTCTGTGGACATGAAACATCTCTGCTGATGCTATGATCTGGTGAACTTCAGCAGTGATGTATCTATTTATATCAGCCGAAACTCTGTCTGAAGGCAGCTCTTCACTCAGCGCCCTCATTTTAATGTTGCTTTATACTCCCCCAGTTCCCTCAATAAACACTTATTTCTTTGGTATAAATAGAACATAATTCATTTGACAAAGTGACATTATGCCCAGGGTTTCACATTTCCTATCTCCTGGAGACAGATGATTTGTTGTTTTATCTTGTCCTATAGATTATGTTTCAAAATGTATTGTGACTGTTCACGTAGAGAACAATGCAACTGTCCTGACAGTGAGAGAGAAAGAAAAAGAAAGAAACCTCAGGTGACATGGGGACATGGGATTCTTAAACAAATTAAGGTCACACCTGCAGGTTCCCAGTGAGTGCTTGTCCATATGGAATTGAGATACATTGCATTGTCCATATGAAGTTGAGATATATTGCTACAGGATTCTATGTATTTCAGGAAGGGATTTTTCAGGATATATCCCATGCATGTACCATCACTTAGACCTTGCTTTTCAACTTAAAAGAACATCACACATTTTGGACCAAGTACCTTGTACCCCTGTATAGCACAGAGATGAAAAAAAATATCCCAAATCAGACTATATAAAAAAGATGAAGAATAAACAAGGACCAATGTTCCTGACTTATTACTGAAATTCAGCTTATTTTTTTTTCTAGGCTGCAGACAGCTGTTGTTTAAATTAAGCAGCCCAATTAAGAGTTATCCATGATCAGACTAACCAAAGTGTGCTATAGAGAAGACTGTGGCTATTTTCCCCTTTACAATAAGCAGTCAATACTGCTGAAAATTCCTTGAAAGTTCCTGAGAAGCCAGAATTTAACCCTTATGATTTTAATGGTGTTCACCCACTCAGATACATTTCTGTGACTGGTTTGCATGTGCATTCAGAAAAACCCTGAGATCTGAACCCAGCGCTTCCCAGGCTAAATATTTTGCAGTTCTAGTATTCTTTGGGATGTTTGCTAAATGCTCAATGTCAGCATAGCCCTCTAAGGGAGTACATTTCCTAACACTGGGTGTGGTGACAGCAGTGACAATGAAGCCCATGTGCAGTCTAACACACTCCAACATGATCACATAGCTGCTCTGAATACATCTCAAACACTCCTGCACTGCAGAGAATACCCAGCACCACCCTGAACCTACACCATATGCCACTTAGGAAAGAACATGGAAGAACAGCTGAAGCAAGCCACTTCTGCCTGAGTAATTCTGTGCACATAGCTGATGAGTCCAAGTGGCTGAAATGCTGAACTATTATTTGGCCAGCAGATGGGGATAGCTCACTCCAGATAGGCCCTTAGCTTGGTAGGAGACTTGTTTTCTGCCGGGTAAGTTTGAAGATAAGTGAAGAAAATTAATTCATAAATTTCATGCAGGGCCTTGAACACTACAGACCTTCACCTGTCCCAGGAAGAAGCTGTGTACAAGTCACAGACAACAGAAAGGGAGAAGCTTCTCAAAAGGCTCAGCTGGGCAGGTGATGTTATTCTGGAGCATTCAGGCAAATGCATAACCAGCTTTCCAGGGGAAATTTTTGACCTGTCAGGACAGTTCAGAGACAGCCTGTTGAATGGAGAACCAGTTTATATACAATTTACTGTGCAACCAAAATGCTCCTGCCTCACAATAACCTGCGTGTCTGGATCCCTGGGTCAACCGCAGCAAAGGCACAGCTACCAGGCACTGGCCCAATGGCTGCAGCAGGATGAGAAGGGCAGAGGATGGAGGCTTTGCTCTTAACCTTTTGATCACAAGAACCATGGCTCAGCACCTTCCCTCAGCAAGTCCTCCCTTCCCTCAGCAAGGGATGCTGGCCATAAGTAGGGAAGGGTGTTGAAAGGACCAGGCCAGGCTGAGCACACTGAAGTAATAACCCTGTAACAAGGGATCACCCAGTTAGTACTCCTTTCTAAAACTCTCTGGATCTTCAGGCTGCACACTGGATTTCTGTGAAGCTTAGCAATAACATGTGTGTGTATGTATTGCAAGGACAGATATTTTTACAAGCAGAGCATTCATCAGAGCTATGCAAGCATTTAAATAACGTGCAAAAGCTTTTCTTTTTGATCTTGGTGTTGGGCTCTGGGTTGACTGGATTTATGGTATGTCTGCATCCTCAGCAAATTGACTGTTAGTCTTGAATGGTACTAGGCTTGCTGTTCTCACCATGTAGAGAAAGGTGGCATTAAGTGCACCCTCAGCAAGTTTGCTGATGACACCAAGCTGTGTGGTGCAGCAGACAGGCTGGAGGAAAGGGATGCCATCCAGAGGGACCTTGACAGGCTGGAGAGGTGGGCACAAGCCAACCTCATGAGGTTCAACAAGACAAAGTACAGGGTCCTGCATCTGGGTCGAGGCAATCCCAAGCACAAATACAGGCTGAGCAGTGACTGGCTGGAGAGCAGCCCTGAGGAGAGGGACCTGGGGGTGCTGGTAGAAGAGAAGCTGAACATGAGCTGTCAATGTGCACTTGCAGCCCAGAAAGCCAAACAGATCCTGGGCTACATCAGGTCAACAGGTGGCCAGCAGGTCAAGGGAGGTGATTCTCCCCCTTCTACTCAGCTCTGGTGAGACCCCACCTGGAGTACTTCATCCAGTTCTGGAGCCCCTATTACAAGAGGGATCTGGGCATGCTGGAACATGTCCAGAGAAGGGTCACCAGGATGAGCACATGGCTGGAGCACCACTCCTATGAGGACAGACTGAGAGAGTTGGGGCTGTTCACTGTGGAGAAAAGAAGGCTTCAAGGTGACCTTCTTGTGGCTTTCCAGTATCTGAAGGGGCCACAAGAAAGCTGGGGAGGGACTTTTTAGGCTATCAGGTAGTGACAGGACTGGGGGGAATGGAATAAAGCTGGAAGTGGGGAGATTCAGACTGGACGTGAGGAAGAAGTTCTTCCCCATGAGAGTGGTGAGAGCCTGGAATGGGTTGTGCAGGGAGGTGGTTGAGGCCCCATCCCTGGAGGTGTTTGCAGCCAGGCTGGATGAGGCTCTGGCCAGCCTGATCTAGTGTGAGGTGTCCCTGCCCAAGGCAGGGGGGTTGGAACTAGATGCTCCTTGTGGTCCCTTCCAACCCTGACTGATTCTATGAATCTATGATTCTATATCCCGTAGAGCTGTCACTTCCCCAGGGGCTGAAGCATGTACACTCTTGGCCTAACAGCAAAGACCTCGCAGTTTTGAAGTTCCGTACTAGCACTGCTTACGCAAAGCGCAGAATCATACACCATCAGCTGCAAAGTCACACAAACATATCTTAATATTATTTATTTCTTGTATTGCTTAAATAATAAAAATGGTTCCTACATCTTCAATGTCTCAAGAAAATGGCTTAAAACTGCTATAAACCAGAAAGCCACGATAAGTGAGAGTGAAGGACACCTGCCTTCTTCCTTTTTGTGGTTGTTGCCTAAGAAAGCAGTTGCTGCTTCGTGTGGTCTCATTACTTTGCAGATCAACTGTGCAGTGGTCCCCATGGAATCATCTCTTGTCACACAGTGAACAATTACAAACCCTGCATGCATGAGGCTGTCAGAACTTCCTTAGAAATAGCAACCGCCAAATCACTTTTCTATTTGTTTCAAGTGACCTTTACAGAGGAAAAAAAAAAAAAGAAAAAAAAAACAAACCCCAAAACAAAGCACAGCTCCTGTTGAGCTGACTTTCATAATCAGCAGCAGTGGGAGGGGGATTTCTGCATTCAGAACCCACAGCTACTCTTGTGATAATTACACAAGAACATGTAGACAGGCAAACTAAAATATGACTCCAGAAGTGAAAAATTAAACAAAAGAATATATGTCTATTCTGAGCAGAAGCCCTTTTCTCAACCCAGCTTAGGATAACATCTAAATAGCTAAAAAAACCCCAAAAACCCAACCCAAAGAACCCCAACCAAACAAAAAATGTCTGTAGTTGTCTGAAAGCTGAGAATTTCCCCTGATTCACCAGTGCCTTAGCACAGAAGTAATACAGGCTAAGCACTGAATCAAAATCCTAAGCTTCACAATAAGCTTATTTATGAATACAGTTATTTCTGCAAGGTATTAGGAGTTTTTCATAAGTGGTGTGCTGATGGATTATGTGACAAAAGTTTGCCACAGACCATGATCTATCAGGTTAGGGAATCATGAATAGTGCACTGTCACCATGAACCAAAGGTCTTTTTGAAGGGAAGTGTTCAGGTAGGTATTTCCTCTTGCTCCTTTAATACTCCCACAACTGTACCTCCCACTGCTCCCATCTGTTGATATGAAGGTGCAGCATTAAAGAGCTGCCCTATTCCCCTGAAGAGTCAGCTGCTTTCATGCTATATGAAGTAACTTCAAAACTAGAGTTAAAGTATATAGAATGTGCTAAATTATCTAGACAATATGTTGAGTTCATTTGGTAGAGGGTAAAATAACATTTTTGTAAACATAACTTTAAATTTTGGAATTTCCTTTTTTTTTTCTTTTTTCAGTAAATCTGGCAGAGAGGAACACAGTTTGACAAAAAAAATCCCCACTGTATAAAGAATCAACAACCCCACTGGGGATGTTACAATATGTCAATAATAGGTTGACCCTTCAGGTTCATAACCATGTGTTACAATAAATATGAAAGAACACATTGCTGGTTTTATGCAAGGACTTGAGATACATTTCAGCTGTATCTTAGAGAGAGAGAGATGAAGAATAAGAAGGTTGAAAAGAATAGCAGAAGGGCAATGTGAAGCTAATATTTTTATAGAAATACTCTTTAACACCAAGATTTTGGTTCCTATGACAACAGAAAGATTGAAATGTACTGGTTTCCAACTCAGAGGTGGCTGCATTTCATTAGAGGGCAAAACACGTACAAAGTAAAAGCCAAGGCCTTTGAAAGTGATTAAAGATCCTGGATGTCCTTGTTTTTCTGGAAGTGTAAACATGCTAATGAGATGAAGATGCCTGTCAGAAAGGGCTGGACACCCTTCTGAGGCATCCCAAATTAGACTACCCAAAATTAGAGATGGAATATGGTTTAAAAAGCACAGGGACGTTCCTGTCTCTGCCTCCTCTCATTCTGGAGTCCTGCGCTAGAGGACAAGCAAACATCCTATCCCATCATTCTTTTCCCAGTTGCAAAGCCTCAAATGTCACCTCCAATGTCATCTCTAAGGACAAGTAATCATTTTCTTAAGAATGACAGAAGTTAGCAATGAGTATGAACATACATACACGTTACATGCAGGTAGAGGACAGCGTTGTCAGAACCCAGGCTGTTTTCCACCAGCACACTCACTCGAAAGATGCCCACATTCTGGTAGATGTGCTTGATTCCATCCTCTGTCGAGCTGAGATTGGCATATGACACAGCAATGCCATCTCCAAAATCCACCTGAATGAGCGATCTCTGGAGGTCTCCCTATGATGACACAAAAGAGAAAGGGTTTGAATAGACTCCGCTTTACTTTTGAGAGATGGGATCAGTGGGGGGACCCAGACCAACCAGAAGATAGTCCCAGGGTCTGACATTACCAGAGGAAAGGTGGTCACTTCATCACCTTGCTCAGCAGTCTGTGAACAGAAAGCAGCCCCCTCCTGAGGCTGACTCAGCTGTACTGTTAAGGAGGTGTCTTCCAAGGTGTGTACTGTAGCCCTGCCTTCTCCTCCTACATCAGGAGGAACAGGGGATCCTCTGGAAAATATTTTGCCTTCTTCCCCTGGATTTCCTTATAATGAAGAGCAGGGTTAAAGTGGGGAATGGTGCTCATCTCAGCAAGCACTCAGGACTCAGCTATTGAGATTACCTCAAGAATCTTTGAAAGAATCCACATGGTGATCTTTTGTATTTAAGACCATAAAAAGCAGAAGGATAAAACTGGGAAGTCCAACTGTATCAAAGCAATGGCATGTCAAAAGAACCACTTCAGACTTACAGAACAACAGCTTACAGCAGCTTATGACTTGCTCAGTGGCCTGATTTAAATGAGCTGGATTTGTATTTATTTCAGAGCAGCTACCAACATTGCTGGCACTGAGTGGGACCCTCTGCGCCTGCCTCAGAAGGGAAGGGCTAATGAATTGACAGAGCCGATTAAGCTCTTCTCTTACTGCCCAGAGATAATTCCAGAAAAGTAGGTTTGTGATATAATTCAGACTGCCACTTTGTGACATTAGTCTCCTGGGCTGCTAACCTAGCAAGCTGCAAAACTGCTAAAATAAATTACAATAAATGAGTAAACAGGCAAACAAACAAATAAATAAATAGTCACAGTTGAGAAACAAACAAACAAACATCCAAATTCCTCCACAAACCAGAAGCCAAGGATATCACAAATCTATAGTCTCCATGTCAGCACAGAGATCCACTAATGTGAAACAATCCTGAAACAGGTTTTAACCTTTGACTCCTGAAACTGAATTCCAGTCTGCTGCATGCACATTAATCAAACTCTATGTAGGTTGCCCAGCCCCAAAGGGCTTTTAAACAGGAGAAGGATGAAATTTCCTTATGCTGATTTACAAAGAAAAAGCAATTTTTAATTTTTTGTTTGTTTATTTGCAAGTGTATGTGAAAGACAGCATACAAAAAAATTCCATCTAACTTATGTCACACATACTAGAAGCACCTGTAAGATTTTCTTACATCATAAGGCAGTGATATGCCTATGGTAAGGGTGGTTTCTGACAGCTGAATCATCACACAGCCCACACTGACCTGTATAACAAGTGTGGCTGCTACAGATCCTCTCTCTTTCAGGTAAGATGCAGTACCTTATCCTAACTTCAGGCATTCTTGCTCCTTTTGAAGTCCTCCCTCAGAGGTTCTGCATGATACTTATGCTGGTTATGTTAATGCTTGCTGGCTGTTGCCATGGAGCAGCTCACTCTGCAGCCTGGTGCACTGAAGCAGCTGCCACTGTCTGGAAGAATGCTGGTAAATTAATAGCTGAAGGCAGTTCATAATGTTGCCTGAAAGAACATTTAATTTACTTCAGTTTGGTGGGCTTGGGGGTGGTTTTTTTTTCAGTGTTATCCTTTTCCCTTGAAAGAGGAACAATCTTCTGGATGCTCAACTGGAATGAAAGGTACTCATGTAAATGGTTGGCATCAGGCAGATTGCCACATCAGAAAGGGAAATGTGTGTGTGTGAGTGATTGTGGGAGAGAATCATAACAGAAACTTTATATTCCTCTCCTTTTCTCAGTCTATTTGAAATCTGTGAAAGCAGAAATAGTGGAGACTTATCTGAAAAGAAAGCAGGAGGAGCAGAGCCATACCTAAGGATAGCTAGAGAGAAATTTTCCCAGATGCACTCTGTTTATAAGCTGAAGTTGTAGTCATTACACTGCCTTGGCACCCTGCTGGAGGCTCCCTTACTTCCAAATGGATGAGACAAAATAAACTTGTTCCTCTCTTCTGGAGGATCCAGACTGCAGGTGTACCAGGGGAAAGACATCTCTTGACAAAGGCAGATGCCTGGGGATTCCTACAGATACCTCATGCCATTTCCCTCCTTGAAGGTCTCCTGAAGGTAAAAAGACAGGAATTCCCTGTTCTGCTCTTGAGATCATTGGTGAGGGCGAATGACCCCTGCGGTGCTGAGACCTTACTGAGAAGGCCAACCTGATTAGCTTCAGTGAAACAAACACAGGGATCTTGCATATCAACTCAGCTCCAGCTTTCTCTTGGGTAGTTCCTAACTAAGTTTCTCTTAGTAATTAACTTGGTAACATCTGGAATTTTCAACGACACATTGTTAAAGCCACGGGGCTTGAGCAACACAAATTACTAAGGCTTCCATTCTACAAAAGTCTTAGAAATTCTCCTTTGGACGCTTTACTTGAAGTTTAAACACCTGCTTAGAGAATCATAGAATGGTTTGGGTTGCAGGGGACCTCCAAAGGTCATCTAGTCCAACCCACCCGCAGAGAGCAGGGACACCCTACACTAGATCAGATTGCTCAGAGCTGTATCGAGCCTCACCTTGAATATCTCCAGAGTTAGGGCCTCAACCACTTCCCTGGGAATGCTGTTCTAGTGTTCCACCACCCTCATGGTCAAGAACTTTCTCCTGACATCCAATCTAAATCTATTCTTCCCTAATTTCAAACCATTGCCCCTCATCCTATCACTGCAGTCTTTGTAAAGAGTCCCTCTTTGGCCTTCTTGTAGGCCTCCTTCAGGTGCTGGAAGTCTGCTCTTAGGGCTCCTTGGAGTCTTCTCTTCTCCAGGCTGAAAAACCCCAGGTCCCTCAGCCTGTCCTCATATAAGAGGTATTCCATCCCCTTGACCATTTTTGTGGCCCTCCTTTGGATCTGCTCCATCAGGTCCATGTCTCTCTTGTGTTGAGGGCTCCAGAGCTGGATGAGGTCCAGGTGAGGTCTTACCAGAGCAGAATAAAGTGGCAGAGAATCATCTCTCTCTATCTGATGGCCATGCTTCTTTTGAGGCAGCCGAGGATGTGAAGAGTCTTCTGGGCTACAAGTGCACAGTGTTGGCTCAAGTCCAACTTCTCATCCACCAGCACTCTCAAGTCTTTTTCTCCATTTCATTACCCCCCAGGCTGTATTAATGTCTAGAATTACCTTGACCTGGGTGCAGGACCTTACACTTCACCTTATTGAACCTCTTGAGATTCTTCTCAGCCCACCTCTCCAGCCTGTCCAGGTCTTGTATCTGGGAAAAAACACCCTCATGTACCAATATAGGTTGGGGACTGATCTGATGGAGACCAGCTTTGGGAAAATGAACCTGGGAGTGCACAATAGGATCATCAGGAGCCAGAAGATCAATGGCATTCTAGAGTGTCTGAGAAGGGATGTGGCCAATAGGTTGAGAGGGGTTCTCCTCTACCTCCCACTCTGCCCTGGTGAGGCCACATCTGGAATATTGAGTCCAGTTCGGGGACCCTCAGTTCAAGAAGGACAGGGAACTGCTTGAAAGAGTCCAGCATAGAGCCACAAAGATGATGAAGGGAGCAGAACATCTCCCTTATGAGGAAAGGCTCAGGAAGCTGGGTCTCAGGGGTGGGGCATCTACCACTGGGCAACTTGGGCCAGTGTCTCATCATCCTTAGTTTAAAAAAATTCCTTCTGTAGATCTGGTCTATCTAAAGATCTAGATATTCAAATCTATCATTCAAGCCATCCTTAAGCACAAAGGAAAAGAAGACTTACCACTGATTTTTTAACCCAGATTCTGATTTGAGTTACACTGGTGAAAATCTGGAACAGCTCAGATCAGCTCCAAAAGCTGTAAAGTCTACACACACATCACAGAGCAGCTGGCTAGATCCTGCTCATTAGAGATGCTTTCCTAAATACTCTAGGTCCATCATCAGGAGGGTTTTATTCATCTTTTCTTACTAAAAAAAGACATTCTGTCAAAAAAGCTGTTCATATGGTTAAAATTGCACCACCATAGTGACCCTGCTGGCTTTATCATCCCTGAATATATTTGAGGTCATGCAGTTAAAGTCTGTTTCAGGTCAAGGAATATTCCTCTATATGTTTGAAGTAACAGGGGAAGATGAGAAAGGTGACAGTCCTATTTCTGAAAGTGTCAAAATTTGTGCTCTAATGAATGGTTTTCCTCTTGTCTTCATTTTGTCCATAGCCATGAAACCTGTGGTGTCTACAGGTGCTGCCAGGGAAGGGAGCCATTTCTATGGCATGCAAGATTTAGATTTCAATTTTCCTTCCAAATTCCTTAGGGAGAAAAGATGCTGACAGAGACATCTTAAAATCTAATTAGAGAAGAGCTTCAGCTGCTGTTCTCCCAGCCTTTTTTATTTGTCATGGCCTTTCCTGTTTTGTTTTAAAACCCTTTGAACTGGAAATACATTTTCCATTCAGTAAGATTCAGGCTATAACATTTCTCTGAAAATGCCACATTCTGAAAAGCTGACATTTAAAATTTTAGCTTAGGAAGTGAGAAGAAAAAAAAAAAAAAGTCTGGAAAACAAAGAGACTGTGTTTTGACTTGTTCTGTTTTTAATCTGTGCCAGGTAAGAGCACAGGCAGAATAAGATGGGAAGAAAGAGAAGGTGAACCAAAGTCCAAACATTTCCTATACAGCCCACACGTGATCTACATCAGCCCCAGCTGTCTGTCTCAGAGCCACTTGCAAGTGGAAGTTTTGTTTTGCAACAATTTGATGCATATACATACACCTTGCAAGAACTTTCCCTGTTGCTTCTTCCAGCTTCTTGTCATTTTGACAAGCCCAATATTACATGATAGGGCTTTTCTCAAGCTTTTACCTCAATTAAGCCAGACACAAAACTCCTTGCATTACTTCCACAGCCATAGCAAAGCACTTGGAGGCAATCAGCACTGAGCTATCTTTGGGCAGCCTCTCTGGACTTGATTGTAAAAGACCTTTAAATGCCAGTGCTCTTAGGCATCAAGGAGAAATTTGCCAAGTTGGCTGCTTGTGGTGATACCTCTGCATTCAGCTCCTGCATTTTAATCACACTAAGCTAATCAGCAACCAATTACGATGACTGAAAAAATGAAAGCACTTTTGATGGATATTTTTACCATGTACTAGATATATGGAATATGCACATGTTTGGATGCAACCTGAAAGTACACTGCAATCTTAATACAGGCTTTTGTCTGGCCAACGACTTCAGCATATGCTGAACTTTGGGCACATGAGTACTGTGTTCAGTTCTGGGTGCACCAGTGTATAAAAGACACTGAAGTCCTGGAGGGTGGCCAGAGAAGAGCAACGAGGCTAGTGAAGGGTTTGGAGAGCATGTCATACAAGGAGAAGCTGAGGGAGCTGGAATTTAGTCTGGAGAAGAGGAGGCTAAGGAGAGATCTTATTGCACTCTACAACTACCTGAAAGGAGGTTGTAGTGAGGTTGGTGTTGGTCTCTTCTCCCACAAAACTAGTGATATGATGAGAGGAAATGGGTTTAAGTTGTGCCAGGGGAGGTTTAGATTGGAAAAGCTTCTTTACTGAGAGTGGTGAAGCATTGGGATAGACTACCCAGGGAGCTGGTGGAGTCACCATCCCTGGATGTGTTCAAGAAGTGTGTAGATGTGGCCCTTCAGGACATGGTTTAGCAGTTGGATTATGGTCAGACTCAATGATCTCAAAGATCTTTTCTAGACTTTGTGATTCTATGATTCTGTGATTCCTTTTACCCTGAAAAAAAAAGCCATGGGTGTTAAAAACAAGCTTCCCAAGGCCCCATGTTCTTTACTTATACAACATTTAAACTACAATGTAAATTGGAAATTTAATATTTCTGAAGGGATTTTCTCATTAAATATCCAAGAGGTTTCTAAGCATACAAAGAAAAAGTTTCCCCTCCCTGGTTCATTAAGCATATTTTCCAAAAGAATCACAGTCTGCAGTATACACAAGACCTGGATGCTTCCAAAAAATCCTGTGAAGCATCCTGCTTCAGGGCATACCAAGAAACAGCCCATACAGTTTGCAACAATATTTTTACATTTTGATTACATTTGTGCAGTTCTCAGTGTTTTGTTGTGTGTATTACCTAACAGGATTCCCTCTCAAATATTCAGTCTGAATCTTGCCCAGAAAGCTGTAATCATTAATTTTCTTTACTGACTTCCAGCATTTGTATTCCAGTAATGAAACACAGTTCGAGGTCTTAAATTTTAGTTCTTATGTTTCAAATTTAATACTTAAGTCTCTGATTATGCACTGACTTGTGTGCCTCCCTTACAGATGTTGATAATTGATTTAATTACCCTTTGCAAGAGAGAGAGACTGCTAGTGTTAGATTGTCTTCAGGGATTAGTACTTTGTGCTTTCTTTAGATTAACCCTTTTCCCTCTTTGGCATTTTTCTGTCACTGTCAGAAAACATCCAGCAAATAGATTTCCATTGCAACTGAATAGTAGAGGTCTACTTAAAGCATATGCTTAATTTTAAACAGATAATCAAGTTCAGGTTGATCACACACTGAAAAACATGCTTTCCCCTGTAAATTCTTGATTTCAGAGAGATGCTCTTAACTTTCTAAAATCAGAAACCGAATAGAAATGTCTCTCATCAGAGCAAATAGCTCAACGCCTTCCACACATACTTCTTCTTCTTCTACACAAAAATATTTAATTGCACTAATCAAATAATTAATTCTGACTGCCAGTTCTGCCAGCTCAACTCAGCTATGAGCTGTTTCTGCAGGACTAGATCTTCTCTGCTCCACAGGAATCGTTAAGTACAGCCTCCCTGGATTATGCAGAATAATTGAACTTGTGTGACTGGAAGTGCATTAACGACTGTGGTACTGTGTGTCATCACGAAGGCCAGGTCACTGTTCATACATTTTCATGGTGTTTCAGCAGTGAATCTTAAAATGCATGAAGGACTGATTTCTCCCAACCAGCAGTAACAGAGAAAAGGCAAGTATAATTCAGATGACAGTGGTAGGGGGGAGGGAATGTACTGATGTTTCATCTGTGTGTTATTAACAGGAATGTGGTGGTCTTAGTAAGATAAACAACCATGAGTCAGCATGTGCATTGAAAGTTAGGATGAAGGTTTCACAGTTCTGTAATCATTACTAACTTGTGACATCAAAACAGGGAGCACAGCAGGATACCATGAAAAAAATACAGACTGTGCTTTTGAGTACTACTAGTTCTGCATCTTTAATTTGAGCACACCAACAATCAAAATAATCCTAATGCTAAGATCATCTCCAGAGACTTCACCTGAGCTGGAATTCTGAATTGCACTAATGACAGTGCTGAGCTGGGAAATGTCCCCCTAGCTGTGTCCCCAAGCTCGTTACATGCACTTGAGACACAACCTACCTTGTACAGGCATTTATTAACATTGTCATTACAGAAAACTATACTGGTCTTTAGGAAATTCAGGGCTCCATTTGTATATTCATATGGTAAGAGAGCTCTCTGGCCTTAAGAGCATTCAGCACATAAATGAAAGGCATGGAGGGCATGGGGGAGAAAGCAAAGCTATATTTTCAAATGAGGGAATAAAAAAGCAGAAAGGTTAAGTTTCTTACTCAAGGTCATGCAGAAGGAGCTGACTGCTGCTCAGGAATGAGTTCAGATTGCCTGAATTTTAGCCCATGGCCTGAACTGTAGGAACAACTGAGCTTTCCCCACGCATTAGTCTAATCCAGACATGATACAGCAGCAGCAAGCAGTCAAAAGCATGCCAAAATCTACTCCCAGTGAAGTGATTTTGTCAAGTGAGAACTGAGGCAGACCTGGAATGTGAAAGATGTTTGGCTGTCATTTTATCAAGACAAAAAAAGTAAATTAAAAAAGGCAGGTTCTCTGTGAATTGTATGTAATGAAACAGCCAAAGCCCTGAACTTGTTTGCCCTGAATGTCTTTACTGTCCATTTCCTCAGCAAAGATGTATGAGCAATCAGATGAAACAAGTTTGAAAGCTATTGTGTTGAATAGCATTGTTCTGGAGGCTGCAGCTTTCAGTGTCTCTGCTGAAGCAGTACAGCAAGCACAAGTGCCTGATGCTTATACAAATAAACACACAAATAACAATTGAGTTTGTGACAGGCAAGAGACCTACACGACCATGTAACGAGGAAGGCATGCAGAAACAACACCCTCTTAATAAAATTCCTCTATTTTCTACAACACAGCAGCAAACTACATCAAGGACATTGGGCTGAAGAACATCAGCTGGAAATCTGGCTTTCTAAATTTTGGGTTTGGTTTTCTGTTGTTGCTGTGTAGGAATAAAGTGCACATTGTTTAGACTAAGAAACACTGCAGTGTGAGAGGTGCCAGCTTTGGTTCCATGCATATATCCCAGGCCAGGGCAAAGGACTAAGCTTTAAACCAGCAGCATTTTAAGGCAATGGGAAAATTTGCTTTTAAGAATAATTAGTTTTCTCCTGTGCTGTCATTTAGTTGCTGTTGCTATTCTGCTTTGCTCAATGGAAACTTAAGAGCAAAATTAGCAGCTTAATTATGCTGCTTTGCTTATTAAACATTTCCATAATGCTTTGTACAATGGGAGATGTGCTAATTAGAAAAAGAAATATTGATGACTCCTGGCTGTTGTCACCTAGTAAAAATATCATCATGATTATACCAGAATAATAGGAAAACTAACCTGGACAAACCTTTCAAATAACAAGACCAAAGATATTTAGTGAAAGGTGACTTTGCAAGCAGTTTTTAAGAAGCCATACAGAAATCCTAAAGGTGAGAGAAAAGCATTCTTACATTTGGTTAATTTAAATATGAGCTGTTGGCTATTTTTGCTTTTAATGATATTTATATGCTGCCAGATATAAACGCTTTACAGAAGAATTTAATGTGAGTCAGGGTCAGAGAAAATGGATCAGAATCCCAGCTCTCAGGAATCATCAGTGCTCTACTCGCTGCAGGTTTTGCTGCCTGCCCCTTTTCTACTCACATGAGCTTCCCTGATTGTTTTCCTTTTGTGTCCTCCTCAACAGCAGAACACTTTTGAATGCTTTGTTCCTGTTTCTCTTCAGACATCTTTTATTGACATTGTGTTACTGCCAGAACGACACAGTCCCAGCCCTCAGCTTCACCACAGGCACAAGCAGGCTCTAAAAGAAATCCTTACACTGTGGTTCCTGCCCCTGCATCTTGCACCTGAGTGAAAACGTTTTTTTTATTGCTACTATTTGCCTTACCCTACCCATTTAGTAATCCCCTCCACTACAGAGATTCAGAGACTCTTTAGGGCCTCCAGTGAGCCTGCCTCTAAGGTTCATTCTTTTCAGACCCAGGTGGGTTCTTAGAGCAAAAAGCCTTAGAAAGATAATAGGAGTATAAATCTCAAATGAACTCTTATAACTTGGCTCATCAGCTCTGTAAACTTTTTATATTGACAAATCTAGGAGCAGGAGGTCAAGATTCATCTAGCCAGGAAAGTAATCAGAAAGGCTGGAGGTTGATCAACATTGTTTCAGCCTTCAGAGCATTCCTAACCTCTTCCTTATTAAATATACTGAAAGAAGGGTCCCTTTTAGATCTCCTCAGAAGCTCATTCCCATTCATCAAAACATACTTTATGCACTCCTTGATATACAGCATGAGAAAGACAGGATTGCCTAATGGAGAAGGTTCTGCTTCCAGAATCTGGTGAACTATCAAAAGAAGCTGGGCTATCAATAACAAAAAAAAAATCAGGATCAACAGAAAAGACACCACTTCACAGAATAACAGAGTAGCCAGGGTACTCTTACAGAACATGTGAACTGAAACACTCACAGAAGGAAAAACAGGGTATTTGTCCTGAATTTTCCATGCTGTGGGTGATTTTCTTTCCCTCTGATTACTGGCATAACTATTTGACAGTTTTGTGACTGACTTCTCAGAATACTCATCTCCTTCTCTAAAGGTGATACAATGAACACTTTCGCTTATTTTAAATTTTATTTTATTTTAAAATGTTTGGAGAGTTTTATCTTGGTTTTGGGCCTTTATTTGTCATCATTAAGCTCAGAAATCAAGAGTTTATCCAGATGAAATTCTATGTTTATACTCTTATGACAGCATCTACAGTAGCAATGTTGTATGACTGTCCCAACTGAAATGAAGTGACCACGTTTTAGTGAAAGTGAGCAGTCAGGTCAAACAACTGCTTCAGGTTAGATATGATTTATTGTATGTTATTGCCTTGACAAATCAGGACACCTGTTTGCTGGGGAAAGCATCAATAATAAAGATGCAAAAATCCCAACACATTCATATGAAACTCAGCTCCAGAGGTCATACTCATTTCTCTTCCTTACTGCAGATGACATTTACTAAGGAGAGGGTTAGAAGTAAATTCCATGAATATTCTAAGCTGTAAAGGGATGTACATTTTTCTTTAGTGTAAAAACATAATTAGTTTAGGATTTATTGGCCAAATATATAGGAAAAAGGGTAGAAGTTTAAAAAAAATCAAATTGGATTATGGAAAGAGATAAAATAGTTACTTTATGAATGCTATGATCTAGAAACCCACAATTAAACATTGATAACGAATTACTGAGAAGAAAAAAAAAGGAAAAGAAAAAGGTTTTAAATGTTTTTGTCTAGGAATTCAGAAATTAATAATGCTGCTGAAGACATCCTGAGATTTCATCCACAAATGTCTAAACAACACGTACTAACTTATGCAATGGGGACAAGTCTGCAAATGTACTTGTAGCCATGCCTAGTTGAAAGCCGGTGGTAGGTGAAAATGGAAATTCAGTTTCAAACACAGAAGGGAAGTCAAAAGTGTAGGTAAGGGTGGGGTTCAGGATTCAAACCTGCACTCTCCAGGTCTACTGTGAAATTCCCAAAGCAAACAAGTTCCCAGTTTTATCAATTTCTCCCAGCTATTACTCTATGCACTGCAATACTGTTAGTGTCACCAACTCCACACACCACTCGTTGCATTTTAGTGCATCCCCCACCAAGCCGCACTGTGGAACCGACTGACTTTATCTCACGCTCTCTTGGTTCACCTCTCCACCACCTTGCAAACTTTTTGTCTGGCACGAGTCGGACTCAAACACACCCATGGGGTCTGGGATATAACATAAAAATAGAGCTTACCTCTTCCAGCTGCACCAGGAAAGTGACATTGTGTCCTTGCTCGGCTGTCAGCTTGCCATCAGCTGTGACTATGCGAAGGCCCTGGGGGGCTTTGCCAGGACACTGCTGTGGTTTTGCTGTGTACCGCTCCCGCACACCGTCCGTGCAGTTGTTAGAAACTACTTTCCGGTATCTGAAAACAAAAAAGGGAAATCTGTGGAGGAGACTGACAGGGAGCATAGCTGGGAACAGGGAGGCATTTCTGAGGTTCTTCAGGCCAGAGGAGGTTGGAAGAAAACACATTCGCAAACACAGTTCAGTATTTATCTCAGCCAGGCACTCCTCGTGTGTCAAACGTACAAAGAGTTAATGCTCTTGATAACTGAGCATAGTGTTTTCCTGCAGGGCACACCTACAAACCACACACTAAAAAAGAAAAAAAAACCAGTCTAAACCACAAAATTATATGGTGATCTATGGTACATGGTAAATAAATATAAAGTTATAAATAAATTACATCCACATACAGAATGGTTTTTATTCCATTACTGTTAAGCACAGTTCAAAGCTTTTTTCACACGCTCTCCTCTTCTTATCAGTTGTGAGGCAACTCTCTCTAAAGATGCAACCCTTAAAAGCAACAAAAATAAGAAAGCTGAAGAAAAAAAAAACAAAAACAAATTCTTCCTATCTTTGAGTGTAAAAAGCACTAAAAGACAGCTTGGGTTCCTTCATTTGCTTTAATCACCACAAAAATGAAGTTTGAGATCAGTATCTTAACTTAAAACTACATCTTCCAGTGACTTCCAATAGGAAAAAAGAATAATCAGCATTCAGGCTAGCTGCTCATTTATTACTTCAGTTCACATATATGTAAATTTAACCTCTAATTTATTTTCCACTGTTTCTGCCTCACCCAAACCATGTGATTTTAAGAGAAGCCTTTTCAGGGACTTTAGTGATTTGCTCTTTCCAACTTGGCTTCATCCCCCAGTTTCTTTAAGGCATCATTTTTCAGAGAAAGGCACCATACATGATGAAGATCTGGAGTGCCAGAGTGTGGACTCAACCAAAATCAGTGAAGATAAGGTCCCAAGGGCTTCACCCATCTTTGAGATCCCTTTAGTAAATGCAAGCTGTAGTTGTTGTTGGATTAAAAATCCATGTGGGTGCTTTAGCTAAATAAAGTCTGGTGTGCCACTTACCCAGTACTGTTGAGATAACTCTGTCCAAGGCTACAGTCTTTTGACAAGGAAGATGGGTTATACCAGAATGCTGGCAAACACTGCCCATTGCTGTGACGTTCATATCCATAATCACTGTTTCAGAGTCAAAAGAAATCACCACACAAAAAAACAAACAACAAAAGAACAAGCATTAGCTCATGCTCTCTACTCTTGATACAAGTTTTGACTTTCCTCAATCTGTTTACTAGGAATTGTCTTTTTATTGATAGAACAGATTCTTCGTCCCATTTAATTGTTTATTTGGGGGTAGAATTATCTTGCATATACCCCAGTATAAACAAGCAGAACCAGACCAGATAATATGTGAGCTATTGCACTACGAGTTCTCTCTCCACAGTCTAACAGTGCTTTCTGGGTTCAGCTCTACACTCAAATATAAAGGCAGCTAGAGATCTAAACTAAGTTCAGTCACAGCTCTCTCAGTCATACCTTAGAAAACCGAAGTGCTAAACAGTTAATTGTATTTGGAAGCCGTATCACATGAGCTGCAGAGGAAAATTTACAGCCCTGAGAGAGTTTGCTGCTGAAGGCACTAACAAGCTATTAGGTAATGGAAAAGAAGGCTGTAATCTTCAATTCTGCTTTTGTTTGGAAGAAGAAATGCTACTAAAAATTGTATGTTAGAAACAATGAGTCAAACTGTAATCTTTTGGCCCATTTTGGGTCCAATTTGCTGTGGTTCCACCAAACAACAGTTCCAATTGTTCTTGATTCCAAGTACGCAAAGACTCTACAAAAATTGTTATCGTGGAACAAATAAACAAACAAAAATCCTCTCTGATCAGTATTCCACTCACACGTTGAATTACTCTCCAGCCATTGAGTAATGAGCAATGTTTTGTTGGAAAATCATTCTTATTCCTTTTATTAAACTTTCTTCATAGTCCATAATGGAGAAGTTAATGGGATGTCACTTCTGAGAACTGCTATAGAGAGTCCACCAGCTCCATTCCAATATTCCAGTTACAGCATGTTTCTTGATCTTAAAATTTCACTTCTTTGAACTTTTTTTTTTTGCTTATTATCTTTAATGTCATAGTCTCAAACAGCCTAATACTCTAAGAAGAGGGTATTAAGGCAGCATTAGATTATGTGATTCCTGTATACATAAAGAAACAGTGATTGAAACAGGAGGCAGAGGACTGGAGTCAGTGGATCCTCTGCCCCAGCTCCTCACAGGGCTGTCACATTACAGCCATCAGCCCATGGTGAGGGTGAGATCATCAATGGGCGTGCACTCCCTAGATCACTTTGCAGATCACTGAGAGGGATTACTGCACACAGGGGTATGGGGGTCATCACGCATCATGCAGGGAAGTGCATCTGGCACCTCCATTTCTATTTCCCTAGGTGAGTGGCTATCTGTTCTGTGTGCATGTGTGTGGTGGTCTAAGTCTCTGTAACTGGTCTCAGACCACGAATCACAGTGGTCCACTTACCCACACTGCCAGTAACAGGACTAACTGAAGTGTGTGCATGCTGTGCAGGTAAGCACCAAGCCAGACAAGTCAGTGAGTAGAACAGAAGACTTGGAATTTAGGTGCTGATGTGGTCGTAAGTCTGGGCTGGATACTAGGTCTGTGAATTGGTTACTGGAGAGACCAAGAAGTCTGAAGGAATGGATAGTGGTGTAAAGCCATATAGGTCTAGACCTGCTTGTAAGACCTGTTCCATGAGTGTATGCCTATGCATGAGGCAACTGGGAAGACAAGGTGTCCAGAGGCCACCTACTGGACAGATCTAGGTGTCTAAGACCAAAGTATGACAGCTTAAACCACGAACTTGATGTATCACTATTAAATTTCAAGAAGTCTGGTACTGATCTAAGATATGAGATGAAGGAAAGAGTGATAGAATATTTTGCAGTTTATTTTTGTTAAATTTCTCATACTTGTTACAAAAAGTAGAACATTGAGAAGAATTTCATCACCCCTTTTTACTCCTGCCTGCAAGTTTTCTTTCTGAACCAAGAAAAAAATGTTTTGAGGTAATCTGAAGAAGAAGAAATTTTAAAAAGTCATTAAGCAAAAGACAACTAAAGCTGCATATCACTTGGGAAAACTCCTAAATGACTATTAGACTGCACAACTGCTCCAAAGGAACATTTTGGCAGCTGCAGTGCTTGGGATATCTACAATAAGTAATTGAGAGCATACTCTAGGAAACAGCAATGAAGTAGATGACCTAAATGGTCTTTTCCTCTTTTTTTTGATTGAATTTTCATCAATCTATTTACTCAGATGCTACTGACTGATGTTGCTTAATTGCTTTGGAAGCATCAGCCATGTGTTTCTCTAATCATCCTTGTTGGACTAGGAACACTATAGCTGCAGAATACACTTTATGATGAAGAATAACACCATTCTGATTTGCTTAGAGAAAACAAATATTTACATGCAAGTGGGTCTCCTGTATTTTAGTAATTAATATGTCAACACTCTGCAGTGCTGTATTCCTCAGTTATCATGTGTCACCCTAATTAAAAAGCTGTAACACTGTACACACACAGTGTTCTGTAATCAGGTGAAAACAAAACAAAATAATACAGTGAAATCTGCCTCAGAGGGGACTGCTAGCCACAGTCCAATCTGATGCAGTAGTATCAGTCTGGGATTTCTTACTATACACGAGCCTAGACACTTGCCATAATTTTTATTCCTGTTACTACCCATCCATCTGGACTAGCCAAGCCTGACTTACTTAGGTTTGCCTATACTTGGATCATATTTCCCAAAGCCAAGAGGATGAAGTCATAGGATTTTCCACAGCAGAAAGAGTTCTAAGCACAGAAGTTTCAGTGTTGTTTGCAGGCTTGCAAATCTCCTGGCTCATTAAGGCCCTAGAGAAACACCATCCCAGTAAATGACATGAATTGCTGTTCCACATCTCTCTACAGATGCACCAGCCCCTCGTTCACCTCCGCACTTCTGGAATCTAATGAATTCCTTGGCTACAGCCTGGTGCACGCAGAACACTGATGCTGACAATAAATTGCTGCCTACAATTTGGCACAACAGGCTTTGTAGCAATCAGCAAGCATTAGCATCAATTGGATTGCCATAGCACGAGCCAGTAGCAAAATCTGGAGACAGGGAAGGCATCAGCTTTAGACTGCAATCAGCTAGTCGAGTCATTGCCTGGTTACTGAGAACTGGAATTTGCATATATTGATGATATTTTGTTCCTGCCTGAGAGGAACACAGATAAAATAGATCATGTACTTATCAAGGAAAAAAAAAAAAAAAAAGAGTGAAGCATTTAGGAGCAGTAGTGATTCTTTTATCAGTGTGAAGCAGCCTATCTTGTGGCTCTCACTCATGATGGTTCTATCCTGGCCAATTTTATTGGTTTAAACTGGAATCATAGAATCAGAGAATTGTCAGGGTTGGAAGGGACCACAAGGATCATCTAGTTCCAACCCCCCCCCCCCCTGCCATGGGCAGGGACACCTCACACTAGATCAGGTTGCTCAGAGCCACATCCAGCCTAGCCTTAAAACCCCCCAGAGATGAGGCTTCTACCACCTCCCTGGGCAACCTGTTCCAGTGTCTCCTATTTGTCTTGATCAAGTAGGATTGCAAATCCTTCTCTGTAATTACAAACAAATCCAAATTTATTCCAGAAGTTCTGTATCCCTGCTCAAAGATTCTGGCAAGTTCCCTTATCTAAGATTATCTGCAGCATGGGTAATAATCAAACAAAACAAAAACCCTTAAGGAAGTTTGTAGTTTGAATACAGACCTGACAAACATACTGACATGAAAGAACTGTAAATCTACATGAAATTATTAAATTCCCACTATTTTAAGATATAGAAATAAGCAGAAAAGTCAGATGAATGTTTGCCATGCTCAGATCTTCTACAAATCAACATGTAAACACAGGACTTCCTTAACACTGGTAGCTTCACCTTAAGTTCAACAATGCCAGAAAGTGGAAATGCTATTTTGCAAGTCTTTCAGACATTTAATGGGGTGGAATTGAGGTATCTGTTGTTATGGTCACCTTTGTCCTTCAGTTTCCAAAAGCCCTTGTGGGAAAAAAACAAACAAACAAACAAAAAACCCCCACAAAACCACAAAACAAAAAAACTTGCTGTGGAAAAGTTTTACCACCTTTTTATTCATGGAATATCATTGTCTAATATTGAACTATGATGCAAATGTAGATTTGTGTTAAAGAGGAGCTGTTCTTGCTTCCTACAGGACCTGACATGGAATATTTCTCATAAAAGGATGGATTCAGCTGGTAATTATTACTGCATCCC
Source organism: Indicator indicator (assembly GCF_027791375.1). Lineage (NCBI taxonomy): Eukaryota > Metazoa > Chordata > Aves > Piciformes > Indicatoridae > Indicator > Indicator indicator. The sequence goes on along the minus strand of NC_072016.1, from coordinate 9,045,564 downwards.
AGTATTTAAAACCAAGCTATACCAGCTTATGTTAACAGGGAAACTAAAATCCTAAGAATGCATCCAGTAAATCTATGCCTGGTAAATATCTAGGCCCCTGAAGATGCAGAGGTGTCTCATAGACTTCACGTAGTGAATCAGCATTTTCCACAAGCATTCCAAATGTATTAAAAATTAAGTAAAAAAATACTATTAGGATATCAGGCAGTGACAGGACCAGGGGGAATGGAATAAAGCTGGAAGTGGGAAGATTCAGAGTGGAGGTGAGGAAGAAGTTCTTCCCCATGAGAGTGGTGAGATCCTGGAATGGGTTATCCAGGGAGGTGGTTGAGGCCCCATCCCTGGAGGTGTTTAAGGCCAGGCTGGATGAGGCTCTGGCCAGCCTGATCTAGTGTGAGGTGTCCCTGCCCATGGCAGGGGGGTTGGAACTGGATGATCCTTGTGGTCCCTTCCAACCCTGTCTGATTCTATGATTCTATTCTAGAACTAGATGATCCTTGTGGAACCTTCCAACCCTGACTGATTCTATGATTCTATTCTTTAGCTAACCAAGCCTATCTCAATGATAAAGCAAAGTTAGTTAACCTAAGGGTGCAAACGTATGTGTGTTTCAGAACCGGCACCTGCATGACAGTCTGAACTGCTGAGTGGGAGCACACAAAGCCAAGAGACTCTAATCACATTCAGTATCTGCCTTCTGCCTCCCCACGGTTTGTCAGCACAGTTTCTCACGACACAGGATTCTGACATTTTAGCACAGGAATTAAATCTCGCAGGCGGGTCTGTGATTTAAGTGCCAGACCATAGAAAACAGAGCTAGCCAAATCCTTTCTGCTGTCATCAGCAAAAGAAACAGACCTGATTCTCAATTGCACTAAGGCTCCTTTGTGCCTGCCTAGCAATCCAAAGCCAGCAGCACCAGTATCAGCAGACTCATGCCTCTCACAAAGGTGTGTGATATGGGGATACTGACAGAAGAAGCCCTCAGTATTAATGACAGTAGGCTCAAAGCGAGGACTGACAGTGAGACACTCTACTCAAAGATTCTATTAAAGGACCAGGGAGACGGGTAGAGCTGAAGGATGAACACCACCAAAGATTTCCATCTGTGTCTAGAAGGTGTTTCTGCTTAAGAGATATTGCCGTAATAATGCTCCAACGGCAGGAAGGAACACAGTGTAAGGAAACCGGGTAAATTAATGCTTTAATAACACACAAGTAACGGTGTCATCCATTTACCCAAATCAATGAAATGAAGAAGGACACTCTGGTTTCTAGGCCGTTGCTAGGACAGGTTCGCCGAGGGCTTGCGCACGTTTCCACTCGTCCCCATTCCTGAAGCACTATTGCCCTCTGGCTGTCAGCCTCAGCCCCTGCACGCAGAATGAACGCCTGCCGCTTCAGCCCGGTCCCCATGGGTTCCAGCCCATGATAAGAGATGTCTCCTGCCAGAAGAGTACGAGCTCCCAAGGCTAGAGAAACTACAGTAATTTCTAATGTCACTCAGTTTTGCTGCTGTGTAAAACAATAAACAAACGTGCCCTTTCTCTGAGAAAAACCTACCGTGGGCTGAATACAGATTTGAAATGAACCTGGAGTTCTTTGATATTACCAAGAGAAAAAAGCATGATAAAATCTTTATGTCTTCTATAACTCACGTTTATTTCCACTGAACTGATAAAAAAGCATTCGCAGTATTAACAACAATAACCTTCTTCCCTTCTCCCCCCCTACACACTTTACCTGACCACACAGATACAATTTTTCACTCCAAGCTCTGACAAGCTTAGACAATAAAATCTGCTCCATACAAACTCAGTGTTTAAAGGGCAAAGAATGTCCTGCTCTGACTAGGGCAGGGATTGTTGTTTTCTTTAATTCTATACATGTCTGGGTCCTGCAACCATTGATGCTAATACGAAAAGCTGACCAAAAAGATTGCAAAATCAAGTGCAGAGAGCTATGGGGCTTCTCCCTGCCTGGAGCATTCATGTCCCCTTCAATGTGCTTCAATTAAGATCCCTGCCTGGTAAAACAAAAGAGAAATAGGGAATTCAAAAGCACTGCTGAAATGCCATGAGTGAGAATGATGAAAGTGCTTCTTCCTTGTGCAGGAAGGACCCCAAAGGAGGACATTTTTCCACAGAAGGAATCCATTCACCAATTTCCTCCAAAAGGCTCTTTGGACCAGCTTTCACAGGTTGCATCAGCAGCAAAGCCTAATGCAGTAATCGACAAGGCAGGCACTGAAAGCTATGGCACAGCAGCAGATTTGCCTTTCTTAGCACAATAAACTGGGCTAAGAAATGCAGTAGAGTCAGCAGAGTGGCTTTTTTTTCTTGACATCTCTTTTCTCCTTCTTTGGTAAACCTCTGTCTTCTGTTCCCTGTGGCTTTTATGTCCACCTATGTAAAACTATGCTCCTGACTGTATTAAATAGATAAATAAGCAATGAATATTGCTGGTAAACATTTCTGAACTGCATGCTTAAAGCAATGTTTCAGGTTTTTTTCCTCAGAGGCAGAGGGGAAGGAAGCTGAAATGGATAAAGTATAAAATCCAGTTCTGAGGACTGTAGGAAGAACAAGAGCTCAGAAAGAACTGGAGGGGATCATGACAGTCTGCTTGAAACCAAGTCTGATTCCATCAGAAGGAGAAAGGCTCTCCTAGGTCAGGAAGATTTTCTATCAGTCAGCTTAACACAGAGAGCTGCAGTATTTTTAAGGGTACTTTTCTTAGGCTACTTTTAATGACATGACTTTCTCTAAGTTCTAATTCTACCTCTTCCAACAGATTTCAGGGCTCTGGTTGATGTGTGTGAACTGTGAGAGTCTGTCATACAGCCCCAACCATTCAAGCTTTCTCCTTGAGACGTTTTGGAGAAAGTTTCTTCACAGTGAACATTAAAGAAATAAAAGCACGTTTCCCCCAGCAAATGTCACCATGGTTCTTTTCTTCTGTCCCTACCAACCAAGCTTTATAGCAGTAAACCACACAATCAATTTTAATGCAATAAAAACATACATTCTCAAAGAGGGAGAAGTTCTGGAAAGAAAGCATATTTTTGTCAGAAGTGTTTCATGAGTGTGCATCCCTTATGAGTGTAAGGGGTTTAACCACTGTTTATCCCATCAGTTTTCCTGAGCCTTGATATAAGCTTGGCACAGCTTTGTACTGCAAACTACAAGAGGGTCAAAATCTTCAGGGAATTTAATTCCTATTCGTGGAAATTTTTTCCCTTTTTTTTTTCTTTTGGGGTTTTGTTTTGGCTTGGGTTTTGGTTTGGTTGATTGGTTGTGTTTGGTTGGTTGGTTGGTTGTTTTTTTGTGTGGGTGTTTTTGGTTTTGGTGGTTGTTGTTGTCTGCTATCTTCTTTTACATTGCTAGAGATACACTGAATAATTGAAATCCAGGACTTTTTGACATCTAAATGATGAACTGCACACAAAACTGAGGTATCTTCTCCCTAACTGTAGTCATGGGAGAGTGAGAAGGAAAATGCTGTAAATTTCCATGGTCTTGGAATAAACTCATATAGCAAATATTTAAGAGATTAACCTCTTCAGGTTACATGTTACAGATTCTGGGTTTAATTAATAACATGGCATAGATACAACAGGGTGAGGCACAAAGGTGGTTTATCAGCACTACCAATGATCCACCTTTTCTCTCTTCTAAGGTACCTGAGACTGTTTCAGACTTGGAGAAAACAGGTGACAGAGAGATTTCAATAATGATGTTCTCTGCCTTTTCTGTGCAAACTGCTACAAGTCAGCAGAAAACTTGAAGTGAAACTAGAAGCTGAACATTTTATCACTTCCTTCATAACTCACCACTGGATTTTTGTTTTCCACAGCATACTGCAGAGAGGAAAAGGCTTCAGAAGAAGATTCACCAAAATCGTGAAGGCAATGTCTGTTGGAAACTATCAAACATGACGGCCCCTATATATCAAATGATCCAGGAATTCCCTATACACTTGATTTCCAGAAGCTGAAGGGCTAGTTTGTATATGAATATATTTACTTTTACTCATATACATATATGTGTGTGTGTATGTCTGAAGATTTGGGGTTTTAGACACACTATAGTTGTCTTACATACTACTTTCACTGTCATCCTTGGTCAGATGAGCTAATTAGACCTTTTATCTTAATGCTGCACAGTGCTTGGATGTGACTTGGAAAATGGTCTGCTCAGAACCAATTTTGTGGGAGGCTTAGCAGATTACAGATATTTATTCCACCTTTCCTTCTTTTGACATACTTGCACTATCAGGGAGCAGTCTATGTGGCTACCTGCAAATTTATTAATTTCTACTCTCTTTAAGGTTACAGCATCTCTAGTAGCCCTGCACTGATGTGATAGAGAGTAGACAGTTCCTGTGCCCTTTGCTTACCAGTCAAAGTCTGCCTCTGTGCACACGCAGGGCTCCGAGGTCATGCCCCCAGCATATTTTCCTTGCATGCATTTCTTGTCTGATTTGCGCTTCCTGTAGATCCTTTTGGCTCCCATGATGCAAGCTTCTCCCTGGAAATAAAAACAAACAAAAAAAAAAAAGCTTTCTCTGACAACCAGCAGGCTATTTGTATCACCCAGAGTTTTCAAGCCTGTGCAACAGAAGCTGTGACTCAGGCAACGAGGGTAGGAAGTCAAATGCCATGTCAGTACACTGGAGCTAATTAAAGCTACTGAAGCTTTAACTAAAACTAAACCAGCTTTTCCAATACTCACCAAGAAATGATCTAAGGTTCCTTATGTATTTGACTCAGTTCTGAATTTGTTCCAAAGTCAATGAACAATTGATCCAGCTCCACTCCTCGTTTATAGATTAGGTTTCACAGCAACTGAAAACACAGTCTGCTCCTTATGCAGTCTAAGATACAGAGGAGGTCTATTTTTCTGCTCTGATCTCTTTGGCAATATTTGTGTTCAGTAGAAATTAGTAATATGTGTATATGCAGCTACTGTCCAAGGATTACAAGTTCAAGTTTTACAGAGTTTGACTTCTCACATGAATGCTAAAACTTTCTTGTTTTTTTTCACTCCTATCTTCAGTATGCTGCTAAATATTTCTATTTGGGGAACCCCAATGGAAAGCAACTTAAAAGGTAAGAGTCCACAGCAGCCTTCCTAAAAATAGTTCTGCAAGCTCCAAAAGCCAACATCTTCAAAGATATACTGCAAAATACTTGGCGTTTTTGCTTATGCAAGCACAAGCAAGTAAAAAACCCAAAATACAGTGGGGTCTCACTTGTTACCTTTTTTGCTGTTAAAATTGCTGTAGGAAGAGAAACTTTCCATGGTTTTGATTTGCCCATGAATCAGAAGGGACCAAATAGCCACAGATTTGAAATGCTCTGGCTCACTGAATGTCAAAGAAGCTGTAGTGACTTTCAGAATCTAAGAATCTAAGTCATAACCAGTATTTTTAGTGTGTAGTTGTGCCTTGTGTCAGCAGCTACTCTGAGTCAAGCTATTTTCACTTCATCTTCATTATTAGATTCTTCTCCAGCAAGATATATACAGAAAGACAACCTTTGATGATATAAATGGGTATTTTGCTTTAGACTTCAGTGGAGCCTGTGGTGTTTATATAACTGCAGAATTTGGGCCATAAGCTTGGCAGAGCTGGGAAGGTGCCTCAAGGCAGGCACAGACACCATGTGAACCACATCGCTTTGTTGCGCGCTTAAGCAATGGTTCTTGGAGTGATGTAGCAGCTGCATTCAAGGTGCAAAGGACAAGGGGCTCAGTGCCTGACTCCCACAGCAGGTGTACCACTGCTGAGAGACACAGAACAAGGATGAAACCAAGTCAGTGAGAAATAAGGATAAGAGGGTCGGAATTTGGAAAAACAAGTGTGAAAGCAACTAGAAGGGTCTGAAGATACTGGCTCTGAGCACACAGAAAGATGAAGGAGGAGAAAGGAGGTAAGGACAGGAAAATTGGATGAGAGATGTAAGAGTTAAGGAGGTCAGGACTCCCTCAGTGGCAGTGCTTCTGTTGTTGTTGGATTTTTCAGCTCTGGCCTGAGATGGCTGCCTGCAGTGAGAGTAAAACCCAAAAGGCAGCTCTCCACCCTGCAAAGCTTTCAGAGACTAATCTGAGGCCAACACATCTATGTAACTAATAGAACAGACTCATCCAGTAAAGAACAGTCTAATACACCAAACAAACAGGGAAAGATCTTTAACTGTAGGATCATTAGTAACTCCAGGTCATATCCCCAGCCTCCTTGCTCCTCACCTGGCTATGGAGTTGCCAAGGCCTGTAGTCCTCTTCTGCACACCTCCGATCAAAAATAGACTTGTAGTCTATCTTCACCAGCTGCCACTCAGAGCGGTGGCTGAAATGGCCAAACACTCTACAGAACACAGCAGAAAGAGTATACAGCAAAAGGTAGCAGCAGATGGAGCCTGGTAGTTACAGAGGTACAGTCACCCACAAATTTCCAACAGACCTGCATTGCCTTAAGAGTGCCAGTCTTACTGATTTTCACTTGACTAACATAATGAAAAGGAAACTTAGGCTGCTAATTATCTACAACCCTCTTAAAAAATTGCATCTAGGTTTTATTCTATGAATCAAGGTCCTCCCACTTACATCAGTCCCCAGAATGACTGTACAGAGAAGACTTGACATGGGGCTGGAGACAGTTATACCTATACAAGTTTGATATCTCAATTATAAGCTTTGGGAATCCCACACACATTAAAATCAGATTCTGAAAGGAAGATTCTTCATACATCTCTGTTAACTCAGGTTAGCTTCCAAGCCACATATTCTGTTTATTATAGGTCAGTTCATTTTTTACAGACAGAAACCGAATTTTTCTGTGTTTTTTGCAAATCTATCTCAGGTAAAATGTCACAGTTTCTGGCAGGGTGAATCCAGATTTATGCATCCTGCAGAACTCAGCATAGCACATTGAAACTATCATAATTTTTCATGAGTCAGCCTCCAGGCAACATTTTGTCATTCATTTTTTACAAAAGAATGTCTTCATTTTTCTGTCTCAGTTAAGGAAAAGAAAAAAAAAAAGAAAGAAGTAGTAGCAAAAGCAGAGTTATAAAAATATCCCACCATTTCTCTTTCAAATATTCATTTGTCATGAGTAATTCTGCTTTAGAACACATTCAATTTGAGGAGACAGGTTTCATGCTGATAAGCTAAGTGATAATGTTTTTGCAGCTTGCAAGGAACCATGTTGTCACTCTTTCAATAGTATCATAAATAAGCATTGATAATTTAGCAACAGAAGCCTGCATGCTCCTGGCTTCACACTTGGTTTGGTCCCCAGCAAGCCTGATAACATATTTACAGTGCAGTTCCCATCAACAGTAGCATGATGGCTCACTCACGTCATGATGAGAGTTTCCTCTCCAGGTTCCCCTAAAACTCCATCTACAAACAGTGGGAGGGATGTGAAACTATACTTGCTCCAAGATCTTCCTTCATCAAAACTTAACCTGGTGGAGAAAGCAGAATTAGTGTCTTCTTTCCTTCCTCTCTTACTTTACTTGAGACTGTCTGGTCCAAATCAGCTTCTATGAAGATGTAGGAAGCAGTGTTCTTGGATACTGCATTTTTCATTCTTTAAGTAGCAATGTTTTAAAGAAGTATCATAAATCAAAGCATTAATCAAACTTGCTTGGCATCATACCAGTAACCCATGGCCAACACTTCAACAGTAGAAATGTGTTAAGAGATTCATGCTTTAAGGGAAAAATGTATCCTAAGGCTAGGATTAAAAAATAAATTAAAAAGTGATTTTGAGCATCATATTTTTGGCTCACCAATGTAAGACATTAGATTTCTGGAGCACAGGAGTTTTGCTGCTCCAACCAGCAGTCTTCCCTGTGGTGAGTCTAAGTGAAAGCTTGTAATGATTCATTGCTTCTTAAGACTTGGGTCTATGTGTTTCAGATATTGATATGACAGTGACTGTAGTGCAAGTAAATCATGCAAAAATAGCAGAAAACTGTATTCAAGAAAGGTAACTAGCAGGGACACTTTTGCCTTATTGGCTGTATATACCCTGAACCTATTTAACAACATTCCAGTTCATAAGTTCCACCTGTCACAAGTTCATCGATAATTTTGAACACGAAGAGTACTGTGGTAGCTTAGTAAGAGACAAAACCATAATCCAGATATATATTACATAAATAACCAAATCCAAAAGGCAAGTTGTGGTAAACCAGGGAAGCTGGAGTTTTTCTCAGATCTGGCCAAGCTGAAACTCTGCAAACTGGAATTCCCAGAATTTCTTAGCTTTATCTGAGTTAATGTTTGCCAGTATCTCCACTGGTATTTTCTGGATTGTAGCACTAGAAAACTCTAGATGCCACCTAACTGACTGCTTGCTGGCATATGAAAAGGTCAGGAGACATTTAGCACAGAGTCATTACCAGAGATGTCTAATAGGCAGAGACGTGTGTTTCATGGCAACCAGTACTCCACCTTGATCCAGGTACAGAACACTGTGCTCTTCCTCAAAGATCTGGGGACAAAAAGGCATATATTTAAATACATTTCCCTTGTTGTCATCAAAATGTCATAGTTCTTTAAGTACAACCACAACATAGGACAGGTATGTGCGAAGGAATTTACAGAGCAGAGGAAGACATTCTGTATAGAGACAGTTCCTTGGGTTTGTTTTATCGGGTCCTTGGAAAATACATCCTGCCTCTGCCTGATAGAAAGTTAAAAACATGGATTTTAGCAAGGATTAACAATTTTCCTCTATTCAATGATAGATTTTTTGTTTCAAGAAGAACTATGGTGAGGGTGACAGCACTGGAGCAGGCTGCCCAGAGAGGTTGTGGAGTCTCCTTCTGTGGAGACTTTCACAACCTGCCTGGATGCATCCTTGTGCATCCTGCCCTAGGTGTTCCCACTTTGGCAGGGGGGTTGGTCTTGATGATCTCTAGAGGTCCTTTCCAAACACCTAGCATGCTGTGATTCTGTGGTTCATGGATTTGCACAATTCTGGCCTTCTATCTCACACAAGCAATGCAGATGGAAAAAAAGAGGGCAAGTCAAACATTGTAAAATAATTAGATTCTTGGAAAACCAAAAGTGTAAAAATTTTTTTTTTTTTTTTTTTTTTGTATGAGCCTTCTGCAAGCATCTGCTCTCCAGTTTACACAGCAGATTTTGCCAATCTGGAAAGTGATTTCCTCTCTCTCTCCATGGCTGATATCCCATCCAGAAAACAGGAATAATAGAACTTTCTGTTCTGAGGATAAACACACTGAAGGGTAGCAATGTATTGTCAGCAGGTGGGATACCACTAAATGTTAGGAACTTCACTTCATCAGCAAGTTTCTTTCCACAATTAACAGTGAGATGAGTAGCTTCAGAAAAAGATGACCTGAATTGTCTTCTTCTTCTCCATTATCTGAAGAGGAAGGCAAAATAGTCTGTTTATACAGACACTGAACTTTGTCCAAGTTGATTAAATGAGTCCCACATCTATTTCCTGATTCTCAGGAAAGTATAACCGCAGACAAAGAGAAAAATGGTTTGATTGGTACAAGGAATGAACCACAGTGAAAGTCCACACATCCTCTCACCTTAATATTCATGTTTTACCCTATTCACTATGCTACAGGGTTAAACTGAAGTCATACCCTGAGCAAAATTACAAAAAATAATTTGCTGTTATACGAAGTCTAAAGACATATTCAGTCATAGAATCACAGAATCAACCAGGTTGGAAGAGACCTTGAAGAACATCAAATCTCACCAATCACCCACCCCTAACTAATCAACTAGACCATGGCACTAAGTGCCTCATCCAGTCTCTTCTTAAACATCTCCAGGGACATTGACCCCACCTCCTCCCTGGGTAGCCCATTCCAATGGGCAATCACTCTTTCTGTGAAGAACTTCTTTCCTTTGAGCATCTCTCTAGCCCTCAGACGAGGAATTTACCCTTTCCCAAAGATTTGCAAAAAGGCTACTCTTGAACCAAAAGAAATAAAAATTAGCTGACAGTTTGAATCTACTTCTACAATTTCCTATGATTACTCTTTAAACACGTGATTCTGTGCCATTTACCTGTCTCCAAGTGTTCCCAGCATCAGAAGAAACAAACATGCTGATGTTATTGTCTGATAGTTCAGCGCCTACATTACCTGCAAGATGAACATTGATCACTGATGTAACACTCCAAGAAAAAGTCAGATTAGCAACAGCAAGAGACTAAATGTATTTATTTACCTTTCACAATTATAGAACTTCTAGTTTTGGGAAGAGAAAGAGGGGAAAGGGAAGGGAACAACATTCATTTGGGAGAAAAACAGATAAATCCATGCAGCTCTATGCACCTCTGTATGCAAAGCAATTTGATTTGAATCTTACACTGATGGGAGTAGAGGTCTAGAAGTGCTCTCCTAGTCTTGAAGGCCAGTTTCCATAACAACATACATCAAGTTGAAGGTCCATAGGGACTTCTATTTGATAATCTGTCTTCCTTCCCCATACTGGTGGTGTGACACTCCACAAGCCACTCAACACCCTCCCAACCTACCACAAACTCAGTATTTGGTCAGTGTCTGCACGTCTTACACAGGCACTCTTTAAATGTTTCATACCTGAAGCTACAATAATACTGGGGGCAGTGTCTCGGCTGGCAATGTTTCCTGAAGTATAAGGATTCTCTGAGACCTTCAGGTGAAGATGAAGGGAGCAATAGGGCTATGGAGAAAGGATAAATACAAGTGAAAATCAGACGCAATATGCAACATATGCTCCTGTTTCTACAGGCTTATAAATACAGAGTCTTTCTGAATTACTTCCTAATTGCTGTACTCACCACCCTTAGAAAGACATGGCCACCACCTTGGTTTTGTTGTGAGAGCTTTGGTATCATTTTCTAACACAACCTTTTCCCTCTGAGAAACTGATTTACTAAGCTTAAGCTGTTTCACAAGGACAAGATCTTTGAGGCTGTGACCACAAAGGAGGCAGCCACACTTGCAAGGTCAGGTGGTAAGGACTGCCTAGCCCCCCTGGCTCCTAGCTCTCATGGGATGCAAGGCAGGCTGCAGATACACTGAAGCAACTCTCAGAGCAGCAGTGCTCAAGCTCTCTCTGTAACAAGAAGCAAGATAACCCTGTCAAAGTGGTACTGAGCCACCACTACTTAGCCATAAGAAATAACTTAATGAAGACAGTGTTATACCAATTCTTGACTCTGAATAGTTTTGACATAGGACTCTGTTCTGCACTGCACCAACAAGAAATACCAGGACTTGAAAGCGTTTGTTTAAAAGTTGTTTGAAACAATGCTTCATCACCCCATCTGGATGTGACCTTTGAGATTTCAATACAAATACAACCATGGAAACCTCACCTATTTGGTATTGATTTTGTATGTCAGGTACTCAGCTAAGACCAGAATGGTACCAAATAAATCAGCTCAACAAGACAGTAAGACAGGCAGATTTCCAAAGGTGCTGTTACAATTCCCTTCAAATTCTGTAGTGTTATCATTGCTGAAAATTTCTGATATTTTTTGCCTTCTCTCGGGTTTAATTTTTAGTATTCTCTTCTTCCAAGCCTCCCTAAGTCTGCTTCATGAAATATATTAAGGGAAGGGAGGTGGAAAAATACTGGCAAGAAAACCTAGAGCAAATCGACCCAGTTGAGTGGGACATCACACAGCAGCACAAACACAGCCAAGCCCATGCTTCAGCTTCCATGGCTCTGCAAAATAAGCAGGACAGGCTATGCATGAGAAACAACTCACCTTCAAGACCTTAAGGCTCTAAGAAGGCAGGTATTTCTGTCTTGCATCAGCTGCCTACAGGCTACATCTGCTGCCCCCAAAGTTTTCCACGCTTCCTCTGGAGGAGACCTAACCCCATAGGAAGACCACATATCCACCCCATCCCATCTCACAGCAGGTGTTTATGACACTGAAAATCTCCCTGTGGAGAACAGCAGGTTTTTGTTGTTGTTGTTGGTTTGTTTTTGGTTTTTTTTGGCAAAGGCAAATGAAGGTGGTAGGGTGGGATGGGAGTTCTCACTTATGTGAGACATGAAAAAGGGACATGAGCTGTGCAGAAGGGAACACAACTTGCCAGGTGGAAAGTACTGAGCAGCCTAACTCAAACTGACAGCCTTGTGAGGGCAGCTGCTGGAGTAGCCTGAGGGCACAGGGAGGGAATGAAAACCAAATCGAGCTGACATGCATGCAGGAAGTGGAAAAGCATTACAAGAGCATGAATTCTTTCCTTTTACATTTTTATATGTTGTGAATAGACAGAACATATTTTTTAAACTAACATACTCCAAGCCCATACTGGCATTTTTAAGACAGTAGCTAATGTCACCCACTCAGACAATTCCCCACTCTGACAGAGATTAGATCTCGTTAGACTCAAATCTTTGTTCTACCAGAGGTTTTCTTTCAGAGTTGTCTCATTTCAGAAACAGTATGCAGAAGGGGAATATGTATCTCAAATATTAAAAGCCAAGTCACCTAAGTAGAGATGGTATTTTTAATGGCATGACTTACTGGTTGGAGTGTAGTAATGCTTAGTGATAAGTGAGCATGGTGTAAAAACCATGCTAGCCAAACACTACTGCCCACCATGGTTATCTCATGCCCTTACTGCAGCAGCATTCCCTTCTCTATCCTTTCATCTGTATCCTTATATAGTCCATCAACAGATATTTTTCCAGTCTGGTTTGTGTTCTGTTAAACTGTTGGTCCCTTTGTGTTCCTCCCTGAGTTCCCACAGTTTAACTCATGTACAGCTATCTCAGCTTTGTTTTATCAGAATTCTCATCAATTGTTTCTATCCTTCCTGTTGTTGCCAACAGGCTACTGAAATCATTATTATCATCAGAACCACCACCTCCAGGCTTCCCTGTCATTGCCTAGCATCCAGCTGCACTAGCTGCCACACAGTCACCAAGGGAAAGACAACTGCCATGGAGCATTTACAGCCTAGGCAGAAGATAAAGCATGAGTGACAGTGACACAGCCCATTGCTCTGATCATTGCCCTGGTTCTTACAATCATGCTGGAGTTTATCACTTGCTTCCTACTATTTTCACGACAGCACTTTTATGCTCCACTCTCAGGAAGCTCATCACTTCTTAGTAAAATTTATCATAAATACCCACAAACTCACTTCTTGGCTGATTTGTAAAGCCCGCCTGAACCATCTCCAATGGCATTACACAAATCATTAGTGACTGTCCCAGATCAGGAGTGGGGTAAAGTATTATAAACACAGGGATGATGCTAGACATCATTCATAAACCTAGAGGTAGTCACAGTAATTGTTCATTTGCAATATCAAGAAGCAAAGTGAAAAACACTTCCAGAAGATATATTCAAAACACCTCACTTAGGCAGCTAAGTTATTGTGCTAGCAGGTGGCATGAATGCCTCTCACGTATGAGACAAGGATCTTTGTCCTAAAATCTTTATAATCCATACAGACTGGACAAACAAAATGTGGGAGGGAACAAGCAGATACTGGGAGAAGGGAGACACAGAGGAAATAAATGAGTTGCCCAAGGAAATTTGAGATAGGCCTAAAAACTGATTCAAGATTCTCCTGAGATTCATCCGTGTGTTTTAACCACAAGACCACCCTCGAAAGCTAATTGATTAACTCTCCAAGACAGATGACTCTAACTTGCAAGACACAATTACTCCTCAGTTAACCACTTCAGAGTGCAAGCGAACAACCCCAGAATCTTTGGGATATAATAACTTTTCAGATTTTATGAAGATGAAGTATATTCATCTGGAAAACAAGTGGTATAAACAAGAAAAACAAAACAAAATCTTGTGATTAGGTGGAATTTCATTGTTTTCCTCTCTCATCATTCAGAGCCACATGACACACACACAAAAAAAGAAAAAAAAAGAAAAAAAAATTCTTTGAGATGCTTTGAAAACCACCTTGAGCATGTTGTCAGTAGAGGGATGGTTGTGTCTGGCTTGCCTTGTGATTCAACCAGATCCTCTCTTAACCAAATTAGTTGCCATCTTAGCTGATATGTACTTATTTCTGTGTTAACTGTCCTTTAGTTTAGGTTTAAAACCAGACACAGAGGACACAGCATTGCACTTGCAGGCTGGGGATCATCCTGTCACTCTTGGGAAAGGGCAGATCCCATTCTGCCAGTGAGCTGGAACATGAAACACTGCTGTGGCCTGACCTATTGCTAGAGACAATTATACTGAAAACCAAGTGTGAAAGCATCAGTATCTGCTGTGGAGTAAAGGATGGGAGCACATAATACCAAGAAAGACCTTTTGTCAGACTTTAAAACTGAAATTCATGGAAAGAGAATAAACTTTACTTGATTTTACTTGCCCACGTGGTTTTTATTTCTTCTCCTTTACCAGGATCCTAAAATATATCATAGCATGCAATAAAAATCTTGAGTTTCTGATAAAATTGGTTGCAATTTGAAAAAGTCAAGGTGTGGGGTTTTGTACCAAGTACATTCATCTGACTTAAAACTAGATTACAATCTATTTGAAACACAAAAGCCTCTTCAAAAAAATTAGTTGCTTTATGTATGCAAAGTTTTCTGAATGTCATATTTTCAGTTTCTGTCTCACAGAAAGATTTGGTTTAAAAAATGTCATTAGTCACAATTTTTAGAGTATGGAAGAAGAAAACAAGCCCAAGCAAATTCATTCATGCTCTGAAATAACTCTTCTGGTTGACCCCCAGGTCCTCCTGATTTATTTTTTCCCAAGATGGTCAGAAAATGAAACACTTGCATTTTGGCTCAATCAAAAAAAAAAAATCAATTATTTGAACAGCTTCAAATATCAAGCTCTTTATCCTTTTCTGTTGAAATAAGGCATGGAATTCAGGTAAGAGATTAGTACAGCATTCACCTGCTTACCACAATGCACAAAATATAGCACTGATTCAGATTGTAACAAACTTACAGCCTCAAAATGAGAAAGGACAACTTTTTTGGTTTGTGATTTTTTACCTGACATGCAGGTATTTGACAGCAGGAGGAAGAGCAGTCTAAATAGCACCCCTGATTCTACCCCAAACCATGTTAAAACTTGCATCATATAAAAGCAATTGAGAATCCTGAAGGGTTTCTGAGTACTACTCCACTGCTGGATTTAGATTATATTGGCTGAAAAATATGTTGAGATCAGTCCAAGCTTTCTAATTTGACAGAGATCTCCAATTGTATTCACATTGCTTCCATTTTGCTTTCCTATTTGGGAAGTGTTTGCATGTAATGATGATTAAAGACTTACCTGTATGTGGATCTGTATCCGTAAGTATAGAGACAGATACAATATACACCCAACACACAGCTATATTTGGATGAATGTTGTGGATTCTCAATTCTGAGCTCAGAAAGAACATGATAAATATTAATACTGCCAACGGAGTGGCCTGAAAGAAATCAGATCTCTCCTTTCCCTTTGAGCCTGTCTCAAGCTATTATGTCCCTGCATGTTCTTGAGCTACAATAGCTCACTCCTCCCATCTAGTGTCCAGACAACCAACTGCGCAGAAACGGTGTCCACCTGCTTTTTGGCAGGGACCATGAATTGTGCAGAAAGAAACTGATCTCTGATGCTTCCTTTCGCTCCACAAATTAAATTAAATTAAGAAAAATTATAATGCAAACTTTTGCAATACCACAGGGCCAGCCCAAGCCTGAGGTACTGCACTTTTAGCAGCATGGAGAGAAGAGTTGTTCTTCCCTTTTTGTGCTACCTGGAACAAAAAAACATTGCTCTGGGATGTTACCACCCACCAAGTTCCCCACCAAGTACTTACTAGGAGACAGTGAATGGGGTTTCCTCTCAGATCAGTGTCCGGAGCCTGCAACAAACTCCAGTCTCTCCCTTTATTGTAGGTGATGAAAGTTTTCACTTGGTTGTTAATCTTCTTGTTAGCCAAGAACATTCCCTTTATCCCTGCTACCTAGGAAAAATTGACATGGCTGAAAAATAGATCAAGTCGATGCAGGCTCTGTGCTTGTGTTTCTCTTGCCCAGTCAAACCCAACAGGGATCTAGTGGCTGTGTCAGTGTGGTAGATGTCAAGGTAAGGATTGCCAAGAAGCATCAAAGGCAGGCAAACTTGAGGTGCTGGGGACAAGATAAAACCATCACAGGTGGAAAGGTGACAAATGGAAAAGCAAGCTTGTATTTCAGAATCAGCATGGGAACATGGTAAGAAATCAATAGTATTATCAGTGACAACCTCTCAACTGTGTAGGCATCTTCCCCACCGAGAGATGAAATAGGTACAGAGCAATTATTTGTCTCACACACTGCAGTAGTAGGAAACAGCAGCAGTTTTGGCCTTGCAAAGAAATTGGACATACATAAACTTGCAGTTCAGTGATTCTATGCTTACATGGCCTGCTTAAGAGACTTCATCTAAGGATCCCAAAGTGCTTCATAATTACCAGTGTTTCAACAGGGTAACTTGGGGCACAGAGATGTTTTTATTTGGGTTTCATATTTTGAGGAAACCATAGCACTAGAGACTTAAGCACAGCCACCCAGAGTGCTAGTTACAGAGCCAGTAATGAGATTTTCATCCTTTTATTTTTCCTGGTGTTTTACTCAACAGCTTTATGGCATAGACCTGCAGGAGGATTTTGTAAAGTCGTGATGCTAAGGGACTCATGTTGGAATCAAGCCCAAAAGTGTCTTAGTGCAGAGGAAAAAAAAAAAAAAAAGTCAACCTCAAACCACAACTCACACTGCAGAATGTTCCCATCTTCTTTCAGCACACTGAAAATCAATAGCCCAATAGCTGCAGCAGCTTGCGAATGAATTTGTTAGGCTGTCATTCTGCAATCTGAGTACTGCAATAAAAAGGGAAGTGAAACTGGGAGAAGGAGGGGGAAAGTGAGAAACTTTTGGGTTTCAGCAAGGCTGTTCAGTTATCCACCCCATCTCTTCTTATGATGGAGAACCAGTACACGGAATCATTCATCAAGACTTTCTATTCACAGAGGTTATTAGTCAGATGGCATCGCCTGGCAAATGGCTACATAGCAGATTCAGAGTCTGCTCCAGCTCAACTGATTTAATTACATGGCTGGATTTGGATGCTACAGCTCTCAGTGAATAGGATCTTACTGCACTTTTAAGTCACATGCTGTGGGACTACTAGTGTTCAGGGCATTGGTACAGTACACTGCTGTACTTAGTCATTCTGAATAACACTTTCCTGCTTGAGCAAAGGCACTGAATTCCCTTAAAAGTTACATAAAGACTTAGACTTGACCTGCTATAATAGGCAAGTGTCTTTAAATTAAGTACTTAACTATTCATTGTTGATACAAGCATAAAAGGTAGTATTTTCTACTACTTAGCCAGATTGTTTGTTCTCACCCAAGTAGGGTCAGGATCTCTTTGCTGTAGTAGGAAGGCACCCTGAAAAGACAAGGGTACTCTGTCTCTCAGTGATACTGTATGAATACACAGGGCTAGAAAAATAACATAGTTCTGCCTTTACTACCAGAGGCCAGAGCCTATAGCTCCATTTGTACTTGCCTTTGTTGTTGTCCTGAAATAGTTGTATTATATAGTCCCTGTGAAATGCTAGCCATAAATGATTAAAAGGCATTTTATATATCAGGTGATAAATGTGTTCTGAAACCCTGTGAATTTGTCTTTTTATGATTCTAGTCATGGGCTGGGACTCAGAATCCTTTCCCAAGAAAGCAACCTGTAAGTTATACTGTCAGCCTTGGACAGCTTAATCTGAAAAAGAAGAGCACGGGCACTATCCATGTTTGTGCACTCTCAGAAGGAATAGATACACCTCTTGCATACAGACAGTGACACACACAAGGATCTCTTTTTCCTTGCTGTTCGTAAGAGACAAAGGCTTGTGCATGGAAGTGCATGACCACAAGTGGTCAGAGAGAAAAGCACTCCATCAGCTCCCACACCAGCATTGTAGACAACACTCACCAGCCTCAACGCACTGTGTGCAGATACAAATGCTGACCACAGATTTGGAAGTATTCATACAAGACACTGAAACACAAGACTCAAAACACATTCTTCCCTTCCTATCACCAACTTCCTATGGCAAACATATACTTCCCAGCCAAGATGCATACTTCTAAAAAAATGTAAGTCCCAGAGTGATAAGCATATATCCCATAGCTATAAGACATCTCCTCACAGGCTGTTACTACTTCAGGGGTGGATTCTCACAGGCAGGATTGCTTTGCTGTGGACCAGTTCAACAACAGAGTCAAACAGGGTCATACCATGTTGTTGGAGAGGTACAGGAACTAGAAATGGAATTCAGACCCAATAGCCAGTTATCCTTGATCTATGAGATGATCTTAGTGGCTGCAGACCCACTGAATGCTGAGTCCAGTGTGCTACTGATGGTGCCACTGGGAGATGGTGGCACTGGGGGATGGTGGACAGAAGGGCTAATCTCATGTCCATCTCTGTCCAACATACAGAAGGGCAAATACTGTCCCTATAAGAGTGGTCTCCTCATCCTCTACAAGTTCCAGTAGCAGAAGATGCCCACGCTGACAAATTCCAAGTGAAAGGCTCCTGAAGACTTACAGGAGAAGGAAGAACTAGATGAGGCACCAAGAAAGAACTTCTATTTTATGTCCTGTCCAATGCAATTTCCCATTGAGTGACACTGAGAAGATCTATCCTTGATGTAGAATCAGTTTAGGAATTTGCACACACAAACACATTCACTACTGTGCAACCAGAAAAACACCTGACAAACATGCATACAGACAAATGCACATTAAACAGGTCTTTGGCATCTTCTCAAATAATCTTGCTTTTCTAAACATAGTGCAGTCACCACAAATCACTCATTTTGCCATCTCCCCACTTCCTTTTAAGTTATCTATGGATTTCTCCTGCCCTCATCTTTATCTCCATTTACCCCTAGAGCTTTCCTCACTTGCAACAACCCTACTGAGGGAATCAAGCTGGATGGCTTTCTGTTCCCTAGAACATCAAATTTGAATGTAAGGCTCGTGCCAGGTTCAGTGTCAGCCAATATTCTTTCTATCTAGATAATAATCCACAGATATGATGCTGCAAGTCTAATTCCATCAATTTCAACCCAGATTACTGTGTGGTGTCAGCCTAGTAAAACAAAGCAAAGGCTTTTCTTTCCCCATGGGATGTAGGACACCTTTACACAATGCAGTAAAACAGGTTAATAGTCAAAATCTCTAAATGACTGAAATACCAGTGCCCATCCTCCTACAGCTCATCTGCATTTATGTATAACACCTGGACACCACGTTTGCACAATTCAAAGTGATTTCCAAGCAAAAGGCAGCTAAAGGAAAACTATATAGCAGAGCTAACATTCAAATTGTGAATGAGAAGTATGGGAGGCATCTTCATTTTCAAAGAACCCAGATCTAGGTCATGATCTTTAATCTAAATGGTCAGAAAATCCCTTGGAGGAGACCTGAAAAGAAAAGCTGACTCTCAACAGTTGAAGACAGAATTTCTACTTAGCTGAGTGTTGTCTTCAGAAGTAAAGCAGAGTAGGTGAAGTGAAAGAACACAGTAGAATCAAAGTCCTATTGTTAGGATCAGCTGTCATAGGAGACAATATAAACTGAGCTTAGGCAGAATGCACTTGTCAGGAGAAGGTTCTAGGATAAAAGGGATGTCAAAATAAGGTAGGAGCATTTCGGTGATCATGGGATAGCCCAAGAGGGTGTATCTAAAATCACTGCAGTTCCCAGAATAGTCCAAGCTGTGGAAGGTGACAAAGATAGCTAAAAATTCCTGTCTCTCCTTCACTTCTAAAACAAGAGATCAGGCTGTCAGAAACACAACAAAATTTGGAGAATGATGCCATTCAGAGTGCTGGGAGCCATTTCAGAGCCATAGGCTGGACCAGTGTGAGTCAGCAGGATTTTGGCTGAGAAACCTAAGAGAGTTCCTCCTAAAGACTAAATGAACTATTCCACTGTATCTTCCAATGCACATCTTCCTATGCTTGAAAGAGCCACGAGTTTTCCTCATTTGAGAATCTACAGGCGAATACAGCAGTCAATCTCTTAGTGAATCACAATATAAGGCTGGGACTAAATTCAATACCTGTGTAAAATCTGGCCTTGAAACTCAGCTGATTGCACTGAGGGCCCTTAAATAAAAGAAGGGTAAATCTTAATATGCTTAGTAGTTTTTTGGCTCCCTGTTGATATGCATATTACAAGACTGATGTGCAAGATGAAATGGTACTGGCACTGTGTGAGAGAGGAATGAGACGTTTGGCATCATGACATACCTCATAGAGGTCAATCATCACATTCCCCTCCAGCCCTTGACTGCTCTTGACATTTTCCAAGGCCAGGGTGAAGTACACGCCTCGGGTGTCGGAGATATACAGATTGTATGTGTCATTCTGGTTCCACTCTTGAACAGCTGCAAACACCTGATTCTCATCTGTGCTGATAACATGCATGTCCTGGGGAAAGAAAAGAGAAGAAGGTTACTAGAGGGAGCTATGCTCTGTCATTTCCAAGGGCAGCAAAGTAATTGTGGAAGAGGAAGGGATATATTTAGGCTGGAGTTTAATCAGAAACTGTAGGCAGCACTCCTGTAAACAGCTAATTCCATCCACGAATATTTTATACCAGTTCTCTTCTGCCAATATTCAAAGTAGTAATTAACTGATGAGGTGTTAATTGAATGTTTACACTGGCAATACATTGTTACACAGCAGCATTTCTCACCCCCTACCAACACTTCCCTTTTAATGACTACTTTGTTTGGGCAGAGGAGTTTTGTTTATTTGTTGGGGTGGGTTTGGGTTTTCTTTTTGGCATTTGAGTGATTCTTCTTGTGACTGTGGAATCCCAGGTACTAAAGATATGGTTTTGAGGTTTATTTTTGTGTGTTTGTTTTTTAATACAAAAAAGGCAGCATCTGAAACATCTGTTTCTTGTCTAACACTCAGAAACCCAGCATGCTTGGGAACTGACACAAGGAGGATATAATTGGTTAATGTCTGCAGCCAGTGCTGCTGTTATTTACTACTTCTAATGACAGTATCGATTACAAGCCAAGAACCCGGACCACTGTGATAAACACACTCCCAAATAATATAACAGAAAGACAACTCTAATCTTATTTAGGTGTAAAGAGAAGAATTGTAGTTAGATCACCAGCGTTATAAGTGAGGTTTTGCTTTACTCTATTTGTCCTGTGTGTTGCAGCAGGCAGGAAGCAATGCAAAGTTTGCATAATTAAAGAAAAAAAAAGCCAGAAACTACTAAACCTGATTCCTTCTTTCAATGCCTGGATGAAATTACTACCCAGGGGAAAAAGCCAGCAGGAGAGAGACTGTTATAACTAAGTTCCTAGGCTCTATCTGCCCAGCACAGGCACTCTTGAGTTCTTTGGTGCCATAAAAATCTGTGGAGGTAGGAAAAGAAATGCAGATTTCTTAGCACCAGGTGATTCCCGGAAGATTCAGCTGTTCTTTTTGGTTTGGGCAGATATCCCAAAGTTATTCTGCATCCATGAATCTTAGCCAGGACTCTCTATATGTAAAACTGTTCAACTTTATCAGAAAATATACTCTAGAAGCTGATGCTGCTTCTTCCTTCTGTTAATAATAGTCTTTGACCATTCACATGTTTTTGTAGAAGAAATTAATACTTCCAGCTGGACCCTTGTAATGTAAAGACAAAAAAATAATATAGTGAAGAAACCTGGTGTATAAATTTGAAAGCAGATTCACCATGAAGTTAAGATTCAGAACAGTGGCTTGTTCATCCAGATCTGAGTATGGAGTGGATGAATATTCACTTGATTCACTTTTTTCTTTGTGCTGGAGAAAAATGTATCCCAGAGATGGGCTGGTTTTGTAGGGGAACAGATTGGCTTAAATCCTAAGGCAATAAAAAAGGCAACACAAGTCCCACTGCCTTCTACTAATTGAGGTTGTGAATAGACACCATCTCTTAGCTCCAGCTGTGCTAGTAGAAGTTACTGCTCCATCTGTTTGGTAGAGGCTTCTTATTTCAGATTGTCACCCTAGTCGATGCTGGTAGACCTATATGAGCAGGTGTTCCCAAAGTGCCTCAGGCAACACTGGCTAGCACAGTTCTCATCTCAAGTTTAAACTTTTGCATATGTGCATATACACATGGGCAAACCTCTCTGTTTAAGCACAGAGATCATAAGTAAAACTTCTTTTGTCTGTTGGCTGTACAGTTTCCTTAATTTAGCATTTTAATTGATAGTTTTGTAATAATTAGGGAATAGAGGTAAAAAGTTTGATCAACACTGAGGAATGATTCTATGGTTTTATGATCCTGTAACTAAAAGTAAAGGCAATTTAATGGATGCTCAAAAAAGCAATGAAGTGAATTTATTCACTTGCTGCGTCCTGAGTTTTGATCAGATCACACTGCAAGATGCAAGTCTGAAGAAGATCCCACTAAGGATGAAGGAATTTAAGCCTGCAGATGCAGAGATTGAAGAGAGAATCAGTATAATATACCTGGTGCAGAAAGTCAAAAAAGAGAGCATTCCAACTCTTTGCCTTTGGGGATCAATTAATTTTTCCTCTTAATACAGCCTTGTCCAAAAGATGCAGTAACAATGTAAAGCTTTGATGAAAAAGGATCAGTATATGAGCATCAAACAGCTCTCTGAACATCAGGAAAGTTTTGACTTTAAAATCAAAAACTTGAAAATTAAAATCAATCTATATATCATATTAATTTTTAGATTTTGTTTCAGAATGGAGCTTGCCCTTTTAGGGGAAAGGAATAACACAAAAATACAGCCTTCATCTTGATATGGACCAAAAGCTTCTCTGCATCTTCCACTACTACAGCAGATATTCATTCTGCTTCCCTACAGAAGGAGGGCAGGAAAGGAAAGCAATGCACCTTTCTCAAACAGTTGTTGTCATCTTTAGGGGCTCCCCATGCATCTGCCTACTGAGAGCCTGAGCTTTCCTCTCTCTGTTCCAGCACTCAGTGGAAATGGATTAACATGCAGTTCTGCTATCTGCCCCTTTTGGCTTCCCAAAGACAAAAGAGCACAATGCTGTGCATAGGTTTGGTCAGGCATTGACTCAAATGAGTAAAGGCCAAGG